>NC_135378.1:42058940-42683940 GCF_049243985.1 Paroedura picta
TGCTCATTTGTACACACATATTCCAGTTCCTGAAATACAACATTTATGTACTTAAGTTTCTGCTCCAGATATGAATTTTTAACACATCTCCTTCATTGATTGCTAAATATTGAAAGGTAAATTTCAAGAGTTTATTGGCTGTGGCAATGAAAAACAACTAGATGATTTTAACAAAAAGCAAGGAGAAAGAGCTTTTAGTAGGGTTTGTTTGAAAAGAAGCACACACATACAACATGCACAATGTTCATTGACTTAGCTGGGCCCAACTACTACTGCCTAGCCCCTCTTCCCATGACTTTATCCATCAGAGGTAATTCAGAGGAAGTGGTGAGACAGCAAAGAACCATTGGCTGGCTTGCTGGGACCAGCCACCATTGAAGAAGACACTGCTTTTCACTACTGAAAGAACTCTCAAAGCAGCTTACTATCACCTGCCCTTCCTCTCCTCATAATAGACACCCTGGGAGGTAGGTGGGGCCAACAGAGCTCAGAGAAACTGCTCTGTGAGAAAAGCTCTGATAGGACTGCAACTATCCCAAGGTCACCCAACTGACTGCATGTGGAGGAGTAGAGAATGAAACCCAGTTCTCCAGGTTAGAGGCCACTGCTCTTAACCACAACACTATGCTGGCTCTCATTGGCTTCCCAAGATGCCACTCCACCTAGATGTTATTTCATGTAAGAGGTGATATAAGAATTGGATTATTGTTCCTGTTTCCACCCTATCCTTTGGGGCTACTGTAAAATGTACTGTATAACATGGCTGTAAGATGACTACTCTCAGACTCCGAAAACCTTTATTGGCATACAAAAGATGACCACTACAATGCAAGCTAGGGCAGTCAGGCCATAGTAGGAGGCCTCCCACCAGCGCCACCAATTGGCCACTGCCACTCCAAGCAGCAGCTGGATATTTTAAAAAAAACATCATCTACTCTATACCACTAAATCAAAAGAGGGGAAGATCCAGAAGTAATATAGAGTAGCTCTAGGCATCACTAGAAACTTTATGATTACTATAGAGCTTCCCAACACCACTTCAGGGTGGCATAGCACTGTAGTGATGTAGTCTTGCAGACAATGTCACAGCTCCAACCCTGTCCCTACCTCAACTTCTGTAGCTTGTAGTGCTTTTATCAGCAATGTATGTAGCTCCAGCAACATGATCAGGCTACAGTAATCCATGCTATAATCACATTCAGGTCAGATTATTATAATACACTCAATTTAGGGAAGCCTTGGGAAACTTTTTGGAAAATTCAATTAGTCTAAAATACAGCAGCTGAGTTATTGGGGGGGGGGGCATGTGCTAGATACAGGAATATTATCACCCCTGTGTTAAAATTTCTGCCCTGGTGCAATTCAAAATTTTAGTTCTTACATCAAAGATCCTAAATGGCTTGGGGCTATGATATCTGAAGGACCATCATGTCCTGCTTATCAGTTAAGATCTGCCTCCCCGCCCCACTTTCTATACCCTCACCTGCAAAAGTAGGGCAGGTAGTGACTAAAGATGGGACATTTTCAATGGTGGCACCGCCTATGTAGAATGTCCTTCTTCCCTCTGAAGGTTCACCTGACTACTGTCCTTAAGGAGTCACATTTCTAGCTTGAGGACTTGTTTATGCATTTCTTTAGGTTCCTCAATGGTTGATTTCAGCCATTTTTGTCTTTGTGGCTTCTTTTAATTGGTTTGTTTTAATATATATGTATATGTCAACAATTTACAGCCAACTTACATCAATTTATGACTTTCAAGAAAGTGAGAAGCAGATGTGGGTTTTCCTTTCTTTGCAGAGCCTTACTTGGTGGTCTCCTATTTAAGTACTGACCCTGCTTAAATCCCATGAACTGAAGACAGTGGCCACATTCCCTCCCCTCCTTTAATATTGATCCTTTATGTTGTACTTATGGTATTATTTTTCTTTGTGAGCTGCCTAAAGCAAATTTCTGGAGAGAAAACAAACTCCCTAAATAAATGCATCAATATATCTAATTCTCAGGAAACCTTAGGATACTTAAATCAAGAGACACAGCCATTACAGACAACCTTTCTACAAATCTGAGGAAAGCCCAGGCTTGCAGAAAAAACTGAAATATAAAAATAAATACTTTTTGGAGTTAAAATCTCCCACAATAATATGGGTAACATCTGTAGCTTTAAGAAATGAGTGCCCTCAATGGTAATTGGGGGGAAGGGGTTGCTAAGTAACCACAACAGTATTACCAGCCATAAAGCCTTGGTTTCTGCCAGTAAAAAGCAGGAGCAGGGACAGAGCCCAGGACTATTTTGGAAACTGAGGTAGGACTTATCAGGCTCAGGCCTGGCAGGAACCACTGGACAACCTGATATGATGAACTTCAAACTAATAGACCTGACCACTTGCTACTGTTCAATAACAGTAGCACTCCATGAAAACAAGTGATGTATAGTGGTTAAAGTTTCAGACTAGGTTCTGGGACACCCTGATTCCAATCCCCACTCTGCAGTGGAACTAGGGTTGCCATCTCTAAATTAATACCTGGAGATTTGAGGTAAAGTCTGGGGAAGCCAGGGTCTGACAGAAACCTCAGCAGAGTATAATGTGATACATTCCAGTATCCCTTTTCTCTGGGGAAATTGTCTCTGTAGTTTGAAGATCATTTATATTTCCAGGAAATCTCCAGGCCCCACCTGAAGGTTGCTTCATAAAACCATGTGGTTACTTGACAGCCCTGGAAAGGCTTCCTTGATGGATGGGAGTTAATTTTTACTATATTTTTTATATTTGTTAAATATTATTGGGTGATATGACCATATATGATCACATCAGGATACCCACCCTCTCAAAATGGCCAGTGATGGGGCTGGAGAGGGTAGGAAGGGCTGGAGCCATGGGTGGGTATGTACACAGCTATGCTTCCCAACCATATTCTGCACAATCCTGCCACTTCTGAGGTTTCCCAAAGCCTGAAGGGGTTTCTCAATGGTAGAAATGTTGAGAAAGGCTGGTATGAAAAAGAGAAAATTGCTTGAAGAGGAAGATACAGGGGAAAGTGAGGGCCACCCTATAAGTTTTTCAACACGTAACTGGGTCAAGCCCAGTCAGCACCATGCAACTTAGCCCAACCTGGCAGCTGCCACTGCATAACTGAGCGAGGATTCTCCCAAGGAGAAGCTGCTATTGAATGGGTGGGATAGAGAGACAGAATCAGGCAAAAGGGAGAGAAGTTGCTATGGAGGCTTTCAAGAAGGGGAAGAGAAAATAGTGGCAGAGAGAGAAAAATGAGATGCCCTTCATGTGTCTTTGTGGATTATCTGCCTGTAAATACTCAGTATACATGAAGAAGTGAGCCTTCAGGGAAGGACAAAATAAAACTGGAAAATAAAAATAAATAAATAAATATTTTTGGCACTTATCTTAAGATACAGCTATCAGCATATCTATTAATTCAGAAAGTGCAGGCAGGGGTTAAATATGCCTCCTTATTTTTAAGTCCAACATAATAGAAAACTAGTAGAGTATATCAAAAAGAGGGTTAGAATATCTAGTGTTCTTTGTGGAAGGGGGTGTTGTCCAGATAAGTATTCTTGCAAGTTCCTAAAACTAGCATTTGAAATAGTACAACCCAGACACAAGTTTATCACCCCAGTGAGTAATAGGCCTCAGATCTGGCTGTCTTTACTTAGAAAATGATCTGTGTCAGGTGGCAAAGTACCTATGTGAGGAGATTGCCTGCCTCCCCTCCCCTTTGTTACACTATTATCATTCATTCTAGTCACGCCACCCTTGTCAACTTTGGGGGAGCCAAATCATTCCACCATCCAAGGCCAGTCTTTGGCATCAGTTTATCAGAAGGTACACTATTCCCTTTTATTCCTTATTTTAGAATGTGAGGAGATAACAGTAATGCAGCAGCCTCTTAATGAGCTGACATAAATCCAGTCTAGTCTGGAATAGGTTTCTCTCACTATTTTTAGACATATGGCCTAGCTCCCAGGAAATTTTCCCAGAGTCCACAGCTTAGTGAAAGCTAAACAGCAAGGTGAATTGCATATTGATTACCCAGGGCAGCGTGAAACTTATTCATGAGAGGGGAAACCCTTTATACCTTTAAACTTCATCAAACTTGGCAGGTGGTTAACTCCGGAAGTCTCTGAGTTTTCTAAACAGTTTGGTTTAAAAGTTCAAAGTATTAAAGGATTAATTTGAGAGGCCAAAGAGGCTAAGTAATTTCCATATATGTTTGACAAATGTTCCCAGAACCAAGTGAAACTCAGCACTTGTCCCCATCATTCTGATATATTATTATATGGGAAAGTCTACATAATAGTGCATGAAGGGGGGGGGGGGTTAAATGCACCAGCAGCTTGTACTCAGTTTGTGGGGCTGATTTTGTGCTTTCTACTCAATTGTACCACCCTTTCCCCCCTGCATTTTCTTCTAACCTAGGCAGCCCACATACCACAGATGTTTGCCTTCCCTTATTTCTGTATACTTCAAATGCCATCAAATCCTACCTACTGACCTACCGGTTGTAGTGTCAGACTAGGACCTGGATGACTCAGGTCTGCCTCCTCTTTCTGTCCTGAAAGTTCTGCCCAACATCCCTCTCTCTCAGCCTAACTTCACAGTTTTGCTGTCATGAGGACGGAAGAATTTTAATCCCCATGGGGGGAGAAAACCATGACATACACACATACATACAGTAATTGGCAAGCAATGGGTATTTTCAGTGCATGGTCTACATCAGGTATAGTCATCCTGTGGTGCTCCAGATGTTTGCTGGCAGGGTCTCATGGGAATTGTAGTCCATAGACATCTGGAGGACCACAGGTTGACTATCCCTGGTCTACATAACTTCCTTCAAGGCTACACTCCACAAGGTATCCCACCAAAAAGGCTTTGAATGGGCACTTCCAGGGGGCAGATTTATACAAACAACAGAGACTGCAATTAAAGTAAAGAAGCCACTAAGCTTTCACCCTTTCTATGGCGCATTACATTTATCACTTCATGGGTCAACCACATTTCAAAGGTATTCATAATAGCTGGCAAATGGCAGTATCCCCACCTGAATGAGTCACCATAACAAAAAAAATCCCACCCCCCCACAGTAGTTCCCCACCCCAGTTCACCTGAAGCTGGCCTGCTAGAAAGCCCATCCCCAGGCAGTAATAGCAGAGAGCAACTTAGAGGCAATAGGTTTTCACCCAATTGCTACAAAAGGGCCCAACTTGATCAGACCCATAAAGTGTAGACAACTGTTTTCCTCAGTGGTCCAAAACTCCACAACATTTGGAAACATTTGCAAGGACTGGCCAGGAACTAAATTTCAAACTCAGCAAAAGATGCTCAAAGTCATGAAAGGAAGAAATAAGTCTTGAAGCAACACAGGCTTGTTTATAAGATAAGAGGCAATTAAAATCCTCACATTACTCCAGGTGGAGAAGGGAGACAGTTTTAGGGTGATGGGCTGGAAAACAAGACAAATCTCATCTTTGGTCATGCTGTCAAGAGAACCAGTAAAAGCTAAGCAGCAATTTTCTATTCTGTCCTGAAGCCCTAAAATGCAGAGTTTGTTGCAATTAGCTAGCACAACCTTGGTGGGAGGCTTTAAGCCCCCACCCTGCAACATGATTGGCTCCCAGGCTGCAAGAAAAGAGATAAAGAACCTGGATTGGTGCTTTGCAGCAAGAAATGAAGTCTGTACAGAACTGTTACAACAGGACTTAGAGGAACTTTCACACAACAGGCCCTGAACTAAGTGTGGCACCACCACTAGCCAGAATAAAACATATTTTGAGTCGAAGATTTAGGATACTACTTAAGGATTATTATACTCTTGTTGGGGGTAACCCAACCAAGCCAAGCCACCTTTGTCAAGCTTCATCTGGAGTTCAAACAAAACTTCAACATGGATTCCCTGAATCTACACAAGCCTTTGGAGCAGAGGGTTACCAGATGCAGTCTCATTCTCCTCTTCCTCGTGAGCAGTCCTTTGTAGCCTTGTTAAGACTTTCAGTTTTGACAGTCCAACTGAGAGTAACTAGAGGTGCGTCTGTCCATGAAAAAATCATGTTGATCTCATTTTCAGATTTGTTATAATTCTGATGTTTCAGGATCCCACATACCATTTCAAGGGTTGGGGGGTAGTACAGTTTTGGGATCCTAAAAATTTGGGATCATTTTTTTTAAAACTCCATGCAAGAGAAGCAGGGAGGGAGGAATGGAAAGAGAGGAAGCTGGCCCACCTCTCCAATTCCTTTTGAATTAAAATGAACTAGAAGCTCTGCCTCATCACCGATGCTGGTCATGTAGTCTGGAGTCCAGGTCTACCCTTAGGACATAATTAAGGATGCCATACATCTCAAAGCTAGCCTGTTCAGCAGTTGAATTTACGTTGTTGGACACGCAAGATCAAACTCTAAGAGATATTTTCAGACAGCATCAAAATAATTCCAACTACCTCTGTAGCTGCCTGCTGGTCAGAAGTCTACTCACAGTTTATCTGGGAAATCAGCTGTGAGTCTGTACTGACACCATGCAGCAAAATCACTAAGCAGTGAAGCTGCAAAACAGGCAGAAAAGCCCTTTCCACCTGATGCTGGGTGGGGGTCAGAATAAATGCTCGATCTCTGCATTGAAAAAAGGCAAAGAGCTCCTATATCTGCTTGAAAGAAATCCTTTCTTGTCCCTCCCTTTCTCTTCTTTCTTCCCACTGGAGCATATTTTTCCCCATCAGGAAACAAAAAGCTCAGCACTGGCTGATCCCTAATCAGCTGGGAGTGACCTTCTGATAACTGCATGTAGCCCTTTTCCTGCAAATACATAAGAATTTCCAATTATCAACCTTGGCTATTATGCTTATTTCACATTCAGATTTTGGACTTCCCTGAAACCCAAAACACACCTAAAATTCCAGAAGATAGATTTTTATTACTCTCAGTTTAAGGGGTGTTTTCACTCATTTATGTGTATCCCTGAACTGACCCAGAACAACTAACTGTACGTTTAAATTCAGCTCAGTATATCTGAAGCCATGCCCCAGCACACACTACCTACCATCCTCCTCATCCAAGCACTTGCTGTATTGTATGAAAATGGACAGTACACATATTTTCCATGGACATGCAGCTTGGGTTTGTGAGAACACCATTACTCAGATATCTGGCATTCCATTATCACATACTGTTTGTGCACGCAAAATAAATGTGTTGCCCTTTTTGACCAGCAGGTGGCGACTATTCCAGTGATGATGCGACTGCAGCCATCTATTAACAGGAACCCCCAATGGAGGGTTGGCCCGATGCCGGTATGGGAGCTTGCCCCATCAGCCGTCCGGCTGCATGATATTAACTGCTGCGCTCCGGTTCCCCACCTCACTCCCAGCCAGGAGGATGGGATGCCTTCCGCTGTGGAATCATTCTGGGAAGCGACTGAAAGGGGACCCCAACGGGCGTCCACCTCCATTGTTGTCCTCCAGGTGCTTGGCCCTGAGCCCCTGGCCTCCGAGCCGGATAGGCTGCGCCCAGTTAATGGTCAGTCTCCTTTTTGAGACCCCCAACCTCAGGGAGTCCTGTGCGCAGACGGGCCTCCCCGCCAACAGGCTCCCTACTGGGCATAACCCGCAGCTGCGACAAAAGAATTTGATATGAACCACATAACAAAGGGCGGAAAGGGCGGGTGCTCGTGCACCCGACACGCTGGGCACGCCTGCAGCATCAATGGTGGCCGCGCCTTAGTCGTGGCCGCTATGTCTCACAACATAGAGATTGTGCATAAAAGAGGATCACTGGGAAGTTCACCCTCCCTATGTACAAGGTTGGAGCACCAGAACTGTACATCTGAGTGGTGCTGTAGATACATGAGCTTGGTGAGAAGCTTACAGAATTTCTGCTGGTTCTGAAATATCTTTTTTCCTATTCACTCATTTGAAGCCTCACCTGAGGAAGTGGCAGCCCAGCCTAGCATAGAAAGCCTGCTACAGACCTGGTTCTATTCATAGTTTTATGCAATCCACCAACATTGACAGCACAAAAAGAGATAATCATTCCCTTTCAAATATTGAGAATGACGTTTTAATGCTTCCAGATATCCCTGTAATTGTCCCACAGTAGCTTTTGTGGCCTGGCTTTCCTTAGTAAAGTCTTGCCAGATTGTGCTAATGATTTTATCCAGACAGTTTGAAGTGCAGGGCTTTTTTAAAGGAAAAAAAAAAACTAAATCAGGGCAATTTTGTCAGTATTTTAATGTATAATTATTTAAAGATCCTCCAGGTCAAATTTAGCACAGTTTCCAGAAATGCAGGGTATCATTTTACTTTCATTCTTAGCCAGAGTTTACTTTAATTCGAGGTTTACCAATGTGTAGCCCTGAAACCTGCTCACATGGCCACTGGAAGAATAATTGCAAAGGCAGGCCAGAAGCTAAAGCCTGCATTGGGTAGAACCATCCGACCATTGACTAGGCTAACAAAGGAAGGATTTCCTACAGCTACTATGTAGTCAGAATAGTTCTCTCACTATCTGGAGTTAGCCCTGGATTTGATCCTTCCAGGTCACAAACCATAACTTTCATGCACTGTTGAACACGGGAAACCCATTAGGGAACATTGCAATTTTTCAGCCTGGCCACCTTTCATCTCTTACATTCATTTACTGGGCTTACACAGAAGCATCAGATTGTTTTCCCATTCTTCTTTACTAAAGGCTAAATGCCTTGAAATTGAGCACAACTTAATATTTAATTAGGGGCAAAGCCTGTTGCACCCTGGAATACAATGGGTGCTAGCACATACACCTGCACTGTGACCTTCCTGGGTTCTGGCCCTCCTCCCCCTCCTCCCCATTCAATCTTGAGCTCCAGTGTGGTGAAGTTGATAAAGGGCTGGATTTGATTCCTGACTCCTCCTCCATATGCAGTCAGAAAGATGAAAGAGAGAAAGACAAGAAGAAAGAGAGAGAAAGAGAAAGAGACAAAGAAAGAGGGGGGAGGGAGGGGAGGAAGGCATCAGTTCTCCTAAAGAAAACTGCTGCTTCAGAGGGGCACTGGCCCTCCTACCCCCAACCCCCATACAAAAATTTCTATATAGGTCACCATTATCTCAATCTTCCCATCCAACCCCACATCTTCCAAAGGCAGGCCAGAAAGGCTGTGGGGGGGGGGAGGCCCTGCCACCTTCCTCCACCCCACACACATTTCTCAAAGGCTGGGCCAGGCAGGGAAGGCCACAGGGGGGCTGCCTCATTCCTTCCCCTTCCTCCACATCTCCCAAAGGCCAGGCTGCCTCCCCATCCCCCCATGTCTCCCAAAGGCCAAGCTGGGTGGGGAAGGCTGCTGAATCCCACCAACCCCTCTGAGGAGATGGACGGTGGAGAAAAGCAAAGAACACTCCAATGGCCATCTGCAGGGCCATATAGAGGTGTTATGAGCCAGGTCCTGTTAGTGGGGACTCCTTGGGGGAAAAGCCTTTCCAGGAGCTCCCAGCTTTACCCGAATCTCAGCTGGATGACAGCTTAGCCCAGTCAGATGTTCAACAGGCAGAGAGCTTTGGCCATCATCAGGAAATGGAGCTGCAGACAAACCAGGGCTTAGATTCCAAAGTTGCTGCAGAAACTCCTCATCCCTCTGCCCATCCTCCAGCTACAGCTTCCTGCCTTGTCAGCCTACCTGGCTCACCCAAGCCAATTAAGCAATGCCAGTTATGTGCTGGAAGAGAGCTCCAGTCTAAAAGGCAACAAACCATGTTAGCAAGACAGTTGCTGACTGCAGAAGACTGGGAGTCATCACAGAGGACTGAGAGGCTGCTGACAGCCTATATTAACTTGTGGTTGGAAGGCCTTGGTTGTGGACACAACCTGTGACCTGCTCCTTCTGCTAATGCCCTTGGACTGCCTAAATGAACTGTTCATTCACTGGACTCAGTTAAGATTCAAATGAGTGGCCATGTTAGTCTGAAGTAGCACAATAAAATTAGAATCTAGTAGCATCTTTAAAACCAACAAAGATTTATTCAAGGCGTGAGCTTTCGAGTGCAAGCACTCTTCCTCAGAGTGCAAGCACTTGAAAGCTCACACTTTGAATAAGTCTTTGTTGATTTTAAAGGTGCTACTGGACTCTGATTTTATTTGCCTCAGTTAAGACAGTCAATAAATTCTGCCTTTCCCTTGGCATTCTATTGTTGAAATACTGATTATTTCTGCTTCCCTTGTAGCTCATCCATGCTTTCTTCCAGCAGTCAAAACCTGAGACCAACACAGGAGACAAAGGAAGCAGCTGGGTTCCCTCCCTTGCCTGGGGAAAATGGAGGCTGGGAAGAAACTGAGAATGGAGCAACTTACCAGTATCAGGGCCTTTCAGAAAGGCCAGCACCTCTTCTACCCACCAAACAGTAGGAATAGTACAGATAAGCCTTACGATTGGCCCTCATTAGTAGAGTGTTCTCTCCCTACTGGCTGCACACGCCCAGGGAGGACCAGTCTGGTAGGGATTGAGTTGTCTGCATGCCATTTGAACTGATTGGTCTTCAGTGGCAGATTGCAATTTGAACTGATTGGCCCTCATTGACAGAGTGCAATTTGCACTGCTTGGCCCTAATTGGTAGAGTGCAATTTGAACTGATTGACCCTCACTGGCAAAGTGATATCTCCCTATTGGCAACACCCCCCCAGGAACAATCAGGTAGGGAGTGAGTTGGCTGCATGCAATTTTAACTTTATAATGTTTAGTGATTTTATTTATTTAAAAGTAAGGCTCTGACTGAAATTGTGGGTCCTGTGTCCTGGCTCTGAGGGCAGAAGAGAGACTCATAATTTCATCTGAAAATTGGCCACAGGTCTATTAAGAAACATATAGAGAATGGCAAAACCAAATAAGGCTTTTCTCAGTTACCTATTCTGCATTTCTGCTTAGGGATGGCATGGACACTGGCCAACCAAGCCGTGTTGCCCAGGTACTTCATTTTCCGTTTGATTGGTGGCTATCAGTATTGAGAAAGGCAAGGAGGTAGACTGAAATCTACTGGAAAAATAAGGATGAGGTGTTCATCATTAGCCATATTTTGCATTTAAGCCAGCTATGTGCTTTATTCTGAACATGAATATATTTAGAGGTGAAAGATAAGGAATTGCCCAGTTTGAAACCCTGCCATCTCTGCATTCACTGCTAATATTAAATATAATTAATCATTAGTATTGAATAATTAATCCACACTCTTATGCACATGTCAAATGTGTAACGTATTCCCAGGAATCGTTTTACCAAACATTTCTATTTGACCACAAATGAAATCAGGTGGTATCAGATCAGAACAATGCAAGCTGGATGACGAAATGGAAGAGCCACCATGGGAAAGTGACTGTATCGGTTGGCTGTCACTTAACATGGAGGGGTAATTAAGGCAGGCCATTTGATCCATATGTGCCCTTCTGTAAACTGACAGTTGTTTGTTGTGACGAAGATCAAAGATCGAGTGACCCCTCTTTTTTAGTAAACAGTTTCACAGACCACCAAATCCTCCCTTCCTCTCCCCCCAAGAGTCTGCATGTACAGCACAGCCACTTTACACACTGCAGAAGGCAAGCTATGCATACCCTACTCCATAAGAGAACATGAGCCTTATGGGAGGGCGGCACATAAATACAATACATAAATAATGCTGGAACATGCAAGGTCTGTAGTGTGCATGATTCAACAGTATGTGAAGAACATCCTACAGGGGGACATCGAGGGAGATGTGTTGTTGTTTCAATTCTCCATAAAATTATTTATCTTTAAGCAGCCGGTACTTTGCTCCCTTGCACATTTAAAACTTGCCAACAAATACACTTCGCTACACTTAGCTACCAGAAATAACTGATAATTGCATTAGAATTCTACCTTCTTGTTACCAATTAGAGTTCTTCAAGCTGAGCTATTGGTCTCTGAGCAACCAAACAGCACGTTTCCTGGCTAATATTCTGAGAGAACCTAAAAGTTAAGTGACTACAGGCAGTAGCATAAACTCTATGTACTCTCACTCGTTGAACAATGGGGAAAGCAAATTATGTCTCCTTTCTCTGTAGTGGAGAGTCCCTGCTCCAATATAGAGCAAACTGAGAGGGCCTGCTAGCTGGGTAGATGTGAGAGGGGCACATCATCTCTTCTTCATTGATCCTCTGGAGCACCCCTGTGGATCTCCAGGTGTACCTTGACCCCAGTCTGAGAAATCTTCATTAAGATAAATCTGGATAATTGGGGGAGGGGGGTATATGGATGTTCTTGTAGTATTCAAGCAAGAATTTGAAGTTTATTGCCATCTGGTCCTTTCAAGGCTTGTGATTCTGCTGTATCCAACCTGCTGGTCAATATCATTCCAAGAATTTGACAAAATAACTGTTCTCTTAGAATCTTCCTCCTTTTATTTTTATTATTTTCCCCCCAGATGTGTTAGCTTTCCAGGTTGAGTTTTATTTTTAATTTCCTGCTCTTACTTCTAACGACTCTGGTTCCTGTGTATTTTGCTCTGTTCTCACTGGTATTTGCAAGTTTCTTCCAATGCCACATCATCAGCAAATTTATTTAATGTGATCTTTTACTCTTTCTTCCAAACTGCTAATACAATTCTTAATTAAAAGCAGGCCTATAGCAGTGATCCCTATAGTATCCTGGGCACTTCAGTCCTCCCCCTTCTTTGTGTTATTAACCCCTTGTTCAGTTCAAGAAAGGCATAGTCTCCCTGCTGACCACTTGAAATATATTGGTTGGGCAAGGAATATAGTTTCTGGAACTGCTCATGACTCTTGCCTAATAATTTGGGGTGTCCTGACCATCTTTAGGCAGAGAAAGAGCACCAAGATGCCTGCATCAGCAATTAACATAAGTTGGGCCCTAAAAGTGGACCGTTCATACAAGCACCTCTTCCTCCCCTTAATAGATCAGCTCTTGAGAGGAATGAGGAAGCACCTGGGCTTAGTCCAGGCATTGTTCCTGCTTTCCTAAAAACAGCAGCATCATGTTAGGTCTAGTGGTCTGTTAAAATGTAGAGAGAACACCTGGTCTCAACTCACATGGTTCTCCTGCCCACAAATCAGCACTGCCATTGCAGCAACACCATTTGTAAAGGGGGAAGGATCCCCAAGCACCTCTCCCGGCTAGCCTCTTGCAATATTTACCTGCTTAGCGAAGCTAGGAGGGATTGCCTAGCTTGACTCAGGGGCATTTCCCACGGCTTAAAAATAGCACAATGGTTGCCGATTGAAAACGCTACTAATTTGCCATAACGCACGACGTCGTCAACAATCTGCAACAATCCTGAAACCGATCAGCAATAAGCGCTTCGTTGTGGCGCTTTCAGGGGAATCCAGAAAACTGGATTCACCCTCCGGATAGCGATACACTCCTGCAACCAATCTGCAACAGTAGCGCTAAAGACCTGTGCGTTACCATTGTAGCTGGTTCTTCAAAGTCCCTCCCCCTGGATCTCTCCTCCAAACTTCCGGCGAAGCGATCGCCATTTTTTTTTCTCGGAGCGAGCGGGGATAAACGCACCGGCGAGCCTCTTTCTGTTTAGAGGCTTCCCTGGCTTCAGTCCTTCACCTTTAGTCACTAAGCACAAACCACATAAAAGCCCGTTTGCTGAAATAAAGTCCCTTTATTTTTTACACATAAATTCAGCCGAAAATCGAGCCCGTGAGAAGGGGGGGGGGGAATTTTTTTTTATCACTCGAGCCAGCGTGCCAACGATCATACAATCAAACGATAGATCACATTAGGCAGCTGGATGGGTCTCTCCAGTGCAAGGAATCTACGTAGATTCGTTGCTATGGGTCTGTTTTTTTTTTTTAAAAAGCTTTCTTAAAGGGAAAGGGGCTGTTTGGGAGCATGCTAACGGCTGCCCATTGGCTGCTTGACGGCCAGGGGCGGGACAAGCTTGGCAATAGCGCTTCCTTTCTAGCGATTTCTGCCGAGACCGGAAGCCTGTGGGAAACGCTAAAAAACGCAACTGATTCCACTACAAAGCCAGGTGTGCAAAACGACGAATTCCACTATTTTAAATGGCGATTTTTCATTCCGCAAACAATTTGCAACAAAGATCGCCGTGGGAAATGGCCCTCAAAATCACCTTTACTTTGCTTGTTCTGGCAGCTGGCCCAGGCACTGACTGACACACCCGGCAGGGAATGGGGGGCACAACTATGTATAAGCAATCAAGAGTCAGTGCGGGCGGCTACATATGTGTTAACTGACAGTGCTGGCAGCCAATTGCTATTCTTCAATCCTTGCTATGCTTTACTGCAGCGCTCCTTCTGGCACTTCAAATGTGTCTTGCAGGCCCTGCCTGCCCCTTTTTCCTTTAATTTGCCAACTAGGAGGCCCACAATGGCAGAGAGCTGTTGGGGGAGGGCAGTAATTTGTAGTAGCACAATTTGAGAATCTTGGTCTCACCTTAAATTCTACCTGCATTATGGTGTATGCATGTTTTTGGGAATAATTATGACTTATTAATCAGAAATTCTTTTTATCTTTGTTTGATCTTGGCTGCCTTTACAAATCATTAAGGATCCAGATTGTTTCTCTTTTATACTTGAATTTATTGGCAGCCAGAGGAGAGGCCTACACTTTGATTTTAATCATACCCAGACAATCCAAGGCCGTAGTCTTTGGAGGCAACTGCAGCCGAGCAGAAACCCCCTGCTGGGTAATTTCAAAGCAATGTACTTCATGCTGCTAACCCTACAGTATGATTCCTGTTCTAGCCATGGCTCCGATAACACACGAGGTCCAATTTGCACCTCTCACATAAATCCACATTGCGCCAATGCTTTGGGATGCAAGCCACAAGCTGCCCCCTCAGCAGTCAGAGGTCTGTTAACAGATCTTTAACTATGAT
Organism: Paroedura picta; assembly: GCF_049243985.1. Taxonomy (NCBI): domain Eukaryota; kingdom Metazoa; phylum Chordata; class Lepidosauria; order Squamata; family Gekkonidae; genus Paroedura; species Paroedura picta. The sequence goes on from NC_135378.1 coordinate 42,073,794, forward strand.
CTATTGTGCAGGAAAAGTGAAATTATGGATGCAGAGTCTCCCTTTTATAGCACTTGCCCATGTGTTGTTATCCAGAAGTTGTTGGGGCTTTTCTTCTGAGATAATTATAAGTGTTTATTTTGGCTTTTAACAACTTTAATCACATTATTTAGCGTGTTCTCATTTTGTCACTGAATTAAGCAATATTAGCCCTTTATTTCTCACTTGCTCACGTACAGAGCTTAATTAGCAATGGGAACAAACTGGCAAGTTTTAGGTAGTTAATTGCATGTGACTGCAGATGCCAGAACTGCAAGTCTCAATTAAACTTTTACAAGGCATTCACCAAATTCCGGAAGGGTTATCTGTTGAGAGAGAAGGAGGATTTGCTGCCTTTTGGTATTCCCTTCCATCTGAAATAGGAATCCTTCCTCCCCCTCCCCTTGTAGTGTCTTCTGGTCCTTTCCTTTTAATAATTATTAAATAACAAGATTAAAATGTTTGTGTAGATATATTGTTTTAGCTCGAAGGAAGCCAGTATTGCTAAAGAAAGAAAGATAACTAAACCATCTTGTGTGATTTGATTAATTATAATGTTAGCTTCCAGGACATTGGAATTATTTCCAGGTTTTGAAAACATTTTGGATTCCAATTGATATTCATTGTATGGTTCATAGGCATGTGGTTTCTAATTTCTTCCTTAGTGTCCTTAATAAACTAAAACTAAAAAATCACAAGCATATTAAACTACTTGAGGCATGTTATAACTACATCTTAAGAAGGTCCAGTAAAACTGAATTGCTTGGAAATGGGGACAGGACTGAGCCCTTTTGTGGCTGAGGACCCCCTTCCATCAGTAGAAATGCACTACTGAATCCAAACCTTTAAGTATTTGAAAAGTTGTCATTTGGAGGAGGGCAGGATGCTGTTCCCATTGGCTGCAGAGGAAAGGCCACGCAGTAATCGGTTTAAACTACAAGTACAATGATATAGGCTAGATATCAGGAATTTTTTTTTTCACAGTCAGAGTAGTTCAGCAGTGGAATAGGCTGCCTAGGGAGGTGGTGAGCTCCCCCTCACTGGCAGTCTTCAAGTAAAGGTTGGATACACACTTTTCTTGGATGCTTTAGGATGCTTAGGGCTGATCCTGCGTTGAGCAGGGGGTTGGACTAGATGGCCTGTATGACCCCTTCCATGATTCTATGATTCTATGATTCAGTTTCCATGATTCTTTCCAAATTTGTGGATAGAATTAAATAGTGAGATGTGATGCTTTCAAATACTATGCCAGAGAATCAAACTTCCTTGTTCATAACGTCAGTTTTTAAAACATCAGGTCCATTTACTGGCTGTTCAGATGGCTAGGGCAGTTGTGAAGGCAGCTGGCCTAAAACAGTTACTGATGCCTGTTTAAAATCTGCCTTTCAGATTGTTCTTTCTCATATTTCGGTAAATTATTATGAAGAGACTAAGCATCCTGGTATGGTGAACATCGCCCAGTGGGCCTAGCAACACAATGCCTTCTCCCACCCAGAAACTACAGTTACCCAGTGACCATGCCAGGAGGAAGCATTTGTGATACAGTCTAGAACCATTGCTTAAAAGTCCCTCAAAGGTCCAAGGAGGTCATTCACAATTTGCACACAAATCACTAAATGTAAGCAGTACATTTTATTAAAAATACGGAGGGGACTATTGTTTTTAAGTGACAACAACAAAATATTTCTTGATATAGCAATATTTTTTCATTCTGTATCCCCTCTTCCAAAAATGAAGAAGGCCGAGTTGAACTAATTATGAGTACAAAGTTTGGGTGGTTTTTTTTCTTCAAGTCCCATCACTCGTCTCTAAGGCCCATTATGCACAGAGTGGAAGATCCGCATTCGGTGTGGAATGGTGGCAGCTAAAATCACCAATTATGCACACTGCAGGCGGCAACCTAGCGCAGAGTCAATGTATGCTGCCGAAAAAGCCGCATTAGTGAGATGCGTAAGAAAGTGGAGCTTCCCGGGACCAGGGCACAACCAGAAGCAGCTCCAGAGTAGCCGCATGCATAATAGGATACTCTGGGTTTTGTTGCTGTTGTGTTCCGTCCCGTGCATAAGCGGTTTGCTTTGCTTCTTCCTCCTCTGCGTTCTCCATGCCGCCGTTTCAGCGGCCGTGCATAATTGGCCTAAGAGAGTAAAACCTTGAGAGATAATAGTCTTATATTTGCAGCCTCCAAGGTGTTTAGCCATAGAACTGTTCATACCTGAAGTCAACATTTGAGGAAGAAGGCTAAAATGTAAACTAATGGATAGTGTTTGCAGTGATAATACTGACAATATCCACACCACTAAACTTAATTATCATTTAACTTTATCTTCAGGCAGAATCAAAGAGAAGCACCTGAAGCAGCACTGCAGCATTTCAGTTCTCTTTTGGTATAGCATACCTTTAAAGCTTCTGTGACAAGATCTCAGGCTTCTAGTTCCCCTTTGAGAATGCTGAATAGCATCAGTAGCTTAGGGTTGCTGGGCTTTTCGAGATTTATCTTGAACACCTGGCCACAGCTGCTCTCCATGCAACCCCCCCCCCCCCCGCCACCCTTGCCTTCACCAAAATCACCAGCATACCCATTTGGCCTCACTCTCCATCCAGCCTCCTTGGGTTACTTGGCCATATGATAGAAGAATGGACAGAGGAAACCAGGGTGCTGGGAGCCTAGATTATAACCCTAGCCAATCACATGTTGGGACCGGTAGTTAATGCAGAGAGTTTGTATGCCAAGATTACTGGGTTTTGAATGAAAGCAGCAATTCACTGTTTTGTATACATTAGACCAAGAAAGGGGATGGGGAGCTGGACTGGATGTCCTTTTGTAGTCTTTTCCAGTTCTATGGAATTTTGATCTTGATCAAGATAATACATTTCTCTTCATTTGTGGGAAGCCGTGAGTGGTTCCCAAAAGAAGTTCTACTGTTATGTGGGAATCACTACAGGTCTCTCTCATTCCACACTGCTCCCAGAATTGTTACACTTTAATAGGAAGTACCTATCAAAATAATTAAAGTTACTTTTTGCCTCACTTCATAACTCTCATAATAAAAAATCTTCAGGAAATATGTGTATATTTCCCCGCAAGTTTGACGTGATGCTGATAACTATACAATTTATCCAGCCTTGCTTCTAGTCATAATATTTACAATATATGTTTATAATTGAATTTCATAGTATTTGGTTTGGCCACTGAACAAACCTCTTTCAAATCCTAATCATATGAGCTGCCGCAACAGCAACTGCTTAGGACAGGATCTCATCCTGAACGCTTTTCGAGGACGTTGTGTACATTCATGCTGAGTGCCTATCCAGAATGCCATTTTGACATAATAAGATGGTGCCAGGAATGGCCAACACATCTTTATTTGGCATGGCATTAATATACAGAACTGTTTTGAAAAACACATGAATGGATTCAAAAGAAAGCAGGAAAGTCAACAATCATTATATTATTAATTGCCTGTATGCTGTGGTAAGCAATGAAAACTAAACTGGAAATTATGATACATAGCCTAGTTGGTAACATCACTGTGCCACAAAGACATTTTCCCTAAGATTTTAAGAAATAAAGGTACATGCCATCCAGCACAGCAGAGGGTAATGCCTGGAATCTGATACAACCTTGCCAACAGGAACCACAAAGAAAAATAGGTCAAAGTCAAGAATATTTTGGACACATGAAAGGAGCAGTAAAATTGCACTGACAGTTAGGAACCTTGCCTTTCATCCTCAGGGCCAAATTGGACATGATGGCATCCATGAGCCCAACCCTTGGGTGGTGCTGCCATTTTAAAGGGATTCAAAAAGGCCACAAAGCCAGTCATGATGTGCTTTTGTTCCATCTCAAGTGCCAAAAAGGCCACCCACCAGCACCAAAGCCATGTCAGTATTTGAAAAGGGGAAGGAGAAAGAAAACCTGCTTGCAGCATTTTTAAGTTAAAACGGTGGCAGTAGCTACAGGTCAAATCTGTTGACACAGTCGCACACAGTTTGACCCTCGGGCTTCCAGACTGGACAGAGTAGATGCAGCGGTATGCAAAAATGGTGGAATACAGAGAATAGGCATGATCTTCCTCCCCCTCCCCAAATTTTACTGAGAATGTGACAAACACTAAGAGAAGGAAGTAGAAAGGAGGGAGGAAGAAGAGAAGAAGCCTATTATTTCATTCATTTATGGAGACCCAAATAATTTTATATCATTTTCCTGTCCTCCATTTTGTACTCACAACATTCCTGTGAGTTATATTAGGCTGAGAGCATATGACCAGCTGCAGGTGACCCAAGGAGGTTTCATAGCATGTCTCCCAGACACTAACCCAACAGTTGTAATAATTACATCACATTGGCTCTCCAATGTGTCTAATGCATCAACTGCAGGTAAACTAATAATGTTTCTAACATATGGCACATACCTCAGTCCATGGGACTGAGCCATTAGTCTTGGAAGAGCCCAACAATAGGGTGGTTAGAACAAGAAATGTCCGTATAGTTCCTAAGGTATTCATACATTTATTCATTTTTGGAAGAAGAGAAGGAGAAGAAGGAAACCTTTATTTAAAGAGGAGATGCCAGATGCCAGAAGGCCATTTGTTGCAATTTGTCTTTCTGGTAAAATCTGTACTTTGATGTTATTGTTTAGACTAAATGATAATTCTTATTAAATTGCAAGTTTGGTATTGTTAACATTATATAGTGATAGAAAAAGACACTAACAGAAAAAGCCATAGGTCACATGCAAAAATGTAAGAGCTATTTTGTATATGTTGCCTTGATCCGTGAAAATAGTTTTCAATTTTTTTTAATATGACAGTAATCAAACGTTCTACAAAAAGAGAAACCTTAATCAAAACAGTTTCAGAGAGTAGCTGTGTAGGTCTGCAGTAGAACAACCAGATTTGAGCCCAGTAGCACTTTAGAGGCCAACAAGATTTTCAGACTTTCCCTTATTCCATTCAAATAGAAATCTCCTTCAGCTTGCATAAGATTCGTATATTATACATGAGGCTAGTAGCAACCTATCTGCCCTTCAAACACCTAGCCATGGTGATTTATGCAACAGTCGCCTCCAGAATTGATTTCTGTAACTTGCTCTGTGCAGGCCTGCCCTTATCCCTGACCCGGAAATTGCAACTGGTGCAAAATGCGGCTGCTAGAGTCCTCACGGGTACATCTTGGAGGGCCCATATCCAGCCTGTGCTGAGGCAGCTACATTGGTTGCCAGTTGCAGCCTGGATCTGGTTTTGGTTTTGACCTGCAAGGCCCTTGACGGTCTGGGACCTACATATCTGTGGGACCACTTGTTGCTCTATGCCCTCCATAGGGCCTTGCGCTCTTTGGGTACCAACTTGTTGGTCATCCCTAGGCCCAGAGAAGCCCATCTGGCCTTGACCAGGGCCAGGAACTTTATGGTCCTGGCCCCTACCTGGTGGAATGAGCTCCTGGAAAAGCTAGGGGCCCTGCGGAAGCTTCTAGCATTCCGCAGGGCTTGTAAGATGGAGCTCTTCTACCAGGTCTATGTATGAGGCCGGTTTAGTGGTGGGGCCTCCCTGGGAAGACACTTGCTACTGTTTCTTTGACATCACTGATGGTGATCAGTTACTGCATTACTGATGCCCTCTAAGTGGGCGTACTGCCATAGGATGGGGCTATTTTTACCGCCATGTTGCTATTATGTTGTGCATTTTAATTGGATTGTAATGTTTTTTTCTATGGAGGGGGTGTTGTAGTGGAATCTATTTTTTAACCCGCCACAAGCCGGTTGACCGGGAGTGGCGGGCAATAAGTACAACAACAACAATAAAATGTGGTCTAGTTTTGAATTTTCCACATTGGTAATTTTAATGTAATGCCTACCATGGCCAAAATATATTTGTTGAATTTCTTCTTCTGTTTGATTTTTTCCAATAAAAATATTCAGGTGTACCCATAAATGGTCTCAAAGATGGCTTGCAAACTTTTTCTACCCTGGTTTTTAGTCTGCAGTGTGCCTCATTTGTTCACACACATTTTGAGGAGGATCCTGATGTTGTAATTAATAATGTGATGCATTCCAATATTTCCCCAATTTCCCTCCTCTGATTTAAGGCCACTGTTTAACCTTAAATCACAACTGCAGTGCCACCTTACCTGTCTGGAGGAACAACACACTTTTGAGGTTTCTCAGGACCACTGTACCTTTAAGATTTCCTCCATTTTATAAAGCACCCAATTATTTGCTTCATAAAATATTACAAGCTCACTTGATGCTACCATGACACACCTGAATTAGTTAATAATGATCAGATTTCCTTCTAGGTAAACATACTGTGCAATCTTACCAGGTAGGAAAGGCATGACTAAACTTTGAATTTTGTGCTATGTTAAATATGAAACCAAAGTTGATAGGGGGCAAAGCAATCCCTAAAGTGGCAGCCAGGATCGCCTGATGATAGTGTGACATATTTCCTCTCTCCTTGTCTTAAAAATTCTCTTAATTCTTCATTTGGGGATTTTTTTTCTCCCAGCAAACTAGGAGAGTTGTAGGAAGGAAAACACCTTAACCCTGGGAGCCCCTCTCTTGAAGGAGGAGCCACATTCAAGATCTCATTTGTGATTATTCTGTTTTCATAGTTGTTCACAAAATGACTTGCGTTGCTCTGTTTGGATACTGAAATTAAAATTATAAATGAAGAACAGTTTTAGTGTTGTTTATTCCAAAATCAAGAGGATGCAAGATGGTATGGCTAGGAATGGGGACAGCCTGGCTTAATCTGTATGCCCAAACCTCAGAGATGGGCTGTGCGAGTCAAGCATGTGTACTCTTGCTCAATGACCCTCCATGTGCACCAAGATCTGAATGATTTTGTTTTTCCACCAAAGCACAGTACAGGGTATGTGAGACATGCCAAAAGGGCATACTGACCTCTTTCAAGATCGGTGATTAACCTAATAAGGATCCTGGAATGGAAATCCACTCCTAGCATGGGCTAATTATAGTAGCAGGGACTAGAGGAATAAGCTTAGAAGGCAGGGGAAAGGGGTTCAGTCCTTTGTTTAGGGGCCTGATTCTTCAATGTCCAACCACTTACTGCTGAATGGACTGAGAAACAGGAACAACAAGTGATTAATATATGTGTGAGCCTTGGAGTCATGTGCATTTGATTCACATCTCAGTGTTTGGCCATTCCCTGCTCTCACTCTGTTTCTCACCTGCTCTTCCTTCTACTTTTCCTTAGGGCCAGCCTACACATGGAGGAGCATCATAGGATATGACTTTCCCTAGCAGGCACTAGCACTGTTTCCTCAGATTAAAAGAAACAAAATGTTTTATATCTACAGATAAGATTTTGAAGAGGAAGGTGAAGGCAAACGAACTCTGCTTAATCACTTGCCTTGAAGACCCTATGGAGTCACCAGACATCAGCTGCAACTTCATAACACTTTACACACACACACACACGCACACACACACAAAACATTCTCAAGCTTGTAAACTTATTGTACTTTTGGGGGCCCACTTCTAAGCTTGCTATCCATGTTTAAGTAACCGTACAGTACTTTCCCCCTTCCATACTGAAAAAAAAACACAAAAATCTTGCTGAATTAACTTTCATCTTAATTTTATTTTAATTTCACGTATGTGTGTAAGTGATTCACTTATTCTGTAAAGCGCTGCTTGATCCAAAAACGCAAAACTTTTTGCTGAATTAACTTTCATCTTATTTTAATTTTAATTTCATGTGTGTGTGTGATTCACTTATTCTGTAAAGAGCTGCCTGATCCACTAAGCTCACTTTAAATGCCTTGGAATTCAACCAGCAAAGACCAACTTGGCTTAAATCTAAATGCTAATAGATTTCCTGTAATTTGGTTCAAGCTATTTCAGCAAAAGTTCACAAAAATTAGGCAAGGAACATTCAAGGGTCTTCAGGAGGAGAAGAATTTTTCTTTTTTACACGTACTAACATTATCAGTCATGGTATTAGCTTATCCAGATATTGCCAGAAAGAAATAAAGATGACATGATGATGTGGGAAATGATTTGCTAGACAAGTTAACCTAACAAAAATTAAACAATCATGTTTCAGAAATGGTACGAATTCTATGGTTCTGTGATTACAAAGTAGTGTAATGGGAGGGCTGTGTGTCTCTATGGCTTTCAATGGTTCCCCTAAGGGTGGCCAAATTGTAGCTCTCCAAATGTCCATGGACTACAGTTCCCATGGTCCTCTGCCAGCAACATCCTGGAGAACCACAGTTTGGCCACTCCTGTTCTAATGGCTGCCTTATACACTATACAGTCCAGTTGTAAACTTGTGTGATATAAATGGAACGGGAGGGAAGAGAGAAGACTATGGCATCAGTCCAAACTAATTTCAGGAAGCTCCTTATATGGGTATGTCACTAAGAAGTGGATCCTTTAAAAACCATGTCTCATTAATAAATGAGTTTTCAGATCACAGCTGAGGCAGAGATGCTGCTGAGATGCCTCCCATTAGCTACTTGTGCTGGAAAGAGATTCAACTCCCTTGGTGGGGAAATTCCATAGCTGTGGCTTGTGCTCAGCTTCAGCTTCATAGCAGTAAAGGAACATGCCTGCAATTACAAAGGTGTTAATTTCAGCATTGTGTGTCCTTTTTCTTTTCTTTTATTAGATTGGCATGAACATTTCACACTCAAGTGTGTGCTGTAATTGGAACAAACTGCAACACCTATTACTAAAAATGGCCTTCTTTGTAAGACATTACATGTTGCCTCCATTTAAAAACTCCCTAGCCACACTTCGGCCTCCCAAGCAGCCTTTGAAGACAAATTTATGTGTTTAGGGACAGTTCAGACATATTGCAAGCACAGCAGGAGACTGTAAACAATGAGAAAGTGAACAAGGGCCGTCCTCAGCATCATGTGACCAGGTCCAGAGAGAAGATGTTGTCACTTAAAGGTTTATGGCCTATGTTACAGGAATAATACCACATTTCTTAGAATTGAGCTTTAGAACACTGTCCAGGACTTAGTTGTAACAAGGCAGTTTGATCTAGATTAGAAAGCTGTTGTGTGGCTGTAAAGAATGGATATTTATTGGGCAGTGGTATGCCTCCTATTCACCTTTCTATTTACATGGATCACTGTGGCTAGGTGTGGCAGTTACTGCCACACCTAGCCACAGTGATCCATGCAAATAGAACAGAACCCCAGCAAGGAATACCAGATGATGTCTCCTTACAAGAATGATGGATGCAAGAAACAGAGTTCTAGCAGTACTGATTCTGCACCTTCAGTTGCTGGCCGACCTCCACTTAAAGAAACCTGACTTCAGATACAGTCAAAAGAAAGTAAAAGTCACCTCAAGACACTTTTCTTTCCCGTCCCTGAAGGCTCCACTAACATGTTCCTGATAGCAGCACACCTGTCAGCTCCCCTGAGTCCAACCAGTCAGGCTTCTTCATGGTTCCTTCTTTCTTTCTGGTCAGCTCAGGTCAAAATACTCCAGGTTAGAGCCAATTATTTTGTAAACGTTTGTAAAGGGGATAGTTATTTTACAGTGACTTCTAGCCAGTGTGGTATAGTGGTTAAGAATAGTAGCCTTTAAACTGGAGAACCAGCTTTGATTCCCCACTCCTCTGCTTGCAGCCAGGCCGGGTGACCTTGAACTAATCACTGTTCTCTTAGGGCTGTTCTTGCAAAGCAGTTCTCGCTCTCTCAGTCCCAACCTACCTCACAGGGTGTCTGTTGTGGGCAAAGGAAGAGAATGATATTTGTAAGCCACTTGGGAATCCCTTCAGGAAGTGAAAAACAAGGTATTAAAAAACAACAGCTCTTCTTCCTCTTCTTCTAGCTGTAGCTTCATCTATACGTGCAGCAGAATGTGGAGGGTTTTGCACTCCTATGTGAAAGAACCATGACATAAAAAACATGGGACTGAATCAGTCCATATTGTGCCCCCTATTTATCTCCATCTCCACATCTCTCCCCATCCCTTGTTTTATCCTTTGAACCGCATTTTAGATGGTGATCCTCTTGAAGCAGAGATCTCTCACCTTCTACTTCTTTTACAGCAGTGGTTCTCAACCTGGGGGTCGGAACCCATTTGAGAGTAGAACAACCCATTCACAGGGGTGGCAGCAGGGCAAGCAGCTTCCACACAACAGCTTTGCAGGGTAGATCTAGACAGAGCGTTCATTTGTCTAGAGCAATGGAAAATAGTGAGATCTTTGCTGGGGTATAAGAGGCAGAGCAGAACTGAGAAACCCCAGGGGAAAAAGCAATTTATATACAATCACGAACAATGGATCTTCATGCCATTGGTCAGTTTCGGTTTAATTTCTGTGAAAGAACCCTTGCATAATTTTATGGTTGGGGGTCACCACAACATGAGGAACTGCATTAGGAAGGTTGAGAACCACTGTTTTAAAGTAATTGCCATGTTGGTAGTACTGTCTGAATAGCAATGACCATTTTCATCCTTTCCATTCATCCAGAAGTGGCTGCTAACATATTTCAAAGCCAGGGAACCCACAGTGGATGTTCCCAGCTCCTCCCCCCACTGACTTTATCTTAAAGCAAAGGGAGGGCTGATTCCAAAAGCCATGCAACTATCACAGTAATCTGCATTTGTGGAGGGGTTGCCTGTCACAGCTGAGAAGCAGCCATGCTAGACTTATTTGCAAACTATCACTTATGCATACGTTTGAATTCAGTCTGGAACGTTTGGGGGTATATTTTCTTTCAGAAGCCCAGCCAGTCTATCTAATAGTCTAATAAATTACCTTGCGCGTAGAGTATGTTTTTAAATACTTAAAGAGGAACGTAGCAAACAAAATAACTTAGAAATATATTATGTGTCAGAAACATAGCTCAGCAGCATAGAAGGTTATAGAGCAACTCACATATGACATAAATATTAGATTTGAGGAAGGATCAGTGTTAATATGCTCCTCCATGGAGCAGATCTGGCTTTTTTTTTCTAACTCTAATTTTACTGCTATGTGAAAATTAGGTTTTTTAAAAATTGATTTGCAATGTCTTTGAGGTAATAATAAATAACTGGGTTGTGCAATGAACCTCATAACTGCCCAATGAGGTTCAGTTTAAAATGTAAACTTTAAACTTTTTCAATTTCATTATGGCCCCTGTTCGGCACAGTTATTGTAGCTCAGTGATGTTTACATTTGTTTGAATGGAGAACATAATTCAGTTGTAACTTATTTGTCTCCTGTTCAATTTGGATAAAAAATCTTGGGAACTGTACTCTTACCCAAGGGATCCTCCCTTCCATTGTTCAGAGAGGAGAGCTTTATTTTCTGGAGGCAAGTACAATTGTCCTTTGTGCAGCAGACTGGGTGGAAATTACGTTTAACAAGTTCTCAACATAATGACAAAAAAGCAGGGAGGAAACAGTATTTGCTTTTCCTTGTCCATTTGTTCCTGTTCTGTATATCAACAGTCAGATTTGTGCCCCCTCTCCTCACCAAGACTGGCTTTCTTTGAGGAGAAATCTTTGATTCTCAGTCAGGGGGTCTCTCACACAGAGATAGGTGTTCTGGCCAAGGGCTTCATGCATCTCATATGACCCTCTCTCTGTGTTTCTCTTTGGTGGTTTGCCTTGAGGATATGGACACATTAACCTCCCATCTGCAAAGTATGCATTCTTCCTAGCCAAGGAAGAAGAATGAAGCAGATATGAAGTGGCCTCCAGCTCTTTCATTATCATCTCATTTGCCCTTCCTGGCTTAAAACAAAACGTGTTTCTTTCTGTAAAGCACTAGCCAGTCAACCTGAAGGGAAATGGACAAACCTGAAACCTTTGCCTCTGTTCCACACCATTCTACCTTTTTCCATGCCATACTACAGAGAATGTGACTACTCTTCCAAGCATCCTCATGACCAAGAGCTCTAACAGCTCCAGCAAAACGTGCCTTGGTTTATATCCAGAGACAGCCCTCTCCAAGCCATTGCACCAGCAGTGTGGTTTGGGTAAATGTTGATCCTTTTAACTGGAGATGTCATGGGTTGAATTTGGCACCTTATCCTCTACCATCGAACCTCTGCCCTGCCCCCTAGTGCAGAGGAATAGATTCTTATTTCAGTTTAACAAACAGGATGAACAGGATTGCTGCTTCGTATTAACCTACCTTTGGCATAACAAAAAACAAATCAAAACAAAAAAAAACACCTGGATGGACTCAAGAACCAAAGTGGAAGAATCTGCGAAAAATATGAATTAATGAGTACCACATTTCGATAATACCATGTTTTGTCTATAACAGACCTATAAATAAAATATGTTGTGTGCATAGTTGGCACCCTCCAACTAAGTAACGTTTGTATAAGTAGATACAGATTTTGAAGCCTTTTTATATAAAATGTGGTTAGTTCCCGCTTTGAGAGCTATGTTAATGAACGCCAGAGAGACTGGGGTGTGTGCTTTAACTTGTTGTTTACCCCCATCAGATGCATGCCGGGAGAACCATAAGTGCCTTTCTCAGAGAAAACGGATTGCCACATGAACTTAAAGAGTCCATGACTGGACAATTAAATTGCATTTTTAAAAATTATTTGCTTTCACACATTGAGCACAATAGGCCTTTGTTATATTTAATAGTTTCAGCATGAAAGCAATGCCCTAACCACAAAAATACTATAATGGCATACCTTTGGCCACAATAAATTGCTACATTTTTAATATGTCTGGACTGCAACAGACTCTTGATTATGCAAGGCCAGCTGAGTTCCTTTCTTACAGTTTGTGTTACGTGTGAATGTTGTTAGTCCAGGACAGAATTTGGAAGAAGAAACAAATGTGTACTATCCATTGAGCTGAATCCAGCTAGCCTTTTTGCTCCATCTCATCTGGCTCTCCTCCCTGACTACAGCCCTTAGCCCATATGGTTTTTGCTAAGGCAGGTACCATCATCCACCACACAATCTTTTTGGTGGTCAAAGGATGACTTTCTCCTTTATTCTCAGTCAAAAAGCTGATCGGATCCCACCCATTGCTTGTTTTACACTGTTTACAAAGGCTTCTACTTTAAAATCGGACCATGGGTAAACATCCTAAAAAAATCTTCCCCCAGAATTTTGCATTGCAGTTTGCCTCCTATAGTTTGCCTCGAACAGGACGTTTCTTGACTTATGTTGGCTTTGCTGGGCCTCAGCCATTCCCAGCTTTCAGAACTCACCACAGCACTGGCTAACAAAAGAAATATGGTCCTTTCCCAACCATGTCAAGGCCATTGCCTCACTCGGCCCACAGGAGCTTCAGAAGAAATTACTTCACCTCTTGGAAATGTGTCATCAAGCACAGACCCAAGACAATACAAAATATAAATGTAGATTTTACATTTTCACTATCAACAGATATAAATCCAAACTAATTTAAACTCGGTGTGTTAGAATTCCCTGGTTGTTTTATTCCACTCAGTCCAATCACACTTCTCTAGTACTTTGCTATATTAAATGTCAACTCAGACCTAGGTGTAAACTGCACAGAACTTTTATTCCAATCCCAGGTCGATTCAGTCCCTGCCCTCTACACAGAATGTGATTTCCCTTTTTGATTTTGGGCGAATTAAATTTTCCTTCTGCAGCAAGAAGGATTGATCCAGAGTGACCCTACCTTTATTGTGCGATATCTTAGAGTGCTTTTAACGCTAAATATATTTTAAATTCACATTGTTTTGAATTTGGCTCTCCTCCGTGGTAGAGAACCCCTGATTGGCCACAGCTGGTCATGTGACAAGGTTGCCTTAAAGGAGAAGCCCCTAATTTCTCTCAACTTCTGTTGGTCTTGGATTTTTTTTCTGCCTTCTTCGACCCTCTCCCCCCCCTTCAAGAAAAGAAAGGATTTTTTCCTCCCTCCTCTGACTACTTCGATCCTCTCCTCCCCTTCAAGAAAACAAAGAAAGAGTCTCCATTTGCCCCCCCCCCTTCTGAGCCTCCCTAACCACGTGCAGAACACTTTCCTGTTTCAATGGGGAGGGGGGGAGAGGAAGATTTCAGTTCAAATCGATCTGAATTCAACAGGATTAACAATGGAATAAACAAAGTAAGTGCATACTCTGCTCTATTGTTCTATCTCCATTGTCTCTGCTGGGGGTTTTAGTCACTTTTTGTTGTTCATCATTCACTTTTATCACAGCTTCCTTTTTGCTTCTATTACAAGTTCACTCATTCACTCATCACAAGATGTCATAGTCCCATTGTATACGGCACTGGTCAGACCACACCTGGAGTACTGTGTGCAGTTCTGGAGGCCTCACTTCAAGAAGGACATCGATAAAATTGAAAGGGTACAGAGGAGAGCGACGAAGATGATCTGGGGCCAAGGGACCAAGCCCTATGAAGATAGGTTGAGGGACTTGGGAATGTTCAGCCTGGAGAAAAGGAGGTTGAGAGGGGACATGATAGCCCTCTTTAAGTATTTGAAAGGTTGTCACTTGGAGGAGGGCAGGATGCTGTTTCTGCTGGCTGCAGAGGAAAGGACACGCAGTAATGGGTTTAAACTTCAAGTACAACGATATAGGCTAGATATCAGGAAAAAGTTTTTCTCAGTCAGAGTCGTTCAGCAGTGGAATAGGCTGCCTAAGGAGGTGGTGAGCGCCCCCTCACTGGAAGTCTTCAAGCAAAGGTTGGATACACACTTTTCTTGGATGCTTTAGGATGCTTAGGGCTAATCCTGCGTTGAGCAGGGGGTTGGACTAGATGGCCTGTATGGCCCCTTCCAACTCTATGATTCTATGATTCTATGATTCTATGATTCACCAATTATTCCCTCTTCTGTTCTGTATACAAAATTGGTTTGGGATCCAATCAGTTTTCACCTTGACTTTTACTCAGATATCCTGGGAATAAAAAAAAAAAACCCCTCTCCAGATTCCTTTCTTACCCCCATGCACCTTGGAAGCTACTATGGCTCAGCTCATTTTTTGTTTGCAGGTTACCAACAGGGAGCAGATTCTTTGTTGATCAATTCAGCCCTTTGCAAACTGTCCAAGCCTGTTTGTCTGGTCACTTTCACACATTCAACCCAGACAGTGGAATGCAAGACAATTGGCAGGGCTATGCAGTTATAATACAACCTGATTAAGTTCTTTTTTTTTCTCCCTCCCCCACAGACCCATCATTTCTGCTCACTGCTCTGAAGCCAACTGTAGAAATAAATAGTGAGAGGATTAATGTCAGCCAGTGGTTATGAATGCTGTAATTTTAAATAGTCTTATAATCTTCTTGTTTGTTATAGACAGTGTTTACGTGTGAGTACTTTTATGCAACCTTAAGGGCAGCATATTTTTCCCAAAGATCATTTAATTTCCTGGCTGGACCATCCACACCTTATGGGCAGAATTTATTTCACCTACTCCATGGATTCAAAAGCCCCTGCAAAGGGAAGGAAATGAAACTCTGCCACCACAGCTACTGCACACCTGCTAACCTGTTCTGATGTCCTTTCAAGGAGGACAGCAGAAAGGCGAACAGATCAGTGGTTCAGCTTGTGGGTGAATACAGCTATCAGACTCTGTATGTTCATCTCTCGATCAAGTTTACGGTACGGTTTGTAACACCCCTACCTATGACTGCACTGAGCTATTCTCTCCCTTGGCTCCCACACTCCTGCATTCAAATGTCTTATGCTCTTCAAGGTTTTCTTTGGTTTTGCCCCATCCTTAGGACTCTCTTTCCTTTGTAATATATCCTTCTCATTGTGATTACATCATTTTCAATAGCTGAAAGTGTTTCAGCTCCCTTCATTATCTCTGTCCATGATCACATGGATACAATCATACATCCTGAAATTCCCTTTGTAGGCAGATATATTATGTCTCCTTTCTTTGACCCTTCAGACTTTGGATGGATAACATAATTATTGCATAAGCAGAGAGCCTGTTTGGTGTAGTGGTTAGGAGTGCGGATTTCTAATCTGACATGCTGGGTTTGATTCTGCACTCCCCCACATGGAGCCAGCTGGGTGACCTTGGGCTCGCCACAGCACTGATAAAACTGTTTTGACCGGGCAGTGATATCAGGACTCTCTCAGCCTCACCCACCTCACAGGGTGTCTGTTGTGGGGAGAGGAATGGGAAGGTGACTGTAAGCCGCTTTAAGACTCCTTCGGATAGAGAAAAGCATAATAACAACCAACCTTCTTCTTCTTCTTTTGTGAGCTGGGTATTATTAAATCAGATACCTGTATATTCAGGGTGCGAGGGCAGAGGGAGTTTCTATAAATGGGGTGCAACAAAGACTTTGAATGTAAATAAACTAGCATTTTAGAGCTCAGGTAATGGGGCAATATAGGATGCACAGTCCAAAAGTCCTCATTCCAGAATCAAGTTAAAACTAGATTAAGGAATTAAAAGCTCAGACATCATTGCTTAAAAAATCGAGTCTTTCTAACTGCACAGAGAGGCCTATGTCCTGAGAAGGGGATTTGCTAAGTTGCAATTCAACAGAACAAAGCTGGTTGCCAGAGGAGGGAGGAGCCATTGGTACATAGATTTAAACAGGATATAGGTAAAGCAATTATTGTATAAACCAACCACTGCCAGAAGCTAATTCTTGGGGGGGGGGGGGGATGATGTCCCACTTTTATGAATATATTTACAACTGGATAACAACTGTCACAAAATAATAGAACAGAAACTACTTTGGAAACAACTTGCAAAGGTAGGCATAAATTGTATGCTTGTACAAATTGCCGTCAGGTTGCCACTGACTTATGGCAAACCAGTGGAGCTTGCAAGACAAGTGATTAAGCAGAGGTGGCTTGCTGTTGCCTTCCACTGGTGGTCTCCCATCCAAGAACCCATACTACTTAGCTTCCAAGGTCTGAGAAGACCAGACCATACTATACCGTTCCATATCTCTAAATGGTTAGGGATTAACTTCTGCTTTACATATATCTTTGATAAGATGAAGTTGGTAAATAAGCAGAAGGATTACATAGAGGAGGCGCCCCCTTTCATGATTCAGTTTCCTCTGTCTTTCCCCCCTTAACTATTTATCTCCTTCCTTCCTTTTCTGGGGGGGGGGGTGAGGGGGGATATCTGCTATTTCAGGTCATTCATCCAGATTTCTTCCCCCTGTCATATGCTCTCTTTCCAATCCTCAGCCTGCTCCTCTGTAAGAAATTTTATCTCCAGTCAAACTGTCAGTTTCACTTTCCCTGCAGAATCTGGACTGCAAATTTAGTTACCTGAGCAACTGAACATTCCAGGTTCAGCCTATTACTGTCAGATTTGCTGTACTATAAGATATGATTTTTAAGCAGTCATGTTATCGCTGGACGTTCACCAGTATGGTTCCATTACATTATAGTGAAAAAGGTTTCAATCATTTCTGAAAACTCAAGGATAAATTTCCTTTCATAATAGCTTGGTTGCTTACCTGAGAGTTATGTTTTTGTGAATCTGCTGGCCAATTATCACAATATTGAAAATATAATGTAATAATTGTAATAACTTACAGTTTGATTACTAAAACATATAGCTGTTGGAATTTTCACCACTGGGAGAAATGGAAAATTATATGAACTACATTTAAATTCCCAAAAGGATAATAAACCTTCAGCCAAGTCAAAACTGTGCTTTAAAATGTCCTTTCCTCGTTTAAGGAGCTAAGAGTTTGGTTTTAATTTGTATTTTAGTGATTTTACTTGTTGTTTTATGTTTGGTACTCTTTTACTGTTAATCCGGGACCATTTTTTGGAGAGGTGCATTCTAGAAATCAAAATATAAATAGATATATAATTAAACACAATCTTTACAACCCTGAATTACAAGATGTATCCCCACATTAGAACAGAATTATCTGACTCCCTGATCTAGCAAAGCTTTTGTAAACTGAAATGTATTTTAACTATGGGGGTGAGCTAAGTTTACAGAAGGGTAGTCGCTTTTGGTAACTTATTCAAATTGTTTCATATCCTGGAATAAGAACTTGAAAATTTTACCACAATCAACAATTACACTCAAACCAGACAATAATCTAAAGCGATTGCACCACATTTGGCTTTTTCTTGAGTTCTTGTCACCATCCAGTCTACTACAAAACCTCAAGAATTCAGCAAAGCAAGCTGTAACCACCATATTTATGTATACACTCTCTTGGTTTCGTTTCCAAGAGGTTAGCTGATAAGTTGACCTTTAGGCAGCATCAGACTGACCTCTAAGTAGTGACTAATGCTAAACTTGAGATTTTCCCTGTTATTTTACCCACTTCAGTTAATAAATTTTTTTCTTCAGGATGGAAACTTCCTGTCCTTTATTGCAGCAGCGAATTCTCCACCCTTATTCCACTTACTACAGTGCAAGTCTTTCTTTTGAGATTGGCTTGAGGTATTTTGTTGTCACCGTAAGCAGAAGCTTGGCTTTCCAGTGACAGTTCAGGTAAAAATGACAGACAGCCTATACCCCTACTATTCCTTCCATGCCCTCAGCAGCTAGAAAACAAGATGCATTAGTGCTGCCAGCAGCAAAAAGCTAGGATGTGCCCAGCAACAGCATGGGTCTAGAACAGTGGTCCCCAACCTTTTTATCACCGGGGACCACTCAACACCGGGGACCACTCAACGCCTTTTACTGAGGCCCGGTGGGGGGTTAGTTTACTCCTCTACTCTCAACCACTGCCCTAGCGCTCTCTGATCGCTATGGTAATGTTTAAACATCCCTTCAAAATAAGATAGAGACATGCCACAACAATGAAGTGTGCTGGGGGGGATGAAGTAAAGGGCCGGGGGGGGGGGGAGAAGGCGTCCTTCGGGGCCCACCTCCAATTAGTCAAAGGACCACATGTGGTCTGCGGCCCACAGGTTGGGGATCGCTAGTCTAGAAGACGAGGATGGGCATAGGCCGTATGTGTAACATCCTCCAGTGTTGCGGCCAGCAAGAAACAACTCAAGCCACAACAGCATGTCAACATCTTGCTCTGTGTGCTGCCTCAAGCAGTACAAAACTGGCCTTTCTGCTTACAATGGCAGAAGGAAGGTGAGTGACTGGACCTCAGAGAAAGAAGAATAAGATGACAGGTGAAAATAACCCAGTATGTGCCAGTACTTTCAAAAGTCTGGTATAGTATCTCCTATATTCTGCTCTGAACCCCCTGAGGTAAAGGGAATTGAGCAAGACTGAGTGAAAACATTGTCTGGATCTAACCTCTAGGAATTTTTCAAATCCCTCATCAAAATTTTTAGGCCATAAAGGCTGAACCAGATACTCAAGATGCTTGAGATGAAACCCTCATTGACTGCTTATGCACTGGAGGTTTCATGCTAGGTTGCAGGTTGGAGTTTTAGTCTTAGCAGGTTGCCCCATCTCTTCCTGCACCCACACGGGGGAGCATTTTGCGTAGTGCCCCTCATTTGCCCCCGATTTGTGCTCCTGCATGGGAGCTGGGACAGTGAAGTTCCCAGTGCATAAACGGTCATTGTGATGCTTAATCCTATTGCATTGTTTGATTTTGTTTTTTAACACTGTGCACTATTGGTTGAGGCTGTAGGTATCAGGTGATGACTATTCACATGGGAACAGGGTCCTATTCTCACTTCAATAAAATGTTTCCCCTATCAGAGATGATCAGTAGGCACACAACTAAAGTGATAAGGAGATCTTTTTCTTGGGAAGTGTATATGAACCACTTGAAGAGTTTTGGTAAAACAGTAGGAGATATGTAATAAATATATCTGATACCCTGGAATATGTATGTTGTCTCTTTTTCACTTATAGTCATTTAGACTTTTTATCCAGTATCCAGACCCATGAGCAAAAAAGGCTACATAGAAAAACAAGTATAATGCAGTATAGCTTGTTTGTATAAAGTGTGTTTCATTTGTCTTCCTAGGCATCGTTTTAAGTGGCATATATTGCAGCCATGGTTCGATGGGCCACCTGTATGTTCACAGATTTATTTCTATCAAGCAGCAGGACACCAGTACAATTGATTAGCAATCTAACAATACAAGGTCAGGTCTTGAGTTTTCTTTATTTACATCATGTTTGGAGGTTTTTATTGCCCTTTAGTAATCATGCAATAAAGAAAGCATCCTGGTGTTTTTTCTATTCATTTTATTAAACCTTCTTTGCTCCAGGGTATTTGGCTGTTGTCATGTAGGTTTCTCTTTAATATCCCAACTTTACTTGATACTAATTCATTTCCTCCGTCTTTAAATGTTCCGCAATAAATGAAGCAAATTACTTCTTTATTGGATGTCACTTGCTATAGAATGCAATATTTGGGTTTCAGTTCAATTTTTTAAGAGGTAATAGCATTGTAGTTTACTTGTGATTACAAAATCTTGCTTCATTTACATGTTGACTGTAGAAAGCTGTTTGTGGATATTGTGAATTTCTAAGCGATATGAAATTCTATTTGAGTCAAAAATTAAGCATTCTGTCAAAGCCAACAGGCCCCAAATAAAGGTTCTCATTGAGACCCAACACAAGTGGTGGTGGAAAGTGCCACCAATTCACGGTCTACTTATGGTGACCCCATAGGATTGTCAAGGCAAGAGACCAAAAGAGGAGGTTCAAATCTGAACTTCCTGGGTGGTCTCCCATTGTGACGGACAACACTTTAATAGCTAGGCCCCAAGTGCTGAAGTAACAGGAAGTTAAGGGTTAATCCTTCACTGAAGCAGAGAGCTTGGGTACAGGCTGCTCTAAGCACTCTGATTGGCCAGCGACAGCCATTAGAAAGATGCTATTAGAGCTGTATGCTGAAGGGAAGTTATTCTGATCTGAATCTAAAGAAGACCTGTCAGTGCCTTACATGAATAAGAACTACTTTGAGGAGAATTTTAGTCAGAGAAAATGTTCTTGACTAATAATTAGTATACTCAGTTATAGACAGTTAGGAGGACAGGTAAAGATATTTAGCAGAGTGTTTTTGGGCAGAGTTAGGATACTCCCAATTCAAGTCAAAGGAAGAAGGGATACATTTCTAGGAAGAGATCCCATCCCGGTTAAAAAAGAGAAATCGGCTGAGAATTTCCTTGGGCTGGGGTGGAAAGAAACATGATTCAGACACCTCAAAAGTTAGAGGAGATCTGGTAATTTTAGAAAAGGAAATTGGGGTACTAGCCTTTCAGGAAACATGTTCAAAGGAACTCAAAAGATGAAAGAAAATACAGACATGTTTTAATAAACATAGAAACAAAAGTCCCTCAGTGAGAAACCTTAGAAACTAAGAAAAGCATCTTAACTAAAGGTTCTGGTAATTACCTTCAAGGCCATACGTGGTCAGGGCCCAGTGTACCTGAAGGATCACCTCCCCGACTATGCCCCTTAAAGAGCTCTGCGCTACCAACCAGTTAAGGGTCTCTGGCACTAAAGAAGTCTGCCTGGTCTCGGCCAGGGCCAGAGCATTCTCTGTTCTGGCCCCCACCTGGTGCAATGGGCTCCTGGAGGAGATCAGGGCCTTGATGGAGCTTAAACAGTTCCGCAGGGTCTGCAAAAAGGAGCTCTTCCACCAGGCATTTGGTTGGGACCAGACATAACCAACAGCGACTGAAGGGCCCCTGCTCCAGCCCCCCGCTCCCCCTCAGAACTCCACCAGTATATTCTGGACCTGTTTGCACTGTTGCACTGTTGCATTGCTTATATGGTTTATACTGTTATATTGTTATATGGTTACAACTATTAGTTATTATTATTGTACGGTTATTCATATGTTATAGACTGTTTCATGTACTGTTCTTATGTTCTTATGTTCCATGTATACTGCCCTGAGCCTCCAGGGAGGGCGGTATATAAATAAATACATAAATACATAAATAAATAAATAGAACCTCTCTAAAGCCTGTAATTCAAATTATACAAAATGTACAATTGTTTCTTATATCAAAGCATCATCTCCTGATGCCACCTAAGACTCCCCTGTATGTTAACTAAAACCTTTTATTTTGGTTGGACTTTAACATCATCTCACTGCCATTCTGAAAAGGTTTAAGAAGACTCTTACACCTTCCCATAAAGCTCTAGGGCTGAGTTGAAGTGAGGGACAGTCAGTTCTTACAATGAAGAAATTGTGCTACAAGGGCAGCTCAGTCTGTGAGGGAACAACATTTTATATTTGGAGGGAAAATTTTTATCTCAGAGTGGGGAAGTGTGAAGGAGGCCCATCATATTTGGTGGTAGCACCATGATATGAAATAGAATCTACAAGTTGTTTGTTCCACCACAGAAATAAACTAAAATAAGAAAAAAAATATTGAATTTAGAGGAATAACCACAAAAATTCCTGACAGAAATGGTACCACTTCATGGACCTAGAGAAGGACATGGAGGTGTGGGAGAGAAATCAGGGGCTGAAGAGAATCCTAGCCAGGTGTTAGAAATGAAAATTGAACTAGTGAGAATAGAAGTTGAGAAGGAGAAAGAGTTAACCAGAATTCAGGTAGATAAAGAAAGGGTTAATATTGAAAAAGAAACAGGATCAGTTAAATTGGCACAGCAGGAAAGAGAGAGACAGAGATGCTGAGAGGGAACGAGAAAAATAAATGTATAATATGAGAATGCAGAAAATTCAGCTGAGAATTACCAGTTACACAGAGAGAAGGGGAAATTACCTCAATGGTACAAAAGAACTGGGATGATGCAAGTACCCAAGAGAACTTTTGAACCAAGGGGCGGTGGGGCGGGGGAGTGTTAAAAAGTGCACCTAGACTTCAGTATGGCTTCCAGTCCCAATGCTATCTGCTCTACCCAGAAGATAATTTTTTGGTTGTTAGAAACCTGAATCTTATTATTTGGAAAGATTATACAGTTACTGGAAAGCCAGAAAGGATTAACATTCTTTCAGGAAACTCTTTCAGGATTTGGCTACTAATGCATATGACATACATGAAAGTTCCCATATAGATATGCCCTTGCATTATTATAGCATAAAATGTACTTGGTTTTTGAAAGCTTTAAAATTGCCTATGCCACAAATAGAAGACCACTTGTGTTTCATTCATGGTCTAAGAAACTAGGATCCCTGGTCTGAATATGCTGTATTATAGGGATTGTTATAATTCTGGTACACTGAGCCAGGTGTGGGATTCTAACAATTCATTAAAATATGAAATGTCATAAAGCCTATGGATTTTTTATTACAAAAAGTATTTCCCTTCAATATAATTCATAAAGATTTTATTTTGAAGTATGATTTCACTGATTGTTGGAAGGGTCTTTTTAACTAGTTAGACTTCTGGAATGTATTCTATAGAGTATTCATCTCAAACTTATTCTTCTTAGAAACTGTACAAAGCCAATATTTCTTCTATGCCAGAAGTTGTTCTTATAACTACATTTTTCCAGAGTGAAATCATAAAATGTTGTTAGAATTATTATGCTATAGTTTCTTATAATGGTGTGGTGGAGAACAACTTTACTGCTTACAAATCTCCACCAATAGCCCTTCCCTTTATGTGTTTCCATTCCTAAACTACTGGAAATATTTTTATTGCCTTATTTCAGAGACCTACCAAATTGGCAACTCTGAATTTCCACATGCACTAAATGAGATTCTGAAAACAAGCCACTGAAGATTATCAGTTCCACTGCTTTTTGGTCATCAGTTACCAATGTCAATGTTTTCATCAACAGGTTTGTTTCATAATTATTTCCAGTTTTGTACAACTATTCCACTGCAAATTTTGTTGAAACACAACAAAATAATTTGCCTCAATATCTAATTTTTGGTCATCACTCCAGGTTATGGTCCTACATGGACATAAGAGTCCATTTTCACTACAAATACACAAATCAAATTGATAGCTATAAGTCATTAGCTATAAGTCATTAGTACAAATAGATGTACCATAGAACTGACATTTTTTGACAACTGTTCATACACAGCATCAAAAATCTTGATTTTACATAAAGATTCACTGGGACGAGGAACAGGGAGACCCAAGTTCCCATCCCCACTGACAATGAAGCTTGCTGGTGACCTTGGTCCCATCACAGAATCTCAGCCTGACATGCCACTTTGTGATGATAAAATGGAGGACGGGGGGTAATTTTGTTAGCTGCTTTGGGTTCCCATTGAGGAGAAAAGCAGAAAGAGTAAATTTATTTTAAAGGGTGATAACACGTGCCAAGGACAGGAACAACAGAGGCAGACTGAGATATTTAAAAGGTTCTGGAGTAAGATGAACCAATGGGCTCTTGAGATGCTGTCCACATTCCAAAGGTCTCTCAGACTGGGTCTGAGCATGTCAGCTGCTCCAAAATAGACTGCTTTCTAGGGCAGTGATCCATTGGGAATTTGTCTCATAAAATAGTCAGTTGACACCTGGGCAACAATCAGTATAATTTTCAGTCATCTTTTCTGTTCACATTATTATGAAAGAACTTTATTCTTTTTCAATAAATATAAATATAAAAATAACAGTAGAATTTTAACTGTCTTTTTCCCCACCACCACCACCATAGTCATGTGTTCAGGACAGTTTTCCCCCAGCAGCCCTCATCACTATCCAAACAGATATTGTACTGGGATATATATGGATTGGGCCTGGCCTGGATGGCCCAAGCAAGATGTTAGAAGCTAATCAGAGTCAACTTTGGTTAGTATTTGGATGGGGGAACCATCAAAGAAGTCCAGGATTGCTGCACAGAGACCGTTTATGCACTGGGAATTTCCCTGCTCCAGCTCCCCTGCAGGAGCAAAAATCGGGGTCAGATGAGGTGCACCAGGCCAAATGCTCCCCTTTGTGGGTGCAGGAAGATGTGGGGCAACCTACCACGACTAAAACTCCAGCCTGCAGCCCAGCATGAAACCTCCAGTGCATAAGTGGTCAGAGATAGGCAATGGCAAACTACCTCTTTTCATTTCTTGCCTTTAAACACCCATGGGGTCACCGACTTGATAGCACGTTCTACCACCATCTGGACTGGAGTTTCCTGTATTCCTGGTGTATCTTTTTTGGAGACAACAATAATCTCGAACAGCACACCCCTGTCAATATTACTCCTACCCAAGTACAGACCTACTTCGGTTACACTGCTCAGAAGAGATGAGATGAGTATTCCTTAGTCTCTCCACAGAACAGAAGCTACCACTGAAAGAACCCAGATGTTTCTCTTTTCATTCTTCAAAGGTTCTCACAATATCATCAGGATGCTCAATATTCCAGCCATTTCTAATAATGGCTAATATCAATACTTAGTGTGAAAAGAAATCCAGTTTCCATTACATGGTGAATACGAATGTGGACAGTGCTGCTCTTTTTTCAGAATAGAGACAAAAAATGATGCATCAGCCTTTTTAAGAAGCAAGGGTAGAAAGCAAACAATTATATGAACACAAATACAACATATATATCCACACCAGGCCAACACTAAATTAGTGTTATGGATTAGTTCTGTAGTTGCTCCTACCCCAAAAGTTAAAATGAGGATCAATGAGTTGCATTTTGTCAGTCATTTAATAAAGAACATGAATAAATTCTTCCTAATGAATAAGTGACTCACAAAACGACTTGAACAAATGCCATCCATCAATCTTATATATATCCAACATGTAAGCTGTTTTAGTGGAGCAAACATGTGGTAATCATTTGAGAAAATCCTTTGGAAAATGTTGAACAATGTTCCTTAAATAACAACTAATCTTTGACATAATCCAATGGGGAGAGGAGGAGTAAAAGGAAGAGACATTTGTTCCCTCCCACTTTGATTATAAAAAGTTTGTTTCTAATTTATCACCATCCTTCCCCCAGCCCAACCCCTGGACACTGAAGCACAAAAATATTATTAGAAGTGTTCACAGTTTTCAGTGTTACCCAATGTTATAAATCAAGAAAAAAGATTTTTTTTTTTATTCAAGCCTAATATAATTGGATTGATGAAACTGTCGGAAGCAGAGTAACCCAAACTGTGGCTCACTTTTCCCCCTCACCTTGGAATGCTGTTTAGAAACTTTCTTTCTACTCTCTCTGGTTTACGTATTATATTTGTACCCTGACCTTCCTTCAAAAAGCTTGGAATGGTTACACATAATTTCTCCCTTCTAATATTGTGAACTTTCAACAACCTTGTAAGTTGTGAGAGAGAAAGTGACTGGCCCAGTAAGCTTCATGGCTGAGTGGGAATTTGAACCCAAGTCTCCATAGTGTTATTTATTTCATGTGAAAGTGAAAGTGAAAGTGAGAGCCCCCTCTCTAGAAATCAGTCACAAATAGTTCACAAAGTAAAAAAAAAAAACAATTAAGCGATTTAAAGAATAAGAATGCTCAGTCTCAAAGTACAGATTTACAGAACTAGTGTGTTTCATTCCCTGTATCCAACCCCCAATGATAGCCTTAACCCTGAATTTTGGACCAACCTTTGGATCAACATTTCCAAACAGCCTTTGAAAGGAATCCCCAAATAAAAGGGATGCATCTGGATGCGTTTAAAGCATGGCTCACCAAGGCCAGATCACACCTTTGAACAACAGCTGTGACTGGAAGATCTGCTAAAGTTTATAAAAACACTATGTGTCATAGAAGAGACCTGAACCTTCACCCAGTCACATCCCAAAGCTATGAATCTGCACTTTCATGGGGAGTGTAGCTCCCTTCAGCCTCCTCAGTCCTTAAATGGTTTAGTTGCTGTCTAACAGCCCCTCAGTCTTGTCTGGACTGAGTTTCAGTTTACTTGACATCATCCACCAAATTATTGTATTCACAAATTCCACAGATGCCTGTCATCTAACAAAGCTGGGCATCTTTTATTTATTTAATTACCTCATTTATAAGCAGTTTATATCGTTTTTCTCTTCTTTGTTTTATCATCTGCATATTGCTAGCACTTCACTTCAAATCCTTTTGTTGTTGTTGTTGTTAGGTGCGAAGTCCTGTCCTCTAGCATTCCCCGGAGTCCATTTAAGTTTGCACCTACTGCTTCAGTGACTCCATCCAGCCACCTCATTCTCTGTCGTCCCCTTCTTCTTTTGCCCTCAATCGCTCCCAGCATTAGGCTCTTCTCCAGGGAGTCCTTCCTTCTCATGAGGTGGCCAAAGTATTTGAGTTTCATCTTCAGGATCTGGCCTTCTATGGAGGAGTCAGGGCTGATCTCCTCTAGGACTGACCTGTTTGTTCGCCTGGCAGTCCAAGGGACTCGCAAAAGTCTTCTCCAGCACCAGAGTTCATAAGCCTCAATTCTTTGATGATCGGCCTTCCTTATGGTCCAACTTTCACAGCCATACATCGTAACTGGGAAGACCATAGCCTTGACTAGACGCATTTTTGTTGGCAGGGTGATGTCTCTGCTTATTAGGATGCTGTCTAGATTTGCCATAGCTTTCCTCCCCAGGAGCAAGCGTCTTTTAATTTCTTTGCTGCAGTCCCCATCTGCAGTGATCTTGGAGCCCAGGAAAATAAAATCTGTCACTACCTCCATTTATTCCCCATCTATCTGGCAGGAATTGAGAGGGCCGGATGCCATGATCTTCGTTTTCTTGATGTTGAGTTTCAAGCCAACCTTTGCACTCTCCTCCTTCACCCGCATCAAAAGGTTCTTTAGTTCCTCTTCGCTTTCTGCCATTAGAGTGGTCAAATCCCTAGACAGGTGTTAAACAGCAAAAGGAAGAAAAAGAGGTGCCCATTCAGGAACTCACCAGAGAAGTGCTATAAAACCAAGCAAAAGTGTCCCAGACCTGACATTTGGAATTGGCCAGCCTAGTAAGAACAGAACCACTAAACCATAGGTTCCTCCCCTTCTCCCAGCCCACTCTGCTTCTCCCGATGGAGGGCACAAAATATCCACTCATTTTGTTTGGTTGTCCCCAAGAGCCCAACCCTTGAATGGGAATTATCTGAAATCCTGGAAGTAACATCTAACTGTTATAATGTAAGTTTAAAATGATTACACAGCAATACAATAATCTATAATATACACACCTGCAAGTGTTCAGAAAAACTACAAAATATACTACAGTGTTCAGAATGCCACGTATTAAGAAGTATACCTTCTCTTTTTAAAAAAAATGCAAGTTTCTGTTATGGCTGGGAAGATCTTCAGTGCTTGGATAATGGTCTAGAGCTGTGGTCCTCCAGATGTTCATGGACTACAATTCCCATGAGCCCCTGCCAGCAAATGCTGGCAGGGGCTCATGGGAATTGTAGTCCATGGACATCTGGAGGACCACAGGTTGCCTACCCCTGGTCTGGAGTGTCTGACCCTGTAAGACTAGATGTTGCATAGCATCTGTAGAATACTGCATATGCAGAATATCTGTAATACTGTGTATGTTGTGCAGTCAAGGAGGACTCCTCTGCTCAATCCAATGACAAGTTCTGCTCTAAAGAGAAATGTGAATGCTCTGGAATGAGATCTTTATGGAAAGTCCCACAAGTTCATAATTAACAGGAAGAGGAAGTAAGAGATGGAAGAAGGAGGTAGAATGCCTAGCTGGCTCCATTGTGACAGTCTTGGCATCCCACAGAAAAAACACCTTCAGAATTGTTGCTCTGCAGTGTCAAAGAACTCATGCTTGGAAACAAGTTTGTCCATTGCAGCTAATAACTCACTTGGTATCTATCCTTCTAGAACTGCAGCATTTCCAAACTTAGCCTGCACCATGTGACAAAGCAAGTGATGAATGGTAGTAGTAAGCAGAAGTGGTAATGAGTCTTGGGATTCAGGGGACTTTACCTGCTGTATGTGCTGGAGAAATTTATGAAGATAACATGACAGGTTAATATATTTTTACAACCTAAACAAGATATTTTATGCCAGCTATGGGATCCACACCTAGTTTATCAATGGAACTTCCAAGACCTTTCTCCAATGGAGTGCTGTGGGACTTTCTAACACAAATATATTTACCAAAGAGATGAAGGTAATAAGGTCATGAGGAAAAACATTGTCAGATTCATGCTTGGGCTTTGGCCCCTTCAGTAGCAATCAGCCTGGAGAAAAGAGTCTCCACATATCCTCAGTAATAGCAATTAAAATTTGCTTTGACCTCCCCAACACAGCATTTTTGTTTGTTTATTGAAAGAGGGGGATTCTCTAGTGCAAACATGACTCACTTGTGTCATGCAAAGTCTGCAAAGTCTGAAAAATACTGGAGAGCATGGTATAGCACAGAGTGATATCAGTGGGGCTAAATGCTTCTCAGCACGATTCAGTTTTAATTTTTAAAGTCTTAAATGTCCAACCAATCTGAAAGCTGAATTAGCCCTGCCTTACTGCTTGTCTGGTAGTGAAGCTAATTCCCAGTTCCACGTGATGTTGGCAGTGAGTCAGACCCGTCCCAGGCATAGCCCAACTCAGGGCCTTCCATTGCCACGTGGCAAGGGAACACAGATATACCCACATTTGCTTTTATGCCCTGGGTGGCAACAGGGCTTCAGTCAGGGTAGGCCTGTGTGGCAGGGGAAGATTTGGGCCAACCAGCCCAGCTCCTCCCATGACTACGGTGTCTTGGAAGGGACAAAAAATGCCTCAGCTGGCTCCACAGCACTACAGAGCACCACCAAGCCGCCCCGGGCATTTTTTTTTTTTTTTAGGAATGTGGTATTGCTATTGCATTCCTAAACAGAAAAAAATGGCCCCCACTGACCCTCTCCCCCCACCTGGCAGAACCTTTCCATGCAGAAATCCAAGGTGGATGGGGTGTGTTGCTGAGAATGGTACCCTATGGAGTCCAATACAGACTATATCAGGAAAGACATTGAATCAATGGCTTGAGAAGTACTCCCTGGTATTCACACCTTAACTTGACTAGATACAATGTGGACATGTGAAAGGAAGATGAAATAAACCTCTTGTCCATGGTATCTATATTGCACAATCAATGGGAAGCATGTGCTTTTTGTGTGGACATGACATATATACCTCTCACAAAGAAACATTGGGTTCCAGTTTTCTCTATGGTTTTGTTATATAAGTATATATCCATACTTTTTGTATCAACAGACAGATATCTTTGTTTCTTCTTCAGTAAAATGAAAGCTATGTCAGAAAGCTGATATCTGTATACAGGAAATTTAAATAACAAAATTAGTTGAAACACAAAAGTTCCTGTCTCCTAGCACAGGAGTCATTTTCTGGTTAGGGGGTATCAATTCTTCCAATCCTTCTCCTCCTTCCTTTGGAATGCAGAAGTGAAAGTACCGATTCTTTCATTTGATTCCCGGAGGAATTATCAACAAATTGAAATATTTTTTAAAAATTGCAAAAATAGTCATAATTACACTTATTGTTTCTTACTGCATTTCTTAGCAGTCTGGTTTACAGCAGAAGCTTTATGGCAGCATAACTAACTTCAAAACAATTTTACAGTAGTTCCACAATATTCAGCAGCTTCAACCTCCTGCTCTTAGGTAGAGCCAGCTAGGTGTAGAGGTTAGTAATGCTGACTTCTAATCTGGTGACTCAGGTTTGATTCCCCTCTCCTCCTCCACATGCAGCCAGCTGAGCTTACCACAGCACTGATAAAACTGTTCTGACCGAGCAGTGATATCAGGCTCTTTCAGGCTCACCTAACTCACAGGGTGTCTATTGTGGGGAGAGGAAAGGAAAGGAAATTGTAAACTGCTTTGAGACTCCTTCTGGTAGAGAAAAGCATATAAGCACCAGCTTTTCTTCTAGTATCCAGTGCTACTCTCATCTCAAGGTCCAAAGAGGAAATAAAAGTTCTGCTATTTCATTGTACTATTTTGATGGACTCCTAAGTTTTTAATATCATTTTAATGTTTAATGTTTGTTTTTAAATTTTATTATTATTATTATTATTATATTTATATTTATACCCTGCCTCCCCCCGAAGGCTCGAGGCGGCTTACATAAACCCGTCCCCTAAAACCATAAAATGACAATAAAAACCAATTATTTACAATAATTGTAACAGCGATGGCGTAGCCTACTCATTTGCTCTCCGCATCCTCATCTACGGTGGGGGGTGACGCTCTCTACCACCAGTTTGTGAGGGGGGGGCTGATCTTCTTTCCGCCCGGCCTCAGTTATAAGCCTGGCGGAAGAGCTCCGTCTTACAGGCCCTGCGGAATGCTGGTAATTCCCGCAGGGCCCTCAGCTCTTCCGGGAGCTCATTCCACCAGGTTGGGGCCAGGACCGAAAAGGCCCTGGCCCTAGTCGAGGCCAGGCGGGCTTCCTTGGGGCCGGGAACGACCAGTAGGTTAGCCCCCGCAGAGCGTAAAGCCCTGTGGGGGATATAGGGCAAAAGGCGGTCCCTCATATATGCTGGGCCTAGACCACGGATGGCCTTGAAGGTCAAAACCAAAACCTTGAACCTGATCCGGAAGGCGACCGGTAACCAATGCAGCTGCCTCAGAACTGGCTGGATGTGAGCCCTCCATGGTGTAGCTGTGAGGACTCTAGCAGCCGCATTTTGGACGAGTTGCAGTTTCCGGATCAAGCCCAGAGGCAGGCCGGTGTAGAGCGAGTTACAGAAATCTAGTCTAGAGGTGACCGTCGCATGGATCACTGTGGCCAGGTGTTCAGAGGACAGATAGGGCGCTAGTAGCCGAGCCTGGCGAAGATGGAAAAATGCCCGGCTAGCTACCTGTTTAACCTGTGCCTCGAGTGTTAGTGAGGCATCGATGGTCACCCCTAAATTCCTGGCCTGAGATGCGATATTAAGTTGCGTCCCGGCCAGAAAGGGTAAGCGCGCTTCCTGATCTGCCCCCCTACGGCCCAACCACAGAACCTCCGTCTTGGAGGGGTTGAGTTTCGGGCGACTCTGCTCGAGCCATCCAGCTACGGCTTCCAAACATCTGGCAAATGGATCTGGGGGGGAGTCCGGGTGGCCATCCATGAGGAGAAAGAGCTGGGTGTCATCAGCGTACTGGTGGCAACCCAGCCCATAGCTCCGTACCAGTTGAGCCAGAGGGTGCATAAAGATGTTAAATAATGTAGGAGAGAGCACCGAGCCCTGTGAGACCCCACAAGGGAGCCGGTAAGGGCCCGATACTTCCTCTCCCACGGCTACCCTCTGTGTCCGGTTTTGGAGGAAGGAGCGTATCCAGCGTAACGCTGTACCCCTTATCCCCGTACCGGCAAGGCGGCTCGCTAGCAGCTCGTGATCGACCACGTCAAACGCGGCCGACAGATCTAAAAGAACTAGCACAGCAGAGCCACCTCGGTCAAGCTGGCGACGAAGGTCATCCAACAAGGAGACCAACACAGTCTCCACCCCATGACCAGGGCGGAAGCCAGACTGGTATGGATCGAGTGCCGAAGTATCTTCCAGGAACGCTAGGAGCTGGTCCGCCGCAGCCCTTTCCACCACCTTACCCAGGAACGCTAGATGCGCTACTGGGCGGTAGCTTGCAGGGTCATGTGGGTCCAGGGATGGCTTCTTGAGGAGAGGGCACACCATCGCCTCCTTCAGCACCTCAGGAAACTCCCCCAACTGGAGAGAGCAGTTAACAATATCCCTGAGCTGCTCACCTATCCGTCCATCCCTCCCCTTAAGGAGCCAAGACGGACAGGGATCAAGGGGGCAGGTGGTTGCCCTCATCCTCCCCAGCAACCCGTCCACTTCGGATAAAGAGAGCCGCCTGAAGCCATCAAACGTTACCTCCAAAGGCGGCCAACGGGCCTCTAGTTCATTAACTGTATTAACTGTAGCTGGAAGGGAGTGGCAGAGCGACAAGACTTTATCCGCGAAATGGCTCGCAAATGCCTCACAGCTGATGGTCAAATTCCTACTATTTTGGCGCCCATCTTCCAGGGCGGTAAGAGATCTAACAACCCTAAATAGTTGAGCTGGGCGAGAGCTAGCGGATGCAATTTCCGCGGCAAAGAATTCACGTTTAGCCGCTTTCACTGCCATCTCATACGCCCTCATAAACGTGCGATGAGATGTTCTTGTAGCCTCGTCACGGGCCTTCCGCCACACTCGCTCTAGTCGTCTCAATTCCCTCTTCTTCTCCCGGAGCTCCCCAGTATACCAGGGTGCCCGTTTGAGTCGAGGGCAGAGAAGACGTCTAGGAGCAATCTCGTCTATGGCAGCCGACAGGCGGGACTGCCAGTCCTCCACCATGGCCGCTAACAAGATGCCGGGAGGTTTCGGGTCCCGCAGAGCATTCTGGAAACCAATTGGATCCATGAGTCTCCTTGGGCGGGCAAAAATGCGCCCGCCGCCCAACTGGGGAGGGGGTGGGGTCTTGATCCGAGCCCGCAGGGCATAATGGTCTGACCATGGTACGGCCAAAGCTGTATCCAGAACCACCTCTATCCCTGCCCCAAAGATCAGGTCGAGGGTGTGGCCGGCCTGATGGGTGGGCCCAGCAACAAATTGCGAGAGCCCCAGCGTCGCCATGGCCGAAACTAGGTCCGAGCCAAGTCCTGGGGGCAGCGCGTCCGCATGGACATTGAAGTCCCCCAAGATTATAAGCCTGGGGTACTGCAAGGCCCAGGCGGCCACCGCCTCCAGCAGGCTCGGCAGGACATCTGGTTGGGCGTTGGGCGGACGGTATACCAACCAGATGGCCAAACTCTCGACCGAGTCCAACCCAATACCGACGCACTCCACTCCCCTGATGTCTGGGGCTGGGAGAGCCCTGTAGGAGAAATCCTCCCGGACCAAGATTGCCACCCCCCCTCCCCTCCTATGGACCCGGGATTGGTGCAGGACCGCAAAATAGTGTACAAAATTTTTAGATATTTATTATTACTATTACTATTACTATTGTTATTGTTATTAAATGTATTGACTGCCACTGTCAAAACCGAGCTGGCTTGTGGCGGTTTACAACAAGATCCGATAAAACAACAATAACAACAATAAAATCCCTCCCTGGCAGGCTAGTCCCATCTAATTCCCTCCCACTGACCAACCCACACCTGTTATACAACGCATGCTGTATTTGGGAAGGACATCTCCTGCCCCAGATGGTCGGGCATCTTGAAGGCCTCTGAGGGACGCTCTGACTCTTTGGGGAAGGGTGACATATAAATTGCATAAGTAAATAAATACAAATAATATGTTTTGACATGAAGCTTGCAAATAGTTTTTTGTAAATGGATAGTTCATGGTTAAGCACAACTGTGTCTCAGGTTGTCTCAGTAACAGCAGCTGATGAGAAAGTGTCCCGACAGAATTTCATGAATACCATACACCATTTTGATAAGATTTAAGGCTTGTCATGTGATATTCCTACAGTTTTATAATTATGCACCTGCGGGGAGGGGAATTATACCTTGAAATGCCAGCTCTTGTAGCTTCTCATCTTTAAACAATCATTTAGATTTTAACTTTCACTAAATACTGCACAAACCCTGAGATCATATCTATGTTTAATAAGCCATTTCCAGAGAAGAAGATTTAATATATTGTTTTAACACTGCTTCCCAGAATGCTGGTCACAGTTTCCATTCTTATGTCAGTTCATTTGTCAGCCATTGCTCAAACAAATTAACCGGTACTGTTCTAGCTTGCTAATATTAATGGCACCTGCTTGGTTACTGAATCAAGAATGGACTGAAGAAACTGAAATGAGAAAATTCGGACTGATTGTGAAATGTGAGGAGTTTTTTGTACTAATCAGTATAGATCATGTTATACTGTTTAATCAAGGTTTCTTTGGTTTGTTACCTCCATGTTGAAAACAGATTGTTAAAATAGTGGAGATTTGTTCCCATGCTAACAAAGGACAAAGAAAGGGAGGAGAAAAGCCTCAACCCAATAACTGAATTAAGACCCACGTTGTTGGTGATGATGATGTCATCCGTTAAGTTGTGTCCGACCCTCAGCGATTCTATAGGAGGATCTTTGCCATGCGCCCCTGTCTCTGACTGCTTCTTTTAATTGGTTCATGGTCATCCCTGTATCAGCTTTGATCGTGTTGAGCCAGCAGATTCTTTGGCAACCACATTTCCTTTTGCCGCTGACCATGCCGAACACTAATGATTTTTCTAGCAAGTTTGATCTCATGATGTGTCCAAAGTAAGTGAGCTTCAGCCGTAATATCTTCCCTTCTAATGACATAGTTGGTTTGCTCATCTCGAAAACTATCTTGTTGGTAACTTTGGCTGTCCATGGTATTTCCACCATTTGTCTCCAACACCATATTTTGAAGGCATCTGTTCTCCTCTTGTCTTTCTTCTTCAAGGTCCAGCTTTCGCATCCATAGGTCGTTACGGGGAAGACAACTGCATTGGCTAGTCAGCACTTTGTATTAAGGATGATATCCTTACACTTCCATATTCAGTTCATGCCTAACATTGTGTTCCAGCCCAGCGTTATTCGCCGTTTGATTTCACGGCTTCATCCACCACTTTGATTGATCATAGAACCCAGAAAGATGAAATCATCTTTCTGTGACCCAAGTTACAGAAATCCAAATTGAAGGATCCAGTAGTGCTTTATCTCAATATATAACAGGCATGTTATCAAATATAGGGGAACCGATGAATTTATTATGAAAAGATCAAAATATAGGTTAAAATAATAGTCTCAAATCAGAATAAAAGCATACGATTATATCCAAAATAGACCAAATGTGACGCAGACCAAATTTATTTTGTCCAAATGGCCTTCTTCAGTGGTCAAGCATAGTAATTGCACCATGTCTCCAGACCTTGCAATAATAGCTTCTAAAAACTGGTATAATCAATACCAATGATACAGGTTAAGAGATATACCGTATTTGCCGGCGTATAAGACGACTGGACGTATAAGACGACCCCCCAACATTTCCACTCAAAATATAGAGTTTGTTACATTACATTACAGTACTGTGGGCAGCTATGTCTATCCCAACTGAAGTGCACCCGGCATATAGGACGACCCCCCACTTGGAGGCATGTTTTTCAGGGGAGGAAAGTAGTCTTATACGCCAGCAAATACTGTAATTTCAGAAGCCTCATATAAGCTTCTGCCCTGGTTAAGTACATGTGTCTGTAATGATATTCTAATAGCATACCTTCCTATCCTGGTCCAAGGAAATATGATGCAGATATAATATGGAGGTAACACTTTGTAATAAATACATGCATTTCCCTATATTTGCTAACATGCTTATTATATATTGAGATAGAGCAGTACCAGGCCCTTAAATCTGGTTTGTTCACATGCCCCAAGAGATTATTTCCTTATTCCGCAACAGTTTATCAATTTAGATAGGTTTAAAGTGAAATTACATTTCTTGAACTTTCAAAGCCAACATTGAAATTCAAGTCCAGATTTAAAGGAAGCAATTTGTCTTGGCCTGCCACAGATATAAAAGGGTTAGAATACAGTGAATTTTCATTATTGAACAAGTGCCAGCTCTTCCAAAGGCAGAACAAAAACACTATACATCTGGATTGTTATCTTTTCAGTACCTTAAGCTGGCCAAGATACGTTGATTTTCTCCATGGCAGCGCAATAGTGGTTGAGGTGAGGGGAAGGGCTCTGAAGATCACTTCTGTAAAGTTTTTCCATTCAAACAATAAGCTCAGTATTTTCCTTCCCTGTACACAACTGTTTGGGTATGATAGTAAAGCCTTGTTTAGACTGTAGCAAAGCTTTACTATCATACCCAAACAGTTTTCTGATAAAGGAATGGTATCTGCCCACACAAATACTTTCCCAAAGTGCAAAAGATGACTCTTAAATTTTTCATTATATAAACTCAAGCACTGGCTTTGACAATCAGTCACAATGGGAAGGCAAACTGGGGATAAGGATCAGTGTACATCTTACTCATATCTCTCATTTGCATCTGATCACACTTCCACAAAGATTAAAATAATTTAAAATCAGGGATGCCGGCCACCAGGTGGAACCTGGGGGATCCCCTGGAATTACAGCTCATCTCCAGACTACAGATATCTTGGAGAGAATGGATGCTTTGGAGGGTGGACTCCATGGCATTGTACCCTACTGAAGCCCATGCTCTCTAGGAGTTCCCCATCCTGGATCTGGACAACCAACCCCCTACCCTCTGTTGACGGTTAGAGGGGACCTGGCAACCCCATTTAAAATGGAAGGTGCAATCCTGCCTCAATCAGAGCTAACAGCAACAAGCATGTGGACTTCAAAGTGCATTGTAAACCTGGGTTCAGGCTAGAGACACAAGTATATAAAGCAGTGTACATAGAACAATGAAGATTTTCGTGAATGAGTGGTGGTAGAAAGTGTTGGAGTTGCAGTTGACATTGTGACCCTATAGGAGTTTCAAGGCAAGAGACATTCAGATGTGGTTTGCCAATTTCCACCTCTGAGTAGCAATCCTTGTCTTCCTTGGTGGTCTTCCATCTAAATACTAGCCAGGGGCAACCCTGCTTAGCTTCTAAGATCCGACAAAATTGGCCTAACCTGGGCCATACTGGTAAAGTTTCATGAATTAGACTGATTATTTTATTTATTTATTTGATTTCTATACCAGCCTTCCATATGGCTCAGGGCGGTTTACATACAACATGGGAGATACATGGAACAAATTAGTACATAACATAAACAAATACAACAACAACAACAACAACAACAACAACAACAACAACCCAATAACGCAATTTCAGTGATCATAAACAATACAACAGGAAAGGAACCCAGCCAAGGCCCCCGAGAGGACAGACTGGTTCAGGCCATGGAGGGATGTCTGAGGGAGGACCTGTTGATGGTCTCAGGAAAATGCCTGGCGGAGGAGCTCCCTCAACCCTCATATTGCCATATCGCATGTACAGTACAGTACAATCTGAAGAAGAGTTATCAATATATCAGTATATTCACCACATGGGCCCATCTGTGGATACTTAAATCCAGAACCTAAGGCCATAAAGAGATGTGACAGATCTTTCTATAAAAGTCCCTTCTAGATGATCCAACAATCCATATTTACCAGGTACAGTTCCACTTTTGTGGTATATAATCCTGGTAAATAATTGTCAAAACCTAAACAAATTGCTTGAAGACCCATGAACACAAATCCAGCATATGGTGGTGGGGGGGGAGTAAATGATTCCGATTTGGACCATAGTATAGGGTAAGGGGATCAATTAATCCACTTTGTGCCATTTACAGATCTCCAATGCCCACCAACAATCTACAAGGTTAAGGAGCTCAATACAGAGACAAAATATAACCAGTCCCAAATGTCATTTGAGAGTTGTTTAAAGTTTCTTAAAATGCTTATCTCCTGCCTTTGTTTATTTTTGTATTTCCATCATCAGTCATTTTTCCATCGTCAGTCACTGAAACAGTGGCAAGGAGGGTTGTTAAACCCTTCTGTGTCCATGTCATGACCCTGATCCAAATCATTATTTTCTCTAGTTGATATTTACTAAGAAAATGTTGGTGTCTTCACAGATTTCCCAGCATCTTAACTGGATTTTCATTATCCTTATTTTGGCCTTTTATATATGCATTTTTAAAATATTTATGGTATCAGCTACTGTCATTGTCATTCATATCCTCCCTCCCCTCATAGCTATAGAAATTAAATCTCTTGAGTAGAAAAAGGAAAACTCAAAACTAATTTGCCTCTAATGTACAGATATGATAAATGCATGAGCACAATGGCACTGTGGAACCATTTCACATATCACATCTACACGCAGCTGATAACATATGTTTATAGTACTATTTTCCTAGTACAAAGCTATATCCAAACAAATGCCCCTTTTGCTCTACATTAGTTCAGGTTGGACAATGATAACATAAACATAAGCAATCTGGGCTATGATAGCCAACTAGAGCCTTCTGCAACATTCAGTAGTCAGGGAGGGTGATGACCTTGGGAAATCATCCTTGGCTATGAAAACAGCGGGGGTGGAGGTTGGACATGTGTTCCTGTTTTCATTTGTCAGATTTTGGAGCATTTGTTCTGCCATGAACTTTGTAAGTGACCTAAAGGAATCACAGGTGCCCCTCTCCAATATGGGTATATTAATCACTTACTTGAAAAGGATTTTGGAAGGATTGCTGAGATGTTGGGTTGGGTCCATTCAGTTCTTCTGCTGCTGAAAAGGGGAGGGAAGCCCTTTGAACATGCATAGACAAAAGGCATGGAGATGGAGGCTGCTAGCAAGGCAAGGAATCACATGGGGTTGCGGGAGGGGACTGTCAGGATCCATTTTTGTGAAGTCATTTAAATTCTGTAAATACAAAATGTTATTAAAAGTCTTTATTTCTGATCCCAGATTGTATTGATGGTGCCTGAATTTTCACTTGTTAATCTCTAGAAATCAGCCTAGAAATTCTGGAAAGAACTTAATATAAAAGATATGAGTCAAAACTAACAGATTCCAGTCAAGTCCCCTAGGAATGAAGCCTTGCCAAGATTTCTCTGGCTCAGCACCACTGAGTTGCTCATCTATTTAGCAAAGAAATGATCTCCTAAACATGGTTTCTGTTTTCAATCGCACTGTGAAACATAAATCATTAATTAATTCCTCCAAATGCCAGTACAAGGTTGCACCATTTGTTTAGGAAGGGGTGCAAATCTACATCAGGACTAGCATTTTAAATGGAAACAAAGCATCAAATATTCAAAGAGAATTTTCACGTCAGACCTAAAGCACCCAACAATGTAAAATGCCTGCCTTCTGCTAAAATGTTTCTGAAAAATGTACCATCAAAAAAAAAAATCTGGATTCTTGCCACAACACCCATTATAGTGTAGTCTGAGGCCCTGACCTCTAATGTTATACTTATTGTGTTTTTGACACATTTAGTCAATTAAAACGGCTGAAGTGTAATTTGTTTTTCTTAAGTTTAATACAGCATGTCAATAGAAGTTAGCCAAAATTTATAGTAGGAACACTAAAACTGCCATGTGCACTTAAACAAATGAACCACAATTTATCATGCTTGAAATAAAAATGAACATCATGCGCGCCGGGCTTTATGCTTCACATACGCATGTTGCCAAATATAGCCAAGCATGTTACAGCTGACACTTCCAATGGAAAAGACATTTCAATCCGCATTAAATATTCTGGATGCCCTCCAATCCTAAGAAGTGTTAACGCTGGCACTTCCACTGTGTACTTTCACTGTAAATTGTTGCAGCGTTTATTTGACATGGAATACCCGGTGGATTGATGACTGAAGAAAAGAACACTTTTTATTGTGCCGCGTTACCTTTTTCAGTCATACAAACTAAGCCTTTATGTCCTCGGAGTTTAAACAACCACCTGTACTCAATCGGTGAAAGTTATTTTTCATGCAACTATAGTTTGCCTTTTTATAAACCCATAAGAGCACACATTTTCCATTTTATTGGCCAAAAAAACAATGGCAGAATTTGACAATAAAATTTTTAAAA
Source organism: Paroedura picta (assembly GCF_049243985.1). NCBI lineage: Eukaryota > Metazoa > Chordata > Lepidosauria > Squamata > Gekkonidae > Paroedura > Paroedura picta. The sequence continues at coordinate 42,113,974 of NC_135378.1, forward strand.
GCTAGACTTTTAAAAAAGAGATCTCAATCTTTCTTGTTTAGCTTTCTTAAAGATCTCAAAACATATTCTCTTTCCTTTTTGGTGGGGGAAGCAGTATAATAATATGAAAAAAATTGGCTTTACATTTTTTTAATCCAAAATATATAGATGTAACTACAGTGTGAACTCCAAATTTTGTACTGGATTTGCTCCAACCATCTTTTTCACTCAGTCTCACCTAATTCCCCTTCTCACTTCAACCCTGCCCCTATCCTGCTTGGTTTTCCTTCATGCAGGTCTTCCGGTCTCCAGAGCCTTTATGACGGGGATGCCCCCCTCCCTTGAGGTGCAGAAAAGCTAGTTAGATCCATTCTGGGGAATTTAAAATGTTTCCTGAGATTCAATGCCTGCATGCATGCTGATGAAGGAATGAGATATAAATCCTAAGAATAAATAAAATATCACAGATGCGTTTTTGTAACCCACCTTTTGCCACCAATCTACAGGGGGAGGAAAGTTTGATAAATACCGAGCCTCCGGGGAGGGCGGTATAAAAGTTTGATAAATAAATATTCTGACCAAGCTGCTGTACCAAGTCCAAGCACTGTTCCATCTAGCTGAGCATGGCAGTTGCTCTGCAGGAATTCAAGCAGAGAAGGGACTTTCCCATCCCCTGGTACTTGAGAGGCTCAAATGAGAGATTCTCCTCATTGAACCAGGGCAATTCACATTGCCCTCTTTTGCCTTTCCTTTTCAAGGCCGACCAAATCCAAAGAGGCTCCTGTACCTTTAAGAGTATTGCACAAGAAGACATTTCGGCAGGCACGGCTTGTTCTGCTACAGTGAGAAACACTACGCTGCTGTGACACTCTGTTTAATAAAATGTCGAAAGGTAGAGGAGCCACCATCCTCCTTTGCATCTGGTCATTTTCTTTCTCACCTTCCATTTTGTTTTCAAGCTAAACAACAACAACAAGGAACTAGTGGTGAAACCCACCGAGGGCAAGCCATTTGACGGCTAACGTGTTCCATCACATGAAGCAACTCCTCGATTTTAATGTTGCATTGAGACCAATAAAGGCTTTGGAAAACATTATTTTATGAGTCTATTTTTGGCCATGTGCATGCCACGTTTTCCCTCTTCTTCCCAAATCTATACTATTCAACAGGTCACTCTTAAATAAAGAAACAATGGCGTGCCATGTCTCTTTTCCTTCTTGAGCTGGTGACAGTGTCAGCCCAGACAGTTAACATTTGGCCCACATTTAATTCATATTTATCTACATCCTACAAGAGGATAATGGCCAGGCTGGATGAATATTCCATGCTTGAGGAACTGTGCCATTTTAAGTTCCCGATTGTACTCTCATCTTTAATGGTAACAGTAAGTCACTCATGTCAGGAAGACAATCATTCTTTGTTATTCATAGATCATTAGAAAAGTCTGGCTGCTGTGCTAATGCCTGCTAAAGCTATACGCAGCATTCCTTTTTATGGCTCTCTGTCAAACCTGTCTTAGATAGCTAGTTTCCAGCTCCATTCTGTCTTTAAACAATCCCCTTTTTATTAGTTCCATCTCATTAGTACATGCTCACGTCGTGGACTTTTTCATATCGTCTTCTAGTGTTCACTGTTAGGCAGCTCGCTTCAGGCCACTGTGGAGAGATCTGTAAAGAACTTTTTGTCGTGAAAGGCACTGCTTCTTAGAAAGAAATGATTTTGGAAACATTAATAGAATAGAATCATAGAATCAAAGAGATGGAAGGTACTTCCATGGTCATCTAGTCCATCCCCCTGCACATTGCAGGAACTCACAACTGCCTGCCCACCCACAGTGACCCCAATTTCATGCTCAAGTGATCCCCACCACCACCAAAACTCTCCATAATCCAGCCTGGCCTGGAGAAAATTCACCTACCATCCCACAGTGGCAATCAGCAATTCCCTGGGTATGCAAGGAAGGGCCACAGAGACAAACACTGGCACATCCCTTTCTGTCCACTCAGTTACAATCTGCCTACCGTAATTCAAATAGCAGGGGAAATAATGACAGAACAAACATTCCCTCATCAGATGTTAGAAACATTTTCATACATGGGGAGTGGCAGGATATAAACTGCAGAATGAACGAACGAACGAACGAACGAACGAATACCTTGAGCCTCTAGTCTACTGTTTAGGTTCATACAGAGCGCTAAGTGGAGACAAGGCATTTGTAATGCAGATGAGAGCAGTAGCCAATTTGTTTGTTTTATTTAGTTTTAGAAAAATGTAAGCATATAATTTTGTTTCTCTCTCTGATCTTTTTTCCTAATTATCTCATAATAGGTAAAGGTAAAGATATCCCCTGTGCAAGCACCGAGTCATGTCTGACCCTTGGGGTGACGCCCTCCAGCGTTTTCTTGGCAGACTCAATACAGGGTGGTTTGCCAGTGCCTTCTCCAGTCATTATGGTTTTACCCCCAGCAAGCTAGGTACTCATTTTACTGACCTCGGAAAGATGGAAGGCTGAGTCAGCGGCAGCTGCGGTGGGCCCCCTCCCCCTCGGTGGCGGCAGACCCCCCCCCTCAAGCACCAATTATCACATTCTCCCACTGGAATCTGCCATTGTCCAGAAAGTCAAAGGTACAACCTGATAACAGGTTAATCCAGCACTATTCTATCCATTCAAACAATCCTGACAATCTACGAAAAGTGCAGACAAGAAGAGCATTTCCACACCCTTTTTTAACAGCTCCAGCTCCAGCATAATAAAGACAGACGATGAAGAAGGCTTTTGGTTCAGACCTCTGAAGGGTACCTACAGCAAAATAGGGCTGCACTGACCTGCAACTGTGTTACCCAAATTGGCTCCCTCAAAGGGAATTGAGGGGAATCGTGAATCGTGAATATAGCAAGGTAATGCAAGATCTTTTCTACCAATTTTTGTGGGGTCCATTCTCTGGGAGAAACTCTTCTTAAATGAAGATGACAATTAAGCTTACACTCAAGGGGATTTATTTAGGGAAGATAATGGGGTACCTTCAAAACGCACACAAGCAAAAACATACATACAACATAATTTTATGGTTGGGGGTCACCACAACATGAGGAACTATATTAAAGGGTCGCAGCATTAGGAAGGTTGAGAACCACTGACTTAGTGTTTTGAGACTTATTTGTTCGGCTTGCCATTACACATCAAATGCTAATCTGAATACTTTAATAAACACTGAGTGCAAGTACATGAAAACGTGGTCTTAGTTACAGTTCAGTGGCTTTAAGATCAGGGAGATCCACATTCCATTCCTCACACTGCTGCAAAGCTCCCTGGCTGACTTGATTGATTGATTATTTATTACGGTCATTGACTAGCATCACTGCCTGGCTGACTTTGGGACAGTCACTTTCTCTTTGCCTGACCTACCTCCCAGAGTGGTTATGAAGATGGAAAGCTGAACCACATATGCTACTCTGAGCTCCTTGGGGAAAGGCCATGAAATAAGTCCACTAGACATGCGCCATCTGCTACTTAAGCCCTATCTACTAATCAGGAGTGGAGCATTTGATAAATCATGCTACAATGGAGGAGCAGAGGATACAAAATGTGGCAGTAGCGATAGCAGAGAAGGTATTAGGAGCTGGTAAACTCCCCTTCCAGATGGTTATTATGAACTAAGATTCCCTTCTGTATTTATTTTTTCACCAATAGGAACCATAAGTGGCTTACAACATTCTCTCCTCCCCAGTTTTAGCTTCACAACAACCCCGAGAGTTAAGGCTGGGAGTGTGATAGGTCTAAGGTCACTCAGTCATCTCCCAGAACAGAGTCTCAGTCAAACCTGGGGGGCTTTCCGCACCGGGATCCTTGTAGCAAATTGTTTGCTGAACAAAAAAGCGCCATTTTAAATAGTGGAATTCGTCGTTATGCATACCTGCCTTTGTAGTGGAATCCAGTTGCGTTTCTGTCATTTCCCACAGGCTTCCGGTCTCGGCAAAAATTGCTAGAAAGGAAGCGCTATTGCCGAGCTCGTCCCGCCCCTGGCCGTCAAGCAGCCAATGGGCGGCCGTTAGCATGCTCCCAAACAGCCCTTTTCCCTTTAAGAAAGGTGTTTTTTTTTTAACACACCCGTTGCAACGAATATGCGTTGCTTCGTTGCAACGGAGAGAACCATCCAGCTGGCAGGTGTGTTTGAGCTGCCGTTTCATCGTTGCCACACTCTCCCCAAGTAAAAAAAAAAAATCCTCCCCCCTCACGGGCGCGATTTTCGGCCGAAAACAGTGTGAAAAATAAAGGGAAAATACATCAGCAAACGGGCTTCTCTGTTGTTTGTGCTTAGTGACTTTAAACAGCTCTGGGGAGGGACTGCAGCCGGGGAAGCCTCACTGGTTAAATGGAGGCTCGCCGGTGCATTGATCTCCGCTCGCTCGGAGAAAAAAAAAATGGCGATCGCTTCGCCGGAAGATCAGAGGAGAGAGCGAGGGGGAGGGACTTTGTAGAAACCACAACAATGGTAACGCACAGAACTTTCCCGCTAGTGTTGCAGATTGGTTGCAGGAGTGTTGTGCTTTCCGGAAGGTGAATCCACTTTTGGGGATTTCCCTGAAAGCGCTACAACGAAGCGCTTTTTGCAGATCGGTTTCAGGTGTGTGGCAGATTGTCAACGATGTTGTGCATAACGGCAAATCAGTAGCGTTTTCAATTGGCAACCATTGTGCGATTTTGAAGGAGTGCGGAAAGCCCCTGGGTCTCCTGGATCTTAGTCCAACACTCTCACCACTATGCTATGTTAAGCCAAATGCTGGGAATATTTTTTTCCAAAAGGAACAGCCTCACCCATCCAACTTCCTTTGCCTCCCCCCCCACACACACACACCTTTATTTCTGGCCTATGTTGACACATCAGAAGAGAAAACAAGCCACCCCAGAAAAGCAAAGAGTAAAACTTCCCATCTGCTCTTTGCAGAGACCTGCTGGGGCTTCAAAAGCTCATTGAATGACATCTCTAATAAAATATATCCCTCACCACTTCCAGTCTGAGCAGCAAGTGCTTAAAACTGTCACACAGGGTTTGAGAGGCCTTCTGGTCCGGTTGTCATGTAATGGCATGATTCACAATAAAGCCACAACAAGTTTGATCTGACAGTAAACAAGGCTTGCTTTCCACATCTGAGGGAAGGGAACATTTCCAACCATTCTAAGAAGGAAGGGGAAGGGGAGCTTTTGTTTGCAAGCTGTCTGATTTTGTCATCCACTGGAGAGCGAGTTGTTCCCGCCCACTTTGGACAGGAATGCCTTGGCTTCATTCTGGGATATATCTATTAGGTGTGGAGTGATGAGTCTATCTGACTGTTGATTCACACAGGCTTTTCCTGGGGTAACATGTGACTGTGATCCCTCTGCGACGAAAAGGATATTTTCCATCAGCGGGACCAGATGTTACTTATTCAGCAGGTTGAAAGAGAGAAAGATTTTGCAAACATTTGCCTCATGTTCATGAATTGGTTTGCAAACGCGATCAGGTCCAGCGCTTTTGTTCAGAACTGCTTTAGAATCCCTCTGCTGTAAAGGTTTGAGGGTCAACCCAGGAACTGGGTGACCCAGATTCCATTCCCCACTCTGCCATGAAGCTCCTGGGGAGATTCTGGGCCAGGCTCTCCTCGCCTAACCTGCTGCCCACAGTTGGTGGGAGGATAAAATGCAGAATGGGAAACCATCTAAGCTACTGGGAGCTCCAAAGGTGAGACAGAAATAGACTAGGCTAGGCTAGGCTGGACAGACAGAGGTGCAACTCCTCCATGTAAGTGTAAAGTTGCCTTTGTTTCTGCTGGAGGGGGAAGGTTTACCACTAATGCTACTGATGGGAGAAATATTCATCAGTTTCCAAAATGTTTCTGGAGTCTGAATTCTAAGGACCATTCCGCACCAGGATCTATGTTGCAAATTGGTTGCGGAACGAAAAAATGCCATTTTAAATAGTGGAATTTGTCGTTATGCATACCTGCCTTTGTAGTGGAATCCAGTTGCGTTTCTATCGTTTCCCACAGGTTTCCGGTCTCAGCAAAAATCACTAGCCAGGAAGCGATATTGCCGAGCTTTGTCCCGCCCCTGGCCATCAATCAAACAAGCAGCCAATGGGCGGCCGTTATCATGCTCCCAAAAAGCCCCTTTCGCTTTAAGGCAGGTTAAAAAAAAAAAACACGCTGCAACAAATCTGCATTGATTCGTTGCAATGGAGAGACCGATCTAGCTAGCAGGTGGTGTTTGAGCTGCCGTTTCATCGTTGCCACGCTCCCCCCGAGTGAACCCCCCCCCCGCACGGGCGGAGGAGGAACCAGCAGCTCAATCTCTGGGGACAGTGTGCATGCTGAAGAAGGAGAAGCAGGCTGCTCAGTCCTTAAGGGAATAGTAAGTGAACTAAAGGACACTGGGACAACGATATAGGATAATACTAGATCTCTGAATCCAGTGTAGCAAGTGTATCCACACTGTATCCACAAGGAGTCTTCAATCTTCAAATATAATATCATTAATGAGTAGTGTTCTTTAATGAGTCCCAATGCATTCACTAAGTGCTTTATCAAGGAAAGCCTGCAAACTTTGTACAACTGCTTTTGGAATTGTTTTTCAATAGCCTTTGTTTGGTTGCTGTAATATTCCACTAGAACTGACTATTCTAAGCCCATTATGCATGGGGGGAATAGCGCGCAATCGGGGTGGAATGGCGGCGACTAAAATCACCGATAACGCACGGCACCGGCTGCAACCGGCTAAAATGACCAGAACTCTAGGATGATGAGTCCTCCTAAGACTCTGAGCCACAAGCAGGAGCCTAATAATCTAAGCTTCTTGTGTGATTTTCAGTCATGCCAATGTAACCCTTGAAAACAGTTGTTTTAAAGATCTCACTTGAGAGATGCTGTGATTTTAACCGATTTGCTTAATCTATGCATACTTCTGAAGGATATATGTGTCCAGATGTCATTTTTAATTGCACAATATGCCGAACATATTACAAGACTTTAAATTCCAACATTTGAAATTAGGAATACATCATACATGCACATACCCTTGAGGTTAATTTGTAACCTCTTCAGAATAGAAAATGTGTCTATGCTGTGAACAACTCTTGGCTTTATTTTAATCGTAAAACAGTGGATGTGAACAGATGTGAACTAGGGAAGCATATTTTCCTCTGGGCCTAATCTCAAAGCTAGGAAACCAGTGAAACTATTTCTATTTAAGATCTGTTTGGAAAATGTGATTTTTTTTCTAGGCTATGTAAGGAGGAATGGGGTTTTTTTTGTAGCTTCCTTCCTAATCTTTAATGAGACTGACACTATCATCCTTTGCTACAGCACAACTCAGCTGATGTATTCTTTCTCATGTTGTTGAAAGGGAAAGAACCAGAATGGTACCAACTACAGCTCATTAAGGTTCCTCTTTGGAACCTGTTAGGTAGGAATGCCAGATCCCCACCTTTGAACATGTGAAAAAAGAAAATAGAGATAGTAGCTCTTTGGGGGTTTTATTGTGGTAAACTCAAATGCCTGAGAAGTGGTAGGTGGTGTTACAAGGAATTACCTGGAAACTTGCTTAATGCTAGCACAGAAGAGGGCAGTAGAGAGTTAGTATAGGGCAGGGGTGGCCAAAGGGGTGGCTCTCTGGACTTTCACTTGTCTACTCCTGCTGCTGTTTTTTTGTTACCCAGAATGCTAATTTCAGGGGTTCCTTCCTCCTGGTCACCTCTCTCTCTCTCTCTCTCTCTCTCTCTCTCTCTCTCTCTCTCTCTCTCTCTCTCCCCCCCCCCCCCCTTTGTCCACCATGAAGACTTAACGTACTTTCTAGTATCTCTCTCCATTCTTGCTTGGATAGATAGAAAAACCTTTACTCTAATTTTCACTCACACCTACCTGAAACAAGCTTCTAGGGTCGGATTGAGCCCCAGGACCTCTCTTTTTAGAAATTAACTACTGGAAACCATTTAGGTTTGCAAATCACATTAACATACAAGTTTTCTCTGAGGGCAATAAAAGTTTGACAGATGTAAGGAACAAAGTTTTTCTCAGTCCACTCTAATTACATGTCCAGTTGGGTCTTTCACCAAAGTCTTTGTTTAGACCTTACTAATATTGGGGCCAAAGTGTGTTGTTTATTGACGTAATGAAAGTTATGTCAAATATAGACCAGCTCATGAGAATTGACTGGAATTCCAGAAACATCCAATCGAATGCAACCTTTTGGTTAGATATGTATTAAGAATTCTCTTTGGAGTAAAAATGAATGTCTCTGAAGCAATCCCTTCTTCCAAAAGTTAGAAAGTCTGTCATCTTTCTCCATATACTCACTTCATTAAATAGTTTACAACTTGCAAAGGGATCACAAAGTTTGGGTAACAAAATGACTGTCCTGACAGATTCCGACAATAAAATGTCCAGATTGCAGCACAAATGCTTTCTCAGAGACTGTTGCTGCAGCACATACTAAATACAAATATTGAAACACCTGCATGATGTTCATAATACTTTTAGCAGATGTTAATCCCCTCTGCACGTAACCAGCGGATTTAGATCACATCAGTGCACCTTACCCCCTTCGGCTCTTCCTGGAATATTACCAACTATCTGAGTGCATTCCAGCCAAATCAGGGTTCATTCCTTGCATGTGCAGATTGTGAAGGCAGGAGGCAGTTGTAAATCAGCCTGCAAATCTGTCTCTTATAAACATTGTCACTCACCACTCAGCCCTTTCCCATGTCCCTTCGTAGCTCAGTTCAGCTGGCAAAGTGGTATTTGTTCCTTCCCAGTGGGTGGTTCATATAAGTGCATTCTTCACTTGATTCAAACATCAAGCGATGGCTTGCACGTGCAAACAACCCATCACACATCAAACTGCAGAGAACATTCATGGTAACCTTAGACACAAGGCATTTCTATGAGATTCTGTTCACACATTCTAATTGTTGACAAATCGAACGGGGTACATTCTTGCGTGCATCATTCCGTAGTTACATTTATAAGCTATTCTAACCCTTCAGCTTGGAGCATGGTGAACATTTTTCAGAGACAGCTTGAGATAACAGGCAATCAAAATAAGTGTGTGCTTTCCCTTGGCCATTAAATGTCAGCCTAATATTTTTTAAGCCCTCACCCCAATTCTGGGAAAGGGCCAAGCCTGAGGTTTGGCTGGCCTTTCGGAGCTGGAAACATCAGAACCAGCTCTCTCATCAAGGCTGCTTCTCCTTGAGCTTCCCTTTGAGAAACATGGCTTTCATGTTCAAGTTCCAGAACAATACCTCAGCTAGGCAACACTAGAAAAATCACCGTTACTTTCGAGAAGGGTAATCACATATTGGAATGCGACCTTTTATCTGATGCCCACAGAACTGTTGGCACATTGGATACGATTCCATCATACTTTTGATCCGCTTGGATTTTTTTAGCTGAACACAGCTGTGAAGGGTGCAGTTTCAAGGAAGGGGAGAGGGACGTTTGAACCCTTTCCTCCTGTCCCATTTCCCCACTCAAAATTGTGCACCCGCTCCCCCAAGCTGGTCTTAGGGGAAACTGACATGCACATTTGTTGGACATAGCTCTGTGTGCTCACAGATGACTGGGAAGATGATCAACACCTAATGGTGCACAAGCAGCATCTCCTGCATGTGCTTTCCACACTGCCTGGTGAAATTCTACACCCCAACCTACACTCGTCTTGCTGCACTAGTGGTCCATCTGACCATTTGGTGTGTGGGGCTGCCATTATGTTTAGTTGAGCAGCATTTGCATGCAGGTGTAGTTTTATGCAAAATTGTTCATCGGGCATTCACTCATTCAGTGCCTAACCAAACAGATGGGCTCACAATTGATCACCACAACTGAGCACAGTAATTTCAACTGTTGAACACATTCACTGTGAAATTCATGACATTTCTAGCAAGTAGCACCTAAGGGCAGAATTGCTTGAGCAATCAGGAGGCATTGCTTGTTTAGAATCAAAGCTATGCCCAAGTTATTGACAGACGTATCAGTGGAGTCTAGAGGCCACATCAGCATTAACTCTGCTGACTGGAAAACAGCCTTATCAGTTTCCCTTCTCTTCACCTCCTTCTGACCTCTCTGGACTCTCAACCAAACAGTCAACCCCCAGAATAATCGGTAGACCCAAAGATTACTGGATAGTATCAAATGCTGCCATTTCCTCTGATTCAGCATCAGTATAATTTAACCGGCAGCAACTCTCCAGGGTATCAGGAAGAGGACCTTAACATCACCTAGTACCTGATCCTTTAACTGGAGCTGCTTGGGATTGAATGTGGGACCTTTTACATGCAAAGATTATCTGCTACTAAGCCACATCCTCTCTACTTTGAGACCACAACAGACAAAGAAGCAAGCCCCAATCAAGACACTACCTAAATTTGCTGGAGTTCTGGTGCACACTCGACCAACAGCCATGTTCCATTCAGTGCAATGTGGGGCATAGTTCAATGTGCCAATCCCCACTGACACATGCTAATGCTGACAGCACTAAATTCGGTGGAGAAGATAGAGAACATAAGAAGCACTGTGTACAATGGAGCATTTACAGAATTTGGGGATGGGCTGTCTCTAAGGTATTTGGGTCTTTATGACTCAGAATCAGCAGCTGGGGAGATCAGATTGTTAAAACCATATGTTATACTGTTACTCCATCATCTACCTGACTCTGTGATGCTGTAATCTCTGTAGGGATGACGAGAATTCAGATGTGAGGGACAGATGGACAGAGGGTGAAAAGGACGCACTATAGTTCCTTTGATCAGCTCCAGGTGGAGCTTCCCCCCCCCCCTCTAACCTAGGCAGATCAAAAGAAAAACTAGACTGCAGAACAGTTTAGCATTTCAGGATCTCCATGTAAGGCCCATTGAGATGAAGAGAAGTTGTGCAACACGAGGGATTGGCAAATCATCCTTTGACTGACTGAAGGGACACAAGCCATTGCAGAAAGCAGACTTCCATTCATTCGTCAGGCCAGCCATCTTATTTTTTTTTCCTTTCAAAAGTCATCTTGAAAGATGAACTGATTGCTTTTCAGGTTGCACAAAATTTGTTTGTCAGCAGAAACATGGCATGCCGGGATCTGTATCTCAACAACACGTACGTCGTTCTTTTGCTTGCTTTTGTATTTGTTTTTTGTATTTTTTCCCTTTAGAGGGAATTATTTAGGGGAAGTAATTTAAAGAAAAAACTGTGGGTTTGAGAGTGTTCTGCAGCTTACACTTTGATGAGGTAACACTGATTTTGCTTCCCTGGCTGCAGCCAACAAATCTAACCTATCTGGTTTCTCTTTCCAGAGTTTTCCAGCTTCTTTCACAAAACAGCAATCAAGCTGTACCTGTAGCCCAAGCAGTCATTTCTAGCAGCCAGTATCTTTACAAATACCAGTGAGAACATGTGTGAACCAGCTAGACACATCCCAGGATCCTTTGCAGGAGGAGGAGGTATAATCCCCATGTCCTGTGGCTGTGCATGAGGAATAGATTACCTCTAAATAATGCCCCTGTGCATATTTCAGATTTATTTTGTAACATTTGTAAACAACTTTTCCTATTAAAAATGCCTTGTGCAACAGGAAAGCTTGCCCACCTGTCAAGTTCTTAATAGAAGACCCTCCTTTGATACCCTCCCCCAGAGGTGCACTAGAGCAGTGGCCCCAAACCCCCGGTCCATGGACCAGTACCGGTTCGTAGATCAGTCGGTACCGGACCACGGCTCCTCTTCGTCCTCCTCCCCAGCTGCTGCCTCAGGGGCTGCCCTGCCACTCTGCTAACAGCTCACCTTTGGTACTGTCCAGCGGCCGCCATGGCTGGGGCTCACCCTCAGTGTGGCACTGTGCAGCTGCTGCTGGCAGTGCCCCTCAGTGGGTGGCGGGAAGTTAGGGGCACCGGCAGGAAAGCAAGTGGAGCAGGGACTCAGGTGGCGGTAGCAACGTCCCTTGGCAAAAGACTACCTCCCCCCCCCCTGGGCCTCAGTAAAATTGTTAAGCGTTGACCAGTCCCCAGTGATAAAAAGGTTAGGGACCACTGCACTAGAGACCAGGTTTTTTCTGTCCCCACAGTGGCTTACCTGAGCTTATCAAAGCCCTGATGGTGCTGTTCTGACCCAGCAGTCCCGTCAGAGATCTCTTGGCCTCACCTATCTCACAGGGTGTCTGTTGTAGAGAGAGGAAGGGAAGTCGATTGGAAGCCACTTGGAGACTAATTTGGGCAGTGAAAAATGGGGTATAAAAAACAACAATTCTTCTTACTTGGTGCCTAGCCTTACTATTATTTTTAGGGACCAGTTGAAAATGGCCTTGTTCCTAACTGACTTCACTTGATTTAAGTTGTTCATTAAACTATAATATATGGTTGATGGTTGATTTCACTTGACTTTCACAGCTCTTCTGCCTCTGTAAACTGCCACAGCTGAGGGATAGTATGATGTACATTGCAACAGAAAAGGTTTAGAATAAAAAGAAACAATTGCTCCAGTCTACCAATGGCCCACATCATAGTCTTGGGGAAATTCTTCTCTCTTCAGGGTTGCTGGCCATCTCTCAAAATTATAAATGACCTCCAGAGTAAAGAGAAAATGGCAGTTTTTGAGGGCAAACTCTATGGCATCATTCTCCACTGAAGTCGCACCCTTTCCCTCCCCAAGTCCTGTCCTTTCCAGGCACCATCCTCAAGTCTTCAGGAATTTCCCAAGCCAGAGTTAGCAATCCTAGATTCTCCATTGCACATACACACTTGCAAAACACACAATGGCTGCAGCCAGGCGCTTACAATAGTTACAGGATCTCATAAAGCCCTGCCATATAAATTTTCAACGGGCACCTTACAAGTAACCTCAAAGCATACTGAATGGAAAAAAATGCCTCCCTTTCTGGCTTTATTATTATGGCCCATGCATTTGATGCCGCCTTTGCCTTTAATCTGCAAGTGAGCAATCAGTGCCAGACTTTCTCATGTTATGGGTTCCCTCCCTAAGCAGTACTGCTGCCAAAGGAGATAATGGCAGAGCCTTCAGACTAGAATGGGGGTGGGGATGTATGGTCTACATTACATCAGACATCATTAAAAATGATAAGGAAGAAACAGCAGCAGATGGTGCCTGGAAACATCCCAGTCAAGAAGTTACAGAAGAATTAAGAATGGAGAGAAACATTCGTAGCACCAGAAAAACCTTGTGCATAAACCCACCACGGGCTTCTCCAGTGTTTCCTTCACTTCACACCTTTCCCCAATCCATTCTGTCCTAGAATGACCCACCCAGTGACCGGCAGATCACCCCCATTCACATACTGCTGCTCCATTGAAAATCCCTCACCTTTAGCAACAGTATCAGATCTACTATGTAGGCTGCCCACATTGTCTAAAGGGCAGTCAACCAAAATAGGGCAGAGTTTGACTCTACCATTTTGTGAGCTGTTGCTTTTATTACATGGCAATAATTCCATGGGGAAGGGTAAATATGTTTCTTGGCCTATGTTAGCAGTCACTTTTTGAGGGTTAACGTGAAGTGCCTGAGGTACCTACTCATAATAACATGAGTTATGTGTTTTTTATTTATTTATTTTAGTTTAGTTTATTTTTATATTTATATACTGTACAATACGGTTCAGTAATAACATCAGATAATAACTGTACAATAATATCCAGTAATAACAATTACTTATTAAAGATTTCAATGTTAACATGTCAACTATGACCCCAGGGTTAGTCATTTCAAGATTGCCCTTCAATGTTCATAATGGGCATGTCTGTATGGGAGGAGGGTTCTGGAGGCCCAGTAGATGTTGGTTTAGTTGACCTCAACCAAGTGTCTGGCAGAAGAGCTCAATTTTGCAGGCCCTGCAGAACTGTGTTAGCTTCCACAGGGCCCAGACCTCTTCTGGGAGCTCATTCCACCAGGTGGGGGCCAGGACAGAGAAAGGTCTGGCCCTTGTTGAGATCAGATGTGTTTCCTTGGGACCTGGGATCACCAGCCAGATGGAGGTAACAGAGCATAGAGCTCTTTGAGGGGTGTAGACAGAGGGGGGTCCCTTAAGTACACTGGGCCAAGACCACACATGGCCTTAAAGGTTATTGTTGTTGTTGTCGTCGTCGTCGTTGTCGTTGTCATTGTTGTTGTCGTTAGGTGCCAAGTCATGTCCGACCCATCATGACCCCATGGACAGTGCGGCCCATCGCAACCCCATGGAAACCCTGATCCAGGTTTCAACTGGTAACCAGTGCAGTTGTTGGTGTGTGGGCCAGATGTGGGACCTCCACGGTGTCCCTGTGAGGACCCTTGCTGCTGCATTCTGGACCAGTTGTAGTTTCCAGATCAGGGATAAGGGCAGGCATAGAATGAGTTGCAGAAATCCAGTCTAGAAGTGGCCATCACATTGATCACTGTGGCTAGGTGTTCCAGGGCCAAGTAGGGTGCTAGTAGTTTGTCTTGGTGCAGGTGGAATGCCAGCCATGCTACTCTTGTGATCTGTGCCTCCATAGAGAGGGAGACATCCAGGATCATGCCCAGATTCCTGGTGGAATGAGTCACTGACAGTTGCACCCCATCCAGGTTGGGCAATCATGCTTTCTCACTTGGACTCTTTCTGCCCAGCCACAGGACCCCTATCTTTGAAGGTTTGAGCCTTAAATAGTGAGGCCGGAGCCATGAACACACAACACAGATATTTCTACAACCATGATAAAAGCCCCAGGTTTGTAGGAAAATTTGAAATCTAAGGGGGAAAAAACAACACTTAGGTTCAAAAGAATAAAATAAAAGAAGCAGCATCTGTATCTTTAAGAAACAAATGCCCTTAATGACCATTACTAGGCAACCACAACAGCATCACCAGCCTTTCAGCCTTGCTTTCTGTGAGTAAAAGGGAGGGGAAGGGGGCACCACTGTACTTGCATGGCCCACACAGAGCCAACTACTTGTTACTGTTCCACAGCAGCAACCCCACAAAAGGTAGTGTCATGCAGTGGTTAAAGCTTCAGACTTTGATGTGGAAGGCCCAGGTTTGAACTCAATCAGAAGTTGACAGTTCCACAATCTCAATTTATTATTATTGTGAGGATAAAGCAGAGCACATATGAATGTTGTAAGGTATTTTGAGTCTCTGTTATGGAGAAAACAGAGTGTAAGTTTAGTGAATGAAAATAGCAGAATATGGGGAGGAGGGAATAAAATATAGGTTGGTGGGTGGAAAGGTGAGAAAGGAAGCAGGAAAAGGTAAGGATATTAGGGTTGCCAGGAAGAGGGAAAGAGGAAACAGTGTGGGTAAAGGAATACAGGGGAAGTTGAGGACTCTGCCCAGAAAAGCTTTGCAGGAGACATGAAACTGGCAGTTAGTCAAACAGTCCACCCCACCTACCCCGTGTCTCTTTCTGCTATCGAACGGGGATGGAATGGGGGGGGGTGATGAAGCCTCTCCTACCATTGTGCATGTGCTTGGGGGCCAATTTGCCTATACATACACTATTTTAAGGTGAGTGCTGAGACACAAATTCCCTCCACCCAACTCACATTAAATATGGCATCTAATCAGACCTGGAAAAGCCTTGAGAACTGTAGTGCTATGAAGGGTATAAGGTCTCTAATACAGATTCTCAGCAGTTTTAGCATTGATTACTCCTTGGTAAGAGATGCAATGGCAATCAAACCAAATTCAAACTGGAGAACAGTTAAAATCTAGATTAATCATAGCTTAAAAAAAAACCCAACTGTATCTTTATCCTCCATGATGAGGGCCTTCTGAACCAGTTTTGGTTCATGTACTGTGAAGTGAAAATATTCCTGGACAATATTAGTCACTATTTCACTACTCTATTATAGATCATCTGGTATTTCTCAGAATTGCGGATCCTGTGCTTTCTTTTTAAACCAATTTTTACATGTTCTAAAACTAGGCATCTTGGCACTCCTTGCCCCTTGGATGGGTATGAAAAATGTGGCTATGGAGCTTCATTATAGACTTGGGCATCATATACTGACATTTATATTTATAAAGTCAAAAAATAAACTGGCCAGTATTCCAATATTCCGCCATGCAGCCTTTGCCTTGGAATCAATTGCATGTTCCAAAAAGTCTGACCAGAAGCTTTATGGGATTAAGCAATCCCCTTTTTAGGTGCTTGAACATCACTTGGTTGGATGGAATATAGTAAAGAATGGGTGCACTGCACAGACACTACAATAAACAGTGGACTTTCCTTTGACTTTAGTACATTATAAATTATGTCGTAGTGTATCGAGTCTTTCAATTCACTGTTTTTATGACATGTATATTCAGAAGGTGATTGAATAAGAAGTGCTTTTCAGCACATTTTCTGAAGTATTTAGTTATTAATATTGTTTATTATGTTTATGTTAACATTGTTTATTGATGAATATACATCCAAGTTGCATATTTAAATACTTCAATGCCCAATTGTGTTTGCTAGATACAATGGTTCTGTTCTGCTAAGTGGTCTTCTGTTGAAGAAATAACATTTTCATTGGAAGAAAGAGTCCTTTCACTGGAGAAAGGACACTTTGACATAATGGAAGGGACCTTCCTTCAATGGAATAATCTTACCTCATCCAATAGAAGGCATCTCTTTAAAAATGGAAGAAAAATAAACAGAAAGGGGTATTGGATCCAATACTTTAGTCCTCTCATATACAAAAGAATGTTAGGAAATAAACATTTTACAATGTAGGGCATACAAGGATGTGCGTTTTCCCCAGTATGCTGCCCACCACTATTTTATCTTTCCTGTGTTATCATAAAGATAGCCCATAAAGATAGGGAAGGGTGCCACACACAGGCACAACTTGACCGTTTATGCACTGGGAACTTCAATGCCCTGGCTCCCATGGATGAACACAAATAGGGAGCAGATGAGGTGCACCGGGCCAAATGCTCCCCCGTGTGGGTGCAGGAAGAGGTGGGGGAAACCTGCCATGACTAAAACTCCAGCCTGCAGCCTGGCATGAAACTGCCAGTGCGTAAACAGTCCTTGACACACCAAAGCCCATGTCTGGACTCTGAGCAGGTTGGTACACACAGAAACCAACCTGGCAGAGACTATGGAGTCAGTAGGGCCCCTCAACAAACCTAGTAAGCCAGGCTAGGTCTCTATCTCGTTTTGGCTTCACTAGATTGCATTCTCTTGCCTAGAAAAGCTAGGCCAAATTTTGATCTGGTTTGAACTAGACTCAAAGCAATCTTGTATTTCTTGCTTGCTCAGCTGACTGAGCTAATTGTGCACATTATGGGAAACCATCCCCTCCAAGCCAAAGACCATTAGATTATCAACAGGAAAAGTATTTCCCTTCAGGTACTAACTGCAACTTTTTTTGTTTGTTTTGTCCTGTACAGCAACATCTCCTGCCCCTAAATGTACTCCCCCCATTGTACTCCCCCCAGAGTCCTTCTTGATTAAACAAACATTAGTGACACGTTACACCTAGCTAAGGTATTGTTCCGCTTGATGAGCTTACCCTATACCTCCCACCCTAGAGACCTTATATGCCAACTACCCTATCAAATTCATCCATAACTCACAACCAATCATCAATCACATACCTCGGAAAGTCACTGAGCTGGCCCAGGAATTTCAAATATTATATAAAACCTTGCATCCTTTCCACTCCTGATGTCATCAATCTGATGTCTTTGCTGCTTGGACCCAAGACAGGTACAGTATTTCCCTAATCTTTCCCCATGTAGAACTTAGTATATGTATGTTTTTGATTGCATGTTTTGAATGTACCCCAGTATTTCCCCCAAATAAATCCTCTTGAGTGAAAGTTTAGAATTGTCATCTTTATTTAAGAAGGGTTTCTCCCAGGGAATAGACCCTGTAAAAATTGGCAGAAAAGTTCTTGTGTTACCCAGCTTCTTGCTATAGTCATGGTTCCCCACAATTCCCTTTGAGGGATCCAATTTGGGTAACACCTGGCACCTATATCCCCTCCCTTTCCCTTGCTTCCTTCTCTACTTCTCATTCATCAAGCAGCCTTTCTTTATCTGCTTCCTCAGTCTTAAGCTTTATTTATTATTTATTTAATTGTCTGTATCCCCCCTTTTAACAGCAAAGCTTTAATGGGAATATATTAAAAGGTAATATATATGGGGACAATGTACAGGAGGCCCTATTGCAATAGAAAACAAAGTAGACAAAAGCAGATATCAAACTTCAGAGTACATGCATGGCACCTCATTGCAAGTTGTAAAAGCTTTGTAACTGATTAAATTAAAACAGGATTCTGTGATGTCGAAAGAAAAAGAATCTGAAATCCATCAGAGGGCTGTTCCCCTTTTATCCTCAATGAGGACCTCAGGAAACTCCTATCATTCCCTGCTCCTCTGTTTTATCCTCACAGTTACTCTGTGCAGTAGGTTAGGCTGGGTGTGTGACTGGCCCAACATCACCCAGAGAGTTTCTATAGCAGAGTGCAAATTCTAACCTAAACTGCCTTTTGTGCAGTGGCTGTTGTTGAATGATAGAGAACAGCCGGGCTGCCAGTGGTTGCTGCCAGGCCTGGCCCTGATAAGTCCTCCCTCAAAGGCCTGGAAAGTGCCCTGCTCCCTCCCCTCCCTTCTACCGACCAGAAACCATCTCTAACAGTAGTCACTTAACAACCATCTATACCACGGAAGTGATAACACACAATATTAATCGCTTGCAGCTTCAATATACAAGTTTGATTCAGTCCTTCCTCACATTATACATGTTCATTTATCTTTCCAATGCAAAAGAAAAAAAACTAGCAGCTATTTGTATATGTAGCTTACATTAATACACAAACTGAAGGACAAATATAAAGCACACCATCAAAGAATTTTTTGACACTTCATCCTTTAAATAAATGCTGCTGATAAATGGTTGTGGTTAAGTTATGGTTTGGAAATGCTGGTCCCAAGAGGTTTGCATGGTTCATAGACTAGTTTTATCCAGCTTCTGTCACTACTGATTTCAAGTGTGCCCAGACACTCACAGTCATTACCAATGCTCCTGATACTCCACGTGCTTTCACAATCCATGATGCACAAATGCTGCTGTCCATCCATGTCACTGAGAGAAATATGGTCTGGTTGTCCTCATATATGTCACCCGTAAGTCTCCATCAGAAATGCCAATGACAAAAAAAATTAATCAGGAAATACCGCTGTTCTGAACATTAATGTGTCTCACAGTGTTATGTACTTTCAGATTAACAATTTTCAAGAGCTCATAAAGGTAAAACAGAGGAAATTAATTCTAAACCTGTTTATCCCAATCCTCTGTTGTTATATTTCCATGCCATATATTATCCTCCCCACTTCATTCCAAAATCCCCCTACCTACAGGCAAAAGGGCAGAACTATTGCTTGGCTATCTGCATGGCCATACAGAATCCCAGTTCATATAAAGCAGTGGTTCTCAACCTTCCTCATGCCATGACCCTTTAATACAGTTCCTCATGTTATGGTGACCTCAACCATAAAATTACGCAAGTATTCTTTCATAGAAATTAAACTGAAACTGACCAATGGCATGAAGATCCATTGTACATTATTGTATTTTGGGTTTGGGGTTTTTTTTCCCCCAGGGTTTCTCAGTTTAGTTCTGCCTCTTGTCCCACCATGCTGATCGCACTCTTTCCCACTGCTCCAGACAGACGAACGCTCTATCTCAATCTACCCCGCAAGGCTATTGTGTGGATGGTGCCTATCCTGGCCAAGCTGCTTGCCCTGCCACAACCCCTGTGAAAGGGTTATTCGATCCCCAAAGGGGTCCCGATCTCCAGGTTGAGAACCACTGATATAAAGGAAGCCCTTTAAGATTGCTTGTATGGAGGATTTTACTGTTCTCCCAGTCTGGTCTTCTAGTCTTAGATGTCTTCTACTATGTTTCCCCACATTTCTGTGAACCTTATTTTTTTCTCATGATTTTTTTTATCCAGGATCCCCACCTATCAATGATTATCCATAGGACACTCTTGCGAGATAGGTCAGGCAGAGAAAGAGTGATTGACCCATGGTTATGATTTCCTATTGGAACTCAGTTGTCCTTGATCCAAAGGCTCACTCTCTCATCACTGCTGAATATCTGTTGAACATGTTTTTTTTCTTTCAAAAATACACATGAAGTGAGTTACAGATGAAGGTTGAACCACGTTTACTGTAATACTTACAGTCTTATTTGCAATGCAATTGAATTATTCTGTTTGGATTGTTAGCCAACAGCAGGTTTACAGTACACATTTCAGATGAATGGTTCTGGGTACCATTCTTATTAATATTTAAGTTATTCAACAGGATATATACCCAATTCCAAACAATACTTAATCCAAATAGCCCAGTGTAAATAGATTATGGATTTAGCTGCCCATTGTTGCCTTTGCAATGAGTAGGAACAAATTGTACCAAGAGCTAAGCAATCCCTAACTCAGTGTAATTGATGGGAAATTGGCATCCAAGGGCCGGTTTGGTGTGGTGGTTAAGAGCAGAGTCCTCTAATCTGGAGAACTGGTTTTAAACTCAATTGAATTTTCCATTTGTATTCCACCCTTTGCTAGCAGCTTAGGGTGAATCACAACAAGGTTTGTACACCCAGAAATAAAATATAATTAAAACATTAAATATAAATACATTCAAATTATAATATTTAAAACTTACGTTTTAAGATTAAAACTAATAGACCAACAGCCAACAAGCTAAGTATACTAAGTAAACTAAATTGATTTTGATAGGGTGACTTAGGGCCAGTCACAGTTCTTTCAGAGCTCTCTCAGTTTTACCTACCTTACAGGGTGTCTGTTGTGGGGAGAGAAAGGACAGGCGATTGTAAGCCACTTTGAGACTCCTCCGGGTAGTAAAAAGTGGGGTACAAAAAGCCAGCTCTTCTTCTTCGTAAGGCAGTATCTTTGCTTTGGAGTAAACACATGTAACATTTACTGCTGGGCAGTTACTTTAAATACACTTATTTGGAAGCAGGAATCAATGAAAATTATTATTTCCAAATAAATGCAGTCAGAGAAAACTGTATAAAACCACTGACTAAACTTCATAAACTTGATGGCATAACAGCGGCTTCTTACAGGCTGGATCCCAAGGTCCACTCTGGCTACATATTAAGGTGCTTAACAGTCATGTAGCTATATACATTGAGTCAGAATGGAAAAGAATATGCATGTAAGAATATCAGAACTGTTGCAAAGAGAGGATTGCAAACACAAAACATCTGCACAGAGTGTTGGAAAGCAGGTCTGTTTATGGGGTATACAAACCTACCCTTTAAAGGTCACATTACATCTTTACAGGCAAAGGCGGTAGGTTTCTCAAAGTGTTCTTAATCAGAGCAGCTAACTTTGCAAGAGCCCATTTGATGAAAATTATACAAACGTAGCATTGTGTATCTGAGCTGCAACTATAGACTTTCAAGGCAAACAGACTGCCTTGATTTTAATGGCACTGCAGCTTCCAATAAGAAGACCCTGGGAATAAAAATGTTATCTTTAGGCTAAACACTGCAAACGAAGAATGTCAAGAGAAACTTGTTGAATTATTTCAGGGAACAGCTACATGATCCTGCAGATTTACTGTTTGCTATTTACTATTACAAATTTACTATTTGCTATTTTTCCTATTCACTCTTTTTAATACCCCTCCTCGGAGATTTTACAGTAGTAATCACAATTAAATGAACAGGGAAGTAAAGCTGTCCAACTTAGACCGTAAATATGCCTCTTAACATTTGCTGGAATGGTGTGTTCAGCTGATAATGCTGCCCCCCTCCCTTTTAGTGATTTATAACACTACATTTCATTAATAGGCTGATCCACAGAAGGGAGCAAGCACCAGTTTTTTCTTAGTTTTTGCCTAATAGAGCATTTGGCTACAACTGATCCATAGATACAGCCCCTTTGAGACATCACACTAAACTTCAGCAAGCTCCAGTTTGCTGCCAGGAGCAGTTTGTTTGTTATACAGCTACATGCTTCCATCACTACTCTTGTCTCTCTTCTCTCAAACAGCATTCAGCTAATCCCCAGCTGAGAATAAAGTATAATTGCCCATCAGGTCCAAATACAGGGTTTGGACACATTAAAGCAATGTATTCTAAAATATCACACTGAAATCCATACTGCTATTCACTGGCTAAGGAAGATGCAGAGAGAAAGGACAAAGAGATGGTTTATTGAAATATATCCAATGCAAACTGGAAATGTAAAAGGAACTTACTAGCATCCTTCATTATTTCCCAGCCAGAGTGAATTTAGGAAGAGGAATGTAAGGACTGATACTGAAACTGCTGCAGATGTGACATATGAAAGGTGCATAACAGCGTACCTTGTAAGAGGAGTGTGATGGATTTGTTTTCTTTTGGAATATATTTTTGGGGGATGTAAAACAAAGTCCCAAAAGAAAACAAATTGGGAAATATGTCCCAAAAGAAATCAAAATATTTCTTGGAAAATATGTCCAATACAAAGTGGAAACGCAATACCCGAATCCATCAATATTGCCTAGGCACAGTGATTTATGAAGAGAAATTTAGAAACTGGTACTGAGACTACTGCAGATTTTGACATATTAAGGGTGCACAGTAACATACCTTACAGTAGGAATGTGATTTTTCTTTTGAAACAAGTATGGCTTCTCTTGACTTCTCAGTGCCTTTGACAGACATACTCTGAATAGAATTCTGATAGAAATATATCTAATTATTGTATATGAAGTGCTGAGCTGCTGGGCATCATATATGTTGCCTTCAAGTGGTCTGCTTGACTTTATTCAAGTATTATTTTTCAGCTACTTAAATATTTCCATAGCCATGAATTCATTTGTGTCATATTTAGAGAGGGGCCAAAGAAAAGAACCAAGCAGCCAATGTGTTCTAGGGAAGAAAGGAAATGGATTCATGATGTCTTATGGCAGCAGCCAATCAGTGCTGAGAATAAACATCTATTCTAAACTGGCAGAACAGTTTTGTCCAACCTCAGCTCTGAAGAGAAACATCTAATATTAATGTGATACATGCATCTCCAGAGCCCAGTAAGTGGTCCTTTCATGTGTCTGTTGGCATCCTATAACTATCAGAAACCATGTAGAAGCAAAAATTACACAGTAACCTCATGGAGGCAGAAACTGCCCCAAAATAAACCTTTGAACTAGACTTGTAAACATTGCATAAAATATCTTCTTAGGAGATAGTAACCTCTTAAGGGCTTTTGTGCTATTATCCCACTTCCAGCCAAATAATTAATATGATTAGGGCAGTACTTGCCTCCTGCTTTATTCTGGAATTGTGCCTTTTATTTCTCTTGGACAACTCTGGAGTACGTGGTTTGAAATTTGCAGCCAAGGAGGGAGAACAGATTGAAGTTAAATGTGTGGTTATATCATAAAACTAATGTTGTGATTGGGAAATGGGCTCAGTAAAAATCTAATATTTACCTCTAAGGGGTTGGTCCAGTGCTGATTTTTGTATAATTCCAGTAAATATTAGCTTAAACTTTAAAGAACATTGCATAGATCCACAGCACTGCATTGTAATTTACAGTGTTTATATTCTTCTGGATATAAAACCAGAACAGAAACAGCAATTTATACTAATTTATACTGATGCCAAGTAGCAGCCAACACTCTGGGCATCAGCCAAAGTGCAAAATTTACATATTTCTGACGCTTTTAAAAATGCTTCTTTGTGTCCAACATACTTTTGAAAAACTTCGGGTTGTTAAGTCCCCGATGTAACCTCACTACTCTGAGACTGAAAAGGGAAAGCATTTTGCAGTTTAATGCCTTATAAAATGTGTTGCCTCTCCCGGCTCAATTGCCTCCTTTTAGAGGGAACGGTGAGCGCTCCAAGCCAAAAGACTGAAAGCAATATACTTCCTTGAACCACAGTTTAAATCCCAGCAGAGATCTCTTGGCCTGACATCTTGATGCTGTGGACGGAGTTCCAAACAGCTTAGAAATCTGTCTGCCATTCAGTTGTGGCCAACCAAATACATAAAGCAACAGAGATACAGAGAGGAAAGCACATCTCACAGTTCCTGTACCGTTTGAAAGCCACCATTGGAACAGCAGGAACATGATGTAGATAGATAGAGTTGGTTTACAACTGTATATTTATGGACCCAGCATTGGTGAACACCCAAATGGCTGCATTTAGTTGAAAATATGAAGCGCTAGGCAAATTACGTAGAAACTATAGACATTCTAGTTACCTTTCCCATTTAAACCTCCTTTGGATACAAAGATTCACACATTTTCATACTGTGGGAGCCTCGAGTAATAATGAGACTACTGAGAGGAATATATGTTGCCCTGAGGTCACCATGAGGCAAAAATAAGAGTAAGGGAAGAAAAAAAGCAAGCAAAAATTAAACTCTTGCCTTAGGGGCTGGGGAAGCTCCATGGAGTTTGGCTGAATATGCTCTTTGACTGCACAGCTTCTGGGGCCCTAGATAATTCTTCCTCCACATACTGCCTATTCCTTCTAACTGGAGATGCCGGGGATTGTACCTGGGACCTTTTGCATGCCAGGCAGGAGCTCTCCCACATAGCTTCTCCTTGGTATTTGGAAAAGCTTTTTAAAAAGATCACTTGGTGCGAGGTTTGGTTGGCTTCTGTGGAATAATGCCTTTGTTGTATGGAAACAATGTCCAATCAGACCCTTCTTTCTCAGAACCCTTCCCAGCCAGGAATGGGAGACTTTCATAAAGGCTGCTCCAGTGTACAGTGATGGTCATTTCTTGCTATGAAACACAGGAAAAAAAACAAAGTGCAAGCTCTAAGTTCCTTCAAGCTTCACCCTCCTAGTTTGGCTGCTTAGAATCTTGAGAACAGTCCATTTTACCCACTTCTAGAACACAAATATCCAGTTTGAAATCATGCCCAGTCATAGGGGCAAATTTCCAAGCAGCTTTCCCACTGATGCAGAAAGGAAGAAAGGTTGCCTTTGATCACCAAATAGGGTCCTCTGGCCATTGTGGCAATATGTCTATATGTAGGACAGAGGCTGTAGAAAGAAAGGGAATTAAGTAAGATTGAGTGGGAATGCTGGCTGGATCCAACCCATTTACTATCAGGTACTGACAATATGTTTATGAATAAGGAATAAATACCTTGGACATAGCAAGGAATCAATGTCTGTAGCTAACTGAAGGACGCAGGCTGCTGACAATAAAGGCTTCCAGACATATGACAGAGTTATGGACCCCTGTTTTAAACTATAACTTCCACTATCAATTAGCCCTGTTCATGTGTGTCATCAAAGCGTGGGTAAGGACCAAGGAGAGCAAGAATGGCGCTTACATTTTACTAGTGTTTTATATTCAATTAAACATTGTTGCAGCTATTTACATAGCTGACTGGCACTGGATTTACACCACACAATCCTGTGTTCATTCTGTGTAAATATTTCTCTAAACTCCAACGCAAGTTCAAATTAGTTGTGAAAGAGCTACTAAAATAAAATAAACCTCAGTTTAAAGTTGGTCACAAATTACTCTTAAGTTTAAGCAGCAGCTATGCTAAAGTGTGAGTGGAGGGAACACCAGACATTGCATGAAGTTCAACGGGGGAAAAAAAATCTGGCATCCAATCTAATTTGATAATAAATGGTTCTCTTGAACCATTTTGCAATGTGATAGCAAATGTACTATAAATGAAATGGAGAGTGTGTCAAAAGGTAAAGCTAGACAAAAGAGGATATGGTTTTCTATTAGTACCACAGTATGGAAGTAATATAGTCTAATATGATTGTGACATTAATGTGACACCAATGGGCTATGTGGCTTTTGAGACACAGAAGGAACATGGCCCAAGAGGACTTACAATGGCTTCTGTCCTCGGACCATTGAACAACCAGGATTCCCACAGCATTGCCATGACTGGAAGATAACATTTATATTTTCCCAGCTAGGAGATATGCAACCAAAATTGTCCAAGATTGTGTTGTACAGAAACAGAAAGTATGTGTTACTCTTTCTTTGCAGGTCACCTTCCATGCTTTTACCTGCAAACCAAATTTTAACAGGCTATGAAAAAAACAAGACAGGGCAGAGATGAAGGATGAGCAGTACTGAAACAACTGAGAAGTTTATCACTTCAGCATTTTCGTTGCTGGCTCTCATTCTTTCAGAGGTGGCACGTGCAGAACATCTATTATGGATTGTGCCCTTAGTTGCAGATTAGTATGATTGATCTTTCCACCACTCCATTATAAGCAAAGTTGAAACTGCATATTATCTTGACTCCTTGGGGAGTTATTCGTTGGAAAGAGGGAGGGTAGCTCAGCTATCCTTTGAAGTTAAGCATCTTGCTTGAAATTAAAGTAATAAAAAGGAAAGGCTTTACTAAATCTTCTTTATCATACTATTGTCTTCCATGAGCACGATCTAATTAAAGATCTCTGTAAGCCTCTTTTCATCTGCAAGGTTAGTTGTGGGTCCTTCATTTCTTTTTAAAGTCTATTGCTGTCTTATGGATCCCACACTATCATATGTTACTTTCTCTCATAGACATTGGCACGTTTGTTCACCAGGAGACAAATGCTGGAGCTGAACAGACATGCAATAATCATTTGTTTAATGGAAAATATTTATATATATGTGTGTGTGTGTGTGTGTGTGTGTGTGTGTGTGTGTGTATTTAAAAATGCAATGGACATCTACAAATCAAGACAGGTGGGATTTCTATTGTCAAATATACAACACTGGGAAACTGGGTCATGCAGACTGGGAGGCATCAAATTCTTTAAATATCAAGCAATTTGCCAAAACAAGTCCAAAATGAAAAGGTTAGCTATGACTGTTCCCTGTGAAGCATATTGACATGACCGTCATTGCAACTGCAATTAATGTGTCTCCAGGATTGATTATCAAGTTGCATTTTTGTAAACTCAGGTCTATACAGTACTTCATATACCAGGAGAATGAATGCTAAATCATTTCCAGAGTAAGACCACAATCAGATAGAAGTCCTCTCTCCCGTCTTAATGTTGAAAATGCCCCAATGAAAAAGGTATGCCTTGCTTTGAATGTGTTGAAAAGTTCTGCACTTCAGAACACAGTGGTTGACTTTATCCCCAGCATAAAATGCGTCGAAAGGAGTGACAGAGCGACTGGCAATAGGCACAGACAATGCTGTCTCTGCAGAGATGACAGCAGCTCTGTGCATGGATTTGCCTTCAGGTGAATGCTGGCAGATGGGGCAATGAAGCTGTTTTGGTAGTCTTAGGGCTCCTGAAGGTTTGCAAAGCATCACAAATTCCTTTTTCATTCCAATAGATGGAGATTATCATCCCTTTGGTGTTTGAATGTGTATACCAAAGCAGGCATCCGAATACACAAAAAGCTAATGTTTAAATTGGCCCTTTTATATCATTTATTTAAAATGAAGGTTGTTTTGTTTAAAAAAGGAACATTTGATTGGTCATCAGTCAGATGGTGGCCAGGGAGTCCTTAAATTAACAAATGACTTCTTTAGCCACAGAGGCTTTCCTTTTCCGTTGTTTCCTGTATTATTATGCTTTTCTTTGATCTTACATGATGCATTCCAATCTATGTCATCTTCCTTGGGCCTTTCATAAATGTAGCCCAGTAAGCAAACTTGCATGCTTAAGAACACAGATAGCTATCAACATTGTGCAAGTGAAATTTATTATTTGTGTAACCACAAAGATACTTTTAAAAGTGTTTATTAAAAAAGATGTTTTGTATATCACAACCTTGAGAAGGGAAACAGCTGTGGGTAGTGCAGTCCCTAGAATAAAAATGTGCAAGTAGATTTACAGGTCACTCCCTTTTGGCAAGGAGAGAGGACTGGAAAATTAAATAGTGTTTTTAGTCTCTGTTTAGACACAAATGTAGAGACTGGGCTTACAGGGAGCCAGCAGGCTCACAGGTAAGTACTGCAAGTCTCAAAACTACTTCAGTTCAGCATGCAAAGATCCTTAAAAATCTGGTTCCTGCTATCTAGAAACCTCAATCAGCTCCATAATTTACTTGCTGGTAAAGCTCAAGTGGCCCAAGCTTCTCCTTTAATCCCATCATATTGGTGGGGTTCATTCCAGGAGCCCCTGACTACCATGGCCTTTGCCCTACAATCAATTATAAGCCCAGAGATGAGGCCATTTTGTAAAATGGAAGGAGAGATTGATAACATTGATTCTGTAGAGAACAACAGGGTTTACAGCCACAACTTTCTGGAATTTCAGCAGGACGTTCCAATGAGTTTATAAAATGTGATGATGAAGATGAAGATGAGAGAGAGAGAGAGAGAGGGGTGGGGACAGGCAGGCAGATCATATTACAGACTTAAGGCTGGATTGACTTGCCTATTGACATAAGGCTCATGGATATTGCCAATGTTCCCCATCCCATTGCAGTTTCTTCCAACCCCAGGAAAACTGATCCCTGCACTCAAGGGACCTGGATGGCTTAATAGCCATATGGGCTGGGTGTTGCACTGAGGATGGGGAAGGTTGAAACACTGCCCTGACTTCCAAATGCCAGGTCCACTGATATAACAGGCAGATTGATTAATTGTCCCTTTCCCCCTGCTTGCTGCAGCATTCCGACCTACATAAAGTCCATGCAGGTCCCACAATCTTGAGAATTGATGTTCCCTCTTGGGGAAAGCAGTCCAGGAAATTGTCAGTGTCTTCCACTGCTGGATTGCTAAGTCCAACTCTTTCTGCATCATGACCAGTTACCCCAAACAAGAGTATCACAAATGAGTTCATTACGAAATACAGAGGCATGCACAAATATACCTCCAGCAACAGCACTGCAATGCTTCACCTGGAATTTTCTCAGCTACCATTAAGGAGAATGTATTGTACAACGTTGACAAACAGTTGCACTCAGATCATAAATCTTTTCAGGACTGGTTCCAAGATTGGATCTCATTTCCAACACCATATCCTGCCATTTAGGAACTGTCCACCTTTCCAGATAATTTGACTGGGAGGAATCTGTATTGTACAGCCATTATATAAGATCTTTTAAGGGTATGTCAGTATTTCCGTCATTAAATCCCTCATTTCAAAGGTTAATTAACTGGTTGTAAAAGTGCACTCCAGACTGAAATTTGACCTCCAGGGTCAGAGACTGTGGGTGAATATATTTACTGGGGGTTCCTTTGGCCAATTTAAAAATATTACATGGGACGAACAAGCAAAAGCATAATGGATGGGATCTGATAGTTCTTTTATTCTTGCATCAAGCAATTGCCTGTATGCATGTCATCAAATCATTCACAACACAATAAATCTCGGGATGACCAGGTACTTTAAAAATAATCATGGGGCTGGATAAGGACATACCTTATGCACCAATGACTGTAACGCTTCAAAAATAAATTATTTCAAAGCCGGTGGTTTTGCATAGCACAGTTACTTAAAGCCAAACTCATACAGTTTATGTTTTTGCTTAATAATCCCCTGTGGGGGCTCTCCAATGTGATTCTAATCTTTCAGCCTCTGTTCCAAGACTTAGATAGATAGTCTATCACCCTTTTTTATATAAAAAAAGAAAACTAGCAAAATTTTAGGGGAAAATAATATAATGTCTAGATTGTATTGTTGTTGAGGCAGAAGTTCCTCCAGGGTTGCTATAATCTCTCCAAGTCAAGCAGTAAAAGTTAATAATTTCTCCAAAGATGAAGTTCAACAAACCAGAAAGTGGGTCTGCAAAAAACTGAGAGGTTCTTTCTCCTCAAATATTATAGTGCCTTTTGAGGGCAGAGGAATTGAATTGCGCTAGATTCTGCACAGCATACTCCCCAGGAATCCACACCCCAAGTTGCCTATCTTCACCTCATATTATTAGTATAACTGTTTATCTGAGTCAGAGCCATCTCATTTCCCTGCTTTGTCAGTAAATTCTACATTGGTGTTGGTCACAGGCAAGAAAACCTATGACATGATGGATGACCAGCAATCATTTTTAATTTGCTCATAGAGTACCAAAAATGGAAGCTAAGAAGTAGTTTAAAATGTGCAGAAAGATAGAAGCCACTGCTGGTTTTCACAAACGTTTTCAAGCTATTTTAGGGGTTCTTTAGTCATAAAATAAAGAGATAGCCCAAAACAGACGTAATCAACACATTGAGTAAAAAGGATCAAGTGATAAACTCTGTTAGTGATTCTAAACTTCCAGGTGACAGAAGCCAGGCTAAGTTTAAAAACACAAATAATAAACCATTGTACCAGCAATGTACATGGCACTTCATGCAGTGACATCATTACAAAACTGACCTGAGGGAGTTATTAAGTTTAGACCAGAGGTCGCCAATCTTGTTGAATCTGTGGGCACACTGGGAAATTTGTGAAAGGGTAGTTGGCACTACTGCAAAATGGCTGCCATGAGAGTCAGTCACAAAACAACTGCCATAGGGGAGAGGGTGCAACTTGCGTACCAAGCCAAGCATTCTTCTATCATAGTGACACCTATCTTTGAATTAACACTTCCTGCCAACCCTACTGGGAGGCCTTCTGAAGAACCTCCCACTCTACAGAAGTGGAGGGATGCCAGCTGTAGCTCTTCCCTTTTTAGCAAAAAGAGATAGAACAGCAAAATGAGAGTACCAGGAAGCACACAGTGCCCATGGGTACCACACTGGGGGTCACTGATGTAGATAGTAGGGGGATATGACCAAGTGCAGTTGTTAATCATTGCCCTATTTATATCTCATATTTTAACTGACCTTAAAGAGCAAACAGATTATAATATAAATTAAAACCAATCATGAAAACAACAGTTGCCTAGCCTAGCCCAACCTTTTCAGAGCCTAGAAGCTAACCAGGGTTGGCCATGGGTGGCTACTTGGATGGGAGACCGCCAAGGAAGACAGGGGTTGCTGCGCAGAAGAAGACAGTGGCAAATGAGCTCTGCTCTTCTCTTGCCATCAAAACCTCATGGTCCTGGGGTCAACAAGAGTCAGTTGCAACTTGACAGCATAGAGTTATTGGTATTAACTAAATAAGATTTCAGATCAATAGAAAGAACAATAAGAGCAGCAGTATCACTTAAGAACACTCTCAGGTAGGGTGTAGAATTAAAACTTGTGCATTCTCACTTTTCAAAATTTAGCAATTTGTCTAACTTCAATCAATTCTGAAAATCAAATTCAATTTGTTCAGTTTGTCTGGATCATATTTTTTTTGTAAGAGAGAGAGAGAGAGAGAGAGAGACCACATTTCCGTTGATGAACTTCCAAACTATAAACTGAAATGCTGTTAAAATTACTTTTTAAAAAATCATGTATGCAAGGCATCAATTAATTGACCTATTTGTCTTCTGTCCTTTTTGCTTTCCTTGCCGACTGTTCTTTTGCTTAACCCTTCAATGACTTAGTTAAACGCTAGATTGAATTTCACCATTTCTATTTGAACTAGCTTTCTAGTAGTTCACTGAAGGGTTTATAGTTATCATGAGTGACCAAAGTGCTTGGGTGTGTGTGCTCAGGTCAGTGTGTGTAGCTCTGTCTGTGTGGTGAGGGCTGAATCTTTCTAAAATAAAACAGCTGCATACGAAATGGTCAAGGCACTAAAGGCAATATGATAGCTGCTATTAAATCTACTTTGAAACGCTTCCTTTAGCTTTGATGATGTTTTCATCTCAAAAGTTGCAACTGATTTTTCCCCCCACTGACCTCAACTCAACCTCACAAAACACATATTCGCTTTTAGTGGGTTCATATTTTTGTTTCCTTCCTGTGTTGGGGATAAAATCATTTTGTTGCTAAATGCAAAACTTGAGTCCCACCAGTTATTAATGGTGGAAAATGGATGGCTTCTAGTTTGGGAAAGCATGAGATTGTTCAGATTTGAGTATCATTTGATCAATCACCAGAGATGGCTAATAAGATCACAATCCTAAATGCACTCACTTAGCATCAGACCCGTGAAAAAACTGGGGCTTATTTCCAAGTAAACAGACATAGAATTGGGTTCTAGATTTGAATTTGAAGTGGCAGGGAAACAAAAAGAAGAAAAGTAGCCATTTTCTTTCTCTTATCTTGATACTGTGCAGTTTCGTAAAGAAGTTATGTCAAACTAGCCTGTAGTCATTGCTAATTTTGGTGATGCCCCCCCCCCCAATATGGCCTTCTTCACAGTGAACAATATTATCTTGATCAATGGGCCCTAATGAACATGCCCTGCTGCTGTGACAACAGCTATAAGCAGTCTGGTGACCAGAACGGCAGAGGCTATCAGAACTCACACCCATTTATGTTAAGGTGACCAGATTGTCCCATTTTTGGAGGGACATATGGGGGTACCTGGCAAATTGTACTTATGTTGAAATTTAAAAATATATATTACAATACTATTTTTACGTTCTATGCATTCTATGAAAATTTTTGTTGCTCCATATAGATCAAATTTTTAATCAAGAACCCCCCCCCCCCGGTCAATGGTGTCCCGCTTTACCAATGTTAAAATCTGGTCACCTTAATATCAAGGCCCTTGGCTGAAACATAGCAAGGGAACAATGCCTTTGGGAAAACTGTATAAATGTTCAGTTGAAATTAATGAGTAATACAACAGGGCTTCATCAAGACAACCAATGGGGTGTGGTAGATAAGAGTGTCAGACTAGAATCTGGCAGGTCCATGTTCAGATCCATACTCTGCATGTAAGCTGGCTGGGTGACCTTGGAATAGCCCTACACTTTCAGCCTAACACTCCTCATGGTTGCTGTAACGACACAATGGAGAAGAGGATGATGGAAGTCACTTGTGGCTTTCCATTAGGGGAAAGACAAGGTATCAATGAAGTAAATACATAAACCCAAGCATTGTGTTGCATGACAATATTACATGGAAGTGACCCATACAGAGATCAGGAACTAGAGGCCTTTGAGCCAAAACTGACTCCTGAAGAGTGCCAGCTGTTCTCACAGATGCCACCTCAAAGACAAGAGAGCCAGCTTGGCGTAGTGTTTAGGAGTGCAGACTTCTAATCTGGCATGTCGGGTTCGATTCTGCACTCCCCCACATGCAGCCAGCTGGGTGACCTTGGGCTCCCCATGGCACTGATAAAGCTGTTCTGACTGAGCAGTGATATCAGGGCTCTCTCAGCCTCACCTACCTCACAGGGTGTCTGTTGTGGGGAGAGGAAAGGGAAGGCGACTGTAAGCCGCTTTGAGCCTCCTTCGGGTAGAGAAAAGCAGCATATAAGAACCAACTCTTCTTCTTCTTCTTCTTCTTCTTCTTCTTCTTCTTCTTCTTCTTCTATAGCTGCTGTCAAAAGGCCCAC
This sequence comes from Paroedura picta, assembly GCF_049243985.1. Lineage (NCBI taxonomy): Eukaryota > Metazoa > Chordata > Lepidosauria > Squamata > Gekkonidae > Paroedura > Paroedura picta. The sequence continues at coordinate 42,147,198 of NC_135378.1, forward strand.
TTTGAAGAATAGGAAAACTGACCTACCCCCCCCCCCATCATAGCCTTTCTGCAAAATGAATTGCTAGCTGGTGGACTCTTGTAATACAGATAATGGGGTGTGTAGAAAATGATTCAACTAGCCATATTTTGGAGGCAAATTCTTCCCGAGTTTCTATGAGACTGATGTCCTATTTGGCAGCCTTCCTACATCTAGTCCTCTAGCAAGTACTGCCTTGTAAATTATAAAATGCAGTCCTTGGCAGTCCCATTCCGAGCAGTTTTATTATTATGAGATTATGGTGAGATCTGATAAACTGTTATAATCATCTCTTATAAACACTTTATTAAACATCCCGCTATCTCAAACCCGAGAATGTTGTCCAAACACATCCCAGGTTTGGTCATTCAAAAAATGAAGTATGATTAGCATCTATGAAAAGCAACAGCCGTAATATAAACAAGATTAGCCTTGGATAAACAACACTTGGCTCACTGAGCGTAAGAGTACAGGAAGGCCAAGAAGAGATTGTTGACAATTTCCCTGCATTATTTATACTGGCTGAAATGCCATTTTAATCTCAATATGTTCTGGAAAGAGCTAATTCAGTAGAAGGAAAGCTCCTGGGAGATGTTCCACTGATGCAATTTCTTGGGGAGTTTGTACTCCCCCTTTCCCCACCCCCAAGATAATAGTCGATTTCAGGGTTTGGTTGGCTCTCCATCTCAGGGCTGAGATTCTTCATGGATGTAGTGTAAAGTGTCTGATGTCTCCTCAACACTCTCAGCTCTTCAATGTGCAAAGCCAGACTCTGCTCTTAAGAAGTTGATTTCTCCCAGCCTTCTAGCAAATGCTCAGTGGAATTTAAATCTACATTGATAATAGCAGGGATTTTAACTACTGAAGATGACTTTCTCTTGACCTAATGATCTTGAGTAGGGGAGTCAAAGTATGCTGTAGTTCGAATTACTGTTCTCACTATTGTTCTACTGTTCTATTATAGTGTTCTATTGTTATTTACTGTTTAGCGTTACTGTTATTTATAGCTACCAATTTTTCTCTACTGTTCTCGTTCCACTAGGTTTTATATAAACCGCCATGAGCCTCAAGGAAGGGCAGGATATAAATGTAATATTAAATAAATAAACAAATAAAAGAGGAAACTTCAGTCCGATCCTAGCTCAGTGAAGAATTTTTTTTTACACATGTATTTTAAAGAACTCTAGTTAGGGTTTAGGGAGTTTCCTGAAACTACTTTAAAATCAGTACTGTCTTCTGAAGATAGTCAAAGTTTCAAGGGCTCTTTAAAACATGATGGTGTATGCCAGTATTTGCAAACTTTGCAGGGCAGGACTTCCCTACTTCCCCCTTCTATTAAAGTCCACTGAGCCCCTTCTCCCAGTTTGGTTCCTGTGGTCTATGGAGGGAGGGGGAAATAGCACAAATCATCTTTGCACCTTTCACAAACAAAAATGCCATTCTGGTAGAGAAACTGAATGGTTTGGAGATGGATGCTTCTGAATTCATCTTATGTCATTTGTGTTTCTCTCTGTGAAGATCAGAGTCCTAAAAATGATATTAGAATAGTAGTAGCATGATGTAAAGCTTGATCAATGTGGTATCTATCCCAGCATTTATCAGAAATACTTGATCCAAGTGGCTTCTGAAAAAAATAAGTTTGGCACCCGTGAGGGAATCAGAGAGAGAACTGTAACATTCCAAGGATAGCGGAATAGGTGATTTAGAAAAGAAGCTAGAACCTATTTTCATACATGATATATTTAGTAATTTAGGAGAGCAGAGAGCAGTTAGCAACCAAGTTTGTATTCTTTGGGTGAATATGGGCCTGCCCTCAGCCTAAGATTTTTACAGTGTAAATGTGTTTGTGTAAGAAAACACAAAGCGTTCACTAATTTTCTCTCAGAAACTGGGGCTTTGAGACAGCTTCTGTGTCTTCCTCACACTAGCCTACTTTTTAATCACAAAACACAGGCTCTGATACATCCATATTCTCTGAGACAGGTTCTCTACCAACTAAAGAGAGCCAGTTTGGTGTAGTGGTTAGGAGTACAGACTTCTAATCTGGCATGCCAGGTTCGATTCTACACTCCCCCACATGCAGCCAGCTGGGTGACCTTGGGCTCACCACTGATAAAACTGTTCTGACTGAGCAGTGATATCAGGGCTCTCTCAGCCTCACCCACCTCACAGGGTGTCTGTTGTGGGGAGAGGAAAGGGAAGGTGACTGTAAGCCACTGAGCCTCCTTTAGGTAGAGAAAAGTGGCATATAAAAACCAACTCTTCTCCTTCTTCTAAAATTCTGGCAACACAAACCCTATCTCCGCCAATTCACTAATTCAACCTGCTTATACACAAGGTCGGTTCTCAGTCAAGTTCCCTCCCATCTCTCTTTCTCTAAAGGTTCAGAAAGACCTTTGGTCATCTGCCACTCCCTCAGGCCCACCCCCTCACCTCCACCCCCACCACGCTTGTCAACCTCTTTCTGAGCCAGAAGAAAGGGAAAGAGAACACTTCTGTATTCTGCTTCTCCTCCTTCACACAGGCACACATTCCTAACAGGTGGAGTGGCAAGTAATATGACAGACAATTATCCTTACTCAAGACTGCTTTTTTTGTGCCTTACTGTATTTTTTCAATTGTGTGTTTTATGGTAGCCTTGCAGCAGTTTTGCAGCGCTGTCAGAAAAAAGACCCAATGCAAGCAGCCAATTGCTACATTTCATCAAAAGGATGCAGGAGGCTCCAAGCCCAAAAGACATGTTGGAATAAGACAGGTTTTGCTGTTTCATGCATGCACTGGTCAGATTTTTTCCCCTGAATCTTCCAGATAAATTCTGTAAATAAAGAATCCTTTATCAAACACAGCTCATACCTGTTGTTTCCTCAGTACAATATGTGCTTCTCCTGAACAGCTTATATAAGCAGGTTCACACCTGCCAAAGAGCCATGCACCAACACAAAGATAAACGGAGACAATCCCAAGAACACTGGGCCATGGAGGATTCACCTTCCTGACAGGCAGTGGGAAGGCACCCTGAATAGTACTGCTGAACATTCATATCTGCCTTGTGCAGAATGCAAAATATTCTGGAACTTAGTTACAAAGAAGATATGTCCTGACTGCACCTTGAGTCTAAACTATTAATTGGAATGGCCATAGAGACAAGACTATGATCACAAAATACAAGCCAAGCAGTTTAACTGACACTACTCATATTATCAACAAAAAAGAAGGAAGGGGGAAAGCTAGGATTCTTGAGACACATCAAGAACACATGCAGTGAAACAACAAGCTTATGAAACATAAGGGTCATACATAAATTAATATGGGATATTCCAAGGGCATTGTGTGTGGCAAGTCTGCAGTGGAACTTGGCTTTAATTTTCATAGTGGTTTATCCTTAATTATCTCTGCTAGATGGGACAGTAAAATGTAAAATCTCTAAATGCTTCTTTAGCAGTATTTGATTCTTTCTGGAGAAGTGGGGGGGAAGGATTCAGTTGATTTGTAAAATATTTGTTGCAGAAAGGTATTTTTAAATTAAATGTATTTGTAAAATATTTGCTGTGCAACATTGTAAAAGACACCAACACTAGAAATACATGTCAAGAATATAACAGATTTTATTATAATGGAAAGTGACAGATTGTGTTATCAATTTCTGAGAACACATCTTGGACTTTTTTCTGAACAAACTTTAGCTTAAACAACAAATAGCAGAAAACTAGAAAGATTATGTTCAGGGTCACTAGGCTTCTTTTGGTAGATTGTTCATTAAAGTCTTGAAAAAGCTCTGCACTTTCTTTTAAATAGGACACTTCTTAATAAGCCTGGGTCTTCTATACAAAGAGCAGAAGCTATAAACAGGACAGTGTTCTACCCAAGAAGAGTTGGGCTTGTAGCATCATCTCATATATACCTGCATGGAAGATGCAGTACAGCTAGGACTGCCAACCTCTAGGAAGCTAGAGATTGCCTAGGATTATAATTGATCTCCAGATAACAGGAAAATCCAGCTGCAAAAGCGCCTTGAATGTGCATTCTCCAGCGTGTATGGAATAAGCCTTTGTCCTTTGCCTTGAAAACTCTATGGGGGGTCACCCTAAATTGGCTGTGACTTACAGCATTTTGCACCAGCACCATGGCAACTAATAATACTCATATTTATGCACTTGACATTGACTCCAGACATATTTTGTGAAACTTTTCTCAGGGTAATTGACATAGGGTCATAATCTATGATTATATAAAGGGACTTTAATGGGGTACTTAATCCTCTTCTGGTATAGTAATACACCCATTATTCCTATTACTCCCATTGCTTTCTCCCCCCCCCCCAAAAAAAAGCCTTGCTATAGTAAAAGAGGTGATCCTAGGGTACATGGAAGACACATATGAGATTGGTCACATATTTCACTTTTATTTCCTCCCATCATGAAAAACTTGCAATCAGATTTTTAAATATATATGCATTTATATTTGATGGAAAGTGCCATCAAGTTGCAGCCAGTTTATGCCGGTCTTGCAGGGTTTTCAGAGCAAGAGCCATTCACAGGAGGTTTGCCATTGTCCACCTCTGCATATGAACCCTGGATTTCCTTGGTGGTTCTCCCATACAGATATGGACCAGGGCAGATTCTGCTTAATTTCTGACATCTGACAAGATCAGGCTAGCCAGGACTATTCAGGTCAGAGAACTTGCATTTGTATATGTTTCTTTGTTTGTTTGTTCAAATCCTGCTTTTCTTCCTAGTTCAGATTCAGAGCAGCTCTTGTCCTCCATTTCCCCACAAAACCAGCACTGGAACATAGACTAGGCAGACAGTTTGTGACAGGCTCAAGGTCCCCCAGCAAGCTTCCATAGCAAAATCTGATATTGGAACCAGGGTCACCAATGATCCTAGTTGGCTTCTCTAGCCACAATACTACACTTTCTCTAATCTAATCAATTTCTGTAATCTAATGTGATGGTATCAGGGATTCCTTACCTGAAGCCCATGAATTCCCAGAGCTGGTGCACACAATAAAACAATCCTTGTAAAAGATATAGTGTTTATTTGAATAATATTCAGAAATAGTTTTATCTCTAGACAACATACCATTCTATGATCTTACATCAAAGAAAACAAGGAAGTCTAACACATTTAAAATCTGCATTTGATTGCACACGTTTACAGGCCAAAGACTATAGCACAAGCATTCTCTACATTGTTGTGTTGCAATGGAAGCATTTCATAGTCCACGCTAGTCCAAGCTTTTAATACATCATGCTAGCCTTCTTCACTCAATTATTTTGAGGGAGGAGTTGCTAACTGCTATCAGGTGATGATGACAATCCAATCAGGATACCTTCTTGCTGAAACACTCTAGTAAATTACCTCATCACTCCAGATTCTCCCCCTCGATCCTGCAGGCCAGGTTCTTATGGTGGGCCAATTATCCTATTCCTAACTCTGACCTTGAAGATGCTAATGGCCAGGAAGACAGAGAGGCCCACCTAGAAACACCTGCAAGATGGAATGAGCCTGTTGCTTATACACATTAACCCTTGGCCCAAGGGCCTTGGGAGGAATCAAGGATGCTTTGCCTCCGAGATCACTATAATAAATTCTATTATTCTGCAATCAGACTGAAGTTCACGATAAAATACACCACCAAGGTTATTATTTTTATTGATGGATTGATTGCATAGCATGGCATGTGTGTAATATAGCCAGGAGATCCTAAGATTGTTGTGATGTCAGGCAAGAGATGTTTGGAGGTGGTTTGCTATTGCCTGCCCGCACTGTCAGGACCCTTGTATTCCTTGGAGGTCACCCTTCCAAGTGCTAACCAGGGTCAGCCTTCCAAGATCTGACAGGATTGAGCTTGCCTGGGTGCCACCAAGGTGCCTTAACATGTCTCTCTGGGCAAATGAATCATTGGGAACTCAAAGGAAAGGTTCTAAAAATACTCTGATACTTCTGAGATGCTCTCAATGCCTAGTGACAGGCAAAATATGTCTGGCTGTATGAATGGTCTCTGGTGATGAGCAGACCTGGAACCGCTTAAGCTGACTCTTGGGAAAGGGCAGTTGGGTGTGGTGGAGTCCTGTGCCTATGTGGAAGGATCCAACCTGGTGGTTTAGACAGTATACACCTGCTTGTTACCATAAAGAAATTCAGATCACAGTCTGGAGCCGTAACTAGTTTAGGTACCTCAGCCAGGCTTCTCCTGGGATGGTCGAGACCCATGCTGCTGAACTGTTGTTTAAAAACAGCATGTACAGCATGGTGCTTACCCAACTACACCTTATAACTGAGGGAAGGTTTTATTTTTAAATATCCTGGTTCCTGCAACTCTTAACAGGCTATGCCTATCACAGGGAGTTCTGCCTCTTTGAGAGCCAGCCTGGTGTAGTGGTTAAGAGCAACAGACTCTAATCTGGAGAACTGAGTTTGATTCCCCACTCCTCCTCCACATGCAGCCAGCTGAGTGAACTTGGGCTAGTCACAGAACTCTCTCAGCCTCACCTACCTCACAGGGTGCCTGTTGTAGAGAGGAGAAGAGATAGGGGTTTGTATGTCACTTTGGAACTCCTTTGGGTAGTGAAATGCAGGGTATAAAAAGCCAGCTCTTCTTTGTCACATGATCCCTTATAGCCATTTGTTTAGGTTAGTTTAGACATTGGGCAGAGCTGTCAGTCTTTCAAGGATCACACCTTAATGATGCTTTTCATTAGAAGGCCGTAGGTGAATTTGGTAAGCCTGAAAAGTAGCCTTCAGGCTGCAGTAAAATGCCTTACAGCTGGTAACGATTTATGGGAGTGGTTTCTATTGAAATCAGGGGGATTCATGTCCTCTTCCTGGTGCTTAGAATCAGACTGGTCTGCTGTGATTTTTTAACAATAGGCACCCTCTCTTGAAATCTCACAGACATAAACTGCAACCCAAAAGCAACACAACACATTCATGGACCTTCTTTCAATTGCTTATACATCTGAAGGTTTCAAGATGGGAACAATCTCCACAAATCACACCAGCTTTACCGAAAGCAAGGTCTGACTCTAAACAGCCATTGCGCTCTTTAAAACAGTAGCAAGGGGAGGGATACAGCCCTCTTTAATGGTTTGGTTGTTCAAACAACAATTGGAATTGGATAAATGCTTTCAGCTGGGATCACTTTCCTAATACCTTTGTAGGAAATGGGATTCCCAGTCAGTGCTACTGTGAGCACCTGACTGTGCATCAGGCGGGTGAGGCAGCAGTAGCTTGTCTACGAGAGATGTTAGAGCTGATGCTACAGAATAGAACAGGGGTTGAATCCAACCATTTTTTCTATGGCTGAAAAGGGGAGGTGCTTCCCCTTTGATCACTAGCAAGCCTGTGTGGAGGACCACGAGCCCCACCTGAGCAAACGTCATGAGAAAGGAGGGCTGTACTGAGGAGGGGAATTAAGTGAGCCAGCAGGATCTAACCCAACATAACCCCATCAAAAACAGTTATGTCAATGCAAGACTTATCATTTACAAGTCCCATTTGCTGGAGCCACTTGTGTGTATTCAATTTTATTTTCTTTATTTAGAAAATTTCTATGATGCTTCTTCCAAAAAAGAAAAAATTGAGGCAGCTACAGCCTATATGCTTTTAATACTCCAACTTTGGTTCTCACCCGCATCAAAGAATTGAAGACGAGCAGGAAAAGAATCAAGCATCCACCATGTAAACATTGAGGACTAGTTGTGACAGTACTTTATATTCATGGATGGAAAATATATATCAGTTACATAGTTAAAACCTGATCAGCACATCCTATGGACCCACCTTAGAGTTGGCTGGTATAGACAAACCAAGCTGAGTCTATACATTTCTCATTTTTAAAAAAATAATTTATATTTGCATCCTGACATCTAGTATATTTATATAAATAGAAAGTAGTTTAACAAAACTAGCCTTAATTAGTTCCTTTAAATAGAGTTCTGTAACTCTCTCCTCAGATAAATATAACTTAATCCATTGATCAAGATATGGAGAAACTGAATTTTCACAAACAATATTCCAGTTTCAGATCTTAGAAATGCTGAGGTCATGCTCTTATGGGTATCTAATACGCACTTTCACACGCACTAAAAATGCACTTTCAATCCACTTTCAATGCACTTTGCAGCTGGATTTTACAGTGTGAAATAGCCAAATTCCAGTTGAAAGTGGTCTTTGAAATGAATTGAATCTGCATTATTTAGTATGTGTGAAAGCACCCATAGGTTTTAGCATTCTGAAATTTGCACTATGTTCACAGCATCAACTGGAAGAGATTTTTAAAAGATTTTTTATAATGGAAAAGAACCTGCTTACCCCATAAGTCCTCCAAAACTTCAAAGACCTGACTGGCATACAGTTTAAGTTATATATCACTTAAAAAAACACTTTTATTGAAGATTTTAAAACCTTAACATAAAAGACAGATAATTAAAAATAAATTAAAGAGAACAGAAAGCAAAAATATATTTTAAAAGCTTCAAATTCTATTTACAAACTTATAAATCACTTTTGTTGCTTAGGAAAAAAGGATTGGGTGAAATGGCTTTAGGCTTTTATTTTATGCAGATATAGTCCTTATTTTAATTTCACAGATCTACATTATGAAAATTGCCACCTTTCTTAAGGAAAAATATTATCCCTCCCAAAGCAGCTTCCCCTCTCCTTCCCCCCAAATTGATTGTTCTGCCAGCATCCATATGGGTCCTCACTTTCATGGCCAACGCCCATTCCTGGAAGCAACATGTCCTTCAAATGCCAAGGTACAATTTTAGATTCCCCAAATGCTCTCCATATGTTACTATTCATTATTTCTGCCCATCCTGTTACCACTGAGATGCTTACACAAGGATCTAATTAAACACAGTGAGTGTAGCACCCTGGCAGATACAAGATATATGGCAGGCATAGCCAGCCTGATGAACATGGTCAGGAAGCCACGTCAGGGATGAGTGGAAGATTCTGAATCCCAGTCTAGGTGTGGGTTTGACAGGCATTGTTCAATACCCAGGAGGAGATGAAGGCTATGAAATATATGTGAATGGGGAAAGATAACACACGAACGTGGTCATTCCAGGACCCAAGATCCCACTTCGAAGCCACTTCGAAGCCCATACAGTGCTTAAATACTACTACTCTACCTGGTCTCCTTTCTCACCAACGCTGGATGGGAGACTTGCCATTTTAAAGCTGAATTCCTCCTTCCTTGAAACCTGACCTCTTAATTCCACCTTTGTTTGGTTATGGTTATTTATTTATTTATAGTTAGATTTATAGATGTCAGCCTTCATCAAGAGTTCCTGAACAATGCCATTGGTAGTGAAGTGGTTTGGGAGCTGAGTTGGATGTATCCTAGCTAGCTGTTTATTTTGCCATATGTACAGCAACTATGGTTGGGTTAGAATGTGAGAGATCCACGTTCAACCCCCCCACTTGGGGTCAGCTCCTCTGTCTAACCTAAAGGGTTGTTGTAAGGAAAACTGAACAGGTGAGAAGCATGTAAATTAACTTGAACTCACTGAAGCAGGCTGGGAGGGAAACACATTGCTCAGCTCTTTTGCAAGCTACTTAGCCTAATCATTGCAAATGAAGTCCTAGTAAAAATATGGGATTTATTTCAAAATGAATGTATACATCCAAGATAATGATATAATTACAGTCAAAATCCATCTACCACAGCTGCACTAAGCTTTGAAAAAAGAGGCAAGTGTGCAGAACACTATTCTGTAAACAACAAGTAATAATTCTGTCCTTAGGGATTCCAAGACTATAGTCTCAAAATTATAACTATGAACCACTTAGGTTCATGTAAAAAAATCCAAAAGCAGCCAAGAGTAAACTTTCAGTTTGCACAGAACTCTTTTTCAGGCAACATGTTCAGTATGAGAAGGTTTGGGACATACTGGAAATGCCCAAGGTTTGCAGCTTGGAAGTAACAGTCTTAAAAAGGGGATACTGTGGATATGACAGACCTTAACTAGATGGTGCTGGGTGCAAAATAAATGTCAATTTGTACAAAGGCAAAGAATCCAAAAATGACTCTTCTTTTGAAAATGGGAAAACAACCATTCAGATCTGTCTCAAGCGTGCCTGGTCTTTCTCTCCCCACCTGCCTTTCCTCACAGAATTGACTCTAAAGACGATTTTGAAATCTTGTAAGCATGGCTTCCATTTACACTTAAACTTAGAAAATCACCGACAAAGGGTAACAGGATTGTGTGCCTGTCTTGTGCACCGTCTGAATCTAATGTTTAATGGGAAGCAAGTTAGACCTTGGAATTTACTTTTCAAGTTCCTGTATTTACCACAGATTTTTTAGGGAGCAAGTCTAACAAGCAAGATTACTTCCGTTTTATTCCATGGGACTTATTCTCAAGAAGTGTTCTCAGGTAGAACACAAGCAGTGGCTACAGCTAAGGCTGCAGATGGGTGCTTTGAAAATCAATTGCCATAAGCATGGGTGGGGGCAATAAGCCCAGGGGGGCAAGTAGCCACCAGCCAAGCAGTAATTACAAGGCAAACAAGAGGTGAAATATTGGATTGGTCTTGCCACTGACAAGATTCTCTCTTTTTCTTTGCCGACCGTTTGTTTGTGCAGCTATATTTAACGGCACTTGATTGAGGAAATGTTGAAAATAGCAGTTAGGGCTTCCCTAATGAGACCTCTAGAGGAAAGCCGTGGCATTCAGAAGGCTTAGAAAGAATGGAGGAAGAGGAGGGGGCGGGGAAGAAGCATTAACTCTTGGCAAGAACGATTTCCACCCCTTGACAAAAAAGGGATACAGGGAGGGGGGGAAGACACTTGATTTTTTTTTTTCATCTCCTCCAGCATTGGCAATATCACCTTTTTATTTCTAAGAGTGATTTGAGGGCCATAATCTGATTTAAGTTGCTTATCCTCTTGCACAACAAACAGGATGGTGTTTCTGCCTCCAAAGTGATTTGTTTTATGCTCCTGGCCACTGGAGATGTTTCAGACTGCAAAGCTGATTTGACCCCCCCATCCTTTGACTCTGGCATCTCAGCCCTACAAAAGTTCCTCTTTTTCCTTCATCTTTCCACCCAGCCTTATTCGTTTTCATTTTTTCCCCTTGATCCCTGCGTTAGTGCACAGATCTTTCATCATCTCACAAGAGAAATGTACTGTGGCTGGTTTCTCTGCAGTAGATGGAGGCAACCACCTAAGCAGGTCTACTCAGAAGTCCCTTCTTAGTCAGAAAGAGTTCTCAGGACTGGAGCCTAACACATCTATCCTTCCGGAATTTATTTTTCTTCTCACAAACACACCATTGTCCATGTTCTCCTTCTATTTCAGCTTCTAATCCAAGATTCCTCTGTCCTTGGCATCTCCTCTCAGATGATCTCACATTTTGGTTAAGTTTTACAATTAACTATTAAAACACAGTCCAAGGAATCCTTGTGATTTATGCAAACTTCAGGATGCTAACCTGGATGGCCCAGGCAAGTCTTATCCCGTCAGACCTTGAAAGCTAAGCAGAATGAACCCTGGCTAGTATTTGGATGAGAGGCCTTGGGTGGTAGTTCCTCCAAGGAACACAAGGGGCATGATGCTACCTCCAAAGGTCCCTTACCTGGCTGCCAGGCAATCCATGGCTCTCCTGAATACACTATAAACATGGCATACAATAAATAGATAGTAAATACGCAGATTATACCTGGAGACCTAAATCTGTCTATGATTTATTTTATTTCGTATACGTCTTCGTATTTTTGGTGCTATTAACACAAACACACCGGGTGCAGTTTTAAGGGCATTTTCTGCACAGCACGTTCGACTCTGTAGGTGCTGCAGCAGTACAGGCTGCAGCCAGAATGCTACCTTGCATGACAAGAGCCCCTGTCATTCCTAATGGAGCACCACGACACACCCAGGCACAATGCAGCCTTAGGGAAACCACATCTGCAGTATGGGCCGAATACTACTGACCAACCTGACAGGGGCTGTTCTTGGGATTATTGCTATCACACTTGGGAAATATTTGCCCAGCGCCCTACAAATGCTAAAGTTTATTATAAACGGCATGCGCCTGCTCAATGGCACGTTCACCCTCATCCAAGAAAACCCTCTAATATTTGTTCCTCCAAAACTCTGCCCTGAATTCATAGCAGCCTCGCAGCCGTGCTGGTCCCCAGAAATCCTGCAAAAAGCAGAGGACTCGGTCGTGTGCCTGCTGTGAAGACAGCCCCGTGGCACGAAGCCGGCACCGGCGCGGTTACGGTATGTCAGGCACGCTGTCGCGCTCTCCGGACGCATTCCAGGGGGAAGGGTCGGGGGGGGGGGGCATCGGCTTCCGAAGAATGTCTCCGGCCGCAGAAGGGGCTGGAGGGATTAGCGGGCCCTCCGCGCGCGCCGGCCGGCTCTTCATTCCTTGCGCGCCGAGATAGCTCGAAGGAGCACGCGGAGGGCGGGGCTTAGGCCACGGGAAGGCGGGGCTTAGGCCTAGTGGGAGGCGAGAGCAGCTCGCTGCCAGGGATCCCCCAAGCTCCGTACCGTATTCCCCAGAATAGTTTCCCCCATAAAATGGTAGAAGAGAACTGCTCCGGAGCAAGAATGTTCTGGAGAGACCATTTCCCTCCCCCCACACGCACCCCGAGATGCCCCTTCTGCCCGTCTGCCATTGGTTCCAGGGAATGATTCCAACTTTGGGGCGATGACTTAGCCCGTCGCACTTTTTAAACGGCAAATGGTCCAAGGCTACATATTTAGTGCGTGCTCGAACTCCTCCGAGACCGAAAGGCTCTGGGACGTGAGGGAGGGGGGAGAGGCGGTGATGGGTGATAAGAGAAATCCACGCCCTGCAAAACTTCGGATTCAGCTCAGCCTATAGGATCTCGGTCGTGATCCACAGAAATCTCCATCAGCAAAATGAAGAAGAAGAGTTGGTTCTTATATGCCTCTTTTCTCTACCCAAAGGAGTCTCAAAGCGACTTATAATCACCTTCCTTTTCCTCACCCTACAACAGACACCCTGTGGGGTGGGTGAGGCTGAGAGAGCCCTGATATTACTGCTGGGTCAGAACAGTTTTCTCAGTGCTGAGGTGAGCCCAAGGTCACCCAGCTGGTTGCATGTGCAAATCTCATATTGCTTGGTACAATGCAGGTATTACTTAGTTCTTGCCCCGGATTTTTTGCTGTTTTTGGACTGACCTCACCAGGGGTGTAAATTCAGGAGGCGGGGAGTGGGGTGCTAGGGGGCTCTAGCCCCACCACCACCACCATCAGTGCCAAGTCATATTGACAATGTCACAGTAACAATGACAGCTGCTGTACTTATAGGCAAAAGCAGCAAAACTCCCATTCTGCAGGAAATAAAACTCCATATTTGCTATAGCTTCACACCAGTCGAAACCAGGAAAAGACATTTATTTTGGACTGTGTGGCATAGCTGGTTGGTTTGACTATATAGAGAGAAGAACCTTCTCACCAGGATGGAGCAAGGGTATCTTGGGTGATATAGAAGGAACACATCAAGAGGGGCTGTGACAAAATGTGCATATTGCAATTTTAAAAATGTGCGTACTTGTTCATGTTTTGTGGATCTCAAACATCTGACATTTATTCTATGTTGCTGGCTCTCCAGGTGGATTCCTGGAGGCTGGAGTGGAATGGTTTCAGCATAGTTGCATGAAACTCAGCTCCTCAAAGATGGAGTTCCTTTGGACAGGTGGGTAGGGGTCAGACCAGGAGGTGCGCCTCCCACATCTGAACAGTGTGCAACTTAAAACTGCACAATCTGTTAGGAACTTGGGCATGATCCTTGTTGCTTCCTTAACCGTGGAAGCTCAAGTCACAAAAGTAGCCCCACTGGCATTTTTCCATCTCTGCCAAACAAGCTACTAGTTTGTTTGGCCCCAGAACACTTCACCACAGAGACCTATACAACAGTCACCTCTAGGCTGGATTACTGTAACTTTCTCTATGCAGGCATTTCCTTATCCCTGCTCTGGTCTAAAATGCAGCTGCTAGCATCTTTACCCAAACACCATTGAGAATCTACATTACCACAATCTTTCCACCGTTGCACACGCTATCAATTGAGAACCAGATCAGGTTTAAAGTATTGGTACTCACCTTCAAGGCCATGTATGGCTTGTCCATATCCCCCAAAGAGTGGTACACTCCATCCACTCTAACAGATTGGTGATCCTTGGCCCCAAAGAAGCCTGCCTGGTCTTGACAAGAGCCAGGGCCTTTTCAGCTGTGGCCCCAACCTAGTGGAGTGACCTCCCTAATGAAATCAGGGCCCTAATAGAACTTAAACAGTTCTGTAGGGCCTGCAAAATGGAGCTCTTCTGCCAGGCTTTCGGCTGAAGACCAACAATGTAGGACCTCCTGCAGCCTGGATCCACCCCTGTCAGGCAGCCCCACTGCCCCCAAGCTCACAGTTTCCTCCTTCTCAATTGTTGCAGTTGCTCATGTTTTCAAGTTATGTTGCTGTTGCCTATTAACTGAAATGATCGGTATGTTCTGTTCTCAGTTGTTAAAAGTAGTTTAATGCACATTCTATTTCATTGGTTCTATGTACACTGCCCTGAGATGGTGCACAAATTATAGAGAGTAGATTCAGTCCCTTGAGCATGTATCTTCTGAGGAGAGAGGGGATCCTGGGGTGAAAGCAGATGGATATGCACAAAGCTTGTTGAGATTTGCTTCTCACTTCATGCTACAGTTACTGATGCTTGTGTTTGGTTGTTTGGACACATTAGACACAACTCTTCAAAAGAGTAAATACAGTTCCATCAAGCAGAACATCTTCTCACTTCTTCAAAGCAGAGTACAAAGCAACTACAGAGCAACTTTGAACACTTCTTATCTCAGACTGTCATGGCAGGAAAAAATTAGACTTAGAGAGTCCTACTGTTCCTAGGTGCAGAAAACCTGCACGGCATATTGATGCTGGATGTGTTCCTCACCAGTTTCCATCTCCTAAGGATTTTTACAGGAAAATCTTTTATGAAATTATCGATAATGTCTACAGCAGTTTACACAATCACTTTTCCTCAGATGTGTCCCCCAATACATGAGCAAAATTGAAGCATTTGCTATAAGAGAAGATGATAGTACGCACATTCTCATGCCTTCATAGAAATTGATCTTAGTGTTGTAAGTAATGGGTTCATTCAAAGAACATCAACTAGAATCAACACATTTAGTGTCAAGTACAGGGTTTTTAAAATTGTAACTTCTTGACCAGTGGGTTGTACTAGGGCAATCTGTATATGGAAACTTCGACGGATAGATGAGATATGGCAGGAGAGGATGCTTCTGGGAGCAGGAGAAGGACTCCTAGGGGATTAGGAGAATACTTGATTGTATTGTAATTTTTAAAACGTAAATAAATAATGTGTGTTGTTAATTAAAAGTTAAAGTTATATTTCAGCTATCTGAAGATCATTTGCTGAAGCCAAATGTGTTTTACAAGCTGAATCTAGAAGGCAGAAATTAATTACGCACAGGAATGCAGTCATTTCCCATAAACTGATTTGTGATTTTAATAATAAATAATAATAATAAAAAGGTGGACTTTTAAAGCATTGTGCTAAGAAAGCAAGGTATATAAAATCCTAGGTGGCATGACTGTGGGTTTTATTTGGAGTTTTGGCTATGGGCACTGTTCTGAATGGCCTCAAAATGTGCTTCGACTCACACTTAAAGTGAGATGATAGCTGCAAGAACTCTAAACTCTGTACATTTTCCCTCCCTAAATCCCCCATGGCCCCACCTCCATAGGCCCCTCCCTGTGATGTCACTGGCTCCTCCCTGTGATGCTACCGGCCCTTGGCCTTCACCCCCACCTCCGACCCCGAAATTAAGAAGTCTCCACCCCTGGTCCCCGTTGTGGACTCAATGCTATCCTTGGCACAGTAGGCTCCGTCCCTCCTCCCCATTTTGCAAGAACACCTCTGGCTTCCCCACCGGATTTCAATTGACCGGGTTGGATAATGCACTTTCAGTGTGCTTTTGCAGCTGGACTCCCCTGTGCGAAACAGGAAATTCTAGTCCTAAAGGGCATTGAAAGCACATTTTCCAAGTGTGCAGAATAGTGAGCTTCAGTAGGCAGCCGTCAGCACTGCAACACCTTTGCTCCTTGCCAACTATTGTGGGGCAGTGTGACCTACAGGTTAGAGCACCATTTCCAATGCCTGTGAAAAGAAGCGGAGCTCCAGAGGCTCTCCATGCCTGGCTTCTTCTCCTTTCAGAGGTTGAGAGGAGGACTGCTGGAAACCCCTGGGAGTGGCCGGTTTTTCTTGTGAGGTTAGGAGGCGGGGCTAGTTTAATGCCATCCTTTCCTACACTAACCGAGTGATTGTCCCGGATTCTGATTTTACCAAGAGGGTCATGGGAAGGCCGCTGCCAGGGTTGCCAGCTGCCTGGAGAAAGAAATACTCTGTCCCTTCGACAGAGGTTTGGTTGGATGGGATGTGCCTCCACAGCCGCCCCCCCCAAGACTCTGTTAAATGGATAGGACTTCCCCCCCCCCCCCAGTCCTGTTGGCTACCCTGCCGAGGAATCCCCCTGCACTCTTATTTATTATGAGGGGAAGCGCTGCAGTTCCCTACTCACGGGGGCAGATCGACTGAAGAGTGAGTCCCATCATGTTCTTCCGTGGGTAATGTCCCGAGGGTTGCTATGCCGCCGGTCTTGCCTGGTCTCTAACTTCATGCGCTACGTTCGAAAGCGAGAGACAGGATGCGGGGAGGGAGGGATCGTCAGCAGGGCTCTGGCTGAGAGATGGCTGAGGGAGAGGCTCTCCACGCCAAGCACCGGCTGCTGTTTGATGTCTTTATAGCTCGACCCTCCGCCCTGCGCACGACACAGCACTTGTTTTAGGGCGATTATAAATCCGGCACTGCAATCCAGAAAGCAATTAAGTGGCTATCTTCAAATATTTGTTTCTTCACTAGCCTGCTTCCCTTGGGGCTGTGGGGTTCTGGACGGCTGCTCAGCTCCGTTTCCTGGGGTAGATTCGAGGTGGTTACCAGTCACTCTCCCACAGCGATTCGGTCACAGTGGGGTTTTTTTTAATTAATTTAAAAAAAATTGACGGTTGTTCTCCTTTCTCCCGAATGGGGCCCAAGGCGGTATACCGTGTTATCGTCTCCTCTGTTTTATCCTTATGAAACCCTGCGAAGTAGGTGAGGCTGGGAGTGGGTGACTGACCCCCAGGTCACCCAGCAAGCTTCAGTGGCAAAATGGGGATTCGAATCCAGGCGCTCTAGCCAAGACACAGCACGGTGTCTAAGGTAGAATGCATCGTCCTTTTTCAATGTGCTTCTCCATCTGGCATTAACTATTCTGTCCCACTCAAAATAATGGGGGGTCCAGGACTGAAGGAGATGGGAATTCCCCTTGTTCAGTCTGGATTGCAGTCAAGGAGCTCGGGATACGGTCGTGAGATTCCTGAAATTGTTGGGACAGGAGGAAGGGCCCAGACCACCCCTGGTGGGAAAGTGCTACTGGAGCCCCTCTGCCCTATCTGTCCCTCGAGGGAATAAAAAGATATATTTTTATTCTAGGCAGGAGTGCCCAAGACCGTGAAAAAATAAGACTTCAGACGGGCTTATACAAACTAGTGAAAGCGGTTTCTAAAATGAGAACATTGGTGGAGGGAGGAGTAAACAAAAGCTTCTTACATGTATACACAGGCATTCAAATTGCAAATGCATTCTTCTGGGCTTTTTCTTTTATTTCATCCAGATTTTCTCATGCGCGCTTGATTAATGATAGTAAGTGTGATCTCTGTCGAAATATACTGTTCATGGTTAGACGGACAGACAGACAGACAGACCCCAGAAGAACCCCTAGGGGCATGGAAGCTCTTGTGGGATGCACATTCAATTCATTGGGATTTTGTAGAATAAGTTTGGTCCATTTTTGATCCGACTGCCAGAATGGTGTCGATATGTGCATGCGCCTTTATGGCCCTTAGTTTACTGTTATGGTAGGGTATTTTTCCTTGTTCATTTGTTGGTGGCACTGCACTTTCACGCACATTAAATGATGCATTTTCAATCCAGTTCAGCGGCTCTTTCCAAGCAGATTTTGCCATGTCTCACTGTGCATCAAAAGGACATGATTTTGTGTGCATGAAAGCGCCAGTTTTAGTCAGTCTCTTCAGGAAGGCTGATTTTCTTAGCCAGATTTAACATTGGATCTGAAATGCATGATTCAGTGGAATCCGGTTGACTTTCCAGTGCTGAGAACTGTGGAGCTCAGCCTGCTGAGAAGGCCGGAGAGGATTCACCCAGGTGGGCTGAGCCTTCAGGAGATGTTGCCAGGAGCAAAGCCCCAGAGCGCGAGAGGCAGCCCGCGAGCCAGCTTGGCTTTGTCGGTAATGAAACCAGGAACCCGGCCTTAGCAGCCAGGGTTGCGAAGGATGCTTGCGTTCCTGTCGGGTCGAAAAGGGTCCTGCCAGGAGGAGACCTTTTCCAGCAAGGCTTGGCTGGGAGATCTCAGGTTTCCCTCTGGGCTCGGCTTCATTTGATGCTACCGAGGAGTGATGCTCCTCTGCCTGTCTGCACCCCCTCACCAGGCCTCTGGCCAAGCCAGACTGGCTGCATCCACCTCGGGCACGGGGATATCTTCCTCGGGAAGAAGGAGCGGCAGGGGGCCTCCTTTCCTTTGCCTGCCTGTTTCCTTTGAACACGGGGAGATGGGCATTTTTGGAGGCCCCACCAGCACTGCTCCCGCCGTTTGCTCCAGGCGCACAACCACAAGCATAGGGGGGGTGCGGGGGTGTCTTTTGCAGCCGGCTCAGCCAGCCTAGCTCCCGCGGGTCCCCTCCCCAGCCGCCCGGCCGCCTTTGCGCTTTTTCCAGGAAGCCTCCCATGTTTGTGTTATGACATTTCTGTTTGTAATTATTTTTTATTTTAATTTATGTCATTTTTAACATGAGCCAGAACATTTTTCCCTCGGCGCGTTTTGTACACAATGGCTCTCTTGATGATAAGATGTTCTTTCCTATCCTCTGGTCGGTCCCCCCACCCCAGCCCGGTTTCCCAACGTGTTTACCCGTCTCTATTAGCGGTTTTCTAATATGTCCCCTCCCGCCCCCCTCTGCCTGGGCGTCTTGGTAAAAAAACTTGCCCTGTCTTGCTTTATTTGTTTGTGTGAAATTTAGTTTGAAAGGAGATCAGACGAGAGCAGGACGGGTTTGTCATGCGAGAATGACCAAGTGACCCGGAGCCTGATTATCTGTCATTATCTGGAGTCTCGGCGTGTCCCAATTACCAGCCCGGCCTCCCTCCGCCGGCTCAATTACGCAGCCGGCCGGGCAGAGAGGGCGGCGGGCCCGGGAGGATCTGCGCCTCGCCCACGCCCGCCCCTCTCGCCGCTGCAGGAAAGGAAGCCCAAGCCCCAGAGGCAGGCAAGGAAGGGAGGCTCGGTTCGGTTCTCGGTCCCAGCATCAGAACTGGCCTTGGAGGTCAAGAAAAGATCCTTAGTCGCTCAGAGCCGGCAGGATCCAGTCGCAGGTTGCGCGTGGCCTTAATTCTCCCTGGGATTCATCATTGTTTTTTAAGCACACAGTTCTGCCTGAATCGCGCCCCGTTTGTCCCTGCCAAAACTCGCCTGAGCCCTCCCAGCCAAAGCGACTCGCAGAGTCTTCTTGCTTTTTTAGAAAGGCAGGAGAAGCCTTCCAGTGGCTTCCTCCGACACCCCATGAACTGCCCTCCTCCCAGCCAGCTTCCAGTCGTGGTCAAGAGAAGGGCTTTCTAATCCGGAGAGCTGGGTTGGATGCCCCACTCCTCTTCCAAGTGCAGCCAGCTGGGTGACCTTGGCCTGTCACAGCCCTGTTCGGTTCTCACAGAGCAGTTTCTCTCTCAGCCCCACATTCCCTTAAGGGTATCTGTTGTGGGGAAAGGAAGGAAGGCGATCCTAAGCCACTTTTGATACTCCTTCGGGAAGTGAAAAGTGTGGTATAAAAACCTTCCCCTCCCCCACTCCCTGGGGGGCATTGCGGGGGAGTTTTGCACAGACGCACCGGTCCTGGTCCCGAGGCTGTGGGCTTCGTGTAACCATCCAACGACAGGGAATCCGACAATATACTTGTCACCTGTAGAATGTGCAGAGGCTCCTTTTCTGTTTTGCTCCAAATTGAGTCATTCCCCCTTCCCCTCCCCCCATAAAAAGAGATTCTCAGCCTCGACCTTTGGCGATTCTCCCCACCTGTTTGCTAAGACTCCCATGTCCTCCGAAGCAGCATCTTCCATCCACGAACAGCCTTCCCCGTCAGAAAAGGCTTTCTGATTTCAGCCGATCCTCTTCTGCACGTGGGACCCTTGCCTCGCTCTGCCACTCCCCACCTTTACCCCCAGTTGCTCTTTGCAGTAGAAATTGGATAGCTTGAAGATGCAGCGGGGGATGGAACTTCACCTGTTGGACAGTCTGAAAGGCACAAAAGCCCTGCGGTTGTGTGAGATGTGGCGGGATCCTGGCAGCCCTGATGGCTGAGGGGCTTGTTGTGGTTTCACAAAGAAGGCAACCGAGCTCTGGAGGGAAGCGGCGGAGACCCTTCACCTGGGGCTCCTTGAAAGCCCTCTCCCGGGTGAGGCGCTGAGGACAAGGGGCTGAGGGTCCAGGCGGCAGGGAGAGGGAGTGGGGCTTTGCCTGTAGGTTTGGCCCCTGGCATCAGTTCTTGGATCTCCAGATCTCAGCAGGGTCGGCCATGCCTAATATTCGGATGAGAGACCTCCACGGAATACCAGGAGGGCGGAGGCAGACCGTGGTCTGAAGCAGCAGAACAAATTTAGGGTCCAGTGGCACCTTTAAGACCACTGTGTCTGAGGAGGTGCGCGTGCCCACGAGAGCTCATCCCTTGAATAAAGATTTGGTGGTGTTAAAGGTTTTGCTAGACTCTAAATTTGTTCATCTGAAGTATGTTGACCCTGAAGTAATTACTCCCCCCCCCAAAAAAAGTGAGTGTTTAGGATGACAGCATTGCTTTCCCCCAGACACACATACACACACACACACACACACACCCTGCGCACGCCTTGTGCCTGGATTCAGCGGGATCAGGCCAGAAGCATCTCTGCTAGCCTGGCCTCCTTGGTTGGGGACGGAGGGGAGGGGTCGGCTCCCAAAGGGAAGAGAACAGGGCTTGGTCCGGCAGCGATCCAGGGTCACAATCCAGCCGAGGCATCGCCATTTATTACACAGACTGAAATGGGATCCCAGGAAAGCCCGGAGCAGAGCCCTCTAGAAGCTCTGCGAAGAGGGCGAGAACCGTTCTGCCAGGCAGCTGTCTTCGGGCTACTACAAGCCCCTGCAGTCAAGGTCGGCCTTTCCTTGGGCTAGGAGCGGAGGTGCCCCTGCAGTTCCTGAGTAGGCAGGAGAGGGTACTGCAAGCTGTATTAACTTCGAGAGAACTGCCCTATGCATGCGCTAGACTCCTCGTGGCTGAGCGGGTGGTTTTTTTGGTTCATTTACAGTTTGTGAAAGTGAATGACAGCGCTGGACTTAAAAAACAGAGTCGTGAGGTGTTTCGTAAGCGGTCCCAGCAGGACAGGTGGCATATAAATGTGAATCAAACTCAAAGCCGCTGCCTTAGAAGACATCCGCGCTTCTGCTTGAGTCCTTCCAGTCGGCCAGTTCCTTCCGGGAGAAGGTGGTCTATTACAAGCACTGTCTGATCTACAAATTCAATAACTTAATAACCGGCAAGCCCCAGAATGTAGTTGCGACAGCAGCAAAGCTTGTTTACTCTGGGTTTTTAAAAGAAATGCTAGCAAATTATCAGACCTAAAAAAAAAGAAACAAAAATTAAATGACAAAAGAGTGGGGGAAGAGAAACCAAACACAGGGCACCTGACCATTGCCCAAAAGAGAAGCTTAAACACTGAGAAATTAGAAGGATGTTGAGGGAGGGGCTTCTCTCCTCTCCTCCTCCTCCCTCTCCCCTCCTTGCCACCAGCCGGCTACAAGGGGCTGCAGTTTAACCCTCTCCTTGCCCGACATTCAAAGGCATGGACTCCGACACCAGTTAAGCTGCAGGGGAAGCCAGATCCCTTGGCTGAGGACAATGGCCTTCGTTCAAGAAAGCCTCGGTTGGGGGGGGCGGATCTTCAAGAGAGGGGATGTGCAGCCCGGAGTTTCTCAGCCTCTCACCGGCTGAAAGAGCTCCCGTTGTTCCGGCTAAAAGGCCGCTGCCCCACCACCCCCTACTACCCACCCACCAACAGGCCTCCAGGTCACTCTTGAGAGGGGGGACTGCCGCCAGCCCCGCCGCAGTCCCCTGGTTTGACAGATTTCTGCATCGATTAATTCTCGGTAACCTTTGGCAGGGAGACCCAAGCGAGAGAGCTGAAAATAACGCTGACAAACTACAACCGCCGTTTCCCTGCATGTCAGTGACATTTGGGGAGATTAATATTTTCTTTCCATTTTCCTGCTTTGAAACAGGGGACTTCAGACTGCAAGCCACAAGCCATTTAAGAGTTACGAACGACCTTAAATCCAGATTTCCCTGGGCACAGGGCTGCTAGTGGGCAAGCCCCCTATTCCATCTGCTAAATAATCCGAAGTAAAGCTGGAGTTGTATGTGTGATGAACTTTCGCAAACCGTTCTGGATGAAGGGGCAATAGCCTCTCACAATGGCGGCATGATAATGGAACACCGGGAGATCCTATTGAAATCTGAGAGGTACGTTTCCAGAAGAAGAGGAGGAGGGGGACGGTTTTGTACCCCGCTTTTCACTACCCAAAAGAGTCTCCAAGCGGCTTACAATCGCCTGCCCTTCCTCTCTCCACCACAAGCACCCCCTGTAAAGCAGCGGAGGCTGAGAGAGCCCTGAGAGAACTGTGACTGGCCCAAGGTCACCCTTTAAAATTTTAACAGGCTTTAAGGCCGGAGTGGGAGGGAAGACCGCCATATGTAAAACATTGTGATGCAATATCCATGAATGGAGAAAATGGAATTCTTTATTATCTCGCCATACTGGAAGCAATCCTCTCAGAGCCAACCAGCACGATTCCCAACCCAGTTAAAACGAAGACTTGCTCTCAGTCCGGTTACTTTCAGTTAAACACCTTTCAGAGCCCACAGCCCAGTCCTAAAGGTGTGTTCTCACGTGTTTCACAAATTTCCTAATTTGTCTCTTGAGTGCAGAAAGCAATCAATCCTTAAAACCCATTAGATTAATGTTTGAAGATAATGTTAGGGCTTTGAGAGTTATTCGGTTTCTAAATCCACCTGTTTCCCTATGGAGGCTGGCTGTGCAATGCTCTTGGAGGACCACAGAGATAAACCCTCTCTTTTCGGGGAGGGGGCAATACAAACTCAGTCCAGGTCTGTGGTTTCACTAGGGCACCCAGCAACCTTTCCGGAGGGACGGATTAAGAAGAGCAATCAATCCCGTGTGAACAGCACAGTGGCCCTTGAGAGCAACCATGCTCAGCGCATCCCGGCGCATTTCATAATCTGGAGGTCAAGGAGGAAGGCGACTGTCTGCTCCTTCCCTTCGGGCGTCTTTCAGTTGCCTGCCTTGGCGGTGCGACGGGTGGGGACAGGGCGGCCACTGGACTGCGCCTCCCTTGTGACATCGGCAGGACCATCGGGACAAGGAGAGACAGGACGGCAGTGCTTTCCATCTCCTCGACGGCTGCCATTCCGGTCGTCCTGAAGGGGCCTTCTCTTTGAATCTTGCCAGATGCCAAACCATGAACGTCCCCCCCTCCTGAAAAAAAAACCTCACTGACCAAAAAGGGCATTTGACTAGCCTTTTCACTGTTGAGAAAATATCGAAAGGCCTGAAGACCTAATGAGAACACCCTATGCCTGCTCTGTCCCGAATTTTAGGGGTCTTCTCACTAAAACCTAAACAGGGATGGGGTGGATTAAGAAGGGGGCAGGGACGAGAGAGAGATGGAATCAGGCGATGCGGATGGCCATCCACGGGCTAGGAGCACCGTGACCTGGAAGACAGTACATCTGAACAGGGATCGCTGTCAGCTGCACGGCAGTTAGCTCGCCCATGTTCCTTCCAGCATCTGGAAGACGCTAATCAGTTTTAAGGATGAGCTCGAGCGGCTTCCGAATTGGAGGATCGTCCTGGGGATGAGTCTGGACCGGCAGCTCAGAGACCCTCTCAGCCTGATGCTTTTGGTGCCCTCTGTTAGAGGAGAGGAGAGAGCCCCCCCCCCACCCTGGTGAACTGCACCGTCCTTAGGTCCGCCCCAGAAAAGCAGTCCGAAACACTCCGGGTTTTAGCGCAGTCAAGCCACATCGGCCTGCCGTGTTGAAGCGCCTGGTAGGGCTGACCCAAAGGTGCTCCTGAAAGACAGCCCAGCGACAGGCGTGGGTGAGGTCAGACAGTAGCATTTCTCACGGACCACCATCTACCATCGTGTCCCTTTTCTCCCCTTTTTTCTTTCCCTTTCTCTCCTCCGTCTGCACACAAAATCCTGATTTTCTTCCTCCTCCCTGTCTGCCGCTGCCCCTCCCACCTCTTTCAAAACAGTGCCTTCCCTTTATCTTTTCCAATCAGTCGTTCCTTTCCTCCTCTTTCCCTGCATAAATTCTAACTTCCTTCCCGATCTCTCCCCCCCTCCCGCTGCTCCACTGACAGTTTCTGTGTCTTCCTTCTGGTCCTTCACCGAGGAAAACAGAAGGATGAGGTGGAAACGGACTGCTTGCCACCGGCTTCCTCAAGGAGGGCTTTTGTGCCCAGGTGCTGCTGGCTACACCCCCAGACTGAGGTCCGGTTTAAACACCATTGACGGGCGTGGAAGGCCAGGGACCTTGAGCGCATCCAAGGTCGCCGCCTGAGTACTCAGGTTCCCGATCGAGCTGGACTGGTCCGGAGGCCTCTGGGGCATTTCTGTACATCTGCTTCTAAGGAGGATTCGTGTTCTGAGCCAGGAAATCTGAGAGAGAGAGCAAGAGAGAGAGATCCAGAGAAGCCAAAACATGGTTGGTTTCAGGATCTCCTAAAGTTGAGGCTGAGGGTTTAAAATCCCTTTCACCTTAGTCCTCCTGCCATTGTCTTCTATGGCCCCTGCTTGCAAGCTTATGTCTTTAGGATCGGTGCCGGAGGGAAAGCGCAGATAGCTCGGAGAAAAGATTGCCGAGACTGTGTTGATGGGGCTGGTTTCGAAGGCGGGGTGTGTGTGTGTGTGTGTGGGGGGGGGGGGGTGATCCTTACCAGGTCCAGCCAGCCAGGCACTTTTGTGTAAATAAACCAACCTAGATGTTGGAAGGCCCACAAACAAATAAGCGCCGGAGATGGGTGAGTAGCTGAAGAGGCCCTAGGCCTGGGAACCCTGATAAGAGAAGGGAAGGGCCTCTTTCCCCTTGAAGTCCTCCAGCGGGCGGCTCCTGTGATCGGTATCTGTGGGATGTCTGGCCGCTCTTCGCCTCCTTCTCCCCCTGGAGGTATTCGGGGAGCCGCCTTCAGAAATATCTTAAAATTGAGAGGTGAAATGTCTCGATCCTACCCTGCAGTGCCCACGTTTCTGGCAAAAATCCTGCATCCGAGTGCAGAGCGGCCGCTCTCTCCTCCTTTCCTCTGCCTCAAGCCATGCCAGAGCCCTGCTGCGATGTTTGCTGCCTTCGTTCGATCCCGAAACCCGGGGTCTGCCTTACAAAGACCGGCGTGGGGCGGGATAGCAGAGCACATTCCTTGGACAGAAGCTCCGCTGCGGACAGTCCGGCGGACTCTCCAGGACCTATCCTTGGGATGGGGCCGGGCAGGTGGGGTATGCGGATCAACCAACGAAATAAGGAACATTAAAATTGGACAGACTTTCCCAATTCTGAACATGCTTATCCGGAAGCTGGCCTCAGCGAGGCCAAGGAAAGTTACTCCCACGCAAGTGCGCACTGAAAGGCCATTTGAAAGCCTCGCCTGCTAAATCGGATTAAAGTCAAATGCAGGGATTTACCCTCGTTCCCGGTCGGGCTCGGCCTCCCTGCTCAGAGCGCTCTCCTGACAGCCATTCGTCACATTCCTTGCGTGCAATCCAGCTCCCACTGGAAACCGAGGTGCAAGAAAAGAAAAGGGAAAAGGCTCAGGCGACTGTAAATAAACGGCATTTGCGTTCTGTTCAGTGTGGTGCCCAACCGGGTCAGAAGAAGAATATCCAAGATCCTGAGGCTCTTGGATTTCAATCACAAGTTCCAATCTCTGCCCCATATATTTCTACTCCCTCCCCCTCTTGCGTAGCTTTTGCTAGTCCCAGCTTGGGTCCTGCTTGCTTCCACACAAACACAGACATCGGCACAGGCTTATTTCTAGCATGACTCTTCTGTCTGACCAGCTTGGAGCAGACTAGTTGAGCAATGGGAGCCTCTCTGGATCTCTGCGCCAGAGGCCAGGAGTCCGGCTTAAAAGGCAATACGTTTTGTCTCCCCTCCTCCCCGTCCAATTCCATGGGGCTTACTCCCAAGTAAATGTGTGGCCCTTATCTCAGAGGCACTTGGAAAGAGCCATCACTGCTTGCAAACTGCCATCTTCTCCCACTCCATTTGTACCCTTGTAAAGTGGAGGAAAACGCTCCTCCTTTGGCCAAAACATTCGGAGAAATCCTCGGACCTCGACTGCGATTCTGCGTATGTTTACTCGGAAGAAAATCCCCTCGAAGCCAGGAGGATTCCATTGCAGGGCAAGGAGGAGCGGACAGAGCTGGCTTCCTTTCGGGCCGCCCGGAACCTCCACCGGGATCCCACCAGGAAGCCAGATGATCCCTGGATGGCCAGTCTAGATCCCCGGCAGTGGTCCAGCACACTGTCCCCCTCACCTGGTTCTCCCCGTGCCAAGAGCTCCAGGGTGGGGATGTTCGACCCTCTGGAGCGGCCTGAGCTCGGCAGGGGCGCAAGGCTTTCATGCCAGAGTCGACCTGGGAAAGTCTCCTCTGTCTGCCGAAATTTGTTGGAGTCCCCTGGAAGTTTGCTGGCCGCTTCCCGAGGCCCTGCTGGCCCCATCCACCAGAACCCGGCTTGCGACGGTCCTTGGAGCACTTGGGAAGGCGATGGGATCTCTTGACACAAACCTCCGACCTCTGTGTGGCCAGTTTCTTCGAGCTCCTTTTCCAGATTGCAGTGTGTTCAACATGCCCCAGCGCGCGCTCACACACACACACACAATCTCTCTATCTCTTGGCTTTCAGCCGGGCCTGCCTATTAAACATCTCTTAAACGACTCCCTGCCCGTAAGTGAAACCCGCTTCCTTCAAGATGCCTGGGCATTTCTACGGTGGGTTGCTGAGGACAGTATTATGATTATTGGGGAAATAAGAGAAATGCCGAGAGATCCTTATATCTTGGCCAACAGAAATGAGAATAGAAACTCCCTGACATGCTGTTAAAAAGATTCAGTTACTTACCTAACTGGGCCAGCTGAGGCAAAAAGAAACCGGTTTGATGTAGGGAAAGTGTGAACACCAAAGGAGCTGAAAGAAAATGATTTGGATTGAGATAGCTTTGTCTTAAGCAGTCATTTCCTCCTCAAAGCCCACTCTGGCTGAGGCAAATTAGTCTGTCTTATAACCAATAAAGATTTGTTTCTGGGTTTTCCTCCCTGTAGGTAAATGGAGTCAAATTACCCGAAATGAATCCTACACATACAAGTATTTCTAGTTCAGAGTCAAATGAATTGCACAGGAAAATCCATTAATAGGGCTCATTAACAACACAGTCACTTGTGTACGTATATGGCACACGCACAGCCCAAGAGTATTTCACCCAACTGCCCATTCACATTTACTTGAAAGTGATTATCGTCTTTCTTCGGGGGGGGGGGGGGGGGAGGGACTGCTTCCAAGCTTAGTTGTGCTGGGTGGCAACACTACTAAGAGTCCAATTTAGCCTGTAATTAATTTCCCCAATTTATTATATATATATTACTATATATGTATGTATGCATGCATAAATTATAGCCAAAAATTGAGAAATTGATTTAAAACAATTTCTAACTAAAAACATTGCTACTATTCATATTGCTTCGACAGACAAGAAAAAAAAGCATTAAATAGTTCTGCATGCATTAATGGGCAATATATTAAGGCACATATGTGTTCTTGCCTTATAGTATTGTTCGTCTAATTATAGCTCATGCATACCTTTTTAGTCATACTACACCAGATGAATACATACAGACATACATAATACATACATACATACATACATAATGCGCACACACACGCACAGAGATACTTACAGCCAAGTATTGTTAAATACTTGCATTAACCTCTGTCTGCGCTGGAAGGGGGGAGGGTTTTCCCTCGTTTGTTTTAATTATATTACGGATAGGAACAGCAGCCAATCCAAGAAGAGAAGCTGCACAATTAGCAGCATGAAGGTTTGATTTTTTTTTTAAGGCTTTATGGCCCATTGCGGGAAGCCCCACCCCCGGTGCAGAAGATTGGCCGGGAGAGCCTCTGACGACATATATTAACCCGAGCTGCCCTAAAGATGTAGCTGTACATGGAGATCAGGCTAGGAAATCCGAGCAGCGCCCTGCGCCGCGCCGCGCCTGGAAAGCCACCGCCGCCGACTTTACCTCCCCCCGCCCCGATCTCTTCATCCGGCTCTTCTTCGCCAGCGGCGTCGCAGAGTCGCAGAGCCCCCTGCGGAGCAGACTGTCCAGATTCCGCCACCCGCTGCTGAGGGGGTGGGAAAAGAGACCGGCCGCCCTCCGGCTTGCATCCAAAGACTCGCCCGCCGTCCCAGGAGGAGAAGGACAAGGAGGAGGAGACGCGGACGGTGCCCAGGCCTTCTTCAGCGCGGCTGGGGCCAAGGGGGGACCGCAGGCAGGTGTGAGTAACGCTTCCCCCCCCCACGCACCTTTCCTCAGAGACGCCCAGGAAGGACAGCGGGGAAGGTCTCCCCTTCAGAAGGGGACCCTGCTTTGGCCGCCACCACACCAGCAGCTTCTCCTGCCGGAGGGGCGCTTTTCCCCCGGCCCCTACCGCGTCCCCCTTGGCTGCCGCATGGTTGCGGAGGGCGGCCCTGATCCTGCCTGCGGGGGCCTTGAAGGAGCCTGCGGCGGCCAGCTCATGACGACCCCCACACGCTGAGGCCGCCAAGCCGGGCCCGAGTGCCGGGAGCGGAGCACAGCCAGCGGGCCGGGCGATGAGTCTGGTGGGCGGCTTCCCCCACCACCCGGTGGTCCACCATGAGGGCTACCCTTTCGCTGCTGCCGCCGCCGCCGCCGCTGCCGCCGCCGCTGCCAGCCGCTGCGGCCACGAGGAGAACCCCTACTTCCACGGCTGGCTGATCAGCAGCCACCCGGCCGAAATGTCACCGCCCGACTACAGCGTGGCGCTTTCCTATAGCCCCGAGTATGCCAACGGCGCGCCGGGCCTAGAGCACCCGCACCACCACCACTACGTGGGCGGCAGTGGCGGTGGGGCCCCTCCAGGCAGTGGCGGCGGGCCGCCGGGCCTGGGGGGCGGTCCGCGGCCGGTCAAGCGGCGCGGCACGGCCAACCGCAAGGAGCGGCGCAGGACTCAGAGCATCAACAGCGCCTTCGCCGAGCTGCGCGAGTGTATCCCCAACGTGCCGGCCGACACCAAGCTGTCCAAGATCAAGACACTGCGCCTGGCCACCAGCTACATCGCCTACCTCATGGACCTGCTGGCCAAGGACGACGCCAATGGCGAGGCCGAGGCCTTCAAGGCCGAGATCAAGAAGACAGATGTCAAGGAGGACAAGAGGAAGAAGGAGCTGGTCAGTACCTACGGGGCCAGGCTGGGCGGGGGGAGGCGGGAGGGCGCCGGGCACCCATGGCCACCCCTTTCAGTCCCAGATGCCTGCCATGCACCAGGCCTGGCCAGCAGCCCGAGCCAGCCAAGGGGGAGTACCCAGAAGGAAGCCCCACCGGGTTCCCTCCCATGGACAGAATTCCGCCCACACACACCTTGCTTTCAGCCACATTGCACTGTCTGGACAAAACGCAATTCGGGTTCAGGCTGCGTTTTGCATGCCGGGCCTAGTAGGCACTCAGCCGTCCAAGCGGCAGATACTTCGGAGCGGGCATCATGATCCCCGACTTTGCAGGGACCGACTTCCGTGGAAATCTCTGTAGGCCAAAAAGCAAAATTTCCTGGGGAGGAAATCCTGTCGGTTTCCATAGGATCTTTGGGGTTTAGGGTGAGCGGCAGCGCAGAGTGGCTCTTTTCCCCAGTCAGTTTTCTGAAGGCAGCGACTTTGCACCCGCGTTTCAAGCACATTTACTTGGAGGCAAATACGATCTTTTCTACCGGGCAAAAGTCCCGCCTTAGGAGCTGGTTCCGGGCTATAGAGAGAGGGAGCTTTCTGTGTGGCTCCGTGCAAATGACTTATCTGGGTTGCGTTTTCCCACTCCATGGCGGCTCCCTAGAGGTCTGCTCCCCTATGCCATTACTTGTGCTGAAAATTCTCTCTGGAGGAAGAGGCAGCTCCTGCAAGATGCCCATGTTTGTCTAATTTAGGGGGCTGCACTCAATTTAAATCTGTGAAACCTCCTCAGACCTTCCTTCCCTAATTTTGTACACCGGACTGCTCTGCGGCTTGGTATAGAGACCCCTCCCCTGTAGAATGCACTGGTATCTTTCTGACTGGTTTAGGAGTGGCCCAAATTGTGGATTAAAGCCCTTAGCTGGGCAACGCAGGCCACCTTCTCTGGCAGAGATCTTACCATTCAACAGGTAAATTTCAGAGGGAGATCGACAGATTCTGAAAAATGTCTCTGGAACACAAAGCCCTGCAGATTGGTGGAAAAGGGAGGGCAAGAATTATGGATTGCGTCCGAGATGACTAGTTCAGATTTGCGGCCTTTATTGGTATTTTATGCTGGCCACAGCAACGCTAGGGTCCTATCTCGCCTGAGGGGTCCTCGATGAAACAGTCACTCAGTAAAGCCCCCTTGATTTTGCTGCAGTTTACTGACAACCATCTCCCCACTTTCTCGCTTGCCCTGATGCAGTTCGCTTTTGCCTCTGCTTCGAGACAGGGTGGAGGGTGGAAATGGTGCGACTTACTTGCAAGGTGTACCCTGAGGACCGTTTCCTTCCTGCATCAATAATTCACAGCATCATTCCCTGTTGGTTTTGTGTACCCCAAAGATTGGTGCATAGAATAAAACAGCATTCGCTTGGAGGGAAAGGGGAGGGATGCTATAATCTCAGCCCGGGAGAGAGGGGCTAAATCCTGTGGTGCGGGCTCATGAAACACACATCCAGATAGGAATTCGTCTGAAATTTCAGGCTTGGAATCAGTTTGTCCTGAAGCAAGAGACCGTTAAGTGCGGCGCTGGGACTGGGCTCGGTGAGAGAACACAAATGAATTGGGTTAGAAAGCTTAGGGGGCGCAAGACAAATAATATCAGGAGGGCACCCCAGAGGATAAGATTCCAGTCCAGAAACGCATCAGGGAGCAACGAAAATGCCCCCAGTACAATCTTTGGAGGGTCTGTGCTCCCTTCTCCCAACATACACTATATAGAGTTGAGGCAGAAATGTACACCTACCTTTCTATTCCTAAAGAGGTTAATTTGGAATTTACTCTTTTGGGGTCCTGTTTTCAAGTCAAAGTGTTCAGGATTGGAGCCCATAAAAATTCCCAAAGATTCTCTCGCACCAGTTTTGTTTTGTTTTTTTACCCCTCACTTTAGGCTTTTCCCGCTTCGGGACTGGGAAGTCCTTTTTATCGAGCAGGAATAGCCTTCGGGAGGCCTACGGGCCGGAAATCTCCTCACGAATAATGCAAGAGCCTTGTGTTTGCAAAAATATGGGAAATTGCTTAGCCACTTCCATTTATGCTGCCCAATCTGTGCAGCAGGCATGGATTAGATCAAGGGACAAGTTTCCTTCCCCAGGAGGCACAGTGGCAGTGCGCTGTACAGATGTGCAGGGAATGGGGGGGCATATCTCAGGCCCAGCCGTGATGGTGGTAGGGGTTCTTCGATGGTGCAGACCTTGCGTTCTTCCAGCCTCTGCATTGGAGAGAGAGGTCCCTCCGGCCCTGCGCCCCTGCTTGGGGAGGCAGGAACAAGAGGCCTTTTGCGTGCCCCCGGGGCAGGAGGGCTCTTATCCTGAGGATACTAGAAAGTAATCAAACGGCTTACCCCAGCACAGATCCTAGCAAGGGCATCACCATAAAAACTCTTCTGGGGAGGGGAAGGGAGCAAGCCCCATTGCAGAGACCTGAGCAGGATTCTATGTAGACCTACTTAGGGTGGGCTTCCGGGTGTGGATCCGACACTCTTGTTTGCGGATCAGGCAATTCCAAAAGCCGTTCAACCGGAGCTGTGTGTACCTCACAGTAAAGGCAGCCCGGACAGGCCGCTTTGCTTTCATTTGCACTTCACTTTCCCTCTGGTTTAGCGGCTTTGGTGGGTTTATCCTGTCTCCACGAAGGAGCCGGTTCTGCAGCCTGAAACGTGGCACCCCGCCCTGCCTGAAGGCTGCCAGTGAGAGCGCAACCCTCAGCAGAGCTACACACTTCTTGACCAACTGGCCTGGAGGTTTAAACGGTGAGAAGAGCCGGGCAACAAGACCTGCTCAGATCTCTCCCCGAGATGGCTGTTGTTGTCCCCCTGCCTCTGGGCGAAAGGTGCTGCGCGGGGGAGACCACTCAGACAGAGCCTCCCCCAGCCCTCCCAGGCCAGGAGATAACCCGGTGTCTCCCCTTCGCCTCCTCTCTCCGCAGAACGAGATCTTGAAAAGCACCGTGAGCGGCAACGACAAGAAAACCAAAGGACGGACTGGCTGGCCGCAGCACGTGTGGGCTCTGGAGCTCAAGCAGTGAGCGCCACCGGGCCTGGCCGAGAGGAGCCCGCTGAGGACTCAGAGCCTGCCCGCCTGCCCAGCGAAGGACGCCGCGGTGGTGGCGGTGTGGGGACCGCCTGGTTTATTTATGTGCAATTTCCCTCCCCTAATCTCCCTCTTTAAAATGTGGATCTTGGAAGGCAAGCATTCCGAAAGGGAATAGATGAAGAGGAACACTCCAGCGTGGTAAGGGGTCGTGTGGTCTCCCTTGTTTTATCTATCTATTAACCCCCCCCCACCACCCGAATGTTGTTTTGTTTTGTTTGGAGAGAACACAGGGACAAGGAAACCAAATCCATATCTCTCAGCGTGGGGTGGGTGGGTGTGTGCGCACGTCTGTGAAGTCTCTCTTTGTCCCCTGCCCTCTTTGTTAAACGTGTGGGAAGGAAGCCCAGGACTCAGCAGTTTCCCCCTCCCCCCGTCCCCCAAGGCCTCGCTGCCTCGGTGGGGTCCGGACTATTCCTCGTGGTCTTTCCGCAGTTGGAAAAGGTTTCCCACAGTTCCCTCTTAATGTGCACTTCGGTCCTTGAGGAAGCCAAAAAAAAAAAAAAATTAAAGTAAGAAAAGTACCTCGGAGTGGAGCTGGTATTTGGAAAGGTGTAAACGCTGTAACTATTCAAATAAACCACTGTGTGTGTTTTTTTACTAAACGTCCATGCTCACTCGTCTGCCGCCCCAGAGGCCTTGTTGTGGCGCAGGCTCCGTGCAGAAGGACGTCGAGGGATTCCCTTCCCCCACACCGATGCCACAGAACAGGCCTGCTTCGGATGGCCTGTTCGTGGCCCAGGGGCTGCTATGGGGCCGAATGGGGAAGAGCTTTCCTGACCTCGCTGTGAGGAAGAGCGTGCGCAGGACAGAGATTACGAGCTTCTTTTCTACAGAAAGAGGACCTGACCAAACCTAGGAAGAAAAAAATGAGGGCAAGATTATTTTTTTAGAAGGGGGGGAGGGCGGGATCCGGACTCTGATCCTAAGCATGTTTCCTCAGAAGTAGTTTGCAGCCGAAGGAAGAGACAGGACTGCCTTTGCTAAGGACATATTTATTGGTTTCTAATATGTAGTTATTTACCGGGACAGAAGTGCCGCACTGGGCCAATTCGGAAGCAGAGACTGCTTGGAGGGGGGAGGGGAGGGAGGTGCGTGGGTGTTTTCCCGGCGAGAAGATCTGTTTGTTTTTTGACTGAAGGGGGAAAATTTGCAAAAGGCTTTTTAAGAGGCTTCGGGAGCAACACATGTGCCACTGCGGAGGGGTGCGGATCCGGTTTTGTTGTGAGGGCTTTGGTCTCTTCTGCTCCCCCAAGCCAGCCGTGGTCTCCCTCTGGCCTTTCTCCTCACGATGGGCCAGGACGTGGCCTCGCCCTGGCAGGTAGCTTGGCTGGGGCCAGGCCAAGGAAGCCTTCGAGCCCCGTAGGTCGGCGGGATTAGGCAGGCAGGCAGGCATGATGGGGCCTCAAGCAGGAGATGGCCACAAAGCCGAGTATAGGGGGTGGGGGGGCTGCGGGGGCCGGCGAGCAGTAAGATTTACTATCAGAAGCGGTGTCCTTAATGTTCACTTTGTGGTTGGAGGAAAACTCTCCTGGGCCGCACTTTTCCCATTCCCGGCCACCAGCCCCTTTCTAATCCCGTCCTGGCAAGAGCTGGAGAACTGGACCCAATAATGGTTCTAATGGGGGAAGAAGGTTTGGCTTCGGCCCCGGAACCACACGGCGGCCAAACAGCCACAGTTCTCCTCGAGGCGACTCCCACGCCCTGGGCTTGACTCGCAGCCGCCTCCCGGCCACCTTTTCAAAGGCCCGCGGCCCGCTAAGCCCTGCCAGGCCATGCGGAAGCTGAGGGCAGGCGGTCCGGGGCGGGGAGGGGGCTTTTAGCCGGATTCTTCCTTCAGCGCAGTTCCAAGATCTTCTCCTCCGAATTTCACATATGTTGGATAATACATTTTCCTTTGCAGCTGGATCTCCCTGTGCAACATAGGAAATTGACTTGCAAACAACTGCTAAAGCACATTGAAAGTGTATTGTCCAAAGTGTGTGAAATTATTCTCTGGCCTTAAAAAACATCAGCCCTGGAACCAGCTCTGTGGTTTAGGATACAAACCTGTGGTTTAGGATAGGTCCTGCACTGAGCCGGACAGGAATGAAACTTCCTTTCCCCACCCCGTTCCACCCCCAGAAAGTTTGCCTGTGTCTTCGGTGTTTAAAAGAAAGGATTTGCCATGATTTTCTTCCAGCTCATGGGTTTACTCCTTCAGCCCCTCCCCGTCCAGGTAACTGGAAATCCACCTCGGCTGCCCCAGATGTCTCCACATGCTGCTCTCCTTTTAAGTGGTTTGCTCCCAACAGCCTCTAACAACGAGAGAGGGTCGATTTCCAGAGGCCCCTAAAAAGATAAGCAGAGGTCCTTTAGCCTGCTGGCCAGGCCTCCCGGACAATAGGAAGGTGGCGAGGTTACAACAACTGGGCCAGCCTTAGGGTCAGGCGGCTTGGGCGGCAGGGCTGCGTCGTGGAAAGAAACAGCGTCTTTCTTCTGCGGGTCACTCCTGCGCGCCCTGTGCCCCTGTGGCCGGTTCTGAGGCATGCTCGGGCCAGCAAAGGTCAAAGGCTTCAGGCTTGGAAACGGACCGAGCTGGCCGGCACCCCAACACGGCTGGCTTGTCCTTAGCCCCTCGGCCGGGGCCTGCTGTCCAGGGGCAGCTCTTTGGAAGATTCCGGAGGGAGGTTGCCTTCTTCTGAAGCGGAGCCCTGAGTAGCTTCGGAGCCAACCAACCTTTGCAGACGAAGGGAGCGCCAACTCACGGAAGCTCATCGTCCCGGCAAAATGTTGAGGGTCTCTCAGAGGCTGCTGCCGCTTCCTCCTCCAGCACACTGGGCGCTTCCCTCTGGGTTCTGAGAAAATCAGGACATTTTATTGCCCGTGCTTGTAGCATCTTTTAAAAAGTGGGATTAGGATATATGTGTTCCTAGCATCTTCTTTTTTCCTTTTCCGTTCTCTCATTCTCCCCCCCCCCCCCGCCCCCTTGCTCAAACTCTTTTTCTTTTTTTTTCGAAACTCCCATTTCTCAAACTGCAGAACAGAAGTCTTTGCCTGGCTCAGTCCCACAGAGCCAGACGATCTTTCCCACCCTGTAGCTGCAGCTGCCCCTCAAAGTGCCTCTTCTGGGCTGCCAGGGCACTAGGTGCCCGGAGGCCTCCCTGCCAGAGACGGGAGCCGAAGGGTGCGTCTGAGACCCAGTTGCAGTACCGGCCCGGAAACGAATGGTGGATTGAGCTGGGGGGAGGGGGTGCATGTATCGATGAGTAGTGCTTCTTGCATTTGTCAAAAATCCTAAAGGGTAAATGAGCAGACTGGGCAGGAGTCTGCCTTTCCCGAGGCTCAGTGCCGGCCACCTCTCAAGGGGGCAAGATTTGCTTGGCTGGGATCTGTTGCTGAGGGGATCTCAGTGGGGCTTGTTGGCAGCGGGGCTTTGAGGGGGTCTGTGAGATCCCAAGGTGGCAGGATCGTGCCAATGACCCACGCTGTCATCCACAGTCCCCTCCTGGCAAGAATAAATCTTCTTTTCAGTGAAGCCCGAATAGCCACCTAGGATGAGGCGCATTTCTATTACTCTTTCTCCCCGCTCCCCCAAGAGATCTTTTGGGCAAATGTTCTCTCTTGTGAGGGCATGGGACCGTCCTTTGGCGGGGGATGGGTTGGGACTCAGAGTGGAGAGGGGAGGGGGGTCTCTTTTAATTGCTCGGTAATGGGACTGGGGCTATTTTCTCAGGAGCAATCATTCCTGGAGCGCAATCGCAAGAGCCCTAGACAGGCCGGAGCCGACAAAAATGTAGCTTTTGACGTTAAAAGCTCAACGGGGAAGTGGGGCGGTGGAAGGTAAATTGATGGCCGATTGGGATGTCAGGAGCCCTGGCCCCAGATCGCCGGCCTGGAGCTGCACGCCTGATAAGCTCCGGCCGTGGCGCGCTCCTGCTGGGCCCTTCGGCCGCCTGCAGGCCGGGTGCGGGGAAGAGCCTGGCGAGGAAGAGACCGGCCCCTCTTCCCCCTGTCGCTCCAGAGTTCCTGCCGAGGTCACGCAGGCCAGAGCTCCCCCACCGCCCGTCCCTGTCCCCGGGAAAACCTCCCAGCAGCAAGCCAGGAGAGAGGAGGGGGAGCTGAGCCAAGGGCCACCTCCCGGCCTCTGATCGCCTCCTCGGCTTGGCCTTGCTCTCGGGCTGGCGCTACCGGCTTGTCAGGCAATCAGGGACAGGGGAGGGAGCCCAGCCTCTGCTTAGCCTCTACCCAGCAGCCTGGGAAAAGGGGAAGTCGAAGCATGGGGCAGTAGGGGACTGCCCTCCTTGGGAGCCCCAGGTCGTAGCAGACTTCGGGGCAGTGGATCGGGCCCTCTGCGGCGGGTGGGCCCCTGTGCCTTGAACGGGGTGTTGCTGAGGACTTATTTAGAAGAGCCCACATGCTGCCTGGTGGGGCCTTTCCCTTCATGGACCCCAGTCGAGGGTGAGGTGCCACGGAGAGATTTCAAGGCATTTCCACCCGGGTGCGACTCCGGCACAAGCTCAGAGCTCAGAACCGGACCGGCCAGAACGGCCAGCTGCCTTGGGCTGGGTGGGAGTGGGGGCTGGAGCCCAAGGAAGGCGGCTTCAGTGTGGAACGGCGGGCCCCCTTCGTTGGCAGTAGCTTGGGTGGGGTCTGGACGCAGAAGTGTCATCAGAACCGACAGCATATTTTTAAAGGAACCCTTCGCATGTCACGGGCGTCTTGAGAGATGTGCAGACATAAATCATCAATAGGCTCTGTTTTTGGAACGGTGTTCTCATGCTCTTCAAAACTCTCCTTCTGGAGTGGAAACCTGAAAAGAATCGCATTTATCAAGCTGAAGTCACTTCTTCCTTATTCTTTTGTGGGGTGTGACGGGACTGCTGTGTGACCACGACAGGGAGGTGGGCTGTATTTTGGAAAGGGCTGCCTTTGGGGATGCTTGCAAGGTGAGGAAGATCCTGCCGCCGCTTTCCTGGAACTAAGCATCACAGGATTTCCTAAACTTGCCTAAGATCAGGGCTGACCATCTCCTGCTCTGCCACCCTAAATGCATTTCTGGCAGGAATGGAGGCTTCTGGGTTTTCATGGCATTTCTTTCTCAAAGAAGGAAATCTGGGAGACATTTGCACTGCAGCCCTAAGGCCGAGTTAAAGCCTCTTCAACCCTTTGGCCCCAATGGATTCCAAAGGGAGTGGCTCACTGTCTTTAGGGTTCCACTGCCAGGCTTCCATCTTCCAACCCTCTATTTTCAATGGGCAGCTCAAGCCAGGAGGAGGGAAAGGGGCCGGCAGGCATTCGGATCCTCAACACATTGCTTGGGAGGCCTTGCCTCTGATTTCAGCTCTACCCCTCCGCCCACTGAGTCCTCCTAACTCTTTCTTCCATTCAGCAGCACATGTAGAATTCAAAGTCGGCCTAGGGCAGGTATTCAGTGGGGAAGGGGCGTGATTCCTCAGAAGCGGAGTGTGCAAACGTATCTGGAACTTACTTCCAAAGAGTCGGTATTGGCGAGATGTGCCTGGAAATTTAGGTCTCTTTCAGATGTGCCGAGCACAATACGTTTAGCTGTGCAAATAGGAAGCAATGGAAACGGGGTCGATTATTCCAACGTCAGGGGCTGCAAAATAAATCAGGGCTTTTATTTGGCGGGGGGGGGATGCCCCGCTCCTCTGCTGCGGTTCTTTCAAATGCCTTTGGACATCCGTAGCCATGACGCGCAGGACTGTTTGTCTCCACCTTGTTGTTGTCCTCGGGAGAATTTCTAAGGTCAGACAACAAAAGTTGAGTCCCATGGCACCCTTAAGACCAACAAAGATTTATTCAAGGCGTGAGCTTTCGAGTGCAAGCACTCTTCCTCAGCCACAGACACATGCGTGCAAAAGCTCACTCCTTGGATAAATCTTGATGGTCTTAAAGGTGCCATGGGACTCACCTTTTGTTGTGCTACTTCAGACCAACATGGCTAACCACTTGAATCTAACGTCAGAGTTACGGTTTAGGGGGGCGACCTCCTGGGTACAACGCGGCTGTGCGGTCTACGATCACCGTGCTTTTAGGGTGCCAATAGTCACTGTTGAGCGCCATGTAATTTCCTCTGCTGGAGTCCACGGGATTAAAGCCGGTTTTGCTTTGGCTGAATTGTGCCCGGTTATTTTCAGTATCTAAATCTCATCTGTCTATCACGTTTTATTCTTCCAAGGAGCTTAGTGTGAATTGCATGACTTTCCAAGAGATTCACATTCCATGCCAGGTATTCTCTGTCCGGTGAAGTTAAAATATTTGGACTCCGCTCTGCTAGACTTTGCAGTTGCAGGGAAGCGGTTCTTACCCTCATGTCCCAACCTACACAGACCGTCTTCCCGAATAGAGCTGTTTGGAGGAAGCGCCCTTCATTGCAAGGGGACCTTGTTTTCCACAAGCTGCAATGTTTGGTTGGCCTGGGCTACAAGGGCCCTATAAGCGCCAAATCACGTCGCTTTGCTCACTGCATCTGCCGACGTCAGAGTGGTCTATATTACAGTCACGTGTTTGTTGTCACTGCTACGGTCCTGATTAATATTATGTGGAAATAAATTTCCTGCTGATCTGGGGGGAGGG
This sequence comes from Paroedura picta, assembly GCF_049243985.1. Lineage (NCBI taxonomy): Eukaryota > Metazoa > Chordata > Lepidosauria > Squamata > Gekkonidae > Paroedura > Paroedura picta. Next base: position 42,186,606 of record NC_135378.1, read on the forward strand.
GGGGTTACCCCCAAGTCAGTACGTGGACGACCAAATTAAAATCCTTATTGAATTCAAGGGGCGGTTTGGGGATATTGAATTGCACCCAGGCCTATAAGGTTCCTGTTAAACTCTACAAACTTCTCCAGGAGTGCTCCCCCCCCCCCAATTGAACAAATGTAAGCAAAACATGTTTGTGGCTGAACTGCACATTAAGGCACACTCTCCTTTGTTGCAAGGTATCTTCCCCAGCACTGTCTGAACTGAGCAGAATGCCTGAAAAGCCGTTGTTTTTGCACGGAGTCGTCCCTTTTTATTCGCACTCCATGGCGGCCTCCAAGAAAGCTCGCTGGCCCGAAAGAAGGAGCCTTGGGCATCTCTTTTGTTTCAGAATCTAAATAGCTGCCATCGTCTTGTTAAACGGCTAGATAAGAAGGTTAGGTAGGAAAGGAAACGTTCTATTACTCTTCCCTGCATATTTGGAAAACAGCAGATGTGCATTAGGAACGAACAATAAAACTCTAGGAACAACTGGATCTTGCTCCAAGCACCAGGCCTGACCTTCCCGGTAGCTTTGCGAGGTTTTGAGAGAGCGGAGAGAGAAGGCGGCCTCACCCTCGCCCCCTCGCCCCCGCCTGTCCAATTTGCAGACGTTTCCTTCAGAAGCGGATAATGATCCTTAATCAGGCCTCTTCTTGAAGATGGCGTCAGGCTGTGGCTAGGAGCCATTTGGTGGTCCGTTTAGGCTGACCTTTGCCAGGCCAGCTGGGCTTCGACTTTGACTTCATGTGGCTTGAGCCAAGGGGAGGGGGGAGCTGTTAAGACTGATTTTGCAAAGCTAAACAGCCCTCCCTACTACCCTACTACGCTGGTGCTCTCTCTCTCTCTCTCTCTCTCACACACACACACACACACACACACATTTCATTAAGACCAACCAATGCAACACAACGCACTGTGCCCGGCCTTGTAAGGACTTGCGCTGTGTGTCTTCTTCGTGTGGTTGATAAAGGGCACTGCATGGCTTCTCTTCATCAGTACAAGGACTGGCTTCCAAGGCACCAGTCCTCTTTCTTCCACGTGTGCTAGCAAACCTACCTGAAAGGTGTCCATTCGCCAGCTGGCAGTAGAGAGGAACTCAGTGGTTTCTGCCACTGTTCCTAATTCTGTTCCAAGGAGACCTCAAGCCTCTGTCAGTCCAGTCACTCCCTTACTCACTCACTCACTCACTCACAGGTGAGGAAGTAGGTTCTCTTTCTCCAGCAGCTCCAGTCGTCTCCATTTCCCATGGGGCAATTAGGGTTCTGCTGTTTCCTCATTCCTGCCCTAATGGAGATTAAAGAGCGGTTGTTATCTGAATTATATATTCACATAAATTCTGAGGGAAGGTGGAGACTGGGGGGGAGGGGTCCAAAGAGAGCCTTGCGGGTTTCTGAGACCTTCCTTTCTCTCCCCAAAGGCTGGCTATATGTGTCTTTTCCTCCACCCCTTGTTTGGCCTGTGGAGCAGTGGTTACACATGTATTCGAAGGCACCCAAGACATCTTGATATTTTCTGTTAAGGCCATCTGGCAATAATTAGAGCTTCCCCCCCCCCAATTTTGCCAGAAGAGCCCCTGCGGACCCCTTGACGTCACATCTGACAGTGAGGAGCCCGCCTACTCCAGAGGCTGAGGAGGGATGGCCAAGCGCCTGTCCCAAGGCCCGCCGGAGCCTAGGCCACCCGCTGGAAAGCAGTGCCTGGGGGAGGCTGGTTTCCCCTCCCGGCCAAGACCGCATTCTCCTCCTGCTTGAGTTTCGGAGCCGGTGGACTGGCTCCGGTTTGTTCTTTCCCTTTCCTTATTCATCGGAAGGAAAGGTGGGCCACCGAGGAAGCCAAGTCCATCCCTGGCTAATGGGGAGGCACCGAGAAATCTCTCCCAGCGTTATCGGAGGGCTGGGGCTGGAGAGAATCTGAGTCGGTCCTCCCAGTCCTGCGGTGCATTTATTGACTGGGCAAACGAACACCAAAGTGGGCTCCTAGAGCAGGGATGATGCTGTCTGCAGTCTTGGCCCCAGAACTTAAGATCTGACCAGAAGCGCATGTTAATCGCACAATGCAAAAAAGATCTCTGAGCATGGGCAAAGTTCAGAGAGAGCGAGAGAGAGCAAACACTGTTCAAAATCCTCCTTCCCTACCCAGAGTAGAGAGGACTATGCCAGGGCACTACTCTGTGAATGTCACTGTGCAATCCTAAACACAGTTATACCCCTTCTACCCCCTCTGATTTCAATTGGTGTAAACAGGCGTAAATCTTTTTAGGACTGCCCTGTGGCAACTGGGCCCACCTCAGCTAGAAAGGCTTCCTTCTGTTCAGGCAATTTGAAACACAAAGCAGGAGGTGCAGAGTCCCACCCACCCCCCATTGGCTGGTAGGCACAGAAAAGATGGGACCAGGGAGGGGCAGGGTCCTCAGATCTTTCCTCCAACCCCCCCCCCCCCCCGTTGAATGCAACCGGCCTCCTGCCAGGGCCCAGGTATTTGGGTCGTTTCCTGCTGCCTTCCATTATCCTCTCACTAGTGGGTAAGCCGGGCTGGTCTGATGCAGAGGACAAGGACTGAATCTGGGGCACCGTGCTCAAGAGGTCAGCTTCTGTGTGCACCTTCACATCCTCAGACACCGCTGGGCTTCACGGTGCGCCTGGACTCGAGCTTGGTTCAATGCTTCATTTTGACAGGTTCGGGCTATTTTCCCTTTTAATACTGATAAAGGTACCTCAAGTCCAGCGGTCCTCTTTACAGAAGATGGAGAAGCTGAAGGAGGCTGCGATTTAATTCTCCTTCAGGAAGTGGAAGAATGACAAGAGAAGGCCCACAGCACCCAGTCCTCAGCAGCCTGGGCAGGAAGAGAGAGAGGTCCTGCAAAACTTCGGCCCTCCGCCCACAAAAAATCTCCCGTGCAATCTAAACAGGCAGAAGGGATCAGGCCGTGTGCTTGTGTGTCATGGGGATTCCCACGGTTAATCTGGAACAGAAATGCAGTTTAATCGAAGAGATCCTGTTAGCAAACACATCACACTTTTCTTTGCCTATCGCAAAGCCAACACAAACCGGATAAATCAGCGGAAGCGAAGAAACCCAGCAAAATCTCCCTTCCACAGAGGGCGCTTTATCTGAGCCTCACAACCGCAGCCGAGGGTTTGGTATGGCCGAGGGAGGCGGAAGAGGAGGCAGACTGCAGTCTGGAGAGGAAAGAGGAGGGCTCCTTGCTAAACTCGGGGATGTAGGGAACGGCAGGCCGGGAGATGCCCTGGAGGGTCATGGATCTTCTGGGATCCTGGCTTGGGGGACGGGGGAAGGGGTGTGGCTAACAAGAACGCCTAAATGGCAGTTTCTCCAAGAAGGGCATGAAAACAGCCCAGCAAAACAGAGTGTTGCATCTCCCCACTCTTTCAACTCAAAAGGCAGAAATTCAACAGGTGCAACATTTCCAATTTCTTCTTCTCATCTCCTCAAATTTTACCCAGTCACCAAAGGGGGAGGAGTTGGTGGAAACAGTCATAGAATCCAGCTGCTCCAGGAGTAAAACCGTCCAGGGTCTAGGGTTCTACTTTTGAACTCCATGGAGGCTGGGGGGAATCTGAGCTGGTCCTCCCAGTACTTATTTCCAAATCTTGTCTCCCCACCATATTCACAGGGAAATACATTCCATAGAGTATAATAATCCTTTTGCCAAAGTCAATGGGCAAAGGATTACATCCCAGTAGCTTCATCCTCAGTAACTGGGCTCACATTTCAGTGGGATTTCACTGGGGAACTCCTTTGGGTGCAGTGGGGAGCATGAGGTCCTGTTGATATCTGTGAAGCAATTGGGATAGATTCAAGTGGGTAGCCATGTTGGTTTGTACAACAAAATTAGAGTCCAATAGCACGTTTAAGACCAACAGAGATTTATTCAGGACTTGAGCTTTTGAGGGCATGCATTCTTCCCCAGACTTAGTCTTAAAGGTGCTATTGGACTCTTTCTGTTGTGAATAGAATCATAGAATCATAGAATCATAGAGAGTTGGAAGGGGCCATACAGGCCATCTAGTCCAACCCCTCACTCAACGCAGGATCAGCCCAAAGCATCCTAAAGCATCCAAGAAAAGTGTGTATCCAGCCTTTGCTTGAAGACTGCCAGTGAGGGGGAGCTCACCACCTCCTTAGGCAGCCTATTCCACTGCTGAACTACTCTGACTGTGAAATGTTTTTTCCTGATATCTAGCCTATCAATTGGATTATTTATCTGGTGGGTGTTTACAAGGGCCAGATGGTGTGAGAGTGTGCAAGAGAGACTGCGGGTGGGTAAGTGGGGGATATATACCTGAGAAGACAGGACAAGGAAGTTTTTGGTATAGCTTCCAGGCTCTTGCTCCCTGGCTGGGTAAAGTGGCAAGGGCCTTTCTTGATCAGTTGCATGTTTCAAACTCACCATGTCAGACAAAACTGATTCTGCAATAAAAAAATGTTGGATGAACCAGGAACCCGCTTGGAACCAGGTTCCATGTGTTGAGGCTACCGGAACCAGGCCCACCCCCCTGCTTATTTGTGAGGCAATCAGGTCTGCTTGGAACTTGCCATCATTGGAGACATTCTAGCAGAGTCAAAGGGCCCGAAAGTCACAGAAGAGGTGCTAGAAATGGGTGATGGCCCTAGAAGTTCTTCAGATGTTTGGATAATTTGTTTCAGTGTGCCGTCTTGCAAACCATAATTGGGTGGAAAGATGGCAGGGGAGAAAACACATTTTAAATTTAAAAAATCAAATAAATAGAACGCCTCCCTTTCACTTCCCCCTGGGCACCTTAAAATGTCTGAGCCTCAGCCCTACAAACACAAGCAGGTCTAACATCAGGACCCAATGAACCCAATGGTGGGGGTGAGGGTAAGTCTAATTTTGCAAGCTCCACACCCTCCTGCTGATTTTCTGGGAAGTAAAGGCCTGGAGCAAGCCTGGCGCGGCAGTTAAAAGGAACTCTGGACACTTGGGGGTGGGGTCCACTTCGACTTTCCTGGGATGAACAGAGCTCTGTCTCGCCTGCAAGCCCCACTCCAGGACACAACAGCTGGCTCCTTCCAGTCAACCCGCCTTTCCGCTTCACCTGCCACTCAAATTCCAGCCAGAACAGGATGATCCGAGGCTACTGGGGAGCACAGCCAGTCAACCTCAGCAGCTTCCATCCGGGCAATGCGCCCTGCTGGGCTCAGGCCGGCAGGGGAGAAAGGCCACATGGGAGGAGGCAGGGATGCTGCTCCCCCCCCCCCACCACAACTACTTCATTTCTCCAGGGCAGCAGGAGACACGGGTGGAATCAACCACAGGCAGCAGAAAGGGGAGTCCTGTCCCTCACTGGGCAAGAGGGCAACACCCCATCCCCATTGAGTAGCCCTGACCCTGGGTGCTGGGCAGCTGCGCGCTCCGGTTGCCCCCTCCTGGCGGCGGAGGAAACTGCACCGTCAAGTCCCCGCTGGCGTTGGCCGACTCCGCGACACTCCAATGTGGGTCCCCACCCTGGTATCGGGTGCCTCCCCGTCCCCACCCTGGTATGCCTGGCCGGCCACCCAGCCCCAACCCCAGGCTGACCAAGGCAGCCCCTGCGTAGCTTCCTAGACGGGGCCAGATGGGGCTATCCAGCTGAGGACCTCCTCCTGACCCGCCCCCTCTTACGTCCCACCAGTCCAGCCCAGAGTGAATTGCGACACACCCCTTCCCTCGCGACGCTGGAGCAAGAGAGCTGAGTGGCCCTGAGAAGGCTGCCTCACACTGGGCGGAAGGGTGGCACCGCTCCCGGATGGCCTTCATCGCTGGCCAAGGAAGAGGCCCTTCGCCTTGGAGCCCAGATTCAGATGGGGGTTGCCAAGGGTCACTGAGGGACCCCGGGGGGGGGGAGAGTTCCAAAGGGCCGCGGCCAGGGGTGGGGCTCCCATAGCCCCTCCCTTGTGTCGCCTCCGCCTGTTGCCAACCTTCCCCCGGCCCAGCTCACCCTTGGAGCTGCCTGCCCCCCGCCCCTCCCCCCCAGGCGAGTGTGCCCAGGCAAGGCGGCTGTCAGCCGTGACAGATGCCAGACTCCGGCGCTACTGGAAGGCGGATTGAGTTTCCCCGGCGCAACCTCGCCTCCTGCCGCCCTCCCGCCTTTTTGCCCGCGGCGTCCTCCAAAAGCCTTCCCCGAGCCTGCCACCCCACTCGCATGGCGCGCAGCTCCGGGGCCGCCCGGGAAAGCCACACGGAGGAGACACCAGGTAACCATGCTGGCTTGGAGCCGCTTTTTGCCTCCCCCCCCCAACACACACACACCAGGCGGCGGGAGACCGGCGAGTCGCCCCCTTCTCTCCTGCCTCCGCCTCTTCCTCCGCCCAGGCTAACAGAGTCCTTTCCCCCCAGGCAAGGCAGGCGGCTGCAACGCCCGCCCACCCCTAGTGCCTTCTTCTCTTCACCCCCAGGAAAAGGCGGGGAGGGGGGCAGCGGGGGTGGGAGTTCCCAGCCCGACTGTCCCTAGCAGCATCGGTTCCCGGGCTCCCTCATGTGCCGGCACTGAATGGGAACAGCCAACGGCCTTCAGCGGTATTCTTCTTCATCTTCTCATTGTGATTTCACTTCCTCTCCTTCGGGCCATCTGCATGCTTTGAGTTGCCAGCTCGCTGGGTCTGAAGGAACTGGGCTTCTCCTAGAGCCTGATCGAGGGGGGTGGGAGATGGCGAAGGGGGGGGGGGGTTGGAGGTGCGTCACTGTCAGAACAGCCTCGTGCTACTTCCAAGTAAGCACTCTGAGCGCTCTCATTTGACCCTGACTTTGCATAGCAAAACAAGGGCTACGGGACAGTCCCCGTGTGGGGCGCTCAGACGCTTCTATCTAGAGACTCGCCGGCCTTTTTCTATGGTTTTCCCGCGATGCAGGCGGCTGACCCCGAAGGGATGGTATGCAAAGGATCTCTTGGGATGCGGATCTCTTGGGATGCCGTCCTGTGGGCGCGCAGCCTGACACGCTGCTTTAAAGGACTTCCTCAAGAAGTGTTCTGCCTCTCCTTAGCATTGCAGCTCTAGGTTTGAGAGCAAGTCCCAGGAGCCCGCTGAGGACACAGGTCGTGTTGGGGGGGATGCTTGGAAATTAAGTCGGGGAAACCCATTATTTGGGGGGGGGCACTGCATCTAGCAGGACCTTTCCCAAAACTTGTGTAACTCAGAAGCAAATCCCACTCGCTAGTAAATGAGTTTAGGAATGCAGCCTTGTTTTGTTCGTTTGTTTTTTGAACATCCCGAATGTCCACAGTTCTGTCTTCTCCGGGCTTACTAGGGAGTAAAGACGCACATCCGCAGATTCTGCTGCACTTTCCAGACAATGCAATCCATCGGGCTTTCACATGTAGCCAGGGAACAGAAATTGGGGCGGCAGAAAGGGTCGAAAATACTGCCCCCTCCCCTCCAGTTTGTCAGGTCAGAAATACACCCATCCCCTTAAACTCAGCTGTGTGTGTGTGGGGGGGGGGAGTTGTTCGGACTGTGACAGATTCTCTTGGAACTCCGTGTGTGTGGGGGGGGGGCTGTTACTGACAATCGCGTTGTTGAGATCGCTCAGTAGATCTGGCTTGCTTTTTCAGCCTCTTAATATGGCGGCTTTCAGCAGGATCTGTTTGATCTGTAACTCCCGCTCTGTAGATTCTCCCCCCCCCCTCCGGCCTCCCCAAGGGTGAATCTGTCGGGATCATCTTCAGGTGCCGCATCTCTCCTGGTCCAAGCCGCATCAAAAGCCATTGGTATTAGCTAAGATTACCAGATGCCCTCTTTTTAGAGAGCTCCCCTTGTTTTAGTGTCCCTCCTTTTGGGGGCTGGAAGGTTAGGGATATTCCCAGTTAGCAGCAATTAGCACAGCTTAAATAATAGAGGCTTTTAAAACGAGATTTGTCCTAGTGACCCCAGTAGTCAGTGGGGTTTTTTTTTTTTGCCTTTCAAAATATGGTAAACCTACCCTAGGAGGAAAAGAGAGTAGGGCGATTGGCGAAAGCGCTTGCAAGAAGCCTTCTCGGTATCTTAAGCCAGGAAGTCCAAAAGCAACACATAGGACAGCCTAGGACAGCTCGGGAGAGGTCGGCAGATCAGGAGGGTTGGCTGTGCTTAATATTTGGATGGGAGACCATTAAGAAAGCCCAGGTTTGCCAATGCAGAGGCAAGCAACAGCAACCCACCTCTGTTGGTTTCTTGCTGTGCAAAACCAAGGGGGGGTCATCTTCCCCCCTCTGGCACTCACATTAAGGACTTGTGCCCGATCCAGTGGGGCTTGCTTCCAAAGAGGTGTAGAGCTCTGATGCCCCTTCTTGCTACAGGTCAATCGCAAAAGGTGTGGATGAACGGAGACCCTCAGACGCGCACCCTGACGGGTCATAAAAGCTTCCCGCTAAACTGGTGGGGTGGAGGGCTTTGGCTTGCCAGCCCTGGGATGAATGGAAGGGCTTTTCTTTCCAGACTCTCCCCCCCCACTCCCTCCCCCCCCCCTTCCCAAGCGCTTGCCTTTAATTGTGACCCTGGGCTGGGCCACGAAGTCTCCTGTTGGGGGTCGTTAGCGGTGGCTGCATTAGCCGGGCAGACCTCCCAAGTGGCCCCGGCCGGCCGGCGTGTCAGCGCGAGAGGGCTCTGCTCCTCGTCCAGTCGCGCCCTCATCAAAGTCCCTGGCTCCAAGGAGCCTACAGGCGTCTCCGGCGGCCGACCAGGAAAACAGTAAACAATTTGTAGCCTCCCTCCCCGGCGCTCCCTCGCTCTGTGTCTCCGGCTTGCACCGCCACCATGTTAGCGATCCCACCTCTGGAGAGATCCAGACACTTACATCCCCCCTTCTTCCTAAGGATCCCAAACGATTTCCTTACATTTCCGATTGCCTTAAGAACATGACAAGAATTTACAACGTGATTTTAAACAGCCTTTATACTCGCGGTTCATTTTAACATAGGCTATTTTAAGCAAATGGAAATTGAGTGTGTGCACGCGCGTTCTCTGTAGGCATACATGTAATCCCCCTCCCCCATTGTGCAGGCACTGCTAAGAAATAGAAATAGACTCGCTACCTTCCGATCCACAAGACAGTTAAGGCTGGTTTGCTTGCCTTTTAAGGCGATCTCCTCCGGTAATGGCAAGGCTGGGAGGCGACAGAGAGAGACTGAGTAGCAATTATTCATTAGCGCTATTCAATTCAAGGGCTATCCATAGATGGGCTGGGGCCAGAGGGGCAGGCAGCCCATTGGCGTGCAGTAGCTGTAAAGACCAGCTTGCAAGAGAGTCATGTCAGCAGAGAACCCAGATTTGCGTTCTGAGATGCAAAGCCTTTTGCGATCCCATGGAGCTGAAATTAATGGCATTTAATCCAAGTAGACCCAGGTGCCAATTAAACAGGAGCAGCAGATTTGAAGCAGAAATAAATTTAGCAGGGGGATTGCTTCCCGCGTTAATGTAGGATCATCGTGGAGGCAAGTCCTTTCAGAGTACAGATTCACACGTTCCCTAGACGGAGAGGTGCCACTGTGAAAATGCAGGAGGGCCCAACTTTGGGGGCCAGAATGCGTTGTGTAGAGCTCAGACGCCTAAACGTTTTATCATCCAGTACCCCAATTTCTCTGTTCCTCCCAATGGAGAGATTGGGGGAAAGGAGTCCCTGAGAGTGTACAGAGTTCCTCCAGAACGGTGGAGGGGTGGCTGGGAAGGGTCCCAGGCGATGTTTCTCGGAGGTGAGCATGAGTTAAAGAAGAAAACTGCCAAACCGCAGTGCGAATTTAAGACCCGCTCTTTTTCTCACTCACCACAGAAAGTGAGGTGCCTATTGGGGTTGGGGGAAGTAGAGGCGGCAGGGACCACCCCCCATCCACGCCAACATCTCCAAACTTCAGTAGACAAAAAACGTGTGTGTGCGTGCCCCACGCACCTCTACCGTGGACCAGAAGACAGATGGGTCCCAAAGCCAGTCCACAAGAGGTCAGCGGGAGAACCAAATTGTACACGCTTTGCTTGTCGAATGGGGATACTGCGCAGGCGCACAAGCCAGCCACTGGAAGATTTTAAATTAGCTGAGATCCTGACGTTGAGTTTAGATAGTTCTTGGCTTCTAGAGACTGGCAGGTCGTCCGAACCCCGGGAGTCTCCTTAGAGAGAGGGCGCATTTGTGGAGGGACCCGGGGAGTGCATCTGCGAATCAGCTCTAGGCTGGGCCAGCTGGTTAGCCGCTCAAGCTCTGGGCGGTTGACACAAAGACGGTCCCCAGAAGACATTTATGTGATTCGGTGTTTATCATCAGTGAAGCTGTCACCATTTTAAAACAGCCTCAAAAGCCCCGTGGCTTGCAGGCAGAGTCAGCTGCTTAGAACAGGAGGTCAATGGGTAAGGATGCTACAGCTCTCTTTCGTCTTAATTTGGGAGAGGTTATGTTTGGGGAGATGGCGAGACAGTTATAGGCTAATGAAATCACCGCTTTTTGTCAACAACTCGTTTCCATCGGAAACCCGAGTGCATTTTTAAAAGACAGGCAAAGACTGCGAAGACAGAATAATAAAAACCCCGCTTGAGCCATTGCAAACAATGCAATATGAGATCGGAACATTCAGGCCTCGAAGGAGCCCAGAGGTTTCAGCAAATCTCCAGTGTGGTCAGCCCACAGGATCGGGTCCCAAATGATGCCCTCCGAAAACTGAAGCAAGACCGAACCCAAACTAGCCTAGCCTCCCCTTGCATGCATATTTACTTGGAAGTAAATACACCCCCTCCCCCTCCCTCAGGATCCGAAACAAGTCTTCGGGCATTGTTAGCGGAGCTCCGAGGTCAGAATCCAGGCTCCAGCTGGGGTCTGAGTCGCGATCAATTCAAACGAGATGAATTTGGCGAACAACCCAACCCGGCTCAGGCTGCATTGAGCAAAACAGCCTTTTGCCCCTGAAGGAGGGACTGGTTTGTTCCGCCAACGACTTGAAATCACCCGTCCTGTAGGGCGGCTGGCGATGGCGTCGCCCGAGAGTTATTCGGAGACCTCTTGCGCCCCTTCAATGCTGCGGATGGAAGCATTCCCACTGGAGTGAGTGAGGGATGCCGAAAGCACCGGGAAGACGGAGGGCGCCTGAGAAGTGGCCGCTTGCCCCCCTGCCTCCGCCAAGGAAAGAGACCTGAGATGGCCTCACTCTTCTGCCGGAGCAGCTCTTGTTCCTGCCACGCCGCCGTTCTTTTCGGTTCCTTGCCTGCAGTTCGTAACCCTCTCGAGTTGCAGACTGCGCTTTAAAGTGGATTAGCGTCACTTACGTATGATAGAGTTTACTCCCAGTTGCATCTAAGACTGAACACGAATATCACGTGCTCCTGATCGCGTCACCTGCATTCTTGAAGCACTGCAGGTGACTCACGATCAAAAAACAAAAAGCAGGTCCTTATCTGGAGGTCGTTAAATCTTTCAACGCTTTTAAAAATATTTTGGGTTTTTTAATAAAAAGATTCACTGGACTGTACCCACTTTGATGTTCCCCCTCCGACAGCTCCTCTGGTTCCTTCCCCCCCCCAGCCCCCAAAGGCCGGAGTAGCAGCATGAGGCTTCTTCCGTTCCCAAGACGTTTGTGCACCCAGTTAGTAGTACCAGGCTTGTCTCCTAAAGGCCACACAAGCAACAACCATCGATCTCCGGGTACAAAGATCTCCCTCTCCCTCCCTCCCTCCCTCCTTCTCCTGTCTGCTTATCATATATTTTAGGAGATTTATCAACTGCTAATGTCTTTGAAGTGGCTTACCCATAATACTAACAATAATAATAAAATATAGCTACAATACAAGGAAGGATTTGCAACGATTAATATAAATGAGGTGTAGGGAGGAAAAATTATAATTGCAGATTTTAAACTAAATAAAACATCATAAGAAATAGAGTTGGTTCTTGTATTCTGCTTTTCTCTACCTGAAGGAGTCTCAAAGCAGCTGAGAGGGTGAGGCTGAGAGAGCCCTGATATTACTGGTTGGCCAGAACAGCTCCATGAGTGTTGCCCAATTGGATCCCTCCTACACGAGGGCTGTGGTCACCCAGCTGGCTGCATGTGGAGGAGCATGGAACCAAACCTGGCTCACCAGATTAGAAACTGCCATTCTTAATCAGAAAAATAGACCTAGCATTCAGGGTACAGGGAAGGGTGACCTCAAGAACAGCCAGACCATACAAATAAAATTACCAATGTTTTTCCTGGATGTGATGAAGAAGCCCAAACTAAGGCAACAGCAAGGGCCAACCCAGGCAATTTGGTAGGTGAAGCCCAGAGTCCAAAGGCTCCCCAACTCCACAGCAGTTAAGAATGCCAGAGATCTATGCTGGAGCATGTTGCAGTCTTTCTGCGCACTTAACTGGGACTAAGCTCCTGAAACCAGTGGGGCTTTCATCTGTGGAAACACACTTAAGATTGGACTGCAGGTCTGCCTAAAGGATAGGCATAGTCAGGAGCGGGTGTCTGTCTGCCTGCCCTCAATTTCATCCAGATCTGTCTCCCCAGATGCTGGGATGTGCTGGAAATTTATGAGGACAGGAAGGGGAGGTTTGGGGGGGAGCATTTTGGACAGGAGAGCAGTTTTTATATATTCATTTTCAATGGCTGGAAGTTGACATAAAGTAGGGGGGGGAGAGAAATACGAATGGAGAGGTTCAGCCCTTCTATGTGAAAAGCCTGCTCAAGTATCTGCTCAGAGGCAACCTGCTCTGGGGTTATGGACAGTGCTGCCACCTTAAACAGAATCAGGCCCTTCAATTGCACTCTTTATAGGGTTGCAATCTTGTTTGTGGGGAGCCCATGGTTCAGTGTTGAGGGAAAGGCCATTTGTATATGCCTCAGGGACACCTTTTCCTCCAACAGGCAGCACCACAGTGGAAAACCAAATCCTGAGGGTGGCCGAAATCAAGGGCCGGTCCGGATGAGGGCTCAATCGGAAGGCGCAAAGTTCCTGGAAAGAAAGGGCTTCGGCCGATTGGTTCCAAAAGCCAAACCGGCTTTTGTTAGTTGACACTAAAACACTGGCCAGACTGGATTGTGGATCCAAAGGAGAGCATGATCTCCTCCTGGTTGTAAACTGCACGGAGCTTTTATTCCAACCCCAGATCGATTCAGTCCCTGCCCTATACACAGAATGCGATTTCCGTTTGGATTTTGGGTGATTTAAATTTTCCTTCTGCAGCAAGAAGAATTGATCCAGAGTGACCCTACCTTTATTGTGCAATATCTTGGAGTGTTTTTAATGCTCAATATATTTTAAAATCCGGATTGGGAAACCAAGCTCCATGGTAGAGAACCTCTGATAGGCCACACCTGGTCATGTGACAAGCTTGCCTTAAAGGAGAAGCCCCTAATTTCTCTCAACTTCTGTCAGTCCTGGATTTTTCCTCCCTCCTCTGCCTTTTTCGATCTTCTCCCCCACCCCTCCAAGAAAAGAAAGAGGCTCCCTGCCTGGCTCCTCTCCCCCCCCCCTTCAAGAAAAGAAAGAGTCTTGGCTCCCCCCCTTCTGAACTACTCTAACCACGTGCAGAAGACTTTCCTGTTTCAGTGGGGAAGGGGGGGGGGAGAGAAAGACCCGAGTTCAAAGCAATCTGAATTCAACAGGATTGACAATGGAATAAAGAAAGTAAGTGCAGACTCTGCCCTGGTGATCCGAATGGACACTTAAATGACCCTTCACAGTTGCAATCCATTCCTGTGCCTCTCTGAGCCCGTCAAGTCTCAGAACCCACTAGCCAGGTGATGGGTGCCTGCGCCTGCGCCAACTGCCACCAAGGGGACCCTTGGCCTAAGGCAATCCTGGTCTGCATTCAAGGCCGGAGGCATTTGTCAGTGGCCAGCCCTTGGCTCCCTCGGTATGGAGGCTCTGGAATTCCTTCGCGGGCTGCCCTGCAAATCCTCCCCGAGGCCTTTCTGAGCTGCTAGCTTGTGCCGCCCAGGGCGAGATATGGAAACTGGAGTCCCTGCCTCCCCCTGTCTTTCTGAAGGTCAACGGTTTCACATAAAAGCTGAGCAGCTACTCGAGATCAAGCCGCATGGAGTGCGGCGGAGCTTGTCGGTCGACATATGGATCAGATCCGGCCCAAGTGCTGTTTTCATTGAACTAGTTCCTGCTGGAGGCATTTACTTTGCAAGGCCATTCCTGGGGCACTTCAGACCAAGGCGAGAGGATCGGGTGGGTGGGTATCCTTGGGCTTTGATCTGGTCTCAGCCCGCTCTCTCCTCGTTGCTGTTAAAGGGGGGACAGACTGTGTGCTATCCCATGGGCTCTCCCTGACCAAAAGGACGGGGATCCCGACAAAGAAGCTGGACTTCCCCGGTGACTTAAGGCTGGCTGTGCGTTCCAAGCTTAAAAGCCCGATTCCAGTCTGGCAAAAGCCGCTTGGCCCCTCTGCCCCAAGCCTCCTTGCCTGACCTCGCTCAAATCCCACTCAGAGGTGGGGAACTGCCTGCCAGTTCCGGGCGGATTAGCCCAAAGAGGCGCGCAGGGAGCAGCAAACGTTTTGGGAAACAGCCACCGCTTCCCTCAGGCCGGCCCAAGCCCAGTACAACAGCAGGTAGAAAGACCGATCTCCGATCTTGGCGCTCGCCCTCAGTCCGCTCCACCAAGCCCTTCAGACGGATCCAGGAAAGCATCCAGACTAGCCTCAGCGGAAATCCAGCCCACCATTGGCAGCAGTGCTGCTGCTGGCTGGTGACGGCAGGGCGCACAGGTTCGCTGCCCCTAGTTGCACGGGCATCCATGGGACAGTTTGCGCATTGACAGAGGGGATTTGGACCTGGCCTCCCGGCCCACCACGCCGGCTTCCCAAAGGAGGACCAGGCCGGGCATCACCATGCGCAGGCCTGTGCTGAGGACAGAAGTGCCCACTGGCAATGGCACCAAAATGTCCCTGGCGCAAGGAGTGCTCTCCACAATTCAGGGCTCAATGACCCCAAGCAGGCACCTTCTTATCTGAACCCTCTACCTACCCCACCCCGCACCCCCCAGATTCTGGAGGTAACTTAAACACCTGACTTTTGCTTTGGCTGGGATCTGAGGAAAGGAAAACCTGGCAGAGTCTGCAAAGAAAGATTTGGATCTTCTTCTCCATCGAAATCCATGCCGTTGCATCTGACGAAGAGTGCCTGCGCAGTAAAGCTCCTTCCTTGAATAAAACTTCGTTGATCTTAAAGGGGCCACTGCACTCAACATTTGTTCTGTTGATTCAGACCAATATGGCGGCCCCCTGGAATCTTTCCCCATGCCGCTTTCTGCACATTCCCCAGTCCTGAGATGGGTTTTGGGGCAGATGACTCTTGACATTTATTTGTGGCCCGATCCTGGCACCCAGCAGCCCCAAACTAGGTTTGCTGAGTTGTGAAATCCAGAATTAAAGGATATTCAGCTTTCTTCCCAGACAGGCGAGCAAAATTTAAAAGGCGTGTCAAAATCTCCACTCAAGAATCGCCTCTCCTTTTGCCCATGTTCTGCCGGGCATTGAGATCCATACATGCGTTCAGTGGCTGGCTGTGCCATGGGCTTGTTTTTGAAGGTTTCACATGGAGTTGCTTTAATGGATGGGGTTTATCAGGCAGATGCTCCCAAGGGTCTTGGCTGAAGGCGGCGCATAACTCGGGTGCGTTTCAGTGGATCTTAAGGGAAAGTGGATTCCAGCCTCATGGCGCTTAGTGTGGGACTGCTTATGGTAAACTGTCTGGAAGAAAGGCCGGCTCCTTCCCTAGAATGTTGGCCTCCTCGAAGGAAGGGGAAGATCTCAAGACACCCTCCCTCGGAGAAGTCATAAGGATTATTTGGGGGGGGGGGCGGGGAACCAGCCACTCACAGATGCATAAAGCGACGACTGCCGAGTAAAGGAAAGTGGAAGGATTCAGCCAACAGTCAAATCTCTCCCCCCAAAGGCAACCAAGGGGAGGCCTCTCCCAACCCTGTTGAGTTGCAATCCTGAAGGCACTTTCCTGTGAGTGAGCTCCATTGAACGATACGAGTCTTGCTTCCGAGTAGACCTGCTTAGGCTCGTTCTCTCAGGAGGGCGTTTGTTTTAACTGCAGAAGGAAGTTCCACAGCCTGCTCTGCCTGCAGCCTGAAGAAGCCCAGTCTGCCAGAGCACAGCTGGGGTCGCCAGTAAGGCGGCCCAAAGAACTTAGCGCAGAAGCTTCATCACTCTTTTTTGGTATGTCGCTTTGCATCTCAGCGGCAAATCACAAACGTACCCTGCAGTCGAGGAGAAGCGGCATCCTACGAATACAACAACCCCCCCCCCCCCAATCTCCTACAGCAACCCCCCCCCCCAATCTCGTATCGCAGTGTGCGTAAATTCCAGACCACTTCAGGCATTCTTCTCACGGGTTTTATATATTAGGTTGACCCAAGAACAACATTTCCTAGAATTTCAGCTCCCACCGCAGAAGGAGAAGCGGAAGAAAAGGGAGAGATAATGGGGCGGAGGGATTTAACATTTTTTAATAATGGTTATCTGCTGGGACTGTAATCTTTGTCCTTTGTGTTTTGCTTCCCTGTAAATCTCCCAGCTGTCCCTCAGGCCAGGCCTCAAGTTCGGCCAATTCCCAGCCCGCGCCTCGAGGGAACTCGAGCGCCACCCATTGTTTGCTTTTGGAAGAGCAACAACAGAGAACCCAGACAAGTTTGACTTTGCCAAGAGCCGGGCTTGAAACCGACAGGGTTGGCCAACTCCAAAGGCCTGAGGGGCTCTCCAGAGAGCGATTTGCATGGGAAATGCATCGGATGGACTGCAGTAATCACCTCGAACGACCCTGCCGGTACAAAATCTGCGGGAAAGACTCCGCTAAGGTGTTAATGGCGAAGCGGTGATTTGCCAAATTCTGGGCTGGGGCATGCCATGGAAGTAAGTCCCGTCGGTTTAGGATTGAGGTGTCAATGAAAGACAGTGTTAAAATGACCGAACTCTTCAGAAGGTGGAGGGAGTGGGGGAGCGTTAAGAAGAGTCTCATGAAACTACAGGGTGACTAGGAAGCCAGGGAAGAGTCAGAAAGAGCATCAGAAGAGCCCTGCTGGATCCGACCAGCAGCCTCGGGCCCTAAAGTGTTAAAAACCCGCTGCTATGACAAGACTGAAAACGTTAAATTGAGGGAGGGTGGAAGCAAAAAGTCTGGCTGCAGGCAGAAGCAGGACCAACCCGACCTTTTAAATCTGCTCCCGTGCTGGCCCCGCCCACAGCCAACAGGGTGGCTGAGCTGCCACATGCCTCCCCCATGTGTGCCACTGACCTGCAGATACTCTCTTTCTTGCTCCAGGGCTCTCCCCACCCGAGCAACGACCCCCCCCCGTGCCATGGGGGGCATGATGGCACTTTCAGAAGAGAAGGCGGGCAGACACTCTCCCAAGGCAGCAGAAGTGCATCCCTTGTAACCTGTGGGAAGGGCTGGAATCATGTCTCCGCTGCCCCTTTCCTCATAGAGCTTCAGCTGGGTCTCCGGGCTGGTCTGAAGCAACAGACCAAAAAAGCTGGAGCCCAGGGGCACCTTGAAGCCCAGCTTGGCAGACAGTTTCGTTTGCAGCCCCCACATCCCGTTGACTCCGAAGTAGCCCGTTGGTTCCTGGAGAGGGGGGAGGCCTCCCAGGGGATGAAGAGTCCCTCGATGCCAGACTCCCCCTGGGCTCGCCTCCCAGGCATGGAGCCTTCCGTCGGCAGCCTGACCTCGCTCCCGGAGCAGCCCGGCCAGCCTCCCCTCCCGCTCTCCGGCCTGACAGCTCACCCGGGCCCTAATGAAGACGAATAAGCTGCTCGCCGAAGCTGACGACAGACCGTCCCCACGGAGGATGAGATAACTGCGCTGCAGACCAGGGCCAGGCAGGGCGGGAAGCGCACCCAAAACAAACCTCCCCTCCTGCCAACGGCACACAGGCCGCACGGAAGACCGCGGGAGCTGACCGCAGGTCCCGTTGGGAGAGGGAAGGCCCGGGTCAGGAGAAGGCCTTCCTTTCTGAAGGTCAGGAGGAGACTTTGCTTTCTGCTAGGCACCCTCGTAATGCAGACTCCCCCGCTCCTCCACATGCAGCCAGCTGGGTGACCTTGGGCCAGTCATAGTTCTCTTGGAGCTATTCTCATGAGGCAGTTCTCTCAGAGCTCCCTCAACCCCACCCGCCTTTCAGGGTGTCTGTTGTGGGGAAATGAAGGGAAAGGTGTCTGTAAGCTACTTGGGGACTCCTGGCAGTGAAAAGTGGAGTATAAAACCAAGCTCTTCTTTGTCTTCTTCTGGGTTAAATCACTTCAGAATGTGGGGAGGGGCTGGAAGCTTAAATGCTCATCCATTAAACCAAGAAAGCCAAAAACACCTTTCCTTAGAAAACTAGAGTGTCAGGGAGAACTGCTCCTGTGTTGCCTCCTACCTCTAGTTCTCTCCATTCGGGCATTTCTCTCATTCAGTCTTTTGAGCCATTTGAAGTGGTACCCTCCCCCCCCCATCCATGCATCAGCCAGAGAGAAAGACCTGACTCTCAGCCCCCAAGGGTCTTGATGTCTTGCATTGTGACCACCTCACTGGGAACTCAGTTTGCCCAGAGGTTTTCCCCTTTAAAACCACCGTTTACATGGCCAACGAGGCCCACTGCAGGAAACTGTGATGTTGATAGAAAAACACCTTTTTAAAACTTGGGCTTGAGAGTCTATAGTCTGCTTTGGTCTTCACGGCCACTTCAAGAGCTTTGTCTGAAAGGCAGAAATCCCTTTAGAAGCAGATTCACACAGGCAAATCCAGTTTCAAAAGTAGGTCAAAGTACCCAACATGTGCAGAATTACCCTAACTGAGTGGCAATTTGACCATCTGAAATCTGCCGCTCCAGCTGCTAGACCACATTGGCTAGTAAGAGGGGACTAGGTGCCAGTGGGGTGGGGCCCCTTTTGCCAGTGCTGTAACATGTCCGTGGGTGACAACATTCCTGCTGGATGCAGCTGGGCCACACAGCTGGCTGGACTGTCATGTGGGTGGCTCCTGCCCTTGGCAGCCAACTTCTGCTTCGAGCCCCTCATGTCCTCTTCAAGAGAACGGGGACAAAATGGATCCTGTGATTAGCTCGCTGTAGGAGCAGGTTGAGCTTGGAATTCCCAGTGCTCCATCAGGGCTACTGAAGAATACTGTGCAACTAAACCGACATTCCAAATTGAAAGTGTTGCTTTCCTACCTCCAGGTCCAGCTTGGTTAAGTGAGGCAGTTTTTAATCCAGTGAGCTGGGCATGATTGCTTGCTCCTCCACATGTAGCCAACTGAGTGGCCTTGGGCTAGTCACAGTCCTGATGGTGCTGTTCTCACAGAGCAGTCCTGTCAGAACTCTCTCAGCCCCAGCTGCCTTACAGGGTGTCTGTTGTGGGGAGAGGAAGGGAAGGTGATTGTAAGCTGCTTTGAGACTCCTTCAGGTAGTGAAAAACAGGATAGAAAATACAGCTCTTCTTTGTGACCCACACACACACACACACACCTCATGCTTTGATAAAATGACAACAGAATAAAACAAATGATGTCAGGGAGGGGATGATACATTCAAAGGCTACAATGTTCCCTCCCCCACAAAAATGATGGGTTTTGAATTTGTCCATTTTAGAGTCCACAATGCTGCTACAGGCAGGAAGACCTGGGCATTGGCTTCATAAAAGTAGAAATCCCAAAGGTGCAATTTCTTCCACCGAACACCATTTTTGCAAAGCGAAAGCTTCCATACTTGAAGGCTGTTGCTTTCGAAAGTTCTGAGTATGTTGTTAAAAAGTGGAGCAAGAAGCATGGGAGGACCTTCCTGTTCAGCAGCTGAATCCTAGGGGGTGTCCTCTGCCCCACTGCATGCAAGCCCAAATGAATAGCTGAGCCCCTGATCTATCTTCTAGCACAAGGAAGTGGTCCCGTGAACTGTCTCTGATACTCTTTCCAGGTGCCTATCCAAGCCAAGCAACACAACAAAGGAGACCTGTGATTAGTCTCCCAACAACTTTTATAAAACAAAATGCAAGAGAAATACAAAAGAATGCTTAGTACAGCTATTTATAAACATCAACCAGTAATGCATGATGATTCCAGCTGAAGCAAACACCATCCACTTTGCAGATAAAAGGTAAAGGTATCCCCTGTGCAAGCACCGAGTCATGTCTGACCCTTGGGGTGACGCCCTCCAGCATTTTCATGGCAGACTCAATACGGGGTGGTTTGCCAGTGCCTTCCCCAGTCATTACCGTTTACCCCCCAGCAAGCTGGGTACTCATTTTACTGACCTCGGAAGGATGGAAGGCTGAGTCAACCTTGAGCCGGCTGCTGGGATCGAACTCCCAGCCTCATGGGCAGAGCTTCAGACTGCATTTCTGCTGCCTTACCACTCTGCGCCACAAGAGGTTCATTACTTTGCAGATAAGTAAGCTTTAATGTAACATACATTTCTTTTATTTTCTTTATCCCTTCTTGAATGTTGGATGATTGTTCTGTTTTAAATACTTGCTAAAATAATCCTGGCTGCTGAAATTAAATGCCTATTGTCTCTTGGGTAACTTTACAAAATAAGAATATTCAAATGGGTAGCTGTGTTGGTCTGAAGTAGCACAATAAAATCAGAGTCCAGTAGCACCTTTAAGACCAACAAAGATTTATTCAGGGTATGAGCTTTCTAGTGCTTGCAGTTGAAAGCTCACACCCTCAATAAATATTTGTTGGTCTTAAAGGTGCTACTGGACTCTGATTTTATTTTACAAAATAATTTAATGATAGAACTTCTGACCTCAGGGGTACTACCATTTCACATCCAAACTCCAGCTTGGGCCTTGGCACCATATCTTTAAAGAACTGCCACCAGGAAATTACAGTACCAGCATTTCCCTGTGCCGCTAACATGCCATGGCTAACTTTTTCAAAGTAAGGCAAAGTTGGTGAGCCATCTTAATTATGTTTTCTTTAAGTGCTAAAGATATCATAAACCATAAGCCATGAGACAAGATCAAGCTTCATACTTCTTTTTGGATCATGTAACCAACATTATTGCTCCATTTAGTTTGCAATCTTGGATTAGCCACAGAATAGTTACTTAATAATATATTATAAATTCTTGAAAATATAGGGCCCACTTCTATCCTGATTAACTTTTCAAAATCATCTTAGGGCATGGCCTCTCAAAAGTTTTGCAGACAAAAACCTTTTCAGCTGTGGACATTTAAGAACCGTAATTAGGCCACTGCTACTTTGAGATACCGCATCAAACTAGAGAACATTATTTATAATTAAGTCTTTATAAATATCAAGACTGACACTTCCCCATTGGATATAATACATAATTGTTAAGAAATTCAGATAAGATTAGCGTGACTAAAAAGAATAAACTTCATCATTTTAAAATTAACCCTTATGCAAATGTTGTTATAGTTCTGACTCATGGTAATCTAGTGAAAAGCATTCATTCTTATTCAAAGGTAGCAGGAGATGAATGGAATATAAACAAAATTGGGGTTCTCTTAGTTCTGGGCATAAGCTTTCACGTGCCTGCACACTTCTTCAAATACACTGAAACAGAAATCACCAACCATTACATATGGGGGCGGGGGGGGGGAGTGCTGCTAGGAAGGGATAATTAGAGTCAAAATGCATAAGTAACAGTGCAATAAATGTAGCTAAGGCTGGATGAAGACTACATGACAGCAATGTGGACCTGGAGCTGTGACAGTTTTTGTATCCCAAATATCCAACTGATTCTTGCTGCTGCGAAGCTAAAAGGATCTTTGCATTGGCCTTCTGGCTGACACTGCCTGTGTATTATCATGCTGAAGTTGCCGTCGAGCAGGCATTTGTTTGAAAGCCTTTAAGAACATTTCTACGGCTCAAAAAATCGATAGGAAAAGGAAATATGGGCAGGACAACTTTATTAATAACAATCTGTTGCTTGTATTGGATTTATACCAGAACAAGTATTACCCAGTGGGTCGCCTTGGGTGTCAGTGGAGAGAGACTTTTGCCAGACTTCTCTGTCCCAAGGATTTAAATCAACCAGCCATCATTTTTTCTTTCTCTCAAAGCAGTTTGGGGGGGGGGGAGGTACCCTTTCCCCAATCAGTTGCCTGTGCCAGCAAAATTGCTCCTCCTTACTGTTTCCTTAACTACAGGAGGGAGGAATAGGGGGGAGAATTGTGTTTTGTTTTCCTGGGAAAGCAACTGCAAGCGAAAGCACACAGGGAGAAGGCTAAGGAGAGCCTCTGCTGCACTGCAGCTGCTCAAATCGATTTCATCCTCCGTTGAAGACTGCATTTCCAGTTTTCAAAACACGGGGAGCTTTATCCCATTGGAATACAACGGAATCAATGGAGAGAACTACTTCAACTAAATGTGAGTGTAGCTGAGGCTTCTTCTATGGCCATGTCAAAACTTAACATGGAAAAATTGCACTACCAGAACCCCCCTGCCCAAAATAAATAAGCACCAGGTTCTGCCTCATAGAATTCTGACAATTCAAAGCACAGAAAAAAATGCAGCTGCTAGAAATCCTTAAAGGAGGACCATCACAAACGATATACCTAATTAAACAAAAAAAAGAATAACACGCCAACTGTGTTTTGAGAAACGTGTCACAGGAGGTGGGGGTTTTGCTTCAGTGTTTGGAAGGGAGCACGCAGACTTTTACGGAATCCAGAATCTCTGCTCTGGAAGGAAGTCCTGTAGGCTAGTTAATTCCAAGTGTAAAATGACAGGCTCCGTTTGTTTAGCAGGGAGGGGGAAATAATCCTGTATGTCCTTAGAAGTACTTCATTGTATTATATGAATTATGTAGTTGCCATGCTAGTGGTAAATGGAACAGGTTGAAAGAGTGGAAGTGAAACAAGAAGAACAACCACCACCGCAAGTGGGATTTTTTCACTGCCATCTTCTCACAGAGTCTGTGCAAATCTGTGCAGAACATGCAAGCCAGAAGAGCCATCTCCTGTACAAGAAAAACTTGCTTTCTTTGAAAGTTCTAATCAGAAACCTCCTCAATACGGGGAAACTTTGCTGACCCTTCAAGGAAACACATGGCGTAGAGACTCACATTGCAAGTGGTTTGCTGCAACATGAAGAAATGGTTTTGTCTTTCATCCTTGAAGAAGCACATCATAAATTAGGCAGGAAGATTTCATTCAAAGCCTGCTCAGAGAATGGCCTGTTTCCAGCCTGTACGGCTTTCCGTCTTCCCTCTGTGCATCATCTGGCCAACTTGGCCATGAGATCACAGCCTTCCCACACTCCTTAGTCCTGGCAAAGGGATGGAAGAAAGGGGCAGGGTAAAATAAGTTACTTCATTCAGGTCCCTTGAATCCAGAATCAGTAGGATTTGTTCTGATACACAAGTGTCAGAATATTTCCAAATATCACTGTTAAAAGCCAGAGGTAACACTGTATCTATCTGCTGGGAGAATCACATATAGGGCGTTGGATTAAGATCTGGGGAAAACTAGGTATGGATGAACTTTGCCATGGAAGCTCCCAGGGTGACCTTGGGCCCGGGCACATACTCACAGCGTTGCCTACCTACCAGGGCTGTTGTGAAGATAAAAAGGAGATGAGTGCAACCTGTTCTTGACCTCCATGAAGAAGAAAGGTGGGGTATAAATGTGGCAAATAAATATCTGGGAGATTTTTTTTTTCTTTCCAGAGGTTGTCAGATTGACATCTTTACAAATTACCTTATTTAGAAATTGCTGTCCCATTCAGAGCCAAATGGTAGGAGACCCCTGATGGACTCTCATCACATTTTAGCCTTTAGAAACAGCCATTGTAGAAAATTGGGATTTGAATCCAAGGCATAGCCTGGAATTCTCAGACAGACCTCCCCTCTCCTGCCTGTCTCCCAAGAGATGTTCTTAAGCAAAGAAGGCAACAAAGCTCAAATATTCACTGAGGTAGCTACTCTGGTTGTATATTTCAGGTCTCTTTAATATGAAGAAAGAAGCAACAGGAGCTAAAACCAGGGATGAATCTGCAGTGTGCTTTTTATCCCCGGTGACACCGAATTAAAGAAAGTGATCTACATGTTACTTGATTTCCATTATGATGTTTAGCGATTTAAATTTTCCCTCTGCAACATCTGTGATTGATCCACAGTGACCCTACCTTTCCCCAGCAATATCCAGGAATGGATATAAGTTGCTACATTTGAGAAAACTGCTCTGAAAGACCCAGTATTAAGTGTGGATCTCTGCATTTTGCTGGATTAACTTCCTGCCCTGGCACCTCCAATGCTGATGTAGTGAAGCAGTCTGTTGCTGATTGGTCAGGGCAAGGACTGCCTGGTTCCCGGTTGCCATTCCCTCACAAGACTTATTTTTGCCCTCATTTTGGGATCTGTTTTAAAGTGACTGGGTGCAGCATTTTCCTCTTGTTTCCATTTTGTACTCTTCTGACAAAGACATTTCTAAATAAGGGATTATTATTATTAATAAATAATAAGGAATCCTAGATTCCTGTCCCATGTAGTACAGACAAATTACAATATATACTGTGCTCTGTTATGTGCTCTGCCGTGGCATGGCTTTGGTAATGAATGTCTGGAAGTCACATTTTACAACATGTATGTGTAAATATATGACAGTTATCCTATTTGATCTTTGATATACAAGTTGCTCTTTATAATAGTGTATACAGTGTGGTGCTTATTACCATTTTGAGTTAAAGCCAGTAGTCCAAGCTACATATTATACCTCAAGAAATTCATGATTCATCTATACACTTATTTGATAGTTCTGATATGGATTTTAATTTTGAAGCATTGCTTAGGGCATAATAGGCCTAAGGTTTTAGGCTTTTGTGTAACTCTGCAAACATTCTTTTTTTTATGTTCTACCTAAGTTACTGATTTTAGCCTTCAGAAGAATAACATGTGCATCAATGGCTTTATGCCCAGAATAAATCCTAGAAGAAATTGAACATGGTTTGCAACAGTTATTCTTTGGAATGCTCAGTAGTGTCTGAGAAAATGAATTAGATGGTTTAATAAAGTCATCTGAAGGTCAAGGAATTTTGTCTATACAAGGTAGCCACATTCTAAAACCCCTGAATGTCTCTTAAGCAAGACTATTTTATGTTTTCTGAGACATACCTTTACTGGAAAAGTTTGGTAAGAATTTTTAGAATTGCATTTCATTTTCAAATGCAAGCTAGCCAGGGGAAGGCATATTATGCTTTTTTATTTATTATCTCATGCACATGTTTTTGTGTCTTCTGTGTAATTGTGGCTCTCACTTATTTAATCTGTTCAAACATAACTAGAATGATTTTAAATAAAGTTCTTAAAAATAATAGTTAGTGATCATTGGCTGAGAGACAAGGTTTCCACTGAGTCATGGCATAAATAAACTCCTGACATCTCTACAGGCAGAAGGCTGGTGCCCGTACAGAATGATCATTGAAGAGACTAATCATTCTTCACACAGTCTCGTGGTTTAGCAGTGAATGCATGGCCTTGAAACAGTCAGACTTTGGGTTTCCATGGGCCTGCTTTAAGTAATGGCCTGCCACAGTGTTGGGAGAAACTCCATACCAACCTGACAGACTAAATTCATTTCTTTACTTAATTTATATGGCACCTTTGTCCCCAACAAAGAGTCAAAGCAACTTACATGAGTCTCCTCGCCTCCATTTTACCTGAACAGCAAATCGGATGGGTAGGTGAGGGTGAGAATATATGGAAGCCCAAGCACATTTCTAGCGCAAAATGGGGATTTGAACCTGGGTCTCCCAGATGCTGGTCTGACACTGGAAACGCAGTACCATGCTGGCTCTTTTTTGGGTTCAATGCCACCATGGGGTCAGAGAGAAGATTGCCAATTGGATTATAAAAACAGCGTCAGGGTTATGGCATAGAGGTTCCCCAGTGACATTTTCCTGGTCTACACTGCTCCCTTTCCCAATCCCTGTTTGCTCCATATGACAAAAGGATCCTATCTCATCCAGTATCTTGCTGCCACACATAAAGAAAAAAATAGTGTCAATTTTGATTCGGATAGCAGTGCAGGGTTAAAATGCATGTTCTGCTGTTTTGCCAAAGACTCCCTGGCAAGTTTTTGAATTGGATCTGGATGCAATGAAAACAGTTGACGGAACGGAGAATCTTTTACTTTATTAAGAAGGCAATTAAAAGTCAAGCAAGCATAAATGAAGACACATTCACCCCAGTTAGCAGGCAAATATCATATCAAGCAAGATTGAGATCTTCCTGCACCTATTAGAAGGCTCTTTATGCCCTAATATTACCTTTCCCTGCAGCTTCCTCCAAAGTAAGCAGAAAGATCCAGGAGGAAGAGCCAGCAATTTTATTTCTCCTCCTGGGCAGCTTATCGGGGCCTCTTCCTACTGCTTGGCAGGATTCCCAGATGTGATGCTGTTCCCCAGGCAGCTAGCTGGTGCTATCTCTCTCCCTTTCTCTCTCTCTCTCCCCACAGAGACTCAGGCAGCTGCTTATATACAGCTGTGCACCCCTCTTAGTTTAAGTCATTGTTTCAATGGCCCACTCCTCACCTTATCAGATCTACCCAGATTATATTTCAACAATTCGCATACATGGTCCCTGTCCCCAGGGGGGCGGGAGGCGAAAATGGGTTTTTAGCATTTAAATCAGGTGAGATGAGATGAGGACAATGACGTTCTTCCGTTATTACAACATCCTGTATTGAACAGGGGATTGGACTAAATGATCTGTACGGCCCCTTCCAAATCTATGATTCTACAAGGAATCATAGAATCATAGAGTTGGAAGGGACAATACAGGCCATCTAGTCCAATCCCCTGCACAATGCAGGAACTCACAACTACCTGCCCACCTATGGTGACCCCAATTTCATGTCCAAGTGATCCCTCCACCAAAAATCCCCAGAATTCACCTGCTATCCCACAGCAGCAATTAGCCATTCCCTGAGTATGCAAGGAAGAAGAAGAAGAAGAAGAAGAAGAAGAAGAAGAAGAGTTGTTTTTTATATGTCGCTTTTCTCCACCCGAAGAAGTCTCAAAGCGGCTTACAATTGCCTTCCCTTTTCCTCCCCACAACAGGCACCCCATAAGGTGGGTGAGGCTGAGAGAGCCCTGATATTACTGCTCAGCCAGAACAGCTTTATCAGTACCGTGGGGAACCCAAGGTCACCCAGCTGGCTGTATGTGGGGGTGCAGAATCGAATCCAGCTTGCCACATTAGAAGTCTGCATGCCCAACCCCTACACCAAACTGCCCACCCACCCACAATCTGACTAAGCTCATAAAATCAGCATTTCTGTCAGATGACTATCTAACCTCTGCTTAAAAATTTCCCAAAGAAAGAGAATTCATCATCTATTGAGGAAGCCTGTTGTTCCACTAAGGAACCACTCTAACTGTCAGGGACTTATTCTGGATTTTAACCTGAATAAATTATTTTGAATTAATTTCAACCCATTTGTTCTGGTTTGACCCTTTGGGGTTGATTCTGCATTTACTTTTTTTTTCCTGTTGTGGATCCTGCTGAATTCAGATCTATTTGAAAGATCTTCTACCCCCCTCCCCCCCGCATTGAAACAGAAAGTGTTCTGCACATGATGGGAGAATCCCAGAATGGGGAGAGGTGCCAATTGCAGTAGAAGTCTCTTTCTTTTCTTTAACGAGGGGAGGGGAAGAGGACTGGAGACAGCAGAAGAGGGGGAATAAATCCAAGAGGCAAATCTCCGCTGAGAGAAGTTAGGAAGTCTTTGAACTGACACCCTGGCCAATTAGGGAAGACTGCTTTGCTACCAGGTAAAGAGACTGATGTTAATTTCCAAAAAGCAGCAATCTGCACACTTACTGATGGTGATTTTTCAAATATCAAGGGTTATATTCATTTTTTTCTGTTTTCCACCAATAGGAAAATATAGTCTGGTTTCATCAGCATTTGGTGGGCAGATCCTTTGGACTGCAGGGCATGCTGGTTAAGTGGAGTGCTGTCCTTGATTACAACTTCCCTTTTATGAAGCACTATGAAGAAAACCTATTTTCAAAATGAGCTGTAGAAATGAGAGATTCCCCCATTCTGAAAAAAGTGAATAAAACCTGGCTATGTGGAAATCCTGAGTTGCCTACAGAAGGCACTGTGTGTAAAGGAAAAGAAAGGAACTCATTAGGAACACAGGGAGCTGCTGTTTTCAAGGGGAGTGTTTGACCATGCCCTCACAGAAGAGGGCTGGATCCCTGCTTGTGAATCCAGTGAGCAGCACCTTAATGCTCTAGGTTGCTGCAGTGAACCAACTGGATTTGCTGACTAGCAGATTACAGGATAAGTGCTTGAGAAATCCATTAAGGCAATCATTAGAGTCTGCCGGTTGCATGAATATCAGCCCTCCCACCTCACCCCAGAACACACATAAATCCATTAAATTTATGATCAAGCAGCCAAATATTTCATGAAAACAAGCACTGCTTCTTTTCGGTATATAGTTAGGATCTTGATTCAATCAGGCCAGTTTTCCTGCTACTTTCTATGGGTTATGTAAAGAGTAGCTCTGCTTAAAATCTACTTTTCAGATTTCAGAATGATCAAAACACAGCCTCTCAAGGCACTTACGAATGAGCGTCTGAATCTCTTTAATGTCATTAAGAAGTGTATAAAGACTTCACCTGTTCTGCATACTTGGACCGGAAAAGCTGCTGCCACAATCTGATGCTAAATAGTGGAATGCAAAATCCACTTATGTTCAGGTTGCCAACCACCAGGTGAAGCCTGGAGACCTAACAGAATTTCAATTGATACCCAGATGACTGAGATTAATTCCCCTGGAAGAAATGTCCTCTTTGGAGGGTAGGCTGTATGGCATTATGCCCTGCTCAGATCCCTCTCCTTCCTAAACTCTATCCGCCCCAGATTCTGCCCCCCCCCCAAATCTCCAGATATTTCTCAACCAGAACCTGGAAACCCTAAAGATATGATTCACGAAAAGGGATTATGTCATGGGGCCTCTGAGTAATCCTATGGGAAACAGATGAGCTTCTCTGCTTTACACCTTTAGCATTATATTTTATGGGCATTATAGGTTGTCATTCATACCAAGGTTTGTAAAGAATAAATGCCATTAAACTCAATGAAATTTACTTCTAAGTAAACATGCTTAGGAGTCCACTGCACCAATGATTTGTAGGTAGGCCAAGAACTCTTGACAGCTCTAAAATCTGTCACAACCAAATAATGCAAAGGATTTCCATCGAGTTTTATGGACAGATTCTGACATCTAGATCAAACATCACTTACCAAGATACAGCCACAATAGAACCAACAACCCCAGGCAAAACAAACAGGCCTGTGACAAGACACACAGGACTCACTCATGGAGTAGTCAAACTTGTCAAACTGAAAAGCGTACAGGCCAGGATTACAGGAACATGATCTTGCCCTTTGAAGCTCTAGTGCTTTGAATCAGATGGATACATAGCCATGGCCTAAGTATATGTAGCCACCATGCTGAATGTGGTTTGCTCCCCCAAATGAGTGTGCCAACCATTGTATCCTTGCACACATGTCAGTTTGTTATTATAGGAATACAAAGGAACCTTGTCAGCCTTTATAGCTCATCTTTAAGGCTGCAGTTCCATAGCAGAAACACAGGAGGAAATCCATGAACACAGTGGCTTTTAGTTCTAAATGTTGATTGAAACCTGAATGGCTTGGATCCAAAATACGTTTTTTTTTTCTTACCTGTTTCCCCTTGTGCCATTCCTCAGGGTTCCTCGTCCCCCATGAGTGGCCTTTCATGGAGATCATTGGGCTGCAGTGTGATGGGGAAGGCAGGAAAGATTCATTCTGCCCCTGGAACATTTCCTCTGCCTCTAGCCCTACGGTACTGGCTTTCAAGGTGCCACAAGATCCCTTTGGATTTAAGCAGGCATGTAAATCTCTCACCAGACCTTACACAACTGGACTTGAAAGTAGCTGGAGTGCTTTCATGGAATGGATCTGAGTCTTAGGTCAGTTCAAAATCTTTTTGAAATATGGAGCCTTGTACCGTTCCCAAGGACAAAAGAAGAATTGATTTGTTTGAGCTCTGGTGTTGGAGAAGGCTTTCTATGGACAGCAGAAGTCACAAACAAGGAAATACTACAGCGCATAAAGCCTTATATATCATTGGTAGGCAAAATCATGAAACTCCATCTCACTTGCTTTGGCCATAACATGTGATCCAACTCAATGAAGAAAGCAATTCGTATGCTAGGATTGGTCAGTGGAAAAAATAAACCAGGCGAACAAAGGGCACAGTGGCTGGATGCAATTGGGATGGGCACCGGCCAGAACATTGCATGGCTGAGGGAGCCGGTGCAGGATTGGGGATCGTATCAGCAGCTGTGCCACGGGATCGCCAGAGTCAGACATGGCTGACAACAACGACAGTTCCCATTGGCCTTTCTAGAAAGAAAACTTCCAGGTGACCGTGGGTGTTACCTATTTGCTGGTAAAATAAAAAATAAAAACAGGGAGAAGCCCTTGGTAAAATAAATCACTATTCCAGAGCCCCATCTGGGATATCATGAGGATAAATGAAGCAAAATTATTATTACCTTTCAATTGGGCTTTAAAAATAAACCTTGTTGAGTGGCAGGGTCTGAGAAATCTGTGCTAATGCATTAATGAAAAGAGCCTCCTTGTACCTTCAGTGTTTTGATGTCTCTGTTTAAGGTTACACTTTGGGCCAAACCTGCTTCAGCTGAAATCCTTGGAAGTCTGCAAATCACCTCACTGGGGAAAATGTCTTTGTGTGTGTGCAAGGAAGGAACATCAAAGGGCATATGAAACACATATGGAAAGCTCGGAAGGGTTTACTGTCCAAACGTGTTTTCTAGCTGTCTCCTGCTCTTTGATTCTTCCCGGGCAGAACGGCTCAAAGCCGTAAACACACCATTACAGTTGTGTTCAGAGGCAAGTGAAAGAAAGAACTTCTGAGTTCCAACATTTCCATTAAGTGCATACTGGAAAGACATGGGTGGGGAAAGCTGCTGGATACATTTTTTTTTATGTGCTTCACATATCTATGTAGACAAAATGTGTCCTGGGCTGATTCTGCACTTGCTTTGGTTTTTCCGTTGGGGATCCTGCTGAATTCAGATCGATTTGAACTTGGGTCTTCCTCTATCCCCTTCCCCCCAATTGAAACAGAAATTGTTCTGCACTTGATTGGGGAAGCTCAGAATGCGGAGAGGTGCTAAGCAGAGCAGCAGTCTCTTTTCTTGAAAGGGGGGGGGAGAGGATTGGAGACAGCAGAGGAGAGGGAAATAATAAGAGGCTTCTCTGCTGAGAGAAGTTTGGGCTTCTGGAGCACAGTCACTTTAAGACAAGCCTTGCAACTGGAAACCAGGAAGTCCTTGAACTGACACCCTGGCCAATCAGGGAAGACTGCTTTGCTACAAGGCATGGAGAAGCGAGTTAATTAAAAAAAAATCTGCACACTTACTGATGCCAGTTTTTCAAATATGAAGGGTTATATCCACTTCTGGATATCATGGGGGAAAGGTAGGGTCACTCTGGATCAATCGTGCATGTTGCAAAGGGAAAATTTAAAGCACCCAAAATCAAAATGGAAATCGAATTCAGTGTAGAGGGCAGGGATTTATTCAGATTTTGGAGTGGGTAAAAAGCCCCGTGTAGACTACACCCTGGTGACATTCCTCCCCCACCTCTCCCCAGTTGAAAATAGAGCTTAATTTAATTGACAGTCTTTGAAACGCTCTGCAGAGAGCATAAATGTGTAGTGACACTGGCTCTTGGTTTAGTAATCCCACAAAGAACATTTTTTGAGCAGGCCCTTGTAGGACTGAGTTTGTTTTCCTTGAAATCAGGATCACAGCTTGCCTTCAGTTTCAGAAACTCTTATTTTAATGAGTGCATCATACAAGAGCAGCTCATATGGACTGGTGACTCAAAAACTCTGCATATCACCTGGAAGACGTGTGAGTAACCTAATAGCATAATGCACAAACACACACTCCCCCATACACCCAGCCCCACCCCATGCATGCTCTCTAAGAAAGCCAGCCTCTTGCCATGAGAACCATGATGTAGAAAACATTTCAAGCATTTTGCTGTTACGACCAGCTAGAAAGCGGCATTTTTCAATAACATAGCACATGTTTCTCGATTAAACCAGAGACCACAAGAACTTTTCAAGGAAATGGTTCCCTCAGTAAGTTTTAATAAAAATGCCACAGTTTGTTGGTTTGAATATTCAATGTTGCAAATCCTGAAAAATACAAACCACACCACAGTATGTTTTTCTGCACAAAGATTGTTTGGGATGCCTGTATATCCATATTCTAAACTGGCCAAGGGAATATGTCAACAATAAAAATTCTGTGAACTCAATCTTAGTGGGGAGGCAAAGAAGGGGGGGGTAACTTTCTGCTTCTCAGATCCAGGATGTTTTGATGTCAGTGCCCAAAAACCTATGAAAATCACTTAAATCATAAGCCGCATTTTGATTGCATTGTTTCTATTCCTATCACTCAGCTTTACATGTTATTAAACATATATATCATTGAACTGGTTGTTGCATGTAAACAGCTGATATATAAATTTAACACTAGCAAAGATCAAAATTCAGTCCCTGAACACGGAGCCTGCACACAGAGCTCCTGCAAGAAAGGATTTCCCTTTGTGGCTTCAGTATGTAGGATAACTTCATTCACACCCCTTAGTGCCTGCAGAAGTGTTCATTCCACTAACAGTACTATAGAAGCCTTTGCTGGCAAAAAAAGATCCATAAGCACTTCAGAAAACCTTTGCTTAAATGGAGCTGCCTCTACGCTTCAGGGCACCCACAGGCACACTAGAAAGGAACTTCACTAGAGCTATTGCCTTAACGAAGGCCTGAGAGCCCAAAGACCCAGGTATGTATTTTAGAACAAGCTAGACCTACATATATCACAGACATCCTCACCTGGACAGCCCAGGCTAGCCCGATCTTGTTAGGCCTTAGAAACTGAGCAGGGTCAGCCATGGTTAGTCCTTGGAGGGGAGACCATGAAGGATGCCCAAGGTCGCTATGCAGAGGCAGGCAATGGCAAACCACCTCTGAGTGTTTCTTGCCTTGAAAACCTGACTTACGGTGTCACCGTAAGTGTCACTGTAAGTCAGCTATGACTTCCCAGCAAAGGGAAATGTTGTACACTAAATGCACAAAATGTTTCCTAGAGTGACTGGTAGGGATGCCACAAATTTAATGTCAAGTATGTTTGAGAGTTTAACAGGCCGGGTTCAAACCAGACAAGCGGACGTGAGCTATTCAGCCCCTTCAGTGCTGTCTCCTTCCCAGAGGCTGGACCAGTTGGACTCCAGTTTGACAAGGGCTTCCAGGCAGAGACAAATCGTGTGTGGTCAAGACCATGTTGAATAAAGATGACTTAGGAGTTACAGGAAAGCTGACAGTTACAAAATGCAGCAAAACAGGGGGGGGGGGGGGGGGAAAGGCCTTATAACATCCCTTCAGCTCTTCTGAGTCTCCTAACAGGGGTGGATGAACTTCTATGGGGTGTCCTTGCCGAGATGGGGCCACATCG
This sequence comes from Paroedura picta, assembly GCF_049243985.1. Classification (NCBI taxonomy): domain Eukaryota; kingdom Metazoa; phylum Chordata; class Lepidosauria; order Squamata; family Gekkonidae; genus Paroedura; species Paroedura picta. The sequence continues at coordinate 42,220,097 of NC_135378.1, forward strand.
GCAGCATCTGAAGGGCTATGGGAGGGGGTGCAAGGATTATATATGGGGTAATAAACATGCTCTGAATACGCGCACGCAAGAACACACACAAAGCTGCCTGGTACTGAACGAAAACAAAGATTGAGTTCAGTGGCATAAAAGCTCATACCCAGAATTAAACGTTGGGGGTCTTAAAGGTGCCCTGGACTCAAACTTTGTTCTGTTGCTTCAGACCAACATGGCGACTTACCTGAACCTTTATACTGGACCACAAGTTCATCCACAAGTTCATCTATTGTTTAGACAGATTGGCAGTGGCTCTCCAGAATTTCAGGTAGAAGTCTTTTACTTCACCTACTGCCTGGTCCTTTTTAACTGGAGATACCAGGGATTGAACCTGGGACTTTCTGTATGCCAAGCCAATGCGCCATAGCCCCTCCCCACAATGAACAAGAAGTCAGGCACCTGTCTAGTGGTGATGTCTCATTGAGGCAGTCTGCTTGTTTCTGCTGTGCACCACAGTCCCAGGCGTTGCCAGCTGGGAACAGGCATTGGGGCCCTGTTCATTCAAAACCAGATTGATTGGTGCAAGCTGGCAGCTGTCAACTCAGGGCTACTCAAGCAAATACTAAAGGGTAGGGTTTTCCTTTGAAAACAACACAGCATCTATTTATAACTAATTTAACTGTCAGTGGCCACATCCACACATCAAGGCAGAATCTCCACAGCATTTTTCACCCGCCATGCCACTAGAAGGTTTTTTGGAGGCTTCTGTTTGGAAACATCAGTGATTGTTATTGCACAATTGCAATCCAGTGCTCTAACACTGAATTTGACATCCCCAATTTCATTTAATTAAAATGGCAAGTCTCTAGCTCTTTCCATTTTTTGGCATGAAACCTGGCAACACATCCTTACAGCATTAGATTGCCATAGTTCAATAGCAGTTTTTGATGCTTCCAACAACCTCTCGTGGCAATGGCTGCAGGAAAAGCCAAGTCCACTGTGCTGTCTTCTCAGAAAGCAAGACAGAGCAGCGGCTTGTCGAATACCTACAAACTGGTCAATGAATAATCAAATTGACCGGGGAAAATCCAGTCCCAAATCTGAAAGTGGCAAATAGCATGTGAGCCAAACCAGTGGGTCTTTGAACAACCCTCGTAAAAGGTTCCTGACCCCAAGGGCTTATGATTTAAATTTCAGCAGCGGGGAAGATGCCTGTGGAGTTGAGGGGGAAAGAAAGGTATTTGTGACTATCACACAAATGCAGAGCAGTGCTTTCCCGGGACATCTGAGATTTGCAACATACACCCTGCTATTGTATTATGCTAAAGATGAAGAGCATATGTGGAGAAGCCTTTAAAGTCACTGGCATTCAGAGCTGCTGAATTATGTAAAAATGTAACATTGTGCATATGGATGAGGCAGCTTTGCATGTGTCCGTGTGTGTGTGTTTTGTTAAATCCCCAGCTCCATCTGCGAGTGCCACTATCACCTCTGACAGCTGAGTGGAGATACAATAATTCAATTTCACAAGTATGCGTGTGGGCGAGGAAAAGAGGAGGAAGCATCCTGAAAAGATGCCACGGAGAGAAGAAAACACCAAACAGCAGATGCTTTGAAGCAACTCCAAAAAGAGTATTGGAAGCATGCTCGAAAATCTCCAGGAAAGAAGGCTCTGAGGATCTTTTCTGTAGGAGTACGTGGTGATTCCCATCTTGCAGTTAGCACCCCAGACATGTGAGAATGTTGCATTGCCAGCCCAAAGTCATTCCTCATCCTGGTTAATCAAATAGCCATGCAAAGCAACAGGAACTTCACTGATCAATGCAGAAGCAAAAAAGAACAAGACATTCGTGGCAAGATAATCCAATAGGTAGCTCAGTTTATGTGGGTCTTTCAATGCCACTGCCATAGCTTCCTTGGGGCCACAGCTGCTGACACAGGAAGAGGTTGAGTATGTCAAGAGGCTCACATAATAAAAGCTTCTAAATATTACCAAAGTCTGTCTTTTTGGTTAAGTTGTGTATGGCCCTTCCAGAAATCGGAGGTCAGGAACTTAGAAAGCTCCTGCTGCAAAACAAGCAACCTTCTGATTCCACAGTTCTCCTTTTGTCGGAGTTCACCTAGCGCCATCTCTCCTCGTGGCCCTCCCCCCCTCGGCTGGGCTCTTATATTGCAGGCCACATTGCAATCAAAGGGGTGTGCACTAACATCTTCCGTTCCTCTGGAAGATTGGAAACATTAGGGAGAGAAGTACAAAGCTGCCGTTTCCACAGCTCAAACGGCACGGAAGAATGCAAATTCGGAGCACTAAAGAGAAGCGCAAATCTCCAGACATTAGAAAAATGAGACTTCCCATGCCTCAGTCCATGCTGGGTTGATGAAGAACAGGGACCAGTGTTTGGAGGGAGGTTACTGATGGATATGCAAATTAAATTAGGAACACATTTGAGAGATTAAAGAGGGACCTCTCCGACAAGCAGTGGAAAAGAGAGCAGATGGACCAGCAAACACAATCCGGGTTGTCAGTACATGCTTTGGTCACTTTCAAAAGTGATGCTTATATCAGTTTTTTTGCACTTTCCACACTTGCAAATTGCAAATCAAGAGCAGTGATATGGCTTCTTAACAATCCCTTTGGCCCTTTCTATTGCCTTTACAACGCTTGCGATTCAGACGTTCCAGATTAAGCAGTGCTACTTGTGAAAGTCATCCGGAGCGAGTCACAGGCAAACCTAACTATTGCTCAGGTCTTGATTCTAAAATAATAAAGTCACCTATTGCTCTAGATTTAACAGTTGTAGAAATTATAGTGCTGAGGTCTTCCAGCATGAGGATCAAAAATCATGAGGAGGCAGAAAAGGTTAGCACACAATGGACATGAGCACAAAAATATTGACAATTAATGTGTCACATTGGCCTCCACCTAACACAAATAAATCCAAACTCAACACATATTCTACATATTCCACAAGGCTGAAAAAGACCAATCCTGACCCCCACAAGGCAACTTGCTTATTTTTTGCCATCACATCACAGTTGATTTATGGCAACCCTGAAGGGTTTTCAAGGCAAGAGATGTTCAGAGGTGCTCTGCCATTACTAGCCTTTGCACAACAACCCTGGGCTTTCTTGGTGGTCTCCCATCCAAATACTAGCCAGGGCTGACCCTACTTAGCTACTGAGATCTGATGAGAGCAGGCCAGCCTGGGCTATCCAGATCTGGTGCACATCGTACATACAGAGGATAATCTTCTAAAACTCCATTTACCTTTCTGGACTCTGCAAAACATCCAGGAAGCATTCGACAAGGCTTAACAGGTTACGAAGCAAATGGGAAAGCAATATGCTTTTCCTCTGTAGATTTCAAAGTGCTGTACTGAAAATCTTAGATAAGGCCCTTTCATTACGCGTGCAGAAAAGATAGTGGGTCCCTGCTGCAGGTGTCACATCAGAATGTGGATCAGTCTGTCCTGTCACTATTTTGAAAATCCTGCAAGGGAGAATGTTGACAGCACTCTTTGTGTGCGCGCGCATGCAAATGGGGACATTTATGTACAACATAAGTACACATTAACTTGACAGTCCCATTGATCTACATAACATCACATTATGTTCATTTGTTTATTCCAAAGAGCCGTGGACAATGTCATTGGTTCTCCCTTGCCCATTTTTTTTCACAGCAGCCACATGAGGTAATCAAATGCTGTGTGACCAGCCCACAGTCAGGCATCAAGTGTCAGGTCAGAATTCTGATGTGATCCTGGGTCAAGTCTGTACTTTGCTTTTTATCCTCTCCCAGCCTGAATTAACCCCTCCCCTCTGCACTGTATTCGATTTCCATTGCGATTTTGGGTGCTTTAAATTTTTCCTCTGTAACATAACTGATTGATCTGCAGTGACCCTACCTTTCCCCCGCGATATCCAGGAGCAGATACAAGTCACTATATTTAACACCCCCACTATAGTATAGATCTTCTACGTTTTGCCAGATTAGAGAAAGAGTCTGTCCCTGATTGGCTGAGTGTCAATTCAAAGACTTGCTGGATCCCAGTTGCAAGGCTTCCCTCCCAAGCCTAATTTTTGCCCTGTTTTAAAGTGACTATGCTCCAAAAGCTCACCCTTCTCTCAGCAGACATTTGCCTCATTCTCTGAGAGGCTGCTGCTGGCTCCCCCCTCCCCCCCCCCTTCATGAGAAGGAAGAAGTAAGCAGCCTCGGCTGCACTTGGCTCCTCCCCTGGTTTGCTCTGGCCAATAAAGTACTCTTTAATGGCTGGACTTCACCCGAAACCCCCCCACACACATACACTTGTTCAGGAAAAATAAACAAATATCTTCATAACCATCATTCTCCTCTCCCCTCTGAACGTTCTGTTTCAATTCAGAGAGGTAGGAAGGAGGAAGACCCAGTTTCAAATCAATCTGAATTCAGGAGGATGGACAAGGGAAAAAACAAAGCAAGTGCAGAACCACCCCTGGCCTTTCAAATCATGATTTGATACTCCTTCTGTGCCACTAAACTGTCCAGTATATTTCCACAGTATCTTATGGTACCTGCCTCAGGTAAGGGTGTTTAGAGGTGCCGTCTAACAACAAAGCGAACAACAAAGAAGAAGTTCTCTTAATCAATCCTTGTGCTGTGAAGCATTGTCTGAGGCAGCCTAACTGGAAATGGACCATGAAAAGGGTCATCATCTGTTTTTTGAGGATGCTTTGTTCAAATCTCCCCCTCCAAAAAATAACCCCTAGACATTTCATTACCTAATTTGCCTCCACCCTTTCCATTCATGCTTGTGCAGCAAGCCATGGTTCTGATTTGCACTAGTAATTGTGAACACGAAATACTGCTACTTCCTCTGCCTTAATTAGCAATAAGTTACCCTCAAAATTGATTATGGGACATGAGGGACTGAGGGGAGGAAGTGTATAACATGGCCATTTTAGCCCCAGTTCTGACATTTTCAGAGGCATATAAAATCTTTTAAGGATTCAAAACGTGCACCTTCCCCTTAAGAAAACTGAAGCCATCTCTTAATACGTTGACATCATTTTGCAAACATTTTCACAGCACAAGGTCTCCCAAAAGCTTGGGTCTATATTCCCACCAAATTACTTAGGAAAATAAACCACACTTTTCCAATTAAAAAAGTGTTTTTCTCTTCATAGCAGCTTCCAATGATCCCACCCCAATGACTTCCAGATCAAATTAGCATGTTTGGCCAGTTGGCATCCAGTCCTCAGAACACAAGCCAGTCGTACGGATTTCAAGCAGGTGGGAAATGGTGCTCTGGCAATCAGACTGCCGTATAAAAATTAAACTAACAGGCTTAAGCACTTGGAACAGTTGAACGTTCCACTTTACTTATTATAGCAGGCAATTATATATATATTTCAGCATATAAAGCAATACTTTTATTCTTTGGCTTTCAGCAGAAGAAAATCCCCTCTGCTCTAAGAAAATCTCATTAAATAGTCCCATATTCTTCTCTTTCCTATTTTGGCAACATAACAACATTACAAATGCCTCCAGCACTTAAATTAAACTATGCTTAGGCCTCTTTATACCGGGGGTCTCCAGTTGTGTTGAGCCAGTAGGCACTCCTGGAATTCAGAGGACGTGGATGGGCCAGTGGAAGAGAATGGTTGCTACAGGGAGGGGAAGCCAATGACAAAATGACTCTGGAGGGTGGAGCTGGGACCAACCATAAAATATTGGGAAGTGTCAAGCAACTTTTCTCATACAGCTTTTCCATTATTCTGATTCCATAAGGATATGGTCATAATAAAGAGATATGAGGACTCTGTACTAAACTACATTTCAGAGGTCTCTAGTTTGGACCCAGCACAGAAGTAGAACGTCAGAGGCCATTTCAAGCTGTCATGGAAAGAGGGAACCAACAACAACAACAAAATCTGTACATGAAGTTCTTGCAACCACAAATTTCCGCTCTGCAAGCATTCTGCTTTGCAGGAAGGCCTAAACACAATCCCTCTTCCATATACATGACAAGCATATAAATAGTCCATGTCTGTAAAATCTTGTGCAGCATAATGTCCTACTTTCCACATCAATCATACTATTCAAGTAAGAAGGATAATGAGTGAATGCCATCATGACAGCCAAGGATCAATTTGGGGCACCATTTTTGGTATTACTTATTTTCAACACCCATGTGCATACAATCAACAGAAATTGTCATATTCAGCAAATGTAGAAGTATATGGTCATGGTGTGTGAGAGCTTTCTATATCCCTTTCTGTTAATGACGTGGGCCTCAAATGCAGAGAACTGAAGCAAAGCATGTCAAATCAATCACATCTTTTTTCCAATTTGGGGGGTTACTGATCTTGTGCAACCAAACTGCTACCCATGACAAGAAAGTAGGAAAAAAGGTCATTGGACTTGTGCATTCTAAGACAGATGAGTTCATGCATTGCCAGTCATGATTTTTTTATGGATGAGGTGGGATTGTGCACATGTTGCTGGGGAAAGGCATGTTTTGAGTTTGTGCCATATCCAGAAGAATGGTGCTTGTTCCCTGCCCAGGAGTACATCACACTGCAAATACTCATCAGGATTCACATTGACATCCCCTTCTTGACTGCATAAAGAAACGGAAACACAGAAGTCTCATTTTACATGCAACTCTTCCTCCAATGGATCAAAGGAGGAGCCAGTGTCAAGAACAAGAACCCTCTTTTACAGCGGGTAATACCAAATAATGAAAACATAGGAGAGTCCCTAATAGCCCTGTTTTTGTAGACTACTTAGCGTAATTGTTAAACCAATGATTTCCCTTCCCCCACCTCACTGTTACCTCACCCACTCCTCCAATTCTTATCATCTTGTAGTATTTTAAAAGTCATTTGTGGCCTTTTGTAGTTCCATATAAATTTGTTAATATAGCTCTGCCATTTTTCTCAAGTCTTATCTTTCAGCTCTATTGGAATTGTTTGGGATTTTAAAAAATCAGTCATCTTCACTGTGGCTATCCTTGCTGACCATGAAAAATTCAGTTTAGACCACTGATTCAGGTATTTGTTTATCTTTTGCCAAGTATCCTCATAATTATTTATTTTAGGTTGCTCAAGTCCTTGTCCTAATATACTCCAAGGTATTTGTAATATGATTTTGTGTGTGTGAATTGCCTGGAAGAATTGGGTATAGTTTCTGTATATATATAAACGTATATATATATACAGAAACTATACCCAATTCTTCCAGGCAATTCATAAGCCTCGGTAAGGACAGTGCAGGCTGTTCCATCAGGAGGACCACATTGTCAGCATAACTTCTAATCTAGTATTCTTCTCCTTTAAATTGCAATCCAAAAATGCTAGGGTTCATTCTTATTTTATTGGCAAGGGTCTCTAATGCCACACTGAATAACAGTGGGGATAGTGAGCAACCTTGTCTAGTTTCCTTGGCTATTTCCGTTTTTTCTTGGGATAAGGACATTTGCCTCTTGTCTCAAGTAAATTGTGTCCATCATAAACAGTAGTTTCCACAGTCCATCTGATGAAACATCATCTCACCTCAAGGAAGTCCCTTCTTCATGCATACCACAGTTTCCATCCAAATCAGTTGCTGAGAATGCAGGAACGGAAGGATCATGTGGCACAGAGTCATCCTGTGTGAAGGGGTAGGAACTAGATTTTTTCATCATGTTGTATTCTATTTTCCATGATTTCCAAATCACAGGAGACCTAAGTACCTAGGGAGCCAGACTGCCAAAGTGCCAGAGCATTAGATCCTAGACCAATTATACTCCTGTGTATTATGATCACTCTCTCTTGTGCCAGCTAGAGAGCCAAGCCGCTTCACAGAGTTCTGAGGAAATGAGAGGAGGGAGATGGATAGCCTTCTGGGTTCCTTGGGGGACGGGTGAGATAAAAATGTAATAAGTAAAAGATTAGATTAAAATATCAGGGCCTGAAGAACTGAAAACTATTCATCTTGTGCTATCACTCATGATGAAAAGATGACAACAGAGAGAGGCCTAGTGATAAACAGCCATAACCTTGCCAAACATTCCAGTAAAGCCCTATATATTTTAATAAATAAACACAGTCCCTAGAGAAAGAATGGCCCTGGGATGGAAATGCTTTCAGGAGGTGTTGAATAAAACCTTAAAGTTAAGGATTGTCAAAATCCAGTCCCAGTCATCATCCTGACTAATAAATGGGTAGGTCTGCGAGCAGGACAGGCCCAGGAACATCTGCTGCAGACCCTCCAACCAGCTCCTTTCTCTCCTTGTCAAGTTAAGTGAAAGCAGATTCTAATCAGGAACACTTTTGTTATCTGCCTCCAGCCAAAATTTGCTATGGCAACAAAGCCATAGAGAGGGAAAAAGTTGAGATAAACAGGGGGCTGGGGGCTGTGAGGAACTCATGGAGGGGAAGGTTAGGCAGCAAGTAGAGGGTTTGGGGACGTTAAAAAAAACACCTTCTTTGTGAGTGCTTCCTCCAAGGATGATGATGCCACAACTGCTGAACTCTCAGACTCTTTGGGGACTCTTCCATCAGCTTGGCCTAAAAGCTTGGGAATGAACAGCGTAATTTGTTTCCTCTCTTTGGTCCTCGGGCATCACAACCAGGCAATTAAATATGGTGTCCTTTGGTATGGGTTGTCCCAAGTATGAAGCTGTTTACTGATCTCTGCTTCCAGGGCTTGTCCCTAGTTGCAGGGAGGCTGTTTGTACTCACAGCACCTGACTCAGACAGACTTTGAGGGAGGTTTCTGGGGAAGATCATTCCAACTCTCCTCTTACAATTCGGGAGGGTCTCTACAGTGCAGATCTGCCATGCCCATTCCCTCAGTTTTCTGCGGTGTCATCCACATTGTAATATATATACACAATAAAAGCTCTCTTAGTGGCATGTACTGCATGTATATATATAACTGGAACTATGGGGTGTAGGAACTTACAAAAAGGCAATGATGTACTGAATGAAAAAACTTATCTTCTCTAAATGTTGGCAATCAATAATCTCTTCACAGTGCTGTGCAAATTGTGGTTACCCCAATGTTACAGGCTTCCATTTGACTGCAACATTGCTAGGATGGGCTGACAATGTTGAGTAGCTTCTCTCTTACACCACTGTAGAATGCAATTGTCTTGTCTATTCAACCCCAGCTCCCATTTCCCACAACAGCTTGGAGCAGCAGTAAGAGGAAAATGGCCAGCAGGCTGACATCAGTCCTCTCTAGGAATTGCCAGAAACTCTATGTTTGTTTCCCTGGTTTTCCTGACTGAGACATCATGCCATTTCCAATGGCCACCCCCCACAGTCGTAGCCCATCAGTCCCCCACTGGTTGCCAGACCATGCCTGGCAACCCTCAGTCCATTAAATGCCCCCCCCCAAAAAAAGCAGTATAGCTTTCTAGCCCTCCACAGCAGTACCCTAAACATTTCACAGAGTTTCTAATTTTAATATATATATATATATTCTTGGAGTCTGTGCATTTATTGCTGCTTCAGTAGCAGATGACACATTTCCCCAGAAAGCAAAACAGACTTGTCAGTCCTCCTTTACTTCTTTTTATAGCCAAACTGCAATGGATTAGACATCTTCAGGAAGGCATCATCCACTTTCCTTTCTGCTCTGAGTGTGGCTTAACATATTTATTTGACTGTAAAGTATTCATAGTGAACCGGTCCCTCCAAAGAAGGAGGTCCAAGGTGGCTGAAAGCACCTGATAACAAAATAAGACGCATAAAACAGCCATGGATCCCAACCCACTGCCTTTGCATGTGTTTACCAATCCTTAATATCCAACAGCATGCAGGGTGATAACCGTCTGAGCCAGTTCCTCTGACTTCTGCATCTCAACTTGTGGAAGGCTTTAAGGACAAGAAACAGAACCTTAAACAAGTCCCGAAATCAACGGTGAGCAGGCAAGCAGTCACACTGTGCACGAGCTGAAATCCCAGAGATGTATTATCATCTACTACTAAATGCAACATACACACACCACTTCCAAAGCAGAAACAGGGACAAAGCAAAATCGTTGACTTTCCTACAGCATCGGAGAAACTTAACAAAAATTTCCTGGACCTTGTCAGTTTTATTGGGATACAAGAATCAGTAAGATAAATATGCCCTGGTGAAACTGCCAAGGCTTCCCTCTTGCACTTAATAGGTTAAAATGGGTGGGTGGGGAAAACGTTCTCCAATTTCTGCAACTCCATGGAAAAAGTGTTAAGGTGAAGGCCTGATAATACATTTAAGATAGAACACATCTGTCCACACAGTGACATACACACAAAGCAGGAAGGTTGAAACGAAACTGAAGATCTATCTTTCTGCATGGCCATGAATCCATTTATAACACAGCTGTTAAATACAGCTGCATTTAACACCGCAAGCCACTGGTTTTCAAATGCACACCAACCGTGGGAGTAAAAGCACACGAAGAGGCACGTGCAGAATCTGCCTTCATTTTAGCAACTTCCTTTCAGGTTGACTCCATCTGAATCGGTCTCCCTGGTTCCGTGGTCTTTCCTCTATTTGTGTATGTGTCCATTTTGCTTATTATTCTGTCAGTTCCATCTTCACATGCCTGCCTTTGAGCACTGTTTCTTCAAGCCTGGCAGACTTTGATAAGATGTTTGGCTCATGTTTGCATTCTGGGACAGGCAGCATGTTATCTATTTGGGGGGGGGGGGGGAGAGAGAGCAAGCAGAGTCCAGCTGCCAAACAGTTAAGGTACATATTCCACCTATGAGAGGTCTGCACTTTTACATAAACAGCCTCAGGATTTCTGCTAGGATCCTTCTATGATGTGCATCAATCAGTCTGTAGGATCTCTGGGGGGACAAAACTGCAAATTATGCACATCCACTCTTATCTATTCTCTGACTTCCAAAATCAGCCACCAGAGACAGAACTGGAGAAATGAGGGGAGGGTGGGGCATGTGCGGCTGCTTGCAGTAGAATAGCAGCAAACTCCTACGCAAAGAAGCTCAAAATCAAATTATATGCCTATTTGTTACTCCTTTAACGGGGGTGGTAAGTGATTCAGACTCCTTCCTCAACAGTGACATATTTTATCCATGATAACTATAAAGTTTAAGGCAGAAAATAAGTCTGATCCATGGTTCACGGCAGAGCAGAAGACCAAAATCTTGATTATTCTGTTATGACTGTAAATGCTAATATGTGTTTCTGCTGTTTATTTTACTGGTAAATACATGAAAAATTGGAAGGTTTCCTTGCATTTTCTTTGATCTCTATTGACTAGCTGAGATTCCACATAGTATACCTGTACTAACTTGCAAAGATCTGAGGTTTAGTTAACAGCCTTTGATCTGGCAGCTCAGGTATTGCAACTCTGCTTTCAATTAGCTTGAAGAGGAGCTATGCAACAAAGTGTTTTGCAGTCTTATCTATTGGAGAGCATATTGTAATTATCCATTAAAAAAAACAGCACAAGGGCATTCTAAAAGGGATTTTGACAAAAGTTAAATCACCTTAGTTTTCAAAGCTGGATATAACCAGATTATTTTTAAAACTAAGAAGGCAAAGCAAAGATCCTTTACACTCTCCAGTATCGGCCTTACAGAGCTGGATTACCACAGCACAGTGGCTAGTTCTTATCAAGTCTACTTGGGTCAATTTTTTGGAATTTTACTTCCCTGGACTCTGCCACTAAATGATGAACATCTAGCAGCCCCGATGCATGCTGGGGCATTTGCTTCAGCCCACCTTAACACCACCTTTTTGATTACAGAGCAGATTTCATTGTATTCCATATTCTGATAATCTCTACCCTCGTGGTCAGGGCAAAATTGACACTCTCTCACACAAAGTATTGGAAAATTGTTTTTCGCCCCACCTTTTTTTAGAAAGAGCTGGATCTCACAGCTTTTAATATGTTCTTTGTCTAATAAACTCCAATGGAATAATATACCCTCACTCTTACTAGACAGGGACCAGAACACAATCTACTTGGTTGCTAAATTTCTGTCTAGCATATTTTCCTGCCTAGCGCATATTATTCTTTTCCATCATTGCTCAAGATCATTCCATCTAGGAGCTCTGAGCAGGAAAGCAAGCGCGTACTCAGAAGGCTACCAGTGCAAATTCTCCCCCTGCTGGAAATGTAGTGATAGTGAGTCCTGAAAATCCCTGCCTCCAATGCCGTTGAGCCCCAATCAGCTGGCTAGCCTGATCTTGGTGCATTTAGGAAGCTAAGTGGGGTTGGTCCTGATTAGTATTTGAATGGGAGGCCATGCAGAAAGTTCAGGGTTGCTAGGCAGAGGCAGACAGTGACAGACCCATCTCTGAATGTCCCTTGCCTTGAAAACCGCACAGGTCACCATAAGCCTGCTGTGTGTGACAGTAAACACACACACACGCCGATATTGAACACGTTTTGCCAAACACATAGTTTTATTTTCCCCTCCCATGCTTACTGTTGAGGTTCCTTCCAGAACTTCTGGGTTTATATTTATCTCCAAGTTGAAGCTCCGTTCATCAGATATGAAGCTGTGACTCTCGAAAGCTGATGTCCCCAAAAATCTTGTTGGTCTCTAAGGTGTGACTGGACTCAGTCTAGGTCTTCTACTGCAGACAAAAACAGCTACTCTCTGAAGCTATATCTGTCCTGCCCTCCACTTTGCCCAATGGGCATCAGACTTCCCAACAGAAGGCCTATTCCTGTTCATCACCAATATCTCGCTTCCTATTTCTCCATGAACAGTTGTCCAGTCCACCTCACTGGTGCTCTCGACTGGGAAGCCTCATCAGCAGAGGACTATAAGGCTGTGTTTGTGATTTGCAATGTTCTGTTTGGAGACCACCACCCAAACTGTGAGTCATGTTCCCAGCTAGTTTTTAGGCCACCTTTCTGAACTCACAGTGCAAGAGAACCTGCACAAGGAATGTATTGTATGTATATACAAATAAATGACACAATTCAATGGTTTTATACTATCTGCCAAGTTAAACTACTGCCGAGCAGCTGTGTACATTTAAAATGATCCCTGGCACTACTGAAGTTCATAAATCAGGAGCAACATACTTTCTTCCAATTAAGAGAGTTACAGGGAGAGAGAGAGAGAAATTAATGTGTCTAGGAGATGAATGACATTTCTATGTATTTATAAATGCAAGTAAAATAAATTGTATGAAAACCTAACAGTAGTATTTAAAGGGCATGGTATTTGGTGTTTGTGTATGTGTTTTTAAAAATCATCTAATGTACTGAGCATTTTCAAAAGCTTTGCTGGAAATAGTCCTGTTTTCAAAACCATTTCTCTCTGATGCTTCTTGCAAAGAGTTCTGTTTGATTCGTATGAGCTTTCAGCATCTTCACCTCTTTGAATCCCCTCCATTTGTATCTAATCCCTCTCTGATTAATACAAGCGAACAGCTCTTGCGAAGGAAACCCCCAGACAGAGATTTGGAGGTTATCTAGAATACAGCCATGATGTCAGCAAAATGGAAGCTTTGTAAAACAAATACACCCACGCTTTGCATATTTCCAATCGCTATACAGCTTACTCATTGCAAAGCAAACCAACCTGCTGAATGTTTGTAATTTTCTCCTTTTTACAAATTCATGGCCTCATACTTGCAAGTTTTCCCGAACCAAAATTATAATCCCTGGCTTGTACATAACAATGGTTGCATTTAGAGACCTGAAGCCACATGCACAAGTCTTTAGCTGATTAGTCAGAGAAGCAAATCAAATGCATGTTTGAATCTATCGATCTATCGATCAGAACAGCAAGTCTTGTTTTCAGTTGCGCAACTGAAAAGGCTTCCCAAGTAGTAATAGCAACAGCTAGATGGAGTATGCTTATATTGCTCCCATTCTACAGACATTCCACTGGCTGCCTGTCCGTTAAAGGTAAAGGTATCCCCTGTGCAAGCTCTGGGTCATGTCTGACCCTTGGGGTGACGCCCTCTAGCGTTTTCATGGCAGACTCAATACGGGGTGGTTTGGCAGAGACTTCCCCAGTCATTACTGTTTTACCCCCCAGCAAGCTGGGTACTCATTTTACCGACCTCGGAAGGAAGGATGGAAGGCTGAGTCGACCTTGAGCCGGTTGCTGGGATCGAACTCCCAGCCTTATGGTCAGAGCTTCAGACAGCATGTTGGCTGCCTTACCACCCTGTGTCACAAGAGGCTTTGCCTGTCAGTTACACAACTCAATTTCAAGTACTGGCTGTAACATATAATGTGCTTCATAGCCTTGGACCAGGGTTTCTCAATCAGGATTTCATGAAACCCTGGGGTTTCTTGATGGCCCTGGAAGGGTTTCCTGAATTGGTGGGAATTAATTAATTTGTAATATATTTTTGAAATTTGTTAAACATTTATTAGGTGATATGACCACCCCTCCCAAAATGACCAATGATGGTCTAGAGAGGGTGGGAAGGGGTGGGGCCCAGGGTGAGTGTCTACACAGCTATACTTCCTAACCATATTCTGCACAATCACACCAGTTCTGCAGCTTCTCAAAGCTTGAAGAATGTTTCCAGGGCTTTTCAATGGTAAAAAAATTGAGAAAGGCTACCTTGGACCCTCATGTCTGCAAGCTTATGTCTCCCCCTATGCTCTGCCATGGCAGCTTTGCCCATCTGAGCAGGGCCTTCTGCGGGGCCAACCTGCTCATAACAACTGCTCATACTCATGCAGGCTCTGTTGTGCCTCTACCTTGTAGAATGGTCTGCCTGAAGAAGTCACAAAGGCTCCCATTCTCTTGGCTGTCCAGAGGGCTTGTAAGCGCGAGTCCTTGGGCTGCATTGCACAAAAGATTTTACTTGGTTACTTGGATACCATATTAGGGACTGTGGATTGGGCAACTGTGCAGTTTGCTGCGGGCTGATCCTGTTGTTTAATTTTGCATCACTTAATACATCATGTTAACAGTTATGGTAAGCTACAGTGTTGTTGGAGTTTTTTTTCCAATTGACTTCCGTTTGTTTCTACAACTCCAATCCCTGTTCATTGTTTATTGAACATCTCATCTTGTTGATAGCACTGACTTAATCAGGTCGTCTCCTTGGAGTTCCAATGAGAAAGACAGGTTATCCACAAAAACGTTGGCCTTTTTGAGAAGTGACACCTGTCACAAACACACTTGCTTTCACATCTGGCTGATGGGGCTGCTGAGAGCCACCAGAAGCCCTCTGAGATACCTTCACCCATTTAAAGGAAAGCAACATTAAAATGGAAATAACATGGCAGAAAGAAAGGTAGCAAGAAAAAACTCGGCAGTGAGGGCTACTCCTCCTCTCTTTTCACTTTAACAATTCACTTCACTGGGAGACGCAGAGGTATTCTCTTGCTGCGGGAGAGCACTTGCTATGATTTCAAGTCAAGCCAAAGGTCCAAATGAGTGAGCCTGCATCATAGAAGGCTTCCTGGGGAGGTGGGGGGATTGCGTAAACTCCTCTTTGGATACATCGAGAAGCAACACCAAGTCAACAGGGCAGCTAAGAAGAACAGTCTGTGCATAACAGTGTACAAAAGTACAACATTCCCTGTGCCTGAGGTCTTGTTCCAGGGACCTGGGAAACTGGCTGATATCCACGCCCTTGCTTTTCAGGACCCTGGACCCACCCAAGCCTTGGGATTCTTTGAGGAAATTACAAGTGTAGCTTGCATATAAAATTAAAAGGAAGATGCACAGGTTCCCTTGCTGAAGTTTGAAAAAAGTGCTGAATGCAGAAGAAATAGTGCTTCAGAACAATCTCAACATTGTCGGACTCTTAGACGATGGTTGACCGCGATGGTTCTGAAAATGCCGGTCCAGGGTACCTTTTATGAACAAAGAAGGAAATTATGAAATACGGATTTTTCTCCAGCAGTGAATAAGAATTTCAGTTCACGGGATTATCTGGTACATTCTTCCTGGCTCCAAAGTAACAACCCTTCGCCGACATTTCACATTTAAAGGGGGGAAAAACCAGCAACAGGTGAATTAATAGGTCGGCAATGAGACAGTCGATTAATTTGAAATCTTTAACCACTCTGTAACTCTAATGTAAATATTAACCAAGGAACCAGTCCAGCTAAAGCCAATTTGCTGAATCTGGCTGCCGGTCATCAGACACTCTGCCTGAAGTATGTTCCACAGGGCTCTTCACAGCGCAGTAGCCGTAAATGCAAACATCATGGTGGGAAAGGGGTTGTTAGAGTTGATCCTGAGAACACTATAAAGTTTAGAATGCGTTAAGAACAAAGCCACACTCCTTCCTCTGTTTTTTCTTCTTTTTTTTTAAAGAAAAAAGCTTCAAACATTGAATCCCTTCGTAGATCACAGATGGATGGTTGTGAGTTGAAGGGAAATTCCTGTGAGCATTTTATCAGCTGGCTGCCTTTTCTTTTTTCTTGCATTAAAGCCAATGATAATGGAGAACATTAGTAGGAAGTAATAATTTTTCATATATCAGCTTTATTGAGGCAGTATTGTATCAAATCTCAAATGCATGCAGCAAAAAGGGACAACTCCCCCATATCTTTTCTTAAGATATGAACCAGTCATTAAGTTAATTGCTTGGATCCTGTTCTTTCATTCAAATACGTTCTGACTTTACAGCATGGAGTTCTGAGGTGTGGCTAGCATGTCCTTGGAAACAGAGCACAGATTTGGTGCACATTCACCTTGCGTATGGAACTTCTTTAAAATCCTTTGTACTGTGTGGTATGGGCTGAGCTCCCTCAGTTATGCCATTGTTGCAAAATGACTCTCCAGTTACTGTGTGTGAGTTGGCCAAAGGATTATGAATATTTCAAGTGCCTGTCAGAAGTGACTCCGACTCTCCTCGATAGACAGGTTTGTGTGGGCTCCTGAAGATGAATATAGATGTGGTAGAGGGAGTCTGGTCCATATTTGCGTGAAGAAGGTCACAGGTTCAGTCCTCAGCATCTTCAGTCAGCAGGGTCAGGAAGCAAGCAATGTGGAAGACCTCTGCCTGAGATCTTGGAGAGCTGCTGCCAATCACAGTGGGAAATACTGATCATGATAAACCAATGATTGAACTCGATATACAGCAGCTTTGTGAGCAGTTGAGTCTGGTGAAAACAGAAACTGAAAGACTGCTGTGAATTTGGCTGAAAACATCTTGAGGGTGCAGTCCCTCTCTCTTTCTGAGTTGAATTGGGAATCCTCTGTCCTGCTTTTCACCACTTGTCTCTATTTGCACACAAAGCAAATATTATTAACATTCCATAAATTGCCAGAACTTTCATCTCTGAAGGGAGCCAATCCAGAGAAGCGTTCCTCCAGGAATATTTTACTATTTGACAAATTGTGGAACACAAACAGTTTCAAAGGAGAGTTGAACTTATTATGGGGGAAAGTCATGAAAACAGAGCAATTTGTTAAATAAAGTGATCTGAAATCACCTCTGGTAATGGGAAGCTTCAGTGCCAAACTCAATGTTTGGGTTTGTCAAGAGTTGGGTCTGAGGGCTTCAGAGGGAGGAAGGACTCCTGCCTTGCTATGCTGAAAAGTTGCTGGAGGAGTTATTTCCCTATTTTTGTTCGTCCACATGAAATATTCTGTGCACATGGAGCAGCAATGGCAGGACAACCCCAGCATTGTTTCAGCACCAAAAAACAATTGGAGTAAAGGCAGAAGCCCCTCCTCTACCCCTGGGGGGATGTTCTGAGCAGTGTTCCACCTGGCATTCCAATGCTACCCCAAAGGCATCCCGAGGTCAAACCTGGACCCAGCTCTTTAAAAATTGAAATGTTTAGTTTTGCCCACAGTTGCTGCTTTACTCCCCACCCACCCCCGTGCCCCAGTGACATGGGTGAAATGAAAGAAGGGGCATCTTTCTATCCCAAACAACTACAAAACTGCATTGTGGTACAAAATGTGTGGGAGTGGGAAACCAACGGCAATACAGTAGAAAGGCATTACACCATCTAGGGTGGGGCTTTGTCACCTTCTCACAAAAGCAAGAAGCATTAAGTATTACTGAAATCCCAGGCTCCTGGAATGAATCACTGCTGTTACCGTTCAGCTTGTTCAGTATAAACACAGAGTGACTGACAGCTGAGAAAAGGCAGGAAGTGAAAATGAACCGTTTCAGTATCTGGCTGGTACCAACTTTGTGGACATCTATATGAGCCAATCATCTGAAACCAATATATCATGGAGGATGGAGGGGGGACAACTAGGAAGCAAGGTCACCCATAAAATCCCAGGTACAAGCCATGCATTTTGCTTTGTGCAGAAAAACTGATGTAAAGTATTTAAAGTATTCCTGATGGTTCCATGGGGATCCCTCTTGCTGAGGAACACGCATGTGCGTTTGTATGTGTTTGTACAGAATATCATGTAGCAACGTTAAGTGAAAGGAATGATTGGTTTGTTTCCACTTGTTGGTGACCTTTGATGGCCTCCCAGTAAAATGTACAACATTTATGACCATGATAAATTGCTCTTGAGGGAGCCATTTCCTTACTCTCCCTGCTGGCGGTAGAGTTCTGCAGTAACAGAGCAGGGTTAAGAAGGATGCAGAACAATAGGTGAGTCAAGAGAATGGGGCCCAACCTGAGACAGAGTGGGTGGTATGGGCCCCCCTCCCAAAGTGAAAAATGAACTGAAAGATGATTTACTGCAAACAAGAATCAACAATGGCAATCACAGTAGGACAAGCACACAACGGGAGGGAAATGGCTTATAGCCCAAAGTCTTGTCAACTTCCTCTCTAATAGATTCTCTACCCATGAAGGAGGTGGGGGAGGCAATGAGACCCGACCCTCTCATAAATGAGAGGTGTTCTTGATCAAACACATTCGCTCCATTAGTGCACCTATCACAACACGATTAAGTTCACGGCCACCAAGCCCCCATTTCATTAGGCCTTTCAATCAACTCCAAAGGTGGGGAGGGGAGAAAGGGAGAGATTCAGAGGAGGAGAAGGGATCAGTGGGACTTGATTTGCGGCTCCCACTCAAAGATGTGTTGCCGTCAGGTGCTGTACACCGCTGCAAGATCTTTAGGGAAATTTGAGTATTAAGAGCCAGGGGGGGGCTCCAATGACACCCTTTGGGACAGTAACACCCTCACTGCCATTAAAGGGCCCTTTCCCCCATTCAGCTGTGAGCAGCAATGAAAAAATGAGAAGTACAATCACCCAAAGTATGTTCTGCTTGGAAAAACATAAATGACTACCAAGACAAATTGGCTCAAACATCTGAGTCTCAGATGAAAGTTCCCTTTTGCACAGCAGGAGGAACTTGTGGATAGAATGATCTTTTGTAGTGGCCTATTTCTATATCCTCCTCCCTCATTTACCTAGTTTTGGTTACCTTCCATGGTTAATTTGTGAACAGCTGACAGAGCTGGAGTTCATTGATCTGTGGCTTCTAATTTGAATGCATGAAGCGGCCTTACAGTCATCAGATCATGGCTCAATCAAGATGAGTATTGTCCACACTGAGTGACAGGAGTTCTCCCAGGGTCTCAGGCAATGATCTGTCATTTATACAACCTGGGATGGACCTTCTCCATGCAAGGCTCTACCACTGAGCTATGGATCCTCTTCGACTTTTCCTACTTCACTGAGTCTGAACCATTCTACCACAGAGAAATCACCTAGATTGTTTCCGCAGTAGCCTAAAATATTGTGTCACCTTCCTTTTAGCTGTGCGGAATTTTGATTTCACACAAAAATCGGGCTCCTCAGGCATAGATTCAGAGGAAAGGTTTCCATCGCTCAGCTTTATGAAGTTCAGAAAAACAGAAGTTTCCCTCCTCTCCCTCTCAGTAATCCAAAGTGTATGGTCAGCATTCAAAGTGCCTTCTCTTTTCTTTCCCCACCCCCAACATATTTTCGTGAACCTGCAAGCCAGCCTCCCTACTTTTCTGCCTCCACTTTCATTCCCTTTGCATCCTGCTACTTTAAAAAAAAATTCAAGTCACATTAAGAAAAAAAGCTGGTTCTTGTATGCCGCTTTTCTCTACCCGAAGGAGTCTCAAAGCGGCTTACAGTTACCTTCCCTTTCATCTCCCCACAACAGACACCCTGTGAGGTGGGTGAGGCTGAGAGAGCCCTGATATCACTGCCCAGTCAGAACAGTTTTATCAGTGCCGTGGTGAGCCCAAGGTCACCCAGCTGGCTGCATGTGAGGGAGTGCAGAATCTAACCTGGCTCACCAGATTAGAAGTCCACGCTCCTAACCACTACACCAAGCTGGTTAATGTTCATTGTTAGAAATTAACATGCCCACAAAATAAAAACCCTTATCTCCATTTAGTGACTAAAATCAGCTAACAACAGTGGTTCTCAACCTTCCTAATGCTATGACCCTTTAATACAGTTCCTCATGTTGTGGTGACCCACAATCATAAAATTATGCAAGTGTTCTTTCACAGAAATTAAACCAAAACTGACCAATGGCATGAAGATGATTGTACATACATTGGTCTCCCCCCCCCCTGGGGTTTCTCAGTTCAGTTCTACCTCTTGTCCCACCATGCCAATCTTGCTCTTTTCCACTGCTCCAGACAGATGAACGCTCTATCTCGATCTACCCCCTAAGGCTGTTGTGTAGATGGCGCCCCTCCAGCCAAGCTGCTTGCCGTGTCGCGACTCCTGTGAAAGGGTCGTTCGACCCCCAAAGGAATCCTGACTCCCAGGTTGGGAACCACTGACATAGAATAACCACCTTATGTGTGCTTGGAATTCTTAGGAACCCTTCTGATCCACCCCAACCATGGCATTAGATGTGAGGTTTCCAAGATGATTTATTGTGGTTCCCCCCCCCCCTTCTATGGGATTGTGTTAACACATGATCATTATTATTGTTATGCCCCCCCACCCCCTGCTGAGTGCTTCTCTGAAAGTATTTGAAATGACATTGTTTTCCTACCCCCTCCTTTTCACCTTCTTCTTGGACACCCCCCCCCCCCAATCACTTCAGCTCTAAAGTAGAAATTTAAAGTCCAGTGGCACTTTAAGAAACAACAAAGTTTTATTCAAAGTTTTATTCGCTCCTCAGATACAAAGAAATCACAAATTTATTAAATCAAACGTGCAAACGTGCAGGAAAAAAGCAGCTCTGCCTAGCTTGAGCAGGTCAATTTTTTAATGTCCCTGGCTGGCTTTTGAGCTGCCCAAATCTGCCAGTGAGGGATTCTTGGCCAGCCCCTCCTCGAGCACTGAGTATCTCCCTCCCCTCACCCCTCCCCCACTCCAGAATATCGGGGGGGGGGGAGGTAGGGTCATTCCAGATCAGTTGTGCTTGTTGTAGAGGGAAAATTTAAATGGCCCCAAATTAACGTGACCAGATTTTAACATTGGTAAAGTGGGACACCATTGACTGGAGGGGTTCTTGATTAAAAATTTGGTCTATATGGAGCAACAAAAAGTTTCATAGAATGCAAAAATAGTATTGTAATATATATATATTTTCCATTTCAACATAAGTACCATTTGCCAGGTGCCCCCAGATGTCCCTCCAAAAGTGGGACAACCTGGTCACCTTACCCAAAATCAAAATGGAGATTGCATTCAGTGAAGATGGCAGGGACTGAACTGACCTGGGATTGGAATAAAAGCTCCATGCAGATTCAGCCCTGGAATGGATATAACCCTTGATATTTGAAAAATCGGTATGAGTAAAGGTGCAGCTCTCTGCGTTTCCCAAACTAACTTGCTGCCTCAAGCCTCCAATGCTTTAGAAAAGCCCTGATTGGCCAGGGTGTCAGTTCAAAGCTTTCCTTGTCCCCAGGTTGCAAGGCTTCCCTTAAAGAGGAAGCCCTAACTTCTCTTGGCAGAAGCTCCAGAAGCCCTAACTTCTATCATCAGAGATTTTCCTATTGGACTTATTCCCCCTCCTCTGCTGTCTCCAATCCTCCCCCCCCCCCCGCTTTCAAGAAAAAAAAGAGGTTCCTGCTGCGCTTGGCTCCCCCCCTTCTGAGCTTTCTTCATCATGTGCAGAATACTTTGCTGTTTAAATGGGGAAAGGGGGGGGTAGAGGAAAACCCGAGTTGAAATCAATCTGAATTCAGCAGGATCCACAACGGAATAAACAAAGTAAATGCAGAATCAGCCAAAGAAAGGATGCTACAACCTCACCCAATAGTAATCCCCCAGCATCTTGCACTGCATCTGACTGTAATATACAAGGTGACTTCCCCCTTGTTCTGTATGCAGTGAAGCAGACCTGCAAAGTGTGAGCCACAATTCAAACAGCAGGGACATTTTATGTCATTGGTTAGTATGCAGGATCTGTCCTGCCACTGGATCACATATAAGTTTGGGTGTTGGGCTGTTGAGTCCAGATCTTGGGTGCGAGCTAAATAAAGAGCTGATGTTTCACTCCACGCCTCTGTACTTTCTGGAACCCACCATTCCATACCTCCTCTCCAGTTTCCTCCCCGGTTTCTTTTTTTTTTGGATTGTGAAGGAACCCATAATGCCAGGGTTTATATTGCTCCTCACTTCTCAAAGCAATGAGAAGTTCTCTGGAGGAGAGATTGTGAGTTTGCTTTTCCCTGAATGAAAGACAGTTAGAGACTTTTGTACCTCATAATCTTTGTGTTATCGTGACATATAGCTGCAGTCACAGTGGAAGTAACCAGGCGTTATTTCAGCAGACAACAAACAGCCTGTGTCACATATGAGCACCTCCCAGCCCCTGCTGCTACTCTCCCTGTCCTAATAACTCTAGCTAAAATGTTTCAACTTTGAGTTTGCTTCAAACTTCAGACTTTCACAAGTTTTTCAGTGCTCTGGCTCGTCCTACCTCGGTGGAGAGATATCATCTTTTTCTTCAAAAGTAGATAAATCCTCAGCTATCGGAAGAGAATTTCCTAGCCATTAACTCACATAGAGGAAGGAACAATACCATTACCACATCCTGGACTGTGAATCAACAACATGCCTCACAAAGGAACGAGTAGCCAGCAGACCCAAAGGACGTCTTTTCTCAACTGTGCCACGCAGGGCTCAGAGTTTTGCTGGCATAAGATTGAGCAGGAGGGTTTCCCTGGGCTGGGTTGTTCAGGGGGTCAGTTCATACCAGAGTCCGCATCATGAAAAGACATAACCATGGGGGGAAAGGGGTGTGTGGAAACATCTCTATAGAAAGAAATGGATAGAGATCCAGCCAAATGCTCCGGGAAGCAGAGATTTAAATAGCCTAGGCTCAAAGGGAGCTAAATAATCCGATTACAATTTGAAATCTTTTGGAAATCGACTGCTAATTAAAGGTTGGCAATAATGCTCTGAGACAGAATCCAACTTAGAGAGAATATCCAGTTCCTAGGAGGCACAGCGCCTCAAGAAACCAAAGCTGATATTAGCAGCAACCTGTTAATCGGCCTTTAATCATCTGTCTTCAAGAAGATGTCAGAGCAGTGAAATGTTCTCTTTTATATGACTGACAATTAACTGCTTAAAAAGTTACACGCTCCCTCGCTCAGTTGTAATGTACCTTGTTGTCCCACACCCACACACCCACACACACTCTTACGAAAACTCTCTGTGCAGACTGAGGGCAGAAGAAAGATATTTCACCAAACACACAATTCACTAGTGGAACTCACTGCCACAGGATGTGGTGATGGCAACTAGCTTTAAAAGGGGATTTGACATGTTTGGGATGGATAAGGTTCACCAGTGACAATTGGCCAGGATTACTAAATTACTAAACCACCCAGAGCTGTATGGAAGGGCAGAATACAATTTAAATAAATAAATGGCGACCATATAAAAATGGAGTATGTCTAAATATCATTTTTAGGAGGGCTCTTAGGCCTCCATGACCTGCTTGAGGGTTTTCTGTGGCATCTGGTTTCCTTCTCATTGGTTTGTCAGGCCACCGAAGTAATATTCTACGTTGTATGCTGAAGATCAGGGGGTTCCAACCCATTTGAGCCTGTGTGTGGGCACAGTTGATGTGGCATGGTAGGCACTGCCACAAAATGGCTGCCACAAAATGGCTGCTTCTGGAACCTGAGCCAGCCACAAAATGATTGCCACAGCTTAATTTCAGCCATATGGTATAAATCCTAGTGCGCCTGTGACAGCTGCTGCCAAAGCAATGTTGTTGTTGTTTTGTTAAAATTACACAGCCAATCAAATCTCCAATAGAGTTAACCTGGAGTTCTTGGACAGGGGAGCTGGAAACAGAAATGATGCAATGGGGGGGACGGTGGACCCAAGTGGAAGTGGGAACAGGGATTCTCCCCAACACATACTGCGAGCGCTTGCAGTACTAGGGAGCCACTGTTATCTAGGGGTTAGAACAGGGGTAGTCAAACTGCGGCCCTCCAGATGTCCATGGACTACAATTCCCAGAATTCCCAGCATTCGCTGGCAGGGGGCTCCTGGGAATTGTAGTCCACGGACATCTGGAGGGCCGCAGTTTGACTACCCCTGGGTTAGAAGGTCAGATTAGGATTTGGGAGACATAGGCCTGAAATCCACACCCTCTCATGGAAACTTGATAGGTGACCCTGGCCCAGCAATATGCACTCAGCCTAATGTTCCTCACAGGAAGGGAGAATGGTGGAAGATGCATTGGATCCCTACTGGGAAGAAAGACTGTAAAGAAATGTAGTAATTAAATTAAGTCATCAATAGGGTGGATCCAACCAGTTTTCTTCTAATCTCACCCAGTTCTCCTACTCAATACAACCCTGTCCCTAATGACTTTTATCCATGCAGGTCCCTTGATCCTCACCAAAGGCTTTTAGTGATCCAAAAGAATCCGTCTTCCGGTTTTTTCAACAGTGGAAAAGCTTGCTGGATCCAACCTGCTAAACTGACGAAAAATTCCATATTGTTAGAGAGACGTTCAGGGAAAGGTCCATAACCTCCAAGTGGCGCTTGTTCAGAGAGTTGAAACAATTACACAAATTCTCTGGCCTAAAGGCTGTGAGAAGTTAACTGGGAGAAAAGTCATTTGGACGCAGATGAATTCAAACTAAATGAAGTACTTGGAGGGAGCCCTGTACAAATTTTCAGGATGTGTTTTTGTAAATATGTTTTCTTCCAACCCATGATGCGCACCCCAGACCAGTAGAAGTCACTTCAGTTAAGAATCTGATACTACTTCTTGGCAAGGCAGAATGAGCTGACATTTTTATTCTCTCCTTCTCCCTGCAATGATGTCAGATTGTGAACCTGGTCACATGAACTTTCATTATGAGGACAGAGTGGAAAAGCATACTCAATGGACATTTATTTCAGTTTACATATACTGATTCATACCTAGAAGCCAAAACTTAGACAAACACACCTAAGTGCTTTTCTGGATCGGGGCCTATGATTCAGCACCCCCAAATGCTCGTTCTGCTTTTCCAGTCTCAATGATGGAGAGTTTTGCCATGGATTTCAACAGCCCCACATCCCGCCAGCATTACTGTTTGTTCTCCCTGCGGGGACACCAAAGGCTCACTGTTACAATCCAGTCCCATTAGTACTTTGTACTAAAGCCGAAAGCCTTGATTCAGATTGTTTTTAGTACAATTTCTTTAGAATGATGTCATCTGCTTTAGTATTCCCCATGAAATTTAATTCAGATGCTTCCCTCCTATTCCTCAGGCAGTCTGGGCCAATGTGCTGTCAGTACCTGGACAGCCAGATCTTCCATCTAACCCACCTCTGGCCCTATTGGGCGATATATTTCTTGGCTCACAAAAGGGACAGGAGAGTGGGATGAAGGGCAGCAACAGAGAAATGGTGCAACCTTTAGGTTCCCTTTCCAGCTCCTTATTTCATGGCTCAGAGGTATTCCTTCAAAGGGTCTCCCCGCTTACACTTCTGCACCATCCAGGTGGCTAAAGAACTGACCCTCAGGGAGGACTTTCCAAGGCTAGCACTGGGGGGAGGGAGGTGATAAGGGGAGATGCCCTGGCCTTTACAGCAAGAGCTGCCATTTTCAGTTACCTCTGAAGATGACCTATTTGCCAGACAGATGTTTTATCCCCCCAATGACTGTCATGAGACCGTAACTCTTGGCCTGCTCTGTCCCCTGAGATCCAAACTGGCATTTGACCCAGCCTACATACTTGTGAGTGCCATGGTTTATTCCGTATGCTGAATGCCAAATCAGACTGCAAAGAGTCAAGAGGATCTCTCCCTATGGAGCAAACAGGCCAAGGAAGTCAAGCTAAGCAAGTACAAAGTGATGAGTGTTCTTAGGAGGGATGGGGGCCGCCACACTTGCTTGTGAGCAGGGGCAGGGGGGGCAGCACACCCAGTGCCATTTTCTTTCTACACACCTCACCTGTACATTGATTTGTTGTGTGTATATAGTACTTGCCTCTCTCATACACATATGGACATGGTGGGACCCTGATGGCAGTGGGCTGAGGGCTAGTGCCTCCTTTTGCCCATTGGAGAAAGTGGCCTTGGGAGGGATTGATGGATTGAGGTGCCAGCTTGGTGTAGTGGTTAGGAGTCTGGATTTCTAATCTGGCAAGCCGGATTTGATTCTCCACTCCTCCCCCACGTGCAGCCAGCTGGGTGACCTTGGGCTCACTACAGCACTGAGAAAACTGCTCTGACCAAGCAGCAATATCAGGGCTCTCTTAGCCTCACCCACCTCACAGGGTGTCTGTTGTGGGGAGAGGAAAGGGAAGGTGAATGTAAACCGCTTTGAGACTCCTTCGGGTAAAGAAAAGCGGCATATAAGAACCAACTCTTCTTCTTCACTAGAAGCAGAGTTGTGGCTGATATCAATGTGTACCATTCAGGTATTCAATCTATAACCCTCAGATAGAACTCCAAGGTTATGGAGCATATAGCAAGGTTCAATCTGGGGTAAGAACACACCAGGGCAATGTAATGACTTATGGGATGGATCTATGATGCACTTGACTAATGTGAGAAGGAAGGAAGGAAGGAAGGAAGGAAGGAAGGAAGGAAGGAAGGAAGGAAGGAAGGAAGGAAGGAAGGAAGGAAGGAAGGAAGGAAGGAAGGAAGGAAGGAAGGAAGGAACCTGAGTGAAATTAGAATTCCTTAGATATTTCATATTCTACTATGTTAGCTAAACTTCATGTCAAACAAAATCTAGTAAAATGTTCCCTCTTAGAGATTTTTTTTTGTCTTTTTTAAAAAGTTGTGCATTTTATTTGGCTGAACAATGAAAAAGGAAACCCAAGGGACCTGGGACTGTAACATTCAGGCACAAAGCAACATGTTTTATTAGGCTGTTAATACACACCTTGAGTATCTTAAGGAACAAAGACCTACTTAATGGCCTACTAACATATTTAACTCACACTTGCCTTCAAGTATGATTACATAAGAACTGTACTTTAAGAGCACAGAAATAGGACCCAATCAATAAAAGGTTGTTTCATGCATTACAATATGATTACAGCCATTAATTTAAGAAAAAAATATCAAAGCCTCAGAAACTCCAGGCACAAGATTCCAGAAACCATTGGTTCCTCATAACTATTTGCTATGACACCACCCCTCCCCTGCCACCTTGTGCCACTAGTAACACATGCTGACAGCTCTTACAATGCATGGAACCAGTGAGAAAAACCCAAATCATATTGTACAGGGTTTGATTGGGCAAACTGAAATCCACACTCAGCTAGGTCCCCAAGTTCCTCTCAACCTAACAGGTTGTCAGTCTGTACTCTTTGAAGAAGGATTTAGCATGGTGGCTGCCAGCTGCCAGGAAGTCCCAAATTCAAATTTACAAGCAGCCACACACTGATGGATACGTCTCTTTGTATTGACTACCCCTGATTGACTGACTGCAAAGTTTATTTCTGTTGGTCCTAAAGGTTCGATAGAAATGAAACTTTGTTCTGTTGCTTCAAACCAACATGGCTATCCATCTGAATATATATGCTAAGATATTCTTTCCTCATTGTCACTCTACCTACCAGACAGACAGGGGCCAGAATAACAATAAGATCCAAAGAATTGTGGAAAATACTGTTTTTTTCAGTTGGGATAAATAACTGTGTTAACAAATAGAAGCTTCCCATTTAATACTGGTATACACATTCCACATTCCAAAAATGTTTTTGGAGGATTGGAGGTTTCAACCACTGATGAAGCCAACGAAAATGGAATTTATCTAGAAGCCGTTATGGTTGTTCCTTGTGGTATATTAAAGATATAAAAGAAATTACATTTACTCATTGTATACATTATTACAAACATATTGCCTTAGAAAGGTTTCCTGTTTTCTTCTGTTGATTGTTCTTTGTGAACCTTTCTTTTTTTGTACTGTAATTTCATGGTGAAAGAAAATAGACTGTAGTGCAGGGGTAGTCAACCTGGTCATCTGGGCAATCTGGTCATCTTAGGCAAGATGGTTGCCAAGCGATGCTGCTAAGTGAGGGTGGAGATTCAGGATTACTCAACCTGCTCATGCACTACAGCAGGGGTAGTCAACCTGTGGTCCTCCAGATGTCCATGGACTACAGTTCCCAAACACTGGCAGAGGCTCATGGGAACTGTAGTCCATGGACATCTGGAGGACCACAGGTTGACTACCCCTGCTGTAGTGCATGAGCAGGTTGAGTAATCCTGAATCTCCACCCTCACTTAGCAGCATCGCTTGGCAACCATCTTGCCTAAGATGACCAGATTGTCCCACTTTTGGAGGGACATCTGGAGGCACCTGGCAAATTGTACTTATGTTGAGATATACACCAGTCAATGGTGTCCCGCTTTACCAATGTTAAAATCTGGTCCTCTTAATCTTGCTGCATGAGACCAAGGCCCATTGCTCCCGGCATGCTTTGCAAAAACACTAAGAATCAGCAGTGCTAGGTAGTCCAGGACATTTTTTATTTTATTTTGAGGATTTATATTCTGCTGTTTTGATCAATCTTAAAGCTGGTTTAGAATCCAAAGTGATATACAAAACTGCTTTCCTAAAGGGATGATGATAGGTACCCATTTATTTGTACCCGTTCCCTAAGTGTCTCAAACATCTATAATCTCTTGGCGTTTGCAGAAAAAAAAAGATAAGGTGCCCACTGAAGTGGGGTCTCCTAAATTGCTTGGAAAGATAATGCTGAGCAGACCATCAGTGCTATCATGCACTTTCATAGCATTGTTAAACAAGGGAAATTGAAGTCAATAAGTCTTCCCAGAAAATGTATTCATGGGGGATTTTTTTTTTTGTAGGGGGGGAGAAGGTGAGGACAGTGGTAGTTAGAGAGTTCGTTAGTGCCCTCTGCTGGCCTGTTCATGTAGGACAGGGTATAATAATTTGTTTTAATCAGTTGTTAAGCCTGACTATTTTAGGCTGAAGGTGAGTGGCTGTACTGGTTCAACAGTAAAATCCAAAAAACGGAACACAGCACACAGAATACCTTTTGTTTGGGCCAAGCAAATGCCACATAAGAGAGTGAGAGCTCTACGGGTCGCTAGAACTCTTCCTGAAACTGGATGCGTTTTTTAAAATTAAGGGACAGGAAAATTCCTCAGAACATGGCAGTGCATCCTTGTCAAACCTGCCTTGTGTGTGACGCATATAACTAGATATACAAATAAATATGTCCCAGCACACCTCTGTTTTCTGTTCTTGCCCTCCTGGGCCCAGCCAGCATTGTGTGTGAAATGAGAGCTGCTCTCACCCAGCCCTTTGGGCCAAGAGGCAACCCATCGACTCACCTCCATTCACCAGGTCCAGCCATTGCATCACACCGTGCCTTTATACCCCGCTTAGGTCATCTTTGCTTCCCTTCCATTCCCCCGTTTACATAGCCCGGCAGCTCCATATGTCTGCCGCAGTTTGCTAGCAGCGCTAGTAGTGCACTGCACATGTCTAAGAATATTTTCCCACATTCTTGGGGTCTTATCTCCTGATAAGAGCTGTGCTCATCCGGCTGCGACTGCTTCTGGAGCCTCCAGCTATTCTGCCAGCACCCAGGGCACAAGAGCTCATTCCCAAACAAGCGGGGCAGGCCGCATTACAAAATGGCCTTTGTCTGGCCAAAGGACTACTCCTTTTCCCCTTTTCACCTACCAAGTGTAAAGCTGACACTTCCCTGACGGTCTGACTTGAAGTGAAAGAAAAGTGTTTTATGTCCTGAGAATTCACATTGGTGTCTCCTGTGCCAGCAAAAGACTTCTCAGGTGGTTAGCCATGTTGGCTCGAAGCAGTAAAACCTATATGTGGACTTGTAATTCCCCTTGTAGGGTGTCTGAGGAAGTGTGCTTGCACACAGAAGCTGACACCTTGGGTAAAGGTCTGTTGGTCATGAAGGTGCCCCTGGACTCAAAGTTTGTCCTAAAGGTTTTTCAGTTCCGCAGCATCCTGGGCTGGGTCAGCGTATATCTCCAGGCATGTAAACATTTGGGAGAGGGGCAGACAGACTAACAGAGAAGAAGAAAACAGACCTGCTCAGTTAAGGGGGGGGAGCAGAGAACCATCATGGCAGCCCAGACTGCCCAGTAATGATCAGAGGCCTCGGCACAGGAGCCTGCCTTCTACTGGGGGTGGCTCTTGCCCCTTCAAGGGAGGCTTCCTGTGTGGGAGTGAAGAGCAGCAGCTTCTCATGCCACGGAGGCAAGTGACATCACCCGGCAATGACCCTCCCAGGGAGCTCTTGCAAAATGGGCAGGGCATTTCCTGGCAGGGCTGTTGCTAACTCCCCTTGTCATAGAGAGCCCACCCAGTTCAGTGACTCAGGGAATGCTCTGTTCATTACAGCCACAGGTGCTTCAACAGGAAGCACATCCTCTAGGCACCGGGCTGAGAGGAAAGCATCCCATGAAGCGCTGAGGTCTCTTCTCAGCAAGAGCCCTGATCAAGGGCCCGTCTAAACCAGGTGCTCCAGTCCTGCGCAGGTTTCACCTCAGACTTAACTGGTATGTCAAAAGGAGGCTTCCAAGGGGCTTTGCTGATTTAAAATGTACCCACTTTTCTCATGAGCATCCCAAGACTGGCCCAAGTCATGTGCTCCTTCCACAACTGATTTGCTCATTTGAGCAGAGCCATCTGAAGGTGCCCCCTGCCACTGGGTAAGATGAGCTGCCTGTATGCATGCATGTCTCTGTCATTTGGCAAATTATCTAAAAGAGAATTGTTCAGGAGGGCATTTCTATAAAGGGAGTAGCTCTAGTATGACTGAACGCTGAGGGTCGAGATTGAAGGGTGCTTGTATAAAGAGCATGGGATTCGCAGGGGATGCATTATCCTATTCCCACTGCATCGTGTGCTATTTATGTTCTTTAACGTGCCATGTCTAATACTTTTTGCTTTGTTTCAAATTTCTGCAATCCTTCTCCGGTTGCATTGCTTATTAGACGCCTCATTCTGTTGATTACATGATCGACAGAATGCATGCACTGCTTGGAGTCTCAGTGAGAAAGATGAGCAATAAAGTAAGCAAATAAATAAAGCCACAAAGGTGGAAGCCCCCCCTCCCCCCAGCTCCTTGTAGTAGCTGCAAAACCTAAGCCCAGGCTGTTGCTGGGTGCTGGGAGAGCATGCTTTAAGAGACACTCCTGCAGTTCATGAAAATCTTTAAAGCTAAGTGCCAACACCTGGAATTGGACCCAGAAACTCCAATTTCAGAATGGGACTAATAGGCTGACCCTGATAACAAACTGGCTGCCACATTTTTCACCAGCTAGACTTTCCAGATCATCTTTAAGGGTGATCCCAAGTAAATGTTCTCAAGTAATCTAACCCTGAGGTTACTGCAGTATGAATCAGCACGGCCAGATCAGGCAGCTGCAAATAGAGCAGTGGCTTCTTAACTAGATGAGGCCAGAATCCCTTATTCTCCTGCAGGAGATCAGGATCCATCAAGGTGCCTAAGCAAAAGCTACATGCCATCAAAGGGAGGAAGAGCAATCCCGTGTAAGGCTTCAGGCTGTCGGTTTCTGCAGTGCATCTTCATGCAGCACCTGCATTGCGTGTGCATCAGGAAGCCTGACTGCCAGATCTGCAAAGGAACTATGAAAACATCATCAAACCTCTGATTCTGCCAGAACCAAAACACGGATTTGCTGAGACATCACGGGCATCTCTAGATGGAAGTGATGGTTTATTAGGTGCTCTGTGAGGTACCAGCATGTCAAGGAGAAACTGAAAGACCTTCAAGTTTCCATATGCAAGAAGCAATTCGGGGAGGGAGGAGGGTGAGCATTCCAGCACACCATTTCCCTACTCTGGGATAATTTCATGCTTAAACGGAGTTTAATTATAGTGTTATAATTATATTTTCAGAGACAGATGTTAAAATATGAGATAGTCAACACTTTTCAAGACATTGTCTCTTTCCCATCAGCATTTATGGACAAGGTTAGTTTCTAACAATGCCATGGACTAACATCTTTCTAAATCCACTGAAGTCCATGGTCTTTGAAGGGTGCGAGTTTGTTTAGGACTGCACTGCAGCCTGTAATATCTTACTACTTAGCCACACGTAGAAAAAATTAGTGTAAATAAATAACACCCTGGGGCTAACGTTGTTTTAATATTGCTACTGGCACAAATATTCCCTCCTCTCTAACCTTTTATTTAAAATGTTTTCTGTGTATTTTAATGGTTTTGTATGTATTTGAACAGCATTTTACACTCTGTTTTTAACTTTTGAAATGGTGTGTGTTTGGGATGCAGGTTGGTTTAAATGGTTTTAAAATAGAATTCTATCAGTTTTATTTATTAAGCTATTTATATTCCACCTTTCCTCTTAGCACATTGGTGGCCCTTGTAAAGGGCAGAAAGTCTGCAGCGCTCAATTTTTAAAAATATATATAGTACCACTAGGTGGCGCTAGGTAACCTTAAATCAAGGCTTTTCAAACTGAGTTACACTGAGGCCTATTTTTACCACTAGTAATTCTTGTTGCTCTTTGCCTGACCAGCAGGGCTCACAAGAATTTCTTGCATTTCCTTGTAGCGAAACCACATGATCTAAGATGAAACAGGGCAAGGAAGAACAATGTTCAACACTCTGAGATCTTTGAAAGGGACACAGCGCTCATTGTAGTGTCCCACAAGGGTGACCGTAGCCCAGCCCTCACACTCTCAGCCTAATGTACCTCACAGGGTTGTTGTGAAGATACGAGGGAGAAAGAAGGGGTAGAAATGAAGTGAATAAATAAACAATCATGCTGCATTGTAAGGGAGAATTCTTTCATGGACTCTCTCTCTCAGGAAGTAGAGCAGCCTTGTGTGTTTTGGCTTTCAGGGCTCCTGAACTGATGGCTGAGCAATGCCTTACGGTTTGATTTGTGTGCTTGGACTTCCTGCATTTTTTCTGCTCACAGCTTCAGCTCTGGAAAAACCTGCTCACTGCTTAGCCAATCCTCCTGGCCAGTTCTTGGGAAGAGGACCCAGCCCTTTCTGGGCCGTTTGCTCCCAGGTGCCCAGATGCAGACAGGCTGTCAGTATTTCTACTTCCACCCTTTGTGCCAGAAGAAGAGAATTGCTTCAGGCAGGTGGACGATCCATATTGGAGCTCAGTCATGTAACACTTAGGACTTAAAAGCTCTGCTATGAGCTATCTAAAGCTATGCATTTTCTTGTTTTATTCCCAAATTCCCCTACCCTAGTAGTCTAATTTAAAAAATTATAACACTTCCTTGTCTAGTCTCATCATTTATATATATCAACTCTGCTACTATTTCTACACAAAATAGCCAACAAGGAGCCGTCAAATTCTGCTGCAGCTGCCAGTCCGGGACAACTCCAGTGCCTGACATAGCACTCTCCACCCGGCAGGCACCAATCACACAGGTGCAGCGATTTCATGGGTGGGCTAAATGGTAGAGAGGAAAAAAGGGGGAACTGCTGCCTGCCATGCTGTCAGAAGAGGCACTGTGGTAGTACCCTCCCTGGGAATTACCACCAGCACAGCTTGCCCTTCCTTCGGCCTATTCTGCACACATGTTTGTATGCAATTTTGAGCTTCCCAGATAAAGAATAGAATTAAAATTAAAATTCAAGGAGATTAAAATAGCCACTACATGATTTCATGTTGGTAGGCCTTAGCGGAACATTCTGCAGTAAATACTTTCCTGCTTGTGGAAGGACATCAGACATGGGTAGATAAAGCAGGAAATAACTAGTTAACACCTCATATAATAATAATAATAATAATAATAACAACAACAACAACAATAACAATAATAATAAAATAACATATTTCTAGGTAGCCTGAGCTATAGTTTCTCAATGAAAAAAATGGTGTATCAATCTCTGTTGTCCAATGGTTTAAATAATTTATATATATGTTAAATATAATATTAAATGCTGTTTTAATATTTTAAATGTTTTGCTGTTTGCCTCTTGAGGGGCAGTATTTGGGTTCAAAGCAGGATGGAAATGTTTTAAATAAATTAATAACATTACTGCAAGGAGACTGAGCAGAATACTAGCTGAAACAGGCTGCTCTGGCAGTCACTTCTCTTTCTGTAGCCCAGGACAAGGCAGAATACAGAGCTTGCTGTCACTGGCAAAAAGGAGTCAGCCCAGACAAAGAAGGGTTTATGTGGGATGTCCTTTCACCCCCTTCCTTGTCACACTCGTCTAACTCTCTGGTTGGGCATTTGAATCAATTCTGCTGCGAGGGAGCAAGTAAGCGAGAGAGTCAAGGGAGCAAGGTAAGTCTTTGTCTCTCAAGTTATCCTAATGAATTGGTTCTCTCTGGGCTCGTTATGAGAGGTAAAAGTCAAGCCAGGTACTGATTAAGGAACAGGAAGCCCTCAGAGGAGCTAGTGGCACCAGGCGCTTTCCTGCAGAATGTGACTCAGCGGCCAAAGAGAGGTTCTCTCTTCAATGTAGGAGTAAAAACGGAATGTTTAGTAAAGATGGTGCCACACTACACTGAGGCTCTTGCTTCTGGTTATTATTGCAGGAAACTAGGAAGAATGTAAGAAGATTTTCTAAGATGTTTTATTTTCATCAAAGAAATTAAATGGGTTTTTAATAAAAATCCACCTCCTGCAAAGAATCACAGAATTGATGGTGTTAACAAAGAGACAATTCATGGAGTTTATCCTCCATGGATTAGCAGCTGTCCCTAACATCATGCACAAAGTACAGATTGTCCTGGAAAATTAAGGGGAAGGTGGATAGATTTTGATTTTGAGGCATTCTGGTAGAATCAATGTATTTGTTGTTAAAACTATTCATCAGCATAATATACATACATGTCATTTAATGTATGTATTGTATAAGAGCCACTGTAGTATGGTAGTTAGAGCATCAGGCTTCAATCAGTGATACCCAAATCTCCACTTTCCGATCGAAACTTGATGGGTGACTTTGGACCAACCATACATTCTGAGCATAATCCACCTCAGAGGATAAAATGAAGGAGAAGAGAGCAATATAAGCTGCCTTGAGCCCCCATTGAAGAAGAAGCTGGTTTTCTTGTACCCCACTTTTTACTACCTGAAGGAGTCTCAAAGCAGCTTACAATTGCCTATCCATCCTGTGAGGTAGGTGAGGCTGAGAGAGCTCTGAAAGAACCATGACTGGTCCAAGGTCACCCAACTGGTTGCATGTGAAGGAGTGGGGAATCAAACCTGGTTCCCCAGATTAGAGGCTGTTGCCTTAACCACAAGCTGGGGAGAAAGGCAGCATTGTAAATCAAGTACATATGACATCTGGGATACTTGCAGAAATCCAGGGGAATTCTGCACCCTTTAAGAGAGAGCCAGCTTGGTGTAGTTGTTAGGAGCATGGACTTCTAATCTGGCGAGTCAGGTTTGATTCCACACTCCCCCACATGCAGCCAGCTGGGTGACTTTGGGCTTGCCATAGCACTGATAAGGCTCTCTCAGCCTCACCTACCTCACAGGGTGTCTGTTATGGGGAGGGGAAAGGGAAGGCAAGTGTAAGCCGCTTTGAGACTCCTTTGGGTAGAGAAAAGTGGCATATAAGAACCAACTCTTCTTCTTCTTCTTGTAAATGTAGCATCGTGCCAGTTGAATGTAGGCGTTATATTCCAGCCCCTTCACATGACATCATCCACATTCAGCATCTGGCCAGCTGACAGCTCGCTACATCCTCCATTTTAAAACACTTCTTTGGGAATCGCATAAAGTGGATTCACCACCCTAAAAAGCTCTAGCTTACGGAGAGCAACCAGCAGGCAACAAGCAGAAGGAAGGTATGGAGGCTCAAATGCGCTAGAGTTGTCTGTATCATCCCACCCTCACACCTGCCCACTTCTCCCAGGGATGGGAATTTCTTTTTGTAAAATGCTGATGTGCCTAGAGCAACAAATAGGCAGACAAGCATGTAGGCGATGCCAGAAATAAAAGACCTTGAATGGAGACAGACATGGGTGGGGGAAAGGAGGTAGCGGGGGGGGGGGGGAGTGGTGAATAAAAACAAAGATTTGTTTGTGGCACAAACCATGGCTCTCAAAAGTGAC
Source organism: Paroedura picta (assembly GCF_049243985.1). Lineage (NCBI taxonomy): Eukaryota > Metazoa > Chordata > Lepidosauria > Squamata > Gekkonidae > Paroedura > Paroedura picta. The sequence goes on from NC_135378.1 coordinate 42,256,384, forward strand.
TTTCAAAAGCACTATACATCTATGATTCCATGCATAGGCATTGCAACAGACAAGTCTGAATTTTAAAAAGATTAGCAGGCATTGCGGGACCTTCAAACTGCGTCAGAATATGGAAGAAGGGGATTGGTTGCCTGAATTGATTGACAGGTGGAAGTGCGACATGTATAAGGCACATTGTTTTTTTCCACCTCTTCCAGCAGCAGGTGAGAAGGGTAAGATGCACAAAAAGAAGGCAGACAAATGTGAGGCAGCAAAAAGGTGAATAGGGCCTGGGGGGCGGTGCCATATTATGTCGCGCTTTGCAATTTTGTGGGCATGACGCTATTTTTACTAATGTGTGTAAATGCCCCCAGATAGTTAGCATTCCAGAATCTAGTCCTAGAAAGTTAAAATATGGTATACACATAGTTCCTCTGATTATGGGAAAGTTTTAGAATGTGGACCATTAGAAAACTCTGCTTTGAAACAAAGCAGAGGAAATGTATTTCAGGATCTTACAGTACTTCTATATTGACTAGAAAACTAGACCAAGTTGCTGGAAAAATAAGAAAATGAGACACTTTCAGTAAAACTTAAGAAAAATTATATGTTTAAAGCTTTGACTCATGTTTTGCATAGCTATACGCTGTTGGTTTTATTTCCTTTAAGTATTTGTGTTATTTTTGCTGAAAGTATCCCAGGGGGAATATATGCCCTCTTGGCAAGTTAAAGTTGGTGGTGAGGAGATCTGGGGCCCACTCCAGGATATTATCAGCTTTAGGAATTTAAAGAGGCAGTGGTGGGGCCTCTATTGAAAAACCAAGTGCTGGATCCCTCCAACCCATTTCACACTTGGCATTCCTGGATAAGGTGATTGAACAGAAGGTAGCAGGACAGCTTCAGGAAACTTCAGCACTTGACCTCTTCTAGTCTGGCCTCTGACCTGGCCATAGGATTGAGATGGCTCTCGTTACCCTGACAGACAAAAGCTATATCGAGTCAGGTTGACACTGCTGTTCTTATTACACCTGACAGCAGCGTTTGACACAGTCCATCATGAACTGTTGAACTACTCCCCAGCCAACATAGGTATTAGGAGCTTTTTCCAAAGTCAGGGGTAAAGGGTGGCCTTAGGGGGAAGTATGTGCAAGTATAAGGCCCTCTGCTGTGGGGTCTCACTGGGAGCCATACTCTCCCTCTCACCCAGCTGATCTGGAGTTTGGGGCTGGGCTGTCATCAATACGCTGATGATACCCAGCTACTTCTGCTAAAGGATGACGATCTGTCGACACCACCAATCTGGCCAGTGCTTGGAGGACATGGTGAACTGGCTCAAGCAGAGTTGGCTGAAGGTGAACCCAGCCAAGATGGAGGCCCTGTGACTGGGTGTCAAACGCACAGGAAACTCACAACAAAACTTATTCCAAAAGAAAATAGTTTTATTGATTAGCACTATACGCATTGGACTGAAAGTCAAATCTGACTCGAAGCCAGATTTGCCTCAGCTTATCAATACATTTCTCCCGCCCAAAACTTGACAGTTCCCAAGGAGGGGGGTTAGTGAAGAAAGACATATGTAAAACAAAAACAGGATTCCAAACTCCCATCCTTGAGAGAGGTGACAACAACCCTGTGAGCCCATAACAAGATAAGGTTAACATAACATCACTATTCTATTTTATTGCTTACAAACTACAAGGCCGGGGCTAGCAGGCGCCAGGCTCAATTAAGCAGTATAACTGACATGGAGGAACTCAGGCTAATTTATGACAGAGATTCTACAATCCTGACATCCCTCCGCATTAAAACTAACTTCACTCCCCCACCTAGCCGGCATCTACCGGACGAGGACAATCAGGAAATGCTCGGTGGAAAGCCCGGAGAAGGCGGGGCGCTTTCACATTCCCAGCCTCAACCCACTCTTTGTCCCCAGAGGGGAAATCTTTCCAATCGACCAGATATTGAAGGCGACCCTTATGCAAACGAGAGTCTAATATTTGGTTGACTTCATAGTGGGTGTCTTTATCGATGTAAATTGGCACAGGCGTAGCTGGAGGAGGGTGCCACTCGTCCGGGGCCGGAGCTCTTCGCAGCAGGCTGGAATGAAAAACCGAATGTACATTCCTATAAGTCTTTGGTAAAGCTAGCTCAACAGTCACATTATTAATCAGTTTTACCACTTTAAATGGTCCCACATATTTTGGGCCAAGTTTTTTGGATTTCTGTTGGCACCTCAGGTTCTTAGTAGACAAATAGGCCAGGTCTCCCACTTTCCATTCAGGTGCAGGTACTCTCTTTTTATCAGCTTGAGCTTTATAGGCTTGTTTTGCCTCCTTGAGGCTAGCAACAATTTCTGGCCAACCTGTACTGATGGTTGCTGCCCATTTATTTATGTCAGGAGCCTCAGTGGAGCTGAGCTCCCAGGTGGGGGCTGCCACCAAATCAGTTCCATACACCACTTTGAAGGGTGATACCCCGGTTGAGGCGTGGACTCCATTGTTGTAGGCAAATTCAGCGAGTGGCAATAAGGAGACCCAGTTATCCTGCTGGTGATTGATAAAACAACGCAAATATTGTTCCAGGATTTGGTTTACCCTTTCGGTCTGGCCATTTGATTCAGGGTGATAGCCCGAAGTAAGGGCTTGCTCCACTCCCAATAGTCTTAAGAGTTCCCTCCAAAACTTGGAAACGAACTGGGGGCCCCGATCCGTCAAAACACGTGTCGGGATCCCGTGCAGACGTACCACGTGTTTAATAAAAAGAGAAGCCAATTTAGGTGCTGAGGGCACACCCGTGCAGGGAATAAAGTGAGCCTGTTTAGAAAAAGCATCCACTACAACCCATATTACGGTGTTCCCGTGGCTGGGAGGGAGGTCTGTGATAAAGTCCATAGTAACATCTGACCATGGGCGAGAGGGGGTGGGCTGTGGCTGTAATAGTCCCTTTTTCTTACCCCCAGCCGGTTTTGAGGCAATACAAATGGGGCACCCCTGTACATATTTTTCCACATCTTTGCGCAGAGATGGCCACCAATACTGTCTCCTGACTAGGTGCAGAGTTTTTACGAAACCAAAATGTCCAGCAGTTTTTGCATCGTGGCAAAGTTTCAAAACTTTTCCCCTGACCGAAACAGGAACAAAGAGTCTCTCCCCCTTAAAAAAGAGCCCCCCCTTCTCCGTCAGATCAGGGCGGAGGGAGCAAAACTCCGGATCTTGTGACATCTCCTTCTGGACCCAGCCCCCTGGGATGGGCGTAACAGTCTTTGTGTGGCTACGCGTCACGGCGGCCATCCCCAGTTGGGCGGGGGTGAAAACGGTATCTACCAATGGGTCTCGTTTGCTGTTATACTGGGGCAGGCGTGACAATGCGTCTGCCAAAAAGTTCATTTTGCCCGGCAGGTGCTTTAGGGAGAAGTTGAAACGGGCAAAAAACTCCGCCCATCTCATCTGCTTGGCGGAAAGCGAGCGGGGCTGCTTGAGTGCTTGAAGGTTTTTATGATCTGTCCAGACTACAAACGGGATCGCGGAACCCTCCAGCCAATGCCTCCAGGTGGAAAGGGCCAGTTTTACAGCAGCTGCTTCTTTTCCCCAAATTGCCCAGTTTCGTTCTGCCCCCGAAAATTTCTTTGAAAGATAGGCCAGCGGGTGTAATTTCCCGTCTTCCCCCTCTTGGAGGATCACGGCCCCCATTGCTACGTCCGAGGAGTCTACTTGTACAGTAAATTGCTTAGAAGGGTCAGCATGGGCCAATACTGGTTCGGATGTAAACAGCAATTTTAGTTTGTCAAAAGCGTCTTGACAGGGGGGGGTCCAAAGCAGGGGCGCTCCCGGGCGGCTCGCCGTTTTACCCCCTTGTTTGGTCTTTAGCAAGTCAGTGAGGGGCAACGCCACCTTGGCAAAGTTGGGGATAAAGGTCCTGTAAAAATTAGCGAACCCCAGGAAGCTTTGCAGCTGCTTCCTGGTGCGGGGAGGTTCCCAAGCCAGCAAATCACGCACCTTGCCAGGGTCCATCTCAATCCCAGCCTGGGAGACTCGGAAACCCAAAAACTCCACCGCATCGCGGTGGAACTCACATTTAGACAGTTTAGCAAACAATTGGTGCTTCCGCAAGCGGCTGAGCACTTCGCGGACCAAGTTAGCATGACTCTCAACATCCTCTGAATACACAAGAATATCATCAATGTACACCAACACCCCCTGGTACAATAAATCATGCATAATTTCATTTATCATATTCATGAACACGCCCGGAGCGCCGGCGAGGCCGAACGGCATTACGGTGTACTCAAACTGCCCTAGGGGAGTATTAAAAGCCGTTAAATATTCGTGCCCCTTCTTGATCCGGACTCGGTAATAGGCTTCCCTCAAATCCAGTTTAGTGAAGATCCGCGCCTTCCCCAGGTGGCCCAATAAGTCTTTTATCAGGGGGAGCGGGTAGGCGTTGCAGGTGGAAACCGCATTCAACCCACGGTAGTCAGTACACAAGCGCAGCGAACCGTCCTTCTTTTTTACGAAAAGGACCGGGGCCGCCAAGGAAGATGTGGCCGGTCTAATAAAACCCCTCGCCAGGTTTTTGTCCAAAAATTCCCTAAGCTCCGCCATCTCCCGCGGGCTCATGGAATACAGTTTGGCTTTGGGGAGAGGTTCCCCTTTCTTTAATTCGATGGCACAGTCAGTTTTACGATGGGGAGGAAGTTGGTTGCACTCCACCTCCGCGAACACATCAGCAAAGTCCCGATACTCGGGAGGGAGCGCCGCCCCCCCTGATCCCAAGGCGGCCACAATCCCCGCACTTGGAGGATCCCGCGGTCGAGCGTGCTGCTCGCAGGCGGGAGAGGTAAATTCCACAGTTCCTTCTTTCCATTTCACTAGGGGGTCATGTTCTCTCAGCCAATCCAACCCTAACACGCAAGGGAAAGCCGAGTGAGGGGCTACCAAAGTTTAGCAAACAATTGGTGCTTCCGCAAGCGGCTGAGCACTTCGCGGACCAAGTTAGCATGACTCTCAACATCCTCTGAATACACAAGAATATCATCAATGTACACCAACACCCCCTGGTACAATAAATCATGCATAATTTCATTTATCATATTCATGAACACGCCCGGAGCGCCGGCGAGGCCGAACGGCATTACGGTGTACTCAAACTGCCCTAGGGGAGTATTAAAAGCCGTTAAATATTCGTGCCCCTTCTTGATCCGGACTCGGTAATAGGCTTCCCTCAAATCCAGTTTAGTGAAGATCCGCGCCTTCCCCAGGTGGCCCAATAAGTCTTTTATCAGGGGGAGCGGGTAGGCGTTGCAGGTGGAAACCGCATTCAACCCACGGTAGTCAGTACACAAGCGCAGCGAACCGTCCTTCTTTTTTACGAAAAGGACCGGGGCCGCCAAGGAAGATGTGGCCGGTCTAATAAAACCCCTCGCCAGGTTTTTGTCCAAAAATTCCCTAAGCTCCGCCATCTCCCGCGGGCTCATGGAATACAGTTTGGCTTTGGGGAGAGGTTCCCCTTTCTTTAATTCGATGGCACAGTCAGTTTTACGATGGGGAGGAAGTTGGTTGCACTCCACCTCCGCGAACACATCAGCAAAGTCCCGATACTCGGGAGGGAGCGCCGCCCCCCCTGATCCCAAGGCGGCCACAATCCCCGCACTTGGAGGATCCCGCGGTCGAGCGTGCTGCTCGCAGGCGGGAGAGGTAAATTCCACAGTTCCTTCTTTCCATTTCACTAGGGGGTCATGTTCTCTCAGCCAATCCAACCCTAACACGCAAGGGAAAGCCGAGTGAGGGGCTACCAAAGGTTGGATTCGCTCCCAATGTTTTTTTATGTCCAAGTCCATGGGGCGCGTCTTTGCCGTGGCTTCCCCTCCGGGAGCACATTTCCCGTCTAATTGGGTGATTGGCAAGGGTTCCTTCAGTGGCACCTTTCCCACCCCCAAAGTCTCGGCCAGCGCCGGGCTCACTAGGGATTGGGTACACCCCGAGTCCACAATACACCGGACCCCCACTGTTTTCCCGGACTTGGGGTTGGAGAGATTGGCAGGTAGGAGTAGCAAGGGGGAATCACTCACCACGCGTTTGCCCCTGTTGGCGGCCTGCTGGCGGGGCGCCTTTACAGCAGACCGTCCTCGTTTCCCGACTGCTCCTCAGCTTGATCCTCGTCCTCCAGCTCGCTTCCCTCCTCCGAGTCGTCCACTGCCGGCACGGCAGCCACAGGCACCAGAAGAGACTTGGCGCTTTTCTTCTGAGTGGATTTCTTGGCCGGCTGGGCTTTCGGCGGAGGGCTGCTCACGGCCCTAGGGGTCGACGCCGCTTTCTTCGGGCAGTGTGCGAGGAAGTGCCCCGCTTGGCCGCAGCCCAAGCACAGCCCCTTTTCCATGCGCCGGGTGCGCTCAGACGGCTCCAACTTGCCTCGGGGCTTGGCTTTCGCCGGAGTGGAAGTTTTCGCCACGGTTTTGCCTGCCAAAACCTGAACCATCGAGGCGCGCTCCAATCGATTTTCCATCTCTCCAGCCAGTTGGACCCACCCCTCGACGGTAAGCGGGTCTTCCAGGAGGAGGCATTTATCTGCCAGGGTAGGATTGAGGCCCCCCACAAACGCCAGCACGCGTTGGGGTTCTGTCCAGTCCGGTACAGAGGAAGCCAGCTCTTTAAATTCCCTGGCGTACTCGACCACTGACAACTTCCCTTGCCGGTGGGCCCTGAGTTTTTTCTCCGCAGTCTCCCGTTCGAACGGCTCCACGTACATCTGGCGCAGCGCCCGCATAAAGTGGTTGTAGTCGCGGATGGCCTGGGGGTGGTAGCGGTACAAGTCCACGAACCATTTGGCAGCTTTGCCTTCTAGGGCTTGACCCACGAAACGCACCCGCTCAGCGTCGTCCTGGAAAGTGAACCCCATGTCCATCATGTAGGCCTGGAGGTGCACCAGAAATGTGGGAAAATCGGAGGGGTCCCCAGCAAATTTAGCCTTGAATTTATAGGTGTTCCGCAACTCCACTCCACGGAGGTGGGCGGGTAGGCGCCCTGGGCCCCAATCCGCCGGTGCCGGGGCCTGGGCCAGAGGTCTTGCGCCACGGCCGATGCCTCGTCCTAGCCCCGCTGCCACTCTAGCTCGTTCCGCTACCCGCGCCGCCTCTGCTGCCCGCGCGGCCGCCACCGCTGCTTCGCGCGCCGCTGCTGCTGCCGCCGCCTCGGCTCCCGCAACGTCCGCCGCCGCCGCCGCTGCCGCTGCTGCTGCTCCCTCACCGCCATCCGCGCCGTCCCCTCCGGCTCCATCGCCACCCGCGCCGCCGTCGTCCTCTCGCTCCTCGTCCTCGTCTTCTCCTTCCCTCTGCGCTCTCGCTCGAGCCGCCGCCTCCGCCTCGATCTCTAGCTGCGCTCTGGCCCTGGCCACCGCCTCAGCATCCACCGCTGCTTGCGTGTCCGCCATGCCGTGTTCCCGCAGTGCAAGCCCACCGCTCGCTCTTCGCAGACTGGTATCGTGCGCACCACCACCGAGCACTTCCTTTAGCAGGCGTTGTGTTCGGCGTTTCTCCTCCGGATCCAGCCGACCCGAAAGATTCTGCAGCCAGTTAGTCACCCTGTCCAGCTTGTACTGCAAGTCCTGTGTCTCACCCACAGGCTCCAGCGCGTAGCTAGGCAGTCCCAGGTGCTCCGGCCACCTTTCATCCCCAGTAGGGCGGTCGTATTTTGACAATCGCCTGCGCTGGGTGACGTGTCGTTCCAAAAATTCCTCGGGCCCCGGGGTTGTCCCCGAGAGTGCCCGCATCATGCCCGAGCTGTGCGGCCCAGCACCAGCGCCGTCGCCCTGGGAGAGGTCCCAATCCAGGCCCTCTCCCTGCTCGGAAAAAGTATGTCCCTCGCCCTGCATTTTGCAGGTGAAAGGAGTTGTGAGATTTGACTTGATGTCAAACGCACAGGAAACTCACAACAAAACTTATTCCAAAAGAAAATAGTTTTATTGATTAGCACTATACGCATTGGACTGAAAGTCAAATCTGACTCGAAGCCAGATTTGCCTCAGCTTATCAATACATTTCTCCCGCCCAAAACTTGACAGTTCCCAAGGAGGGGGGTTAGTGAAGAAAGACATATGTAAAACAAAAACAGGATTCCAAACTCCCATCCTTGAGAGAGGTGACAACAACCCTGTGAGCCCATAACAAGATAAGGTTAACATAACATCACTATTCTATTTTATTGCTTACAAACTACAAGGCCGGGGCTAGCAGGCGCCAGGCTCAATTAAGCAGTATAACTGACATGGAGGAACTCAGGCTAATTTATGACAGAGATTCTACAATCCTGACACTGGGCCGACAAACAGGTGATACAGCTCCCAATGCTTGAGAGAGTGCAGTTAACCTGTGTCTTCCATCAGGAGCCTGGGCATGATTTTGGATGTCTCCTTTTCAATGGAGGCCCAAATTATGAAGCCTGACATTTTCCACCTGCACCAGGTGAGACAGCTTGCACCTTGTCTCACAGAGTGATCCATGCAAGTGATCCACCTTGCCAGAGTGATCCATGTGATGGTCACCACTAGATTAGACTTCTACAACTCACTCTACCCAGGGCTGCCCTTAAGACAGCTAACTCCAACTGGTCCAAAATTCAGTGGTCCAAGTTCTGACAGGGATTCAGTGGAGGGCATATGTAACACAATGCACTCTCAGCTGCATTGGGTCCAGATTGGAAACCGAGTCAAGTTCAAGGTTTTGGTGCTAACCTTTAAAGTCCTAAACGGTCTAGGAGCTGTGTATCTATGGGGCCATCTTTTCCCTTATATTTTCCCCAAAGCGTTAAGATCTACAGAGCAACATCTGATGACGATCCCTGGGCAAAGGAGGTGAGATTGGCCTGGACCAGGGCCTTTTCAGGTAACAATATTCACTAAAAGGTCATATACAAAATAAGTTTAAAATACTGCAAACTTACATGTCCACAACTAATAATTTCAGATGGGGGGGGGGGTTGACCTCAGGCGCCGGTTATTGCATTTCCCTAATAGTGAGTACCCAGCTTGCTGGGGGGTAAAACAGTAATGACTGGGGAAGGCACTGGCAAACCACCCCGTATTGAGTCTGCCATGAAAACGCTAGAGGGCGTCACCCCAAGGGTCAGACATGACCCGGTGCTTGCACAGGGGATACCTTTACCTTTACCTTTAATAGTGAGGCCAGCATTTACTGGCGGTTGTTATTTTGAGCCCTGACCAAAAGCCTGGTGGGACAGCCCTGTCTTACAGGCCCTGCAGAACTGATTAAGATCCTGGCCCCAGCTTGATGAGATGCACTCCTGAGGAAGAATAGGGCCCTGCAGGATCTTAATCCATTCCGCAGGGCCTGTAATTTTGGTGTTCCACATGGAGTATCTGAAAGTAAAAATATCTCTAAACTCAGACCCAAACCATTTCATTTGGGCCTCTGAGGGAGGGCTATGACAGCTCAACCAATTTCAATATTGTTTAAAGTCATTGTGTTGATTAAAGCTGCAGCAGAGACCTTAGAAATTAGGAAACAGGGGGCAGAGAGCTGCCTGACAGCTGCAAAGAACAGTGGGTCATGATTGTTGACTTCCCCCAGCCCACCCTCCCTCCCCCCTTCCAGTGGCCTGCATAGCTGTTAGCTGCACCACTGCAACAAGCTTTCTTTTTCTTTTTTGCCTCTTCTTTTGGCAGATGTGACATTTGTGGAGACCTAGACTCTGGGAACTCTCCTTGAGAAATGCTTCATGGCTGGGCAACACATATTCCAATTAAACTGTGTTCCAGTCACAGAACATTTTAGCTGATGTGACCTGCTACCACTTTCCCCGTATTTTAACACGTTCACAGAATTTCATTGGTATCATGCCAGTCTTAAGTTGACAGAGCTCTCATATATATAGTCCTTTATATAATTGAATAATTTATATCTTGCACTTCAAACTCAAAGTCTTGATGGGTAGCCATGTGTTTCAGGGAACCATGGAGCAAAAAAAAATTAAAATTAAACAAAATTACTCATACTTGCTTAACAACCTTCTTTGTCCTATAGGTCTTGAAAGGTTTTTTTTTAAGAATGAAGAGCCTATCCATTCTTCTTTCCCTGAGCATGTTTCTTTCTGCAAACCTCACACCATCAGGCCACCTCTCCTGTTACAGAAAACTGCTAAGAGCCCGAGACTGTCTCAGGATTTCAGAGGAAATGACCAGCCTTCGACCAATTGATGGAAGTCTTCAAGATCACTTCTGGGAGGGAAAAGGCTGTGAAATGGTCTGTTATTGCAATTTCAGTGAATTACTCTGCTGCCCAAAGTAAGTTGTTTGCTTTTCCTACTAATAATCACAACTAGGTTCATAGCTATTAGGCCTGTACTTTAATCCACAGGCAAACCTCAAAGGCAAAAGTTGTCTTGTACTTTCTGTTAAGACCAACCAAAATAAAAAGCCCTTCAGGACATTAACAAATACTCAGTTTTGTGATATTGTCGTTGGTTCTAGGGAGTATTACATTATTTTTTTTTTAGGAATCCTGTACTGAGCTATTAAACTTTATTGAAATCACAACAGAAAATGCAGTTCTTAATCTAGAACCCTAAACTATAAGAAAATTGTAGCAAATTCTCAAACATGAATGATAAATCATGGCAGAGACCAAGATCAACTGTTTCATCTAAATTTTACTTTCCATCCAAACCACTGCCTTTAAGATTACCTGTTAAACATTCTAATATTTGGGTGTCAGCTAAAATTATTAATTAAAAAGGGGGGTGATACCAGGCCCACTCTTCTTTTGGGGAGTAAGTCACATAGAACTCAGCAGGTTTGATTCATTCCATGGTCAAATTCTTTCCTCTGCCTTTTGATAGGATTGTATCATTGAATATAGTCCTATGAGTTGGATCCAACCCACTGATAAATAGATCACAGGATAAATAGATCACAGGGTTGTCCAATGGATTTGGTGCAATATAAGAGGTACAGCTTTTGGTCCATTGGATTTAATGCAACACAAAAGCTATCGCTCCAAATCTACCTTGAGCTGAGTACACATGTTCACTGTGGAGTCATGTAACACTTTCAATGTTATAAGGGTTACCCATGAATCCTATTGTTGCTTCTTTTAAAGATGGACCAACAAGGAAGGTACAAAGCAGAAAGACAAGGTGCAGTGCTGGTCCTGAGCTATTACGGAATTGGAATGGAGAATTAATACAGGAAATTAACATCATACTATGAAGGCAGATTACAGGGACAAAAATAACAGAAGCATCTGGGCATTGGCTGCTTAGCGCCTCCTTCTTGCCAATATTTTCATTCAGAAAAGTGGGCACTTTGCAAAATTCTTACATTCCTTTACCAATTTACTCTTTGTCTAAAAAGGCTGGGAATTCAGATATTTTATGCTTAAATTCTATCTAATTCATATTCTGGTTGCTCTTCTTACAGCATGGAGAACAAAATAATTAATTGTAGGAAACAGAAAAAAAATGTAGAAAACAGAAAAGTTTCCTTTGAATGAATTGAATCCTTATCGTTGGTTTTGATGTGCCCTATTTCAAAGTAAATAAGGGTTCCAGTATTGCAGTCTACATGTTATTAAAATCTCACATATGGCCAATACTTTTTAATTTAAAAATCAAGCAGATGTCAATGTTTGATTTTTTTAAAAAATACGTATTTGCCTACACATTCATTATCTAGGTTAATAGCTCTTTCATACTTAACCAATTTAATTTTCTGGCAATTTCTTTCAGAAATATTTTCTTTGGGCCAAAGATCTCGTTTATGATTCCCTGCAACAGCTCCTGAAAAATGCATCGCATGAGAAATGAAGACAATGTCAGACCCCTTGCTATAGAAGACAGAATAAAACTAAAAAAGCAACATGAACGTTTTCAAAATCGACAAGCAAGCTTAAAATCATTTCAGCATATACTTTTGCTAGAAGGTCTCCTACTAATTATATTATTAAAATTAATATCAAACATGATGGGTTGTATCTGTTCCATTCCAATAACCGCCACGTCACAGCTAACTTCTGACAACGCCAGAGGTGTTCAAGGCAAGAGACATTCCAAGGTGATTTATCATTGTCTGCCTCTGCATAGTGACCTTGGAACTCCTTGGAAATCTCTCATCCAAATACTGACCAGGGCGAACCCCGCTTAGCCTCTGAGATTATTAGTATAAGCATATTAAATACACAGAGTTTGTTTATCAGCTAGTGTTTAATTCTTGTTGGTGCCAAGTATTCCATTATAATCCCTTCTGTTTAGAAAATTATCCAGAAATTCCAGTAGGCATAAATAGGATAGACAATAGTTGACAAGTACTATGCAGTCTCTTTCAGTGTGGACTTTAATGCATGTGATGGGCATTTCCCCCAAAAGACTAACAATTGAATCCTATGTTTGATGAAAAGCAAATACTATTAATTCCAAAGGACCCTCGTCCAAATACGTTTTGTGACTGTAATCTAAAAAGTTATTAAAATGTCACATATGGGGTAATATTCTCTAATGTGAAGGGCACAGCAGTAATTATTCCTGTTAAGGAATTTCTATGGTTTTGAATAATCGCCTATGAACAGTTTGGGTTGTGGTTTTATAAATGGTTTAATAAATCGTTTTAACATTAACAAATAATTTACTTTAGTAAGCTAAAAAAATATATTTTGAGAAAAGAACTCATTCTACTTTTTAGATAATAATTTAATGGCCATTTCACATGTTTTATTACTGTATTTATTAACCGCACACTCTGTCGGCTGACTCACGACAGTGTTCCAAAAACGTGGACTGTTCCCGAGTTTAAAATTCACAATCTTAAACATGTTTATAGTTGCTTAAGGGAGTGCGGGACAGCTGATGCCATAATTCCAAACCGGGATTGGGGAATTTTTATATTTTTATGGAATCTCAAAAGGTTAAGTTGTGTGAAGTCATGAGTAGAATAGGGGGAGATGAATGCGGAGATTGCAGTTTAAGTGGCTTTCCTAGCCAAGCCACAAATGCATATGGTGTCCCAGATTTCTACACAGAAGGGCATGTTTGTCCAGTTTCGTTATTTTGCTAACATAGGGTAGAACAATACCGTAAAAGGAGCTCAGAGGGTTGTGGCCATTCAGACTCTGAAAGTCCCAGAGTACCTCAGGTGTGTCAGTTGTCTTATCAGTAATCCTCAGACTAATCAGCCAAACCAGCTACCTACTTCAGTGCTATTGCAAAGGATTTCAGTTATCTAGGATGTAGTTCCCTCCGGCATGATGAATCTGTTTTGGACTCAAATCCTGGCATCTCCGATTACAAGGCTGAGGAAGATTTGCTTGAAATACTGCCTGTTAAAACAGCTCAATAGTAAATCAGTCATTTGTCTGACAAAAGGGGCAAACTGTACATCAAAACATAGAAACTCTGGTGATGGGAGTGTCACTTTTAAAGCATTAAGACCAACGTGGAAAGCACCCTCCCCAAAGGACTTTGGAACATGCATTTGCTAACATGTCGTCACCCTTTTCAATCCTGCTGTACTTTCTAGCCCAAAGTCACTAACTTTTTTCAGTCTGTGAGCACCTCTGGAATTCTGACAGGGTGATGGGCATGACCACAAATGGCTATCAAAGAGGTGTAGCCAGCCACAAAATGTCTGTGGTAGGCACCCCCTTTCTAAAAACACTTGGCAGGAACAAGGAAGGAGCAAGGTGAGCACACCTTGGCATCCCTGGCTCCCTGTTGGGAATTTCTGCTCTAGCCATTATGCTCCAGCCACAGTGACAGTGCAGGCGCTTATGACCTTAAGTGACCGGCATCTCCAGCACAAGCTAATTATAATAAAAATACAGTCATGCAATTTTACAAGTGATTACCAACACAAAGCCTTCTCCATACAGATGACTCATCAGTGAAAAACACATGGAATACAAACCCAGTTGACAAGGAACAAAAAGGAGTTTTTCCATTCATCTATGGAAACATTTAAAACTGCCATATTAATTTCAGTTACATAGGATAAGCTATAGCATGTTTATAGGCATACGTTGTGTTTCCACATTTTATAGCACATTAAATAGTAGCTACTGTAACATTGCTTCAACTACTTACAACACTAGTATATTTTATTGTTGCATGACAGGTTACAGGAAAATGATGGGAAGAGGTCTGACCATCTTTAGGTGTTAAATATTTCTTTTTAATTAGTTATCCACAGTAAAGACACATCACAGGCAGGTCAAATTCACATATTTGTTAGGAAACACAAAATGGTGGAAATGCAGTTATCAAATTACCTTTCTCCACAACCATCCATTAATTCAGAAACCTGAGAGAATATTGCCACAATAGCAAAAGAGGTTCAAAAACTGCTGTTAATGGTCCATATGCATTCAGAACATCAGCCTTGATCCTGAAAGACTTACAAAGGAATGCAGTAGGGCAAGTCCCATCTTTGCCTCTTGATACACGTTCACCTCTGCATTTGTTCCCTTGTTTTTTTGCTTTCTTTGTCCACAGACACACCACATATTTGTTTGTTCAGATTTTTGATCAACTTTTTAAAGAAATGCTGAGAAGCCTGAAATTGCCTCAGTGGTGAAGTTGCATTCCTGACATAAGCAAGCCAATCAGCATTGTGTACAGCCTGGTCTGAGGACTGACACAAGGGCTAACCAACCAGCACAGCATGTGTGTAGATAGCAATGCCATTTTGGACTCACTGCTGAAATTATGTGTCTGCCTCCATTAAGTTTCATATTAGTATCAGAGCTCTACAGCAAGTGCAGTTCTCCAGTGTAGTGCAATTCACGGGCTACATACTGGGATTCTTCAGGAGTCGTATGAAGAAAGGCTGAATGAGAGGGAATCTACAGAAAAGAGCATTTGAAATGTCATTTAAAAGGTTCTGGCACAGCATAGAAGCGCTCGTCCTGTTTTTAAGAAGCCAAAGACATAAATTTAAGCCATGAGATGGTAAACTCATGATAAACATTGGGACACTTTCCAAAATCAAAGATGGATGTTACCTATCCCCACCTTGGACAGACTCTTCTGTAAGATACTCAATTAGAAGCTAGAGAAGCAGCTTTAAAAGCAGCATGCAATAATTCAGCTACATAACAGCATCCTGCTGGCTCATCTTGCATTGTCCTCAGTTCTCATCCAAATATTTAAAGGCTTTTACCTACATCAGCCTTTCTCTACTTTTTGCCATTGAGAAACCCCTGAAACATTCTTCAGGCTTTGAGAAACCCCAGAAGTGGCATGATCAAAAAGGTGGGGGATGGGAAGGCTGACATGACTGTATTTGGTTGTATCACCTGATAATTATATATATTTTAAATTAAAAAACAAAGTTAACTTCAGGAGACACTTCCAGGGCTGCTAAGAAATCTTGGTTGAGAAAGGCTGGCCCACATAATGGTGCTCTGATTGTATTCTTGTTTCCTGATTATTATAACACAAGCTGTGCCATGCAGCTGTTAAAATCCAGTTCTTGAAGGTGCCTGCTGTCAAACACCATTGTGAGACCACTAGAATCTCTCAGTGCGTGTGTGTGTGTGTGGGGGGGGGAGGGAAATCACCAGGACAGTTACCCACAATAGCTCTCAAAATGAGCAGCCAGTCAGAACGGCATGCATACTCTTCTCTATGATCTTATTCTCCCCCACCGCTTTAATTTCTTTTTTTTGGCAGCACAATTAAGATGTAGTCTTTGAAAAAAGAAATGCTCAGAACATCAACCATACTTTTCTGCTAGAGTTAGTTTGAAGAATGGTTTATTGGAAGCTATCCTGTTCAAAATACCTTGAAAAAATTATTTTACAAGCTGAGCCTATGCAAGTCCTGTGGAGCCAAGAGGGCTTATTTCCAGAAAAGTGTCACAGCATTCTTCCTTTTCAATCATTCTTTAGCTCTAGCCAACCGATGAGGGAAACCCCTTTCCATTTGGGTCTTTGGATTCAGCTAGAAATCAAAGGTCCCTCAAGATGACATGATAGACTGTGGATCAAGAACAAAGTGTTGCACAGCCATGAAAATTAGAGACCACAAAACTGATCAGATAAACTCATGACTCACCTGCTTATTCAGTGTTGTAGCCTGATCCTAACTATGCTTTCTAGAATTATATACCATGGATTTCCAAGTGCCTTACTTCCAAGTAAATGAGCAAGACCACAGAGCTCTTGATTGTTGAGGCTCTCATTTTTTTAAAGGTAATCTTCAAAGTATTTTGCTATAAGATGATGGACAACGGCAAGAACACACCTCAATGGCTCACTAAGAGTTCAACAAATATCAGATGGAGCTTAAATGCATGACTTTCCTTGTTTACGAAAAAAATAGTCTAACTAGCCAACATCAACAGAGACAGTATTAGACAGCTGGAACAGACCCCATCTACTCTAAACTGGGTTGACAATATGGCAGGTGAACATATTTCCAACATAGGGAAAACAGGTGGGAGTAAGATGGAAAGGGCGAAAGAAAAGTGTTCTGAAACCAGCACAACTCAGACTTTTGGAGTCCTAGCCCCCCTCCCCTGAGGCTGTACCACATCACTACTGCAGTCCAGAAGACAAAGACTTGTTCCCTAACACATCACCTAGTTAAAGTCATTAGTGTTCCTCTAACTTATGTGCCTCTTCTTGAGGCAGAAGAGCCACTTTAGCTGAAGGAAAGTAATTCTACAGGAGTAGCCTGTTGCAGAAAAATTAAAACAGAAATCCACAGCACATTCAAGGCTTACAAAATGTATTCCAGCAAAAGCTGCAGGTCAGAGCTCACTTCTGCATGAAGTGTCGAATCATAGCACCTGTAGCTTTAAGCTGATAATGGATGAACACGTCACACAACTGACAAAGTAAGCTTTCACCCATGACAGCTTATGCTGGAGTACGTTTTATTAATTTCCAAGATGTCGTCAAACTCCTGAATAATTATGTGGGGCAAAGGCTTTAGACTGCAAGTAAAGCGGCAGGATATTGCCAGGATAAGGCCTGCAAATGTGCCTGTACACTTGCTTCTAGTTCCAAGAGAGCTGATCACTGGTTATGGCTTAATCTAGAATCACCCCTAGCCAGAAGCTGAGTTGTGCAGACACCTCCACGAACTGCATGATTGGCCAGATCAGGATTCCTAAAGGGCAATAAGGAATTTAAAAGGTTGGATCATCAATTCACAGCTCTGTAATCTACTCATTATGTTGACAATGAAGAAGGGGTCTTATTGTGGAGCTAGTACAGAAATTAAGAGTACAAAGAACAGTACTTGGAATAGTAATACAAAACAATCAGCATAGAGGATACAAAAAAAGTTTGTCGTCCACTTGTCGGTGGGAGTACTCCAAGATCAGAGATTGCTGACTACAGCCTCCAATACTACTAGTATTGTACATCAAATTACAAGCCTGTATTTAATAGCAAATCATGAGTTGCAACCAAGTCTGTTACTTTGAAAGCAGCAGCAAATGAGCAACAGCTAATATTAAAGCTCAGCTCAGGCTGAATGTCAAGCTGTGATTTGCTAAACATATATTAGAACTCAAACCATGGTTTCAACTTTCAAGTGGCATGCCTGTTTTCATTTTCCGGGTCTCAGAGCCAAAAATTCACTTGTCTCCGTGCTCCGGCAACATCAGAAGTTAAAGCGACAGCCTAGTTTGTTAATTCAGAAGCACTGCCAAGCTTAAATTAACAGAGACACCTATATGGCATGCATACCTATATCAAGCCATGGTTTCCAGTTCATGGTTTGTGAGCTGCTACCAAACCAGGTTTATCAATACAGACATCATGCCAAAGCATACCATGATCTTTGAATTGACACAACAGGTAAAGGTAAGAACTCAGAAGTATACTAAGAGTTCTCCAATGCAAAGGCCTCTTGAGAAAAAAAAATTCAAATGCCATCAGCAGAAGTTGCAACTAAATAACTGGAGGACCAGCTAATTTGAGTATGGAAGTTGCACCTGGCGCTACTGCATTTTCACAGCACTATCCAGATTAAATGTTCAAAAAATGTTACTTTCAGAGGGTATTCCACATTTCAACTTATTCTAGGAAGTTAACAGACAGAATGAAAAAAAACAGCCTTACACACATGCCAGACAGCAAACCCATGCAGGCACAGAAACATCAATAGTATTTATTTAAAATATCTTTTATCATGGAAATATTGTTTAGCAATTCCCCCCTTGTCCCCAGCCCCACCCCCGGCAGCAATGAAAAATAACATCAGGATTTCCTCTCTGAATACCAGGTATAAAGAAAGCTTCAATACATCCAAAACAGTCTTTAAGTCTGCAAGTCTCAAGTTTGCTTGTTTAATGGACAGAACTATCCATTTTTAGATCAGATTTGTTCTTGTCATTCTTCACAGAGTAGATGAAATAGGTTAAGGTGTCCTTCTCATTCACTGGAATAGTCCGAAAATGACATCCAATTATCTGTAAGAAAAAGTTCAAGGATGTTGAATGTTCAGTGCATGACAGAGACTTGGTGCATTTATAATTTCTTTCTAGTTGTGGATACAGCTGAATCTAGTCTTGGTTTGAAACACAAGCTTAGAATGACATTCTTCAGACCAACATGGCTACCCATTTGAATCTATTCTTCAAGCTTGTTTGCACTTGTCCAGCCAACATTTTTTTTCAGGAGAAACATAAAGTTCTTTATCATAGTCTTACTCTATCATAGTCTTACTCTATATCATAGTCTTACTCTATTCAGACTGTAATAACCCACAGAATCCTAACTGCCCAACCTTAAATGTTTTACTAAGAATTCTGGACTACTGGGAATCTATATACTATTTATCTTAGAATGGGAAGATCTGAACATACTAAATCTGTGGATCAGGGCTAAGGTTGGGCGCTTCAGCATCCACAGCACTGGCTGCACAGGGAGAGACTGGCCGCTTTGGTTGCCAAAGCACCCAACCCTACAGGACCCACAATGAGAGGAAGGAAATTTTCCTCTAAACTTGGGTTTCTTCCCAAGTTTACAGAAAAATCTTAAAACTTGGGGCGGGGAAACCTTGTGCGGGATGTGTGTGCGTGTGTGAGTTAAATGCGCCCCAAATAAAAGTGTCACTTTTACACATGCAGACGTCTTTCGGTGAGCTCTTGGCAGTAAGGAGAGGGCAGAAGCCACAGCATGCCTGAGGAGAAGGGGGTACAGGAGCTGCAGTGTGGCTGCTGCCTCTGGAGATAAAGTATTGCCAGTGCCCTCCAACTCCTAACTGGGAAATTAGTCTGGTTACAAGAAGTTGGTGGCATGTTATTTTTCCTTTGATTTGCCCCCTCTGGAGAGAAGAACATTATCTGAAGCCTGTATAATTAACAGAACACTGAGGAGTCACTAATGTTTTAGAACTAAATTGTCCAAATTAAAAATTAACAAGCCACAGTTCATGAATAGTAACACTGATATTTTAGGAAGACCATGCATCATTAAAACCAGCTCTCTCAGAACTAGATTAGAAGGGAGCTTACTCAACACCAATACCATGTGATCTAGGTAGTGGTCCCCAACTTTTTTCAGGCCAGGGACCTGGGGGGGGAGGCCTGGGGACCGGGGGGAGAGAGGCAGGCGCCAACGTGCTGCCGGGTGCAAACACACAGGCGTGGCAGCTCTGTACCTGCCCCCCCCCCCCACGGCGCAGTGCTCGCTGCTTTGGGGACCAGGAGCACCGCACTGCGGGAGGGGGGGAAACACATCCATGCCTCCCTTCCTTCCCCCCCCCCCCACTGCCCAGTATCGAGGGCTCCACGGCCCAGTACCAGTCCGCTGCTCGGGGAAGACTGATCTGGAGCATAAAGTACAGTAATTCAGGAAATCACAGGCTCATTGGGATGATTTCTGCACCACATAAATTTCTTACTCCGGAGTTTTCAAACATATAGGTGCACTGGAGATGTTACAGAAAAATTACAGTGGTTTTAGAAAGGAGACATGTGCATCTAGATTCTAAATTCTTTGGCATTATCAACAGAATGTATGTGAAGGCCACCTTGTGGTACTGGCAAAGCAAAACAATATGGCTAAGGATATGGTTAGGGGGGAAAAACCCAGAAGGGATGCTACATACATAGCATGTATGTAGCATACAAAGGTGTATGCTGAACATACAAAGGTGAAAGAACTACAGTTCAGAAAGACCATATACATATTTATATTTACAGAAGTTACAATTTGCACTTACTTCAACAAGCTGTGCTTTGTTAAGTCCTGGTCTAGTCTGTAACTTGAAGTGCCTTTTGTATCTTCTTAGTGTGTTTACTTGCAACTGAAACAGATCAACCTAGAAAGGAAACAACAGAATGCTTTAATCTGAACACTGGCATGTGAGTTGCCATTACTGTCAGGATGCAATTTGAAAACCGTCTCTCAATTTTTTCTACGTTAACATGTGATTCTACTGCACTAAGAGGTTCTAGCCCAAGACCAGCTTCTGCCACAACGAGGTAGTCCTGAAACTCGCCCATTCAAGAGGGTTGCAGCATTGGTCAAGATACCCCATGAAGGCAGTTTCAAAAGGCTTCCACATGACGAATTTATACAAATACTGGAAATACTGCTCTTTAATAAAGTATTCAGGACTTAGATAAACCTAAGCATGAAACACAACCCCATAAATGTACAACAGTATGTACTGTTTTTTACAATAGTAAAAAAAAAAACCTGGTGTCACTAATTGTAACCCTAGCTGATTAACAAAGCATTATTTTCAAGAGTCTTCTGTAAGCATCTTCTATATTTCTACAATTGCAAGAATTATTAATCTACCTCTGGAGTATCAACGTCTTGCACAGGTGAGTCCCCATCATCATCACTGCCTTTTCTCTTCCTTCTGTTCCGGACACTCTGGATCAAGTTTTTGTGAAAGTCACAAATATACAGATGCCTTGCCTAAAATTGAAAGAGACATGTCAGAAATATGCCATACAACTGGAGCAAAATTTCAGACTTCTTTATTGCATATGCCAAACAACAGTGGCTTAAGACAAGTCAATCATCACCATGTCAACATCTTACTGCAAAACACATGATAAGCACACCTTTCACTGCATCCAAGCCTAACAGACAGGCTTTGGTGCATTAAAACAAGTTATTTGCACTGCAGCCAACTCTGCTCCGGAAATGCCTTTCACCACTCTTAGGACTCCCACCAACCAAGCAAAGGCTATAATAGAGGCCTTTCTAATACAAGTAGCCAGAAGAAGGGAAAGTGACAAAATGAAAGGTTCCATTTTTAAAAATCGTTTTGTTACTAATTGTCAAGATTTTGAATAAGATTTAAAACGTTCAAGGCCAAGCCCTGTAATAGTTCCTATACATACACAATTCTGATTTCAAAAATATATTGCAAAGAAAAGAAAAGTGCTCAATTCTTGGCGGCAAGGAAATACTCCTAATTTTCATACATACTTTGAAGTCTCAGACTTTGAAATGACAAGAAAGCATCCAGATAGCGCATTAAGAAAATATGTTTAAACATCTTTACAAGTCCTTCTAATTCAGTGGGTTTTTAAATCACATAACTGGGATTTAAGACTGCAGCTAGTGCTGGAATCCTAACCACTGCAAATCCTGATCACTTATCAATGAACTCCGGTGGTCCTTACCAGTAAACGTCCATAGGACCCCCTACAAATCCTGCATCTGTCTCAACAGCTAAGCTCCAAATATCAAAACAAAGCATACGAGGGGAGCAATGCAAGCTGAAAACATGCTCCAAAAGCCAAACCTTTACATCATTTCCTAACAGCAGACACCGAATCCAGCGCAGTTTTCTTAGAAACCTCTATTTGCAGTTGCATTTAACAACGCACTTTAACTGCGTCAGTACTTACATGCAAATTAAATAAACCCAGCTACCGGTGCGCCTTAACCGGAACGCGCAAGTATTCGCGGAGCATGAGGGGGGTCAGCAGCAGGCAGACATTTGCTCCGCAGGTTAACGTGCTCCGACTTGAGGGCTGTGTCTCTCTCGCCACACGGCTCCTCCCCCGCCCCCGTTTGCCATGTTCTATTCGGAAGGGACGAGGACGGCGACCAGGCTGGCACGTACCAGCGCCTGCCTGATGGCTGCCAAAGGGAAGAAGGAGACACGCTGGCAAAGTCGGACGTGCAACGCCGCAACACGAGGCGAAGCCGCCAAGGACTGCCCTCTCCCGGGGAAACAGAAGCGCGCCATGAACCCCCGCCCCCCCTCCCGCCAGCCAGCTCTCCGAGAAAGCCCACCAGAAAAGAGGGGCGAGTTCCCGCACGAGAGACCTCGCCCGCAAGAAAAGACCTTGGCGGCTCGTGGAGCCACGGGGAGGGATGGGCAGCCCCCAAACATGCGCGAGAGGAGGGGAAAGGAGGACGGAGCGACTTCTGCCCGCCCTCACAAAGCCCGCTCTTGCGACGCCGGCCATGCAGGCAACTGTGCCAAGGGCAAACAAAACCACGGCGCAGCGGGGGCGGAGAAGGAAGCCCCCGCGGGCACCACCCGGACGACGGAACCCAGTCCCGCTCCCCGGCGTCGCGCACCGACTTGGAGCCGCCAGCCCCTTCTCCACAAGGTCCTTCCTCCCCCCCCCCCCCCCAGGGGCAAGGGGAGCGCGGACGAGGCGAGCCAAGCTCTGAGGAAGCTCTGAAATGGAGCCAGCTTTCCCCCCTGCGAGGAGGGCGCGAAGGACCCTGCAGACGGACTTCTCTCGGTTTCCCCTTGCCCCCCCCCCGGCCGCGCTTGCTTTTGTTTCCTTCGCCGCCGCCCCTCCCCCGGGAGTGCGCGGCCCAAGTCCCCTGGCCTCCCCCCCCCCCGCGGCCACTTACGCTCTTGTCCAGCTCGATCTTCACTTTCTTCTGCGAGATGCTCTTCTGGATGCGCTTGCTGAAGCTGGCGTTCCCCGCCGCCCGGCTGCACCGCTCGCCTTCCTCGCGCAGGCAACACAGCTGCCCCGCGCCGGGCCCGCCTGCAGCCGCCGCCGCCACCGCTGCCCCGGGGGGTCCGGCCGGGCCTGCGGCCGTGGCAGCCGCAGAGGCAGCGCCCAGCCCGGCCGGCGGCGGAGGCAGCGGCGGCGGCGGAGGCAGGACTTCAACGGCCGCCGCCGCGTTGGCCACCACGGCAGGGACGGCGGCGGCTTCTCCCCCACCGCGGGCGACCTCCTCGGGGCCGAAGCCGTTCATCCCGCACGCCCGCTGCTGCCTCGGAAGTAAAGTAACTCGGCAGGGCGGCGTTGCTGCTGCTGCTGCTGCGGCGTCGGCGCCTCCGTCGTCCCTTTTGTCCGGGCGACCCAGGAGGGGGCAGCCGGGGCCGGGCGGCTCAGTTCACGCCCGACAGCCGCCGAAGCTCAGCCGCGCCGGCGGCGGGGGCAGCAGCCAAATGCCCGCTCCGCTCTCCCTCAGTCCCACGCCGGCGAGGGGAGTCCGGCTCGCCCCGGTCCTTCTCCCCCCGCCTCCGCTCCGGGCAAGACGCAGAGGCCACCACGCTCCGAGCTCCGGCTCGTCCCGGGTCAAGGCTGCGCGTGGCTCGCTCCTCTGCGAGCGAGCGAGACTTTTCGGCCGCTTTCTCTCCGGCCGCGGCTGCCAAACGAGATCGGGAACAACCTGCCCCGCTGTGCTCGCTCGGGCTCTACGTGTGTCTGTTTTTCTTTCTGCCTTCCCTTTCCTCCCTCCGTCCACGGGCGTTGACGGGAAAGGTAGTTCTGCCTAGCTGCCTGGCTCCAAGACCCGGCCGGGCCGCACACTACAAGTCCCAAAATGCACCGCCGCACTCGAATGGCAATTTATTTACAAAGCGGCCGCAGATTGCAGCCTTGCTGTTGCACGCGCGCCCACACGGGCCATTTTACTAGCTGGAGTGAGATCGCGGAAGAGCAGCTGTCCTTTTTCTCCCTCCCCCCACGTTATGGTAAAAGACCATCATGCTTGCTCGCCCTTCTAGTAATTGATGCAACAAATAGCCTTCCTCGTGCAATACCATCACGGGGCTGCTGTACGCCAGGCGGCGTGCGAAGAGGCAATGCACCCACACGACAGGCGGGGCCTCAAATCCCCCCAAGCTCCAGGCAGCCGTTAGGATTTGAAATCTGCATGCTTGGAGAAAGTTGACAATGGAGCAGCTGCTTCCTTCTGGGGCGCAGACGGTCTTCCGAGCCAAGTCGCTGCAGTAACCTGCCTGACTGTCTCCACCGTCTTCCCAGTGCAGCCACTCCACTCAGACTTTGCAGTTGTGGTCTGTCAAGAAAGGCAAAGCTGTGCAGCCGGCCCCCACACCTTTGTCATCGCAGCCTGGTTTTGACACCGGCACATTGGGGGGGGGGGGGGCTTTGCCCGGGGAGAACCCTGTGAGAGCAGCATCCCAGCATTGTTAACACGTACCGAGACAACAAGAGACGTTGTTGTTGTTGTTATGTGCGAAGTCGTGTCCGACCCATCGCGACCCCATGGACAATGATCCTCCAGGCCTTCCTGTCCTCTACCATTCCCCGGAGTCCATTTAAGTTTGCACCTACTGCTTCAGTAACTCCATCCATCCACCTCATTCTCTGTCGTCCCCTTCTTCTTTTGCCCTCGATCTCTCCCAGCATTAGGCTCTTCTCCAGGGAGTCCTTCCTTCTCATGAGGTGGCCAAAATATTTGAGTTTCATCTTCAGGATCTGGCCTTCTAAAGAGCAGTCAGGGCTGATCTCCTCTAGGACTGACTGGTTTGTTCGCCTTGCAGTCCAAGGGACTCGCAAGAGTCTTCTCCAGCACCAGAGTTCAAAAGCCTCAATTCTTTGACGCTCGGCCTTCCTTATGGTCCAACTTTCGCAGCCATACATTGCAACTGGGACAAGAGACGTGCGTGTACTCAAAATCGTCTCCTCAGAATAAAACTTTATTTATTCCCTGTGCTCACAGCAAAGGCGAGCTATAAAAATTATTATTGTGCCACTGGAATCAAACTGCCCTCTGAGAAAACAACCTCAAGGATAAGGAGGTAGCACATGATTTAATTTTGCCACAGATCCCCAGGGCAGATTATCTCTAGATTTGGGGAAGAATGTCACACTTAAAGAGGGGGTTGCGATGAGGTTTTAACTCATTTTGGAAATGCAGCAGGGCACTGTCATAAACGGCACAGACTCAACGCTGTATCTTAAGACAACACACACACACACACATATATACATACACACACACACATGCATACATACTCCCTTGCACATTAAAGTTATATACTGGAGTTATTAAGGGAGATAAGATGACACAGGCATCTTGCAACTGAACATGGAAAACCAAACCCACATCACTACTATGGCTGTATTTACTACTTGAAATTAATGTTTCTACTGAGTAAGATTTCCAGGGGCATTGAGGCTCTGTATCACATAAAGAAAAAAGGATACTACATAAATAGCACAGCTTTCTATTTCTTTCATATTTTGCTTGAGTCCATTTTTCCTTATGGATTAGGCACTCACCTTTTTTCCACTGCAGTCAGTCTGCTGATGCTTTTAAATCGTCCTTTTTTACAATGGTCCTAAGGCACTGAAAATCAGTGTTGAGGAAGTCTCAAAATCTAATGGAATGGCCTTGAAAGCTCCCAACTCTTACCATTTCCATTTGTGAGCTAAAGGGTGAAACACATTTAACCCACACTTTCAATTTAAAACTCTATTTTGGAAAGCAGACAGAATTGATATACCTACAGCATCCTTCAAATCAAGACTAACTGGTAGCCCTAATCTAAGGCTCTATTTTCCATCACAGTCCTATGCATGTTCATTCAGATAAAAGTCCTACTCTGTTCAATAGGATTTATTGCCTATTGTACATGAGATTACAGATGCTTTTTTTTAGTTTACACATCTCCATGTACACCTTGCAAGAATATATGTTAACAAGTGAATGGGACACATAGTTTAAGGATGCATGATAAATTATTTTATACTGCTTACCCCCCCCCCCCCACACACACACACTGTGGATAGAATCACAAGGTTCTCTCATAGACCTTTTAAAACAGCCATACAGCAAACAGGAATCAAAGCCAAAATTTAAGGAATGAACTGAGTACATCAAACGTATGTCTGAGGTCAGTGTCTCATATGCACATACGTGAATAAGCAGGGGACTAGCAAAGATAGGTGAGGTGTGTTGTATTTCCCCTAATATTCCCCTCCCTCACTGTTTCTCCTTGACCTTTCCTGGCAGCCCTCACAACCTCTCCACTTTTCTTTCTCCCCTCTCTTCTTCTCACTAATCATCCAATCGTACTTTACCTGCTCCTATCTTCAGCTCTTCATGCTTTCCTCACACTGGTAGTTTCTCCTCACAAATTGCCCAGTGTCCACTGCTGGGCTGGGCCTCTCCCCCCAGGAGACATAACAGGGAGGAACCAAACTATTCTGGCTTCTAGGTCCACATCCACTTCCTGTGGCAGCACTACTGAGATGCCTTGGCACTGCTATGTTGGTCTAGAGCAGAGATTCCCAACCAGGGGTCCGCATGTGTGTCTGCAATCTTTCCCTTCTTCCCTTAATGGCCTTGATCACAAGCCAGGCAATGGCTGTCTCCACCGAGGACTCGGTGGTTAAGCCATGAGTAAAAAAACGAAAGGGGGGAGTCAATTGGGTTGTGGTAGTGGTGGTCCGGGCTGTCTTCTCGACTTCTACCATTCTTTCAAGTTAACATGAGGAAGAGCTGCCACAGTTGTAGTAATAGCGGGAGGAGGGTGTGAAAGGAGGGCAAGGGGTGCAAATGGTGCTGTCATTTCTGGTGACATCACTTCTGGGGTGTGTGGCGGGGAGTGTGGCCAGCTGACATCACTTCCAGGCATCCTTGAAGCCTGAAAATTTATTTCAGGAGCTCCTCCACAAGTTTTTTTTAATTCAGTTAAAATAAGCTTGGACTGATGCCTCCTCAAAATGTTTTGCACTTTTATCACCTTATTATGCTGCATTAGCATCTCTCATCATAACCATTGTTATCTCCTCTTTACAATGCATCCAGAGTAGTGGCTAGAATGTTGGGACAATGAGTGGGGAGACTGTACCATACTCCTATTCTTCTAGGAGGCCTCTCAGGCAAACCTACCACACAGGGTTGTTGTGAGAATAAAAGGGAAGAGAAGCTATAATTGGAAGAAGGGTGGGATAAAATGAATGAATGAATCATGTCTCCTCTATTATGGCTAATTAACTGATTGCCCCAAATACAACTAAAAGATGACACATCCAATGCAGGATTTAAACTATCAGCAATAAATAATGTAGTATATACAGTACAAGCTGAACACTTACAGTATTTGCTGGTGTATAAGACTACTTTTCCCCCTGAAAAACATGCCTCCAAGTGGGGGGGTCGTCCTATACGCCAGGTGCACTTCAGTTGGGATAGACATAGCTGCCCATAGTGGCTATAGTACTGTAATGTAATGTAACAAACTGAGTGGAAATGTTGGGGGGTCATCTTATACGCCCAATCGTCTTATACGCCGGCAAATATGGTACATAAAATATAGAAAAAGTCCTGCTGACTTCACTCAGCTTGATCAAATAATAGCTTGTAGCATTCTGTTTCTGGTTTACAGAATTCAAAATGGCATGAAGGGACAAGGAAATATTGTACTCAAGTTACTACTGAGTGAAAGAGCTTCTTTATATAACATGGTAGAGTATTTTTCTAGCCTCTTCTGTGCTTAACCACAGTTAGGTATGGACTGAGTCTTAGACCACATCTTGATAAATGTGAAATTTTAAAATAATTTTAAGTTTTAAACTTCAGATAAACAATATATGTAAAGTCTCTGTCACAGGCTTACTTGGAAGCAAGTCAACAAGGTTTAATTATAGGTAGGTAGCTGTGTGTAAGATTGTAACCTTAAGAACCCTAAAGGGCAAGTAAGAAATAGAGTTTTATAGATATAAAAATTATCCTTTGGATGTATTCCACAGTACAGTTATGATGGTAGGCTATATGCTATTTTGAGTTTATTACTCTTAAAGCTTTTAAAAAAGAACTACTTTCTGATTTAGTAACATAACTTATGTAAATGACCATGAAGTTAACCAACAAACTGACATTTTTTTGTGCTTGTCATTGTGGTATCCTGCAGTGAAAAAAAATGGTTTAGTATTCAAACCTTGTATTTCTGATGAATACTTGACATTTGGTCTAACCTTATGATCTACCAACAGCTGTTAACTATGACAGCTCAACTTTCAGAGGCTGTGTTCTCCTGATTACCAGCTGCTGGGGACATTAGGGCTGACAGAATACAATCCAAAAACGCTACCTTAATAGTGCAGTCCTAAAAACACTTTCTTGGGAGTAAACGCCATTGAATTGACCTGAGTAGAATTCTGCTTAGGATTTTGTTTGAAGAGCATACTACCAAAATGTGTGTTATCTTTCCATGTAAGGAAGTTTCAACTGAAGTACTGAGGTGCTAATTTTCAATCTATATTTCCCAGAATGCTATTTTGATAGGCTGTGCTTGTTCCCAGAACCTGAAAAAACATGCATCATTTTGAATCTTAAAGTGCCACTCCTCATGTTCAAGTTTTTACAGAAACTGCTTGAAATGCTTCTTTTAAAAAAGGTTTTATTTAACTTTATATATGTATTTTGTATGATATATTTTATATGATATTATTTTATTTTTATTTATTTTATTTTACTTATATTTATATACCGCCCTCCCTGGAGGCTCTGGGCGGTTTACATAAGAACAAAGAACAATACATAAAACAGTCTATAAACAGCATTTATTCCATTTTCTTCTGGCTGAAATGGACTGTATAGACCTGGACCACAGAAGATGTCTCTGCAAAGTGCATGCTTTAAAAAATGTATTACTCAGCAAAAACTTTTTTTCAAGGGAGCACATTTACATTCATCTGAGCAGGTACCTTCCTGAAACCTGCAGTCAAAAGGCACTTGCAGCTGAGTTGTGAACTTTCTCTTCCAGGCTGCTTTGCCACTGCACAGCAATGACCTGAACCACTTTATGGAAAACTTTACCAAAATGTCTTTTTTAGGACTGCCTCTTGCAACAGCCCTGAGAAACCATTTGCAAGTCCTGTGATTTTCTCTTCCTGCAGTAGCCTTTGTTGTAATATGTATAGCAATTATGCCTTAATTCTTAGAAACTGAGGGATATTCTCAGAGCAAACATGGATTATGTTCCCTTAACTTGCAGAAATTTTTCTGTGCTTTTGCATCTCTGGCTGGTGGCCATAAAAGCACATGCCAGAAGCACTGTCTTATTGTGTGGAAAGTATTCATGCTGGCTGGCAACAACTTGTGTGCCTTTATTTGGCAAGCCAGGTGTGTACACTGAGACCATCTGAATGCTAATACATACTCTTTTACAATGTACAGCTGTTCACTGGGGAACTATTCCCTAATACATATCCCAGCTGCCATTGTATAGGCCTACCTTGCCAAATAATTGCATGATAATTTATCTTGAATTATTTCCAACTGGCAAAATATATCTAGGGCTTAGTAGCAGTAGGACTGTGGATGGAAGAAAAAGAAGAGCCAGCATGGTATAGTGGTTAGAATGTTTGCTAAGGATCTAGCAGTCCCAGGTTCAAATTTCTACTTGCACTAGTCATTCTCTCTACTTAACATACCTCCCAGGTAGTTGTGAGGATGACATGGTAGGAGAGAATGGTATATAGTGCCTTCAGCTCCTAGTTGCTGCAAAACACTGGGCAGCCGAGAGGCAGTCTAGCACTTTCTTATACAGTCACCAATATTTATCCATCTAGTTATAAAACATAGCATCACAAGTTCTTCAAAACCAGAACTGCTACAGCAGCTAACTGCATTGTGTTACAGCAGCACTCTTTTCTAGATAAAAATGGTGTGGCAGTAAAGAGGCCCTTGATTCCATATAACATTAATAACGTTGTAACTCTGTTTAGCAACTCCCAAGTGCATTTGGTGGATTTTAAAGCCACAGGGTATGAGCTGGTCATCCTTGACTAACCTCTTTGCTGTACTTCACATTAAAAAGTAATTGAACGCATTATTTCAGAAGATGTGCTTCCCAATCCTTATAATAATGTTTTATCTGACTAGGGGTAGGGGGAGCCTTATGTACACTATTCAGGGCAGAAATGGTTCTGTTTAAAAAGACAGTTGCCTGGAGACAAGAGCTCAGCAGAAACTGTCAGACATGAAAGAAAAATGGTGTGTGTGAAAAATAACATACAACAAATGGCCAATATACATAACATACAGTTTCCTTATCAAAAATTCATTAAAGTTCTGCTTAATATGGGCATAAAGGTAAAGGTATCCCCTGTTCAAGCACTGAGTCATGTCTGACCCTTGGGGTGATGCCCCCTAACGTTTTCTTGGCAGACTCAGTACATGGTGGTTTGCCATTCGCTTCCCCAGTCATTACCGTTTACCCCCCCACCCCACCCCAACTAGCTGGGTACTCATTTTACCGACCTTGGAAGGATGGAAGGCTGAGTCAACCTTGAGCCGGCTGCTGGGATCGAACTCCCAGCCTCATGGTCAGAGCTTCAGACAGCAGGTCGGCTGCTTTACCACACTGCACCACAAGAGGCTTAGCAGTCTTTAAAAGCAGATATTAATATTCTGAAAGCATTAATAGATGGATGGCATTCATTGCCTGTTTTATGTGGATTTTTTTGTGTTTATTACGTGTTCAGGAGCTGCCTTATGCAATGGCTTTAGTTGGTTGACTTTCAGTGGAAGACACACAAAACAGGCTGTTTGTCTTCATGTCAAATAACAACAAAACATTTTATTGACACAGGCCCCAATAATGTGAACAGGAAATCTTTGAATCTGTAAGTTCTACAGGGCTCACTCCCAAGAAAAGCTTGAGACTTTTAACCTCAACTTACATGAGAAAAAGAGACCATACCTAAGAAAAACCAGCATTCCTAAAGGTGCCAATTCCAATTTGGGAAATTCTTGTCATCTTAGGGGTAAACCAAGGGAGGAGTGGGATTTGAGGAGTGGGATTTGAGTGCTAGAGAAGAAGGGATCTCACCCACCAAGTCTGGGTCTTCTACACTCTAATCATCATGACACATAATTGGCTTTTCTGGAGTGTCAGCTATTATACAGTATAAAGTAGCCAGTCTTGGGTAAGTCATATTTGTGACTTAGTCTGCTGGTTTTTGCTAGGCCTGCTAAATAGTTGCAACTGGGAGTGGTAATAAGTCACTTAGTGGTTGCTACTGGGCCTAGACCTGATGAGTCCTCTCTTAAAATGTCAAAGAAGCCTTGATAATAGCCCTTTCACCTCCCAATGCTTTTTACACAGAAATCAAAGCTGGAAGGTTGGCAATACTGTCTGTCTAGCCATAGCCACTGAGAGCATTTTGTTCCTTAAAGCTATGGAAGTTGCTTCTGTTATTTGGAGGTGCTAACCCCCCCCCTTTATTTCACATTTTTCAGGGTTTCTCCTCCATTATTTCTCATCACAGCTGAAGGTTATAATTTACAAGAGTATAATTTACAACTCTAAAGTTTGTTCAGCTTATCACTAATAGAAATGAAGCCTAAATCACACTATTGGGATTGACGTAAATTTATCCCATGCTCACCGTTGTCCTTCTCTCCTTTAGTCTATAATTTGTAACATGATAGGAGTATGAATCTTTCATGTTCATTTGTAAGGTAAAGGTAATGGTAAAGGTATCCCCTGTGCAAGCACCAGATCATGTCTGACCCTTGGGGTGACGCCCTCTAGCATTTTCATGGCAGACTCAATACGGGGTGGTTTGCCAGTGCCTTCCCCAGTCAATACCGCTTACCCCCCAGCAAGATGGGTACTCATTTTACCGGCCTCGGAAGGATGGAAGGCTGAGTCAACCTTGAGCCGGCTGCTGGGATTGAACTCTCAGCTTCATGGGCCGAGCTTTCAGACTGCATGTCTGCTGCCTTACCACTCTGCACCACAAGAAGCTCATATTAGTTTGTAAAGTCCTACCCAAATTATTAACAGTTGAGTTAGCAACATCAAGAATTGTGTTCAAATTAATTTCTTTATATTTAAAAGAAATAGTCTCATCTTCCAATTTGCTACAACTTGTCTCCTCAAACAGATATAACTTTACATACATGGGAGCTTGATGAGCAATCTGAAATCTAAATGTAGATCTGAATTGGTCTAGATGGGTAGCAAACCTTCTCAGTTGTGGCACCAAAATTGTGGAATGTCTCTCATTATGATTGCCTTTCACCAATTATCAAGTGGAAGCTTATCTGTTTTATTTTGCATTCCCTCACTGAGTCTATTTGTCTATCTCTCATTATCATTGTCTCCTACCAATTATCAAGTGGAAGCTTATCTGTTTTATTTTGCATTTCCTCACTGTTCTCCCCTTCTTTGGGTTTGTGGGTTTTGTTTAACTGTTGTTTTTGACTGTTTTTATATTGTGTATTTTTTAAAAGCTTGTTTTAATTATTTTGATTGTTCTTTGCCATGGGGACACTGAACTGGAAAGGTAGCACATGTTTTAAGTTACTTAAATAAAAATTAGTTATGTACTTTGTAAATAACATCTAATTTTTTATCACCAATTGTATAAATGAATTCTAAACATAAGAGTTTAACTAATTTTCCATTTCTCCTATCAACGTGCAGCAGAAAAGCAGATCCACTGTTACTGAAAAGTCTGCTTTCTGGTTGTACTGAAGTCCTACCAAATCTTTTTGTTTGAGAACTTTTCTGTTTAAGCTGCTTTCAGCTATGGCTTCAGCTCCACAGGGAAGCAAACCAAAATATAAAGACAGAATTAAACTCTTTCTTTTAAGAAAGAGCCTGGCTTAATCCCAGTGCTAGGGAAGAAGGGCAAACACAATTCTTTAATCAGAACACCAGGAATGGGGATTTTAAACTATGCCAGGTTAAACAGAAAATATTTGGTAAGACTTCAATTTGTTATATAGCCTATAAAATTACTGGCACTCCTCACAAGAAAGTCTGTTAAAAACTACTTTAAAAACTCACCACTGAAAGACTATGGAAATTGGCAGGGTTAGACAGGAGCACAGCAAGTCAGAAGATTTATACCACTAGGAAAAACTTTATTTAAAAATTCTAAAAACTATTTTTTTATATATTATATTTTTAAGCCACCACTCCCAGTACTAGTGCACAGAGAATATATTTTCATTGTGCATAGGTAAACCAATTTGATGTAAACTGCACTAGATCCTATATATATACAGCATGCTTGTGCAGCCTTCTGTATGGTGCCATTAATAACATTCCTCTAAATTGATCTTCCACCTGCCATGAACTTTTGAAAGGGATTTGTTTTTACAGCATCATGTGCAAAGAGAAGCAACTGAGGAAAAGACCAGTGTTCGGATGATAAAATTAAATATGATTTACATGTGAAAAGAATGATGCATGAAAATATATCTAAAATATAACCATAACCTTTTGAAGGCCTTGACGAATTTGTTCATAATTGAATAAAGCTTCACAAATGTGATACGTACTCTTCTTTCTATGATGTAAGCAAATCCATTTACATTCATACAAACTCAACTTAAAAATGAACATATGCTTAGTGGATTAAAGACAGAGCTTTTCCATGTTTCTCTTCCCACATTTTAATATTCAAGAAGCTGGTAGACTGTGACAACCAATACTGAAAACTACTCATTTCTAAACCAAGAAGTGATATACTGATAAAAAGCTCGGCCAGCAATTCATTCACACTATTCTTTTCACTATTGTACTATTCTCACTTCCATAATCAGTGAGTGTTCGCACCCAAATACTGAAGAAAGAAAATTTAGCTCAGAACATAATTTTCAAACATAAAGGGTGTTAATAACTGATCATTGCAACAGAACTATACAATTCCTCTTAAGGCAGAGTTTCCCAAACACAATACTGAGATACTGTATGGTACTGTGAAGGCCCCTCAATGGTACTGTGGCATGGGGTTTTTCGAAACAGCAGTTGGGGAGAGCCCTACCTCCCTGTGGCTGCCATCTTTGGCTCCAAGCAAAGAGGAAAGAAAAAGAGAGGTCCATCACATAAGGTAAAGTGATGCTTAATTTAAAACATGTATAAAAATGAATTAACCCATTCAGGAGACCCAGGGCAGTAAAGAAACCTCAGGGTCTTCATGAAATCCTGGTTGAGTCTAGTGAAAAGATATTCTGGTGCTGATGTTCTAGCCTCCATTGCTTTATGAATTTAAGTGTTTTTATTATGAAGTACGATATGAAATTTGTATTGATTATGAACATCAAGATAATATAGAGTAGAATTAAGAGTACCAGGATAAGATTTGGAAAACCCAAGTTCAAATTCCTTTGGAAGCTTGCTGAGTGACCTCGGAAAGGCACCCATTCTCTGCCCACTTCTAACCTACTTCATGAGAGTTGTCCTGAGGATAAAATGTCCTGAGGATAAAATGGAAACCAAGACACAGGTACTTTGGATCCCTACTGGGAAGGGAGGTAGGGTATAAATGAAATAAGTAACGCATAATCCAGGTTACTGTGTACTAGTTACCCTTTGTCCACTCTGTCATACTCTCATTAAAGTTAAAGATGTACAAATATTTCAGAATATAGATTGCAATCTACATGTGTATGTGTGGAAATGTTGATGGTAATTACTATCATTAACCTCACAAAGAATTAAACCTCTCTTCTCTCAAGCATGATGATTTCTGTTTTTTACCTTTTGTACAATGCGCACACAAACCCGTCCTATGCAGTAATGCAATATTGCAATATTGAATGGGATAGGTGAATTGTTTGTCTACTATTGGTCCCCTATTCGAATCATAAAGCTGGAAGGGCCATACAGGCCATCTAGGCGAACCCTAGTCCAGCAGTCCCCAACCTTTTTCAGGCTGGGGAGCGGGGTTAGAGGGAAGTGAAAACCAACAAGCACGGCTTCCTCCTCCTGGGAGCAGGCTGCAGGGGGGGGAGGTGCGGGCCCTGGCATGCCCCTTAGCCCGCTGGAGCCTGCGCCTCCCCCCCGCTACAGCGCAGTGCTCGCTTCGCCGGGAGGTGGCTGATCACTCCCAGTGCAGTGAGCGCATGCTGGGGGGGGGGGGAGGCGCCAGCACTGCCTTAGTCAATGCAGGATCAGCCTACAGCATCCATGATAGGTATCTGTCCACCCACTGCTTAAAGACTGCCAGTGAACTCACTACCTCCTTAGTCAGCCGATTCCTCTGCTGAACTACCCTGTGAATCCCCCTCATCCTCATCACTTTCCTCTGCACCATTTTGTCCATATCCTTTTTGAAGTGAGGCTTCTAGAACTGCACACAATACTCCAGGTGCAGTCTGACCAATGTGTTATGCAGAGGGACTATGACATCTTGTAATTTAACAACAGCCAGTTATGGACTCAAGTTTTAAGAATGAAAGAAACTTTGTAAAATGTTTCCTCTGTAGCATCTGTCAGCCAGTAGGATGCCTCCCAACACCAAAGAGCAATCTAAGGCCCTTCACCATGATGGTGCAGAAGGAGGTGTGCCCTCACCAATCATTTGGCTTGCTCATCCAATCATCATTAGGGGTTGTGAAATCTGTCACAAAACATCTGTCAAGGAGAAAGGGAGTTTCCTTCCCTCTTAGATTTTCCCACCTTAACTTCTTAGCTCATGCCAGTCATAGATTCTTCTGATCTGCAGCACTGCTGTACATTAATGTAGAATTTTTTGGGGGAGGCTCTATTTTACCTTGGGTGGGGAGTGTTCAAACGTGGGTTGAATCAGAGAACCCCCTCTGCAGTTGCAGCCTCTCTACTCTGCCTTTCACAAGCAGACTCGTGACCATTTCATAATGTGTGCTGGGGCCCATGTAGTTGCTTTGGTCTTTGAAAACTCCTAGGGGGTTGGAAAGACTTCTGCACTACAAGCCCACTATGGATTGGGGCATCACAGTATTTAAAAATCGCTGTAAAATGGTGATAATGAATAGGTGCTGGTAAGTTTTGTTGTCTAACTGGGCTTTGCAGGTGGAGGGGGGCTGGGGGGGGGAGTCAGCAGAGAGCAGCTTCTGTACCCATCTGCATGAATTAAAGCAGCAGCTCTTCTCCTACATACCAGGCTGGCTGTAACTGTAAAGGGCATATGTGCACATAGCTTGCTAGAGTTGCCAACTCCATGTTGAGAAATTCCTGGATGTTTGGGAGGGGGGCAGTGGATCCTGGGGATATGAATCAGATATAATGCCATGTCATAAGAGACTACCCTCTGAAGTAGCCATTTTCTCCAGGGAAAGTGATCTCTAGTCGGTGATCACTTGTTATTCTGAAAGATCTTCAGGCACACCTGGAAGTTGGCAGCCCTATTGCATCTCTGCCTGAGTGCCTATAGCTTTCCTTAAATATTTATAGCTAGTTATGTGGAGCCAAGCCAGGGCAGGGTTTGGGACTTTATTATTTGACGGGGTGGTGGTTATGGGTAAGTTCAATGGAAGACGGGAGTTGGGAAATAAGGACGACGGCGCCCCCCCCCCACGGGGGGGCAGCATGTTCTGTGGTCTCTTGATGGATTCCGGTGGATAGCTTTGTCGGTCTGAAACAACAGAAAATGCGAGTCCGGTAACACCTTTAAGGCCAGCAACGTTTTAACCGAGGCCCCTTCTTCAGATACACTGACTGGTATCCCCCACTGCCAGGTTCCTCGGGGCCCAAGGCAACAGGCGCGGCCGGGGCCGGCGCTCTCAATCTGGAGACAGCTGGGAGAGGAGCAACAGGTGGGCAGACATTCCAGAGGGCTCTCGGGGGGCTGGAGCTGCCGTGTCCAGACTCGCTTCCTTCTCGTCGAGCCGCAAGCAAGCAGGCCCAAGCCATCCCCACGCTGTGCCCCGCACCGACCCAGCCCGCTTTCAACGCCACGGAGGGTTCGAACTGCGAACGACGCCCAGCAAGGGCCCAAGTCGGAAAAATAACATCCCGCCGTGTCGCTGCTACGAGGAAGTCCTGCATAGATCAGGAGGACCTGGGTGCTCTTAGGGTGCAGCTCTTGAGTTACCCTGTGGGATTATTTGGAAGCCTTTTCAGCGCGATACGATTTCCTTCCGAGTAAACCAGCGGCACAAGAATAAGTTCGTCTTTCCTTTAAATCAGGGCGGCAGAACCTCGCGCCCTGCTCTGTGACGCCACAAACTTTCCGCTTCTGGCTTTCGTCTTTTAAACGAAGACCCCGCCCGACATATTGCGCCCCCCCCTTTATTTCTCTCTCGGCCTCCCCTCCCCCTTGTGTTTGCCACTTCTTTTCCCTTCCCCCTCCTCCTTTGTATTTTTAAACCGCGCTACGTTTCGCTCCTCCGACCAATACCAACACAGAACGTTCTCCTTAGCCAATAGCAGGTGCCTCCGAGCCTTTTTTTTCCAACGGTATCGGCCCTCCAATCGGAGGCGTGCTCTTAATCCTCCTCTCGCCACACTCCCTAACCGGTTTCAACGGGTATGAGCGTAAGCAACCCCCCTCCTCTTCTTTCTCCCTCCCCTTTCTCGACCGAACCCAGTATGTCGGGATTCGAGTGACGTTTCTTGAAGGCTTAGCCAATCACGGCCCTCGCTAGGCCGAGGGGTGTGGCAGTACCTCGTTCAAACCAACACGGCAACCAACCAGAAGCTCGGAGGGGCGGGCCTTGTGGAGAGCCTCGCGGGTCAAGTTGCTGTGGCGGGCAGGGCTGTGGAAAACAAGAGGCAATCAAGTGCGCTGGGAACGACCCATTTGGCTGCTGCGGACGGAGCGGGTGACCCGAGCGCTTTCGTCGACTCAGCCGTTGCTCAACAGCGGCCGCTTCTTTCCCCCTCGCCGTTTTAGGTAAAAGGCTGAGGGCGAGAGACGTGAATATCTTTTACTTGGGAATGGGGCTTCGGGCGGGGTGGGGGGGGGCGTGCAATGGTGTCGGGCGAGAGCGGGCGCGTCTCAGGCGGCGCTGAGCCACTTGCGGGAGGGGGCAGGTGGTGGAGGGAAACAGGGACGGGAAAGCGCAGTTTGTGGGAGCCGTTAAACGTTGTGGCGGGAAAGCGTCGCTGGATTAGAGGGGCTCTGAAGAGAAGTGGGCGGGGGCAGGAGCATAATTGCTCCCAGCGGCGACATTTTCCCCCTCGCATTTATTTTTCTGTCTCTTCCTCTTCCCCCTTCTCCGCAGGGGCTGTTGCTGCCGCCATGGGCAAAGGCGACCCCAACAAGCCTCGGGGCAAAATGTCCTCGTACGCCTATTTCGTGCAGACGTGCCGCGAGGAGCACAAGAAAAAACACCCGGATTCCTCGGTGAACTTCGCTGAGTTTTCCAAGAAATGCTCCGAGAGATGGCGGGTAAGCGGCTCCTTCCTCCCCCGGGCCCGCCTCGTCCCACGCCCCGCCTCCTCCTCCCTCCCCCCACCTCGGCGCGCGTTGCAGTTACAGGCGCGCGCCGAAGCATTTAAAAGGCGGGAACAGAGTTTGTGCGTCGCCCTCTTCGGCCATCTCCGGCATATTAAATATTTTTAAAACTCTTTCGCGCTCTTCCCTTCCCCGGCATTGCACTTCTTAAACGGGCTTCTTACAAGAATAGGAGCTTATGCATTGCATGATAATGAAAAGCTGCAAAAAAGATCAAGTAGTTTACTTTTCAAAAATTGAAATTGTTTAAGTATCTAAAGCTGGCTAGAAAATGCATGGATAGTTGAGTGCTAAATGGTGGGAACTACCATGGCAGAATTTCTTAAGGGCTTGAATGAGAAAGGCTTGTTAAAATATTAAGTAGCAAAGGCAGAGTGGTCTGGTTCCTTGAACATTTTAAGGAATTGTGTGTTCTACTTGCTGCTGCTGCTGTGGGCACCAGTTGTTACTATAGCTATCAGACTTTAATTTTAAAAACCATATCATTGTATTATGAAACCAATAGATGTTTGGCACATTCATACACCTGTTCCATAAAAAATAATATAGAGAAGAAAACTGTCTTCCAAACAGTTGTTCTTGGGTATTAGAGATTTCTTCTGTGATTGAGACTGTATATAGATCGTGTTGGCAAAATCTGGGATATAAGCACCAACATTCTTTATTACTGTTCACTTTGTATTGTATCCCTATGATGACATATGGAATTGGTAGTCTTGTACAGGAACACAGTTAAAATGGAAAACATTTCTGCAGCCTTTGTTGAGAAGAAATTTTGCAGTTTTGTGTCCTTTGATCCCAAAGGACCACAGCATCCATGAAGACTTTTCAATTGGCTAAATAATAAAGTCTTAAAATTGATTTAATTCTGTATTGCAAAAGTGGCGTAAATGATTTCTTGTGTGGTTTCCTCCTAATAATAGAGGTTCTGGGTATGCAATGATAATGTATTGTGGAAGGTTGTAATCTTCCCATGGTCCCAATATATTTTCATCTAAAAACTTCTGTTTTTTCTGTTCCGTATAGACAATGTCTGCAAAAGAAAAGTCAAAGTTTGAAGATATGGCAAAAGGTGACAAAGCTCGTTATGAAAGGGAGATGAAAAACTATATCCCTCCTAAAGGGGAGAAGAAGAAGAAAAAGGATCCCAATGCTCCAAAACGACCACCGTAAGCTACATTTTAAACATTTTTTTTGTTTTGATGGAATTTCATGTGTCTTTCATAGGGAAATTATTGATATTTAAATTGACAAAATATAGCTGTTCTTGGGGATATTTGACAGTTCCTGTTTATTCTTTAGGTCTGCATTCTTCCTGTTTTGTTCTGAACATCGTCCAAAGATCAAAAGTGACCATCCTGGTTTATCCATTGGAGATACAGCAAAAAAACTAGGTGAAATGTGGTCTGAGCAATCAGCAAAAGACAAGCTACCCTTTGAGCAGAAGGCAGCAAAACTAAAGGAGAAATATGAAAAAGTAAGTGGGAGTATTTAATTTTGTGCTGTTGTACTTGGTGGATCATTGCTCAGTACTTGTGGATACCTTGTGTTGCACATTAATAATTCAGCAGGAAGAAAATCCAGTGCTACTATTAATTTTCAAACTTCTGTACAAATTCTGAGAGCAACAAGGGGCATTTGGGTGATAATCTCTTAGTATGTGGAAGAATGGGACATGACTGTAGAGTTTCCAGCCCTGTGGTTACTTTTGGAATTCTGACAAAGGGTGTTGGGCACAATGACAAAATGGCTGCCCTGAGAGACAGCCAATGAAAAATGGCTCCCACAGACGGCAGAGCCACACACGAAGCTCTTGTGCAGAGAAAAAAAAATACAGTACAAAGAAGGGTGTGGGCTACAGCAACAATGGACACTTAATTTTATTCTGCATAACCATTTTCTGCTGGACAGTCAACTCCACACGGCTTTACCCATTTTCTAAAAAACACATGGGCACCGGAAAAGTTGTCAACTTTCGCTGTGGAACCCAGATGGCTGCTCCTTTGGGGATCTTGGTAGATGTTACTTGAAAGAGTAATTGATGTTAAGAAACTAAGCTTGTGTTTTAACATTTCAATATTGTTATTTGCAGGATGTGGCAGCATACCGTTCCAAGGGCAAAGGTGATGCAGGAAAGAAAGGTCCAGGTAGGCCAGCAGGTTCAAAGAAGAAGGCAGAACCGGAGGAAGAAGACGAAGAGGAGGAGGAAGAAGAAGAGGAGGAGGAGGAGGAGGAAGAAGAGGAAGAGGAGGAAGAAGATGAAGAATAAATTGATAAACTTGCTGTAAAGATTTGTGCTCAAAAGTCCATGATTTTGCTAAGAATGTGAAGTTGAGTGCAGCTCATTGTTAGCTTCAGTATAAAAAGAACTGTACAGAATTGTGTATAGGTAATGTGATTCTCTGTAGGGAGACCTGTATTCTAATGTAAGTAGTAGCTTAAGGCCGCTACTGTTAGATTTGAAAGCTGATACTGTCAAATATTCTGGCATATTTAATGGTTTTTTGAAATTCAATGACTGCTTGGTTCTGAGCAAAGTGAAACATAGGTAGCAAAATA
Organism: Paroedura picta; assembly: GCF_049243985.1. Taxonomy (NCBI): domain Eukaryota; kingdom Metazoa; phylum Chordata; class Lepidosauria; order Squamata; family Gekkonidae; genus Paroedura; species Paroedura picta. Next base: position 42,297,256 of record NC_135378.1, read on the forward strand.
GTCAACCTTGTTTTGCATACTATTACATTGTATTACTTTTTTAACAATTTTGTAATAAAATGGTGTACATTATTCTGTTGTGACATGGAAAAGTTAATTTAATCTTGTGCTGAAACAAGGCAGAAATTTTCCGACCATTATTACCAGTATTAGGCTTGACGTGAATTGCCGTTTTTCATGCAGAGAACGTGCGAAACAAGTAAAAGTTACACTTTTGCACTGTTTATCATGAATTTGTTCCGAGGAGTATTATGGTGTTTATATATATATGCAACTCAGGGTTCTATGCTGTTTTACATGTTGCAGTTATATGCCATGAAAGAGCAGGCCATATGTTGCATCTGATCTTGCAGGTTATAGATGATCAAATCATTTCCATCCAAACAAGATTGGAGGGAATAACAGTGCTTGACAGGGGAAGACAAGAAGAGTTGGTTCTTTTGGTTGGTTCTTTATCAGTGCTGTGATGAGCCCAAGGTCATGCAGCTGTCTGCATGTGGGGGAGCGGGGAATGAAACCCAGCTCAACAGATTTGAAGCCACTGCTCTTAACTACATCAAGTTGTGAACATGCAGATCTCATTTGAAAGCTGTCTTCAGGGCTAAAAGGTTACTAGAAATACTGCAGTAGAACACAGTGGACCAATCTATACAACTTCACAATATTGCTTACATAATTTTCACAGGTTTAAGTGGGTAACAAAATACATTTCACTAAAGTAGTTCCTTTCAGGCATAAGGAGTGCTTGCTAGGTGGCATAGTAAAACCATCAAGAGCCAAGAATGTGCTTGAGCCTGGACCTTTGTGTCACACAAGTACAAATTAATGTGCAATGGCTAGCTGGGGCTTCAACATAACTAGTGGAACTGGGAGCAATAGTCATATATTTCAAGGCAACGATGGAAATGTCCTGGATTCAGAGAGATGGGCAAAAACAACCTTCAACCTCTTCTCCCTCCCATTTTTTAAAATTTTAAATTAGATTATATACCACCCTACCATATGGCTCATGGCCATTTATGTATAACATGTAATACATGGAACAGCCTAAGCATATAACATCAACAATCCAACAGTTTATACTATCAATGGTTTTTGATTAACAATAATATAGTAGAAATGACAACTTATTTGAGTTATGGCTTAGTAATAGAGCATCTACTTGGCATGCAAAATCTACTGGAAAGGATTGGGTAGAAGAGAATGTGGAAGATCTCTTCCTGAGACTTCAGGTAATGCCAGTAAACTACCTGACCTTTCTAAAAAACACCTTGGGTCTGACTACGTATAAGGCAGTTTTATGTGTGTTCTTGTGCTACCCTGTAAACTATTGTGCAGAATATATCTGCTTACTAGGATAGGCAGCTTGGAGTAGGAATATTCTTGTATCTGCATGAAAATGTTTCTAAATTTATTAATACATTAGCAATAAGTATCTGGTTACGTGTTGGCAACGTGAGGAATAAAAATGCAGTGTGTTACGCTTTTAAACTGAAATAGTGGGAGCTTACTGAACCTTGAATCTGTTCAGTATCTACAGTTAGCTAGCGCAGCAATTGATATGTTGCCCCTTGATTGAGTGGAGTCTGTTCTATTTAAAGTTGACAGACTATAGCGGATTTCTTGCGTCAGGATTACATGTGTCATAGAATAGAGCAAAGATGTTCATAAACTAGAGTTAACAATGGCCAACCCTGAAGAAAATGTCTTTTGGGGTTTGGGAGGCTTGGCCTGTTTTACCCTATAGTTTCCCAGTGGAAGCAAGCTTCAGCTTAAATTATACAGCTATTTATAATGGGATTTGCCATAGTGATCATTTTGAAGTAGTCAATTGGGAAACATCCTCATTTTTGACTTCATTATTTGATTTTCAGATTTGATTATTTGATTTTCAAAATATGGTAACCCTATAGCCCCCAAGGATTTTATCAAAAGGTGCTATAGGAAGATTATCCCATGAGAAATTGTCCAGTGGGCCACAATTTACCTTTTCCTCACTGCTGACTTGGTGTGGTCATAGTTTTTATAAATATGTACCCGCACTTTATACATGTAGATGAAAATCCAAATATCGCCTTTAGACTCCTTCATGGGTTGTTTGTGGGGGTGGGGTTTTTTTTGCCCCTGGGTGATGAGTTTAAAGTATTTCAAGTTCTCTAGTCGGACTGTGCTGAGGGAGAGGGGGTAGATCGAGAAAGAGGGATGACTACAAAATCTTTAGTGTAAACGTACTTCCTGAAACAAGTTTCATGGATCTTTTCATCCTTACCGTAATGACTACAGAAACTAAACTATAAAAACCCAACTGGTAACAGGACTTTCGAAGGCTGAATGCATTAATGTTAAAATTATATAACTTTTATTGTGCACAATTATAAAACAACCTCTAGGGATTAAAAACACATATAGAGCCCTTAAGCAATTGCAAAACAGTGTCCTATGTGCTATATGAACCAATAGACTGATGTGTTTTAATCCCTTCAAAGGTCTGGTTTTAACACACACCAGTTCATTGCACATATGAAATATGTATAGCAGCCAATAAAAGCTCAAAAGTAAGTGCTATGAGGTACCAGAGTTATTTGAATTAAGATGGCTATCAGTCATTAACTCTTCCAAAGGTTACCAAAAATTAATGGTGTGTTCTCTTATTAGTGCATGTATTGCCTGCCTGGACTGTCTAATATATCTATTTGAGAATAAATACCTTTGTATAATAGAGGTAATGCTACATTCAATATATTGATTTGACTTCTCTATGGTAAAAATCTCAATGTGTAGTTTTTACGTGGGCTTTCATCTTACTTTCCCATAGGAAGCTAGGTGGAGGAGTTAACTCAGGCTTTCTTAGCCAGGGTTTTGTGTAGCCACTCACCTCTCCCTAAATGGCCAATGATGGGCATGGAGAGGGTGGGAAGGGGAGGGTTTCCAGGTAGGCATGTAGACAGCTATGCCTCCCAACCACATTCTGCAAAATCGATTGTGCCACTTCTGGTGTTTCTCAAAGTCTGAAGAATGTTTCTCAATGGTAAAAAAGTTGAGAAAGGCTGAGTTAACTTTTAAAGAATAGAAGCCCTTACATTTTGAAATGGGAAGGGAGAATATCTGATCCAAACTTCTGGAATTAAAATGGAATTGATTTCTGAGAACATATCTTGAAACTTAAGTACAAGAGAAAAAACATTTAAATGTAGGCAATCTTGTGCAGACACTTCAGAAAGCAAAGAGTAGGAATGGGCAGTTCTTACAATGAAGTAAGCTATAGGGTTCTACAAAGATTGGTTCTGGTACTATTTAATTAGTTCATAACTGATCTGGAAAGAAGGATGAGTAATGTGGCCAAGTTTTCAGATAACCCAAATTAGGATGGTGAAAACCAAGGATGATTGTGAAGAGCTAGGAAAAAAATGGGCGAGTGGACAAAAATGTAGGAAATGAAGTTCAATGAAGTTGGTTAATGTAAGCCTTAAGGCAGTCTTTGTCAACTTTTTGACTTTTTGAATCCCCTTGAAATATTCAGGATTTGAGAAACTGTGGAAGTGAAGGCCACACCCTTCCTGCTGCACTTTGTAAGTTACATGTAACAAGAAGTGCCATTACCCAGGCACTCCCACCAGATATGACCATGAGGCCACTCCTACAGCAAAGAAATATTTTCAGATGATTTGTGAACAGACCCATACCTGCACTCTGGGCTAGTTACCAGTTTGCTCTTCAGAAGGAGCCTGCAGAAACAGGGCCAGGGCACGCCTATGTTGCTCTGTTGCCTGTCCTCTGAAACAGGGCCAGAGCAGCTCTGCCATTCCATTGCCCCCACCCCAACACCAGAAACAGGGCCAGAGCAGACCTATGCTGCCCCATTGTCCTCATACCCACCCCAGTTCCAGAAACAAGGCCAGAGCAGGCCTATGCTGCTTTGTTACCCTCAACCCTCAATGCCAGAAACAGGGCCAAGGGAGACACATGATGCTCTGTCTCCCCCGCTCCTCCCCCCCCCATAGTTAAGGAAAAATTTAGAGCACTTGCTTCTCTGGACTCCAGTTGCTACAATGGGCAATGAGCCTCAGCCAGCAAGGATTTGTACGGCCACCAGTCCTTCCCACCCCCTCCAGGTCCATCATGGATCATTTTGGGATGGTTGGCCATATATCAGACTAGATATTAAGCCCACTGTGGCCAAAATACAGCGTGCCCTAGCATGATAGGTGGGTGGAGGGATGGGGTGAAGGAAGGAGGAAAAGGAGAAAGAGAGACAGAAAGACAGAAAGAAAGGGAGGAATATAGAGACAGAAGAAGAGGGAGAGAAACAGGTAGCCAGAAAGAGGCAGATGGAAGAGAGGGAGGAAGGGAAAAACAAAGGGAATGCTGGGAGGAAGGGAAGGATAAAGGGACTGCTGGGAGGAAGGGAGGAACAGAGTAATGTAGGTGGCCTTGGGACCATCTGCTGGGCCCAGGGGCAGGCTCGGCTGCCCTAGGGCCCGGCAGAAGGCTCGGGACGGGGGCGGTGGGCTCTGCGGCCTACTGCCGGGCCTAGGAGCAGGCTCGGCTGCCCCAGGGCCCGGCAGAAGGCTCGGGACGGGGGCGGTGGGCTCTGCGGCCTACTGCCGGGCCTAGGAGCAGGCTCGGCTGCCCCAGGGCCCGGCAGAAGGCTCGGGACTTCGGGAGTGGGCTTTGTGGCCTTCTGCCAGTCCCAAAGGCAGGCGAGCCTGCCCCAGGGCCCAGCAGAAGGCTCCCTGGGCGAGGAGAAGCCGGCCGGAGGACTTACCGCTGGGGAAGGCTTCTTCCTCTGAGTGGCGACTCTGCGGCCGGCCCAGGCAAGGCTGGGCCAAGCAGCCAATGGCCCATTGGGTGCTTGGCCCTCGAGTGACACTCAGAGGGCCCAATCAAGAGCCGCTTCGCGGCTCCTGATTGGGCCCTCCGAGTTTTTATCCCTGACAGGGCCCGACTTAACTCCTCCCCACTTGCCCTTACTCCTTTAAAGAGGGTTTAAAGATGGTCACAGTTATATCACCCACTGCTTTATTTTAAAAATAATTAAAAATAAATTAACTCCTACCCAATTGACAAAAGCCCTTCCAGGGCCACGGTGAAACCCCAGGGTTTCATGACACGTTGGTTGAAAAAGCCTACCATAAATATTGAATATTTTATGTTGATGTACACTGCCCTGAGCTGGCTTGTTGTGAGGGTGGTATAGAAATGAAATAAAGTAACACAGAGAGGCAAAAACCTGTAACTTCTAGGCCAGTGATGGCGCATCTTTTAGAGCAGTGGTCCCCAACCTTTTTCTGCCATGCGCAGCCAAAATCTCGCATGCACACTTTTGCACATTTCGACCACACATGGCGCATGTGCGCATGCGCGGCCGGGCCGCGCATGTACGATGCGCGGCACGGCCCTGATTCCTTCTCCCCCCCCCCCTCCGGCAGTAAGAAGCTTCCCAGGCCGCAAGCTTGCGGCCCAGGGAAGTTTTTTACTGCGGGGGGGGGGGGAGAGGGAACCCTTTCCTCCCCCGCACCTTTCCTTCCCTCTGCTGTTGAAAAGTCATTAGGATGTTATGGGTAGGGTACATGGCGGCACCCAAATTTAACTTATTGAAAACTAACAAGACTTGTTTTTCTGGGGAAGGAGGTCAACTTGTTCTGAATAGTGGTTACATTCTCTCTGAAGAGCCAGATTTGCCTAGGGATGCCTTATAGCTTGGCATTCAACTGTGACCCTTCCCAAAGAACTCACAGCTTGGGCAGTTTCACATCTAAAATTACTTCTAGACTAGGCATAGTGTGTTCACTGTAGAGCTTCCTTTGAAGTTACTGGGGAAAAACTGAGAAGGCAGTTGCTCCTTTGTAGAAATGTACATGCACTTTTCTCATACCTACCACCCCAACTACATTGGATTCCAACTCATTTCTGGGCTCAATTCAAGGTTCTGGTTTAAATCTTTAAAGCATCCAGTAACTAGACTGTGCCATAGATTGTCTAGTCCAGCAAGAACCTACTTGAATACTTATGTCTGGAATGCTCTCCTCCAGCATATATTTGGCCTTTTTCTCAGAGGCAAAGGAAAATTATCTTCGGAACAGGCGTTTCATTTGAGCCAGTGTTGACTATAGAGGAGATAGTCTGTTGATTTGGGGTTACAAGGTTCCTCTAGTTTATTATGATCTTAACTAAAGGTTGTCTTATTGCTTCTTTGTATTTAATTATGTGTTAACCTTTTTTATAAAGCCATCATATGAATATTGCTAAAACAGGTATGACCTCAGACAATGAGTGACTTGCTAGTAATCATGACTGAAGGTTTCATCTGGGAAATATTGTCTGCCCCTTAAACTCACATTGCCTTTTGCGGCTGATTTGAAAACGAAACAATTTCCTTACTAGCCCCATATTGTGCACAAATTTCAGCCAAACATCTATATATGGAATCCTGTTTCTAAGTCAACAACTTATTCAGGGCAAGGGAATTTTTTCTATTCATTTTTTTGTAAGTTCACTGCCATCAGTTAAGCGTAATTTAACAAAAAATCAAAGCATTCAATTTTACTTAAAACACATGCATAAAGAGGTTGTATAAAGACTATGATTCAATAGGAACATGCCTAGATTTTTTTTTAAAGATCAGCTTTTTGTGCAAATGTATATAATAAACAAACAAGATAAAATATTTATTTTCCTCACCTAAAAAACAAGCAACCCAGAATTAAGATATACACAAGAAACCCAGATTTATCCCTAATAAAACCTTTGAATATTTATACAATCTTTACAGAAACATACAGTGTATCAAAATCTGCATAAATCAAATTTATAAAATGTGTAGAAATGCATAGTGATCAACTTACAAAGCAAGGGTATGGGAACTACTTTTTAAAAGCAGGTTACAGTAGGAAAAGTCATTAGGTTAACAGTTTATGTTGTCTTGTAAGATTTGGAATTTAAAAATACAGATTCGTATTCACATAAAGTATTGGATTTTAATGACATTGCACACAATACCCATTTAACACAGACCTGCACAATCTATGTGCAATCTCTTTCACTTATGCATAGTAATGTGATTAAATTAAACTCGTCAATAAAGAAAATGAATCAGTTTTCATATACACAACTATCGAATATGTCCACACCCTTATCATCCTTGTCCTCCTCTATTTCATTATTATTCACACTTCTTAGAAAGGAGGCCAGGAAAGACTCAAGCTACAAAAAGATCCTAGGCTGTATGTACCTGACCTTTGTAAGGCCAAAATTCTGAGTTTATGAAAATGCTATATGCTACTTTCAACTGCACCTAAATGAGAAAAAAAGACCTTAAAATGGAAGCATTTCCATTACCTCTTTTTAGGAGTTTTCAACTTTTGTTCAAAAAATTATGCTATTGAAGCCAAAGTGGACCTGTAATACTGTGATCTGAAACATGCAGTTGTATGCACAGCAAACCAAATAAACTAAGTGGAACTTTTTGTGTAGATCTTCTTAGAGGACCCACAGCCCCAAACAGCATGGTTAAATGGATGGAATCCTCTGTGGGATCATGACCAGTATCCCATCCTTCAGATTAAGTTTTAAAGCAGGTTTGGCTTTTCACATTCCCCCCCCCCCCAACAATATTTAGAATTACCTTAAAAGCGCAAACATTCAGGACAGTATTCCTTAGTATGTGAACATCCTAATTTTTTTCTTTCCATGCTATGGCACAATTATGGAATTCGAAATCACAACACTGGAGAAGTATCAGCATAAATCCCAGTGTCAAAAATACATTGTAATTTTTTTTCCAAATATGGGAGGAAGTTTGAGAGAGAAGACACTTTTGTACAAAATAATAAATCTATCCCCCAATCTGCACATTTCTAATCTATATATGATTCTCTAACTAGGTGTATCCCCTTTGCATGCTGCCTGCTTGCAAAATAATTGCAAAACAAAATGTTTCCATTCTTCAACAAGCTTCCCTTTGTCACAAGAAAAAGTGAAGAATTAATCAATTTCACTCTTCTGTGTTGTACAGAAATGGATATATTTCAGTTCTGACAAATACAGAAGATTGTAAGGCTTTGATACAGCAGGGAAGTTTTTAGCTGTAACTTGGAGTGCTTACTTCCACTGAATGCATCACATAGTGCTAAGTTTCAGCTTGATATTGCAAAACAGAGGATTTAAACTGCTTTAATGCAATTTTACACAAGTGGTTCATGGATTTAAGTGCTACCCAGTATCCAACCTTAATTTAAAGGTCCTAATGAAATTACAAGATCTTGATTTGGGCTCCTTGTGCAGCTTTCATTTATAGTAGCACAGCCCTGTTCAGAGAATGCAAATCACAGGGAGGGAGTGTATGCATGGACACTTTCTACACACATTTGCACTGTGCAGATCATTTGGTGATTGCAGAGAGGTGGAGCTCAGAACACTCCTTGTGTGATCAGTCAGCACTTGGCTGGGTTGCCTGTACAGGGCAAGTACGATTTGTTAACCAGTTAGTTACTTTTATTAGTATGGAAAAACTAGAGAACATGGCAATGATTTTTTTTTCTTTGTCATGTGGGTAGTTCCAACTCATCCATGTTCAAAAAGGAGACACCTAAACATACCCATACTATAAAACAAAAAGCTTTTCTTGTGGAAAATACAGAGGTAAAATTAAAGAGGCACTAAATATGTTGAAAATTCACCTTTCAAAAAAGCAGCATGACTTGTGAAAAAAGGCCACCTTGGCTAAAAACCTGTGGCAGTGCTTATAATATGTAAAATCAAAAGAACATACAACAGGTTGATAATCACCATGTTATAGCAAAATCTGGTTACTCCAACCTTTTTCAAGTGTGAGTGTGTTAAAAAAAAAACAAAAAAACTGCCTGCAGACCCCTGAGTGTAATCCCAAAGAACACAAGAATTGCTTGGATCTGAATCCTTTACCTGTGCATGAGCATAAGGCACATCTGCATGCACAGGAAAGGTGTATACGCCGCTAACTTTCCTGTGGCTACAGCCCCCTGACATTCCTTCAGCCTTCACCAAGGGCTTTTAGAGAGGCCCAGGGAGAATGCCTTGCCAGAAGGGGTAGAACAAAAGTTCCCCTGAACAAGCAGAAGCAACTATAAATTGCTTTCAGATCTAAGCAGATGCTTTTAACTTTGTTTCGGTTAATATGGAAACACAATCAAAAGCATATTAAATTATCGCCTGTTTAAAACATCTTAAAACGAAACACACAAATAAAGATGTAAACATCTATAAAGTTTAAGGTAAGAGCAGTTTTGTAAACATTAACTGCAGATGATAAATCTATCACAGTCCATCTATGTCCTTCATCCAGATCAGGAGGTTCTGGGTTTGCAGCTGTACAAAGTTAATAGTTGCAGCAGTTTTCAGGCTATCTTCAGTCCTATATGAATTACATTTATCAGTAGGTAGGTTTCAGGCTGTTCAGTCTACACACTAAGGATATTGTTCATTTCCCATTTTTGTGTTGGTTTGCTAGAGTCACAGTCTGAGATGAACACTTGATGCAGAACCTCTGAGCGATCCAAGCATTTCCCTGAAGGAATATGGGTAAGTCTATGTAGATTCTGGAAAACAAAAATCCAAGCAGAAAGTTAATTTTTATTTGTCTCATGGCAATCATGCTAACTTTACTCATTCAGACAGATGGCCAGGATACAAGACCTGTGAAAACTAGCTTTGTGAGCCCCAAGGGAGATTTAAATGACTTGTGGTGAGCGGAATAGTTGTCCTCTTGAGCAGCAAAGAAGGTAACTGAGAGGAGTCCCAATGGCAGTTTGTGATAATGACATGTCCCTCTGCTGTTTAAAAATGTTAAGAATTCTACTGTGTCAGTGAGCCAGAGCAGCCCTGTGGGTTTTAGATATATCTTGGATCTGGAGAAGTCAGGGTGGTGTCATGGTTAGAGAATTAGAGAAGGATCAGGGAGAACCAGGGTTTGAATCCCCACAGTGTGATAAAAGAGCCAGCTTGGTGTAGTGGTTAAGAGCAATGGTCTCTAATCTGGAGAACCAGGTCTGATTCTCCACTCCTCCAACTGAAGAAATGAGGGTCTGAGAATGAAGGAGGAAGAACAGATACTTCACTAAGGAATCGCACAGCACCAGAATTCCACTTAGTCCAATGATAGTAGTACCCAGACCCATAGCCACAGGGACACAAAGGGGCAGGGCCACCATCAATAATTTGTCGTGCCCCTCCAATCAGCACTAGGGGTTGTTGTGACAACTGCCACAAGTCATCTGCTGATGAGAGGACATTTAATTCCCTCCTCCCGGCTCTGTCCCAGGCTTTGGCAATGAGGGAGAGATTCTCCTCCCAAGCTTTGCCAGTGAAGAAGAGATTTTCCTGCTCCCCCTTCCACCTCCCTCCCAGGCTTTGCAAATGAGTCTCTTTCCCTTCTCCCTCCTAGGCTTTCCCTTTGCACTTTGCTTCCTGCACAAAGTAGTTGATTTGACTGTGCTCCAAAGCACGTGACATAGCCCTCCTTCTGTCGTAGCTTGCTAGCTCGTGTCAGGCATGGATTCCTCTGCTCTACAGCACTGTAGCACATTAAAGTAGAAGCATGGGGGTGGGCTCTATTTGAGCACCAGGTAGGGAGTATTCAAAGGTAGTTGGGATTAGAGGGCGGCAGCAGCCTCTGCATTCTGGCTTGCTCAAATGGACTTGGGAACATCTTGCAGTGTGTTTGATTGCCTGTACAGCTGTACGGGGCTTGAAAAACACTTGGGAAGGGTGGAAGGGGAAGAGCTCTGCACTACCAGCCTAGAGTGAATCAGGGCATCACGGCGTTTTAAAATCACGGCAAAACTGTGATAATGAATTGGTGCTAGCAACAACTTTGCCCTCTCTTTTAACTGGGCTCAGCAGGAAGGTGGTTCCTGCTGTCATCTGCAGAGAGGAGCCCCCCCAACTTCCCATCCGTGTGAAGCAAAAAAGTCCCCCTTTCTCTGCATGCCAGGCAGGCTGTAGCTTATAGGTTTGCCAGCTTGAGGGTGAGGTGAGTTCAGGGCAAAGCGGTGTTGTGACTCAAAAGGACCATCTAGCCAAGAAAACACATTTTCTTCTGTGATCTTTGTTACTAGGCCTCATTTTGTGCTCAGAAGAAGAGACAGGCACTTTGATGGGGGTACATTGGTGGATAAGTGTAACCATTTGGCCCAGTGTAACCCAGGGACATGGGAATGCGACGAGAGGGATTTGTGATACGCGCTGTTAATTGTTGTGTGTAAATAAAGGAGGGGGGTATTTGGTTCCAAACAAAATGGATTATTATTTAACCTTCTTTGTAGAGTGATCCCTTTGCACTACATCATAGCTCATTCATGGCAAAGTAAATGAGTCACGATATGTTCACCCCCCCATTGTACTCATTCCTCCCCCCCCATAAATTTGTTCTGGCTATGGAAGAAAATAAAAAAGAAATGAGTTGGTTTTTATACTCCACTTCTCACTACCTGAAGGAGTCTCAAATCAGCTTGCAATAACCTTCCCTTCCTGTCCCCACAATAGACACCCTGTGAGGTAAGTGGGACTGAGAGACAGCTCTGACAAGAACGACTCTGTGAGAACAGCTCCAACAGGACTGTGACTAGCTTGCAGCCACTCAGCTGGCTACATGGGGAGGAATGGGGAATCAAACCTGGCTCTCCAGATTAGAAGCCACCGCTCTTAACCACTACACCATGCTGGCTCTACACATGCAGCCAAGTGGGTGACCTTGGGCAGTTATAGTCCTCTCAGAGTTCTCTTGGCCCCATCTACCTCACAGGGCATCATTGTGGGGGGGGGGGGGAGAGGAACGGTAGACAATTATAAGCTACTTTGAGATGCCTTCAGGTAGTAAACAGCTCCTCTTCTCTTCACTGGGTCACCATACTCCCAGCCTAACCTACCTGTCAGGGCTGTTGCTGTGAGGTTAGACTGGAAGACAAGAGAACAGTGCTGTCAGTAGCTTTGGGTTCCCATTAAGGAAAAAAAGATGACCCCTGGGGTCTTCAGCTGGTCCTTGGCTGGAACAGCGGGGCTGGGTGTAGTTGGGTTTAGATTGTAATTTTTCATCACCTGTTGTTGCTGTATATATTGTTGTATGGAGTTTTTATGGAGATTTTATATTGCAATTTTAATACTTGTTTGTGAACCTCCATGAGACAACTAGTTGTGAGTGGTGGTATATAAATAGAAACATAAATATATAAAATAAATAAAAGTCAGATATAACAAATAAATAAATATAGTTTTAACCCAACATGTAGTTGCCATTAAAACATTTTCAAGGAAAAAGAGTGCAAACATGAAGGGATGTTCATGAGTGCCTTAGCCATCATGCTGCAAGCAACCAGGCATATGCCGTTACAGCAGCAGGACTTTCAAAGGAGATTCTGGCATGAGGCTGCTGAATTAGAAGTTTGACACCAGCTCCCGAGAATTTTACTAAGTACATGGAATTCTTCAGCCATTACAAGTAAGATTTAGACAGGGATAAGCAATATTTATTCAGTTGTAAGGGAAATGCTCTTTGCACACAGATTTCTTTTATCTTTGATATACCCAGGTTTCTGTCTTCCTCACTCCACCCACTTTTCAAACTGGTTAGAAAAGTCATCCTACATCTAAGTCCATGAGATACCTTGAAGTACTGCCACTCCTTGAATTCATTTAGATTGCAGTGTGTAATCATGACTTTTGATCCATCTGGTCCTTTCGTCAAGCACTGGTCATATTGCATGAGCTGATTGGCTTCATTGATTCTGAACAGCTATACCAGGGTGAAAAGAAAACATTATTTCAAATAATGAAATATTTAATAACAAAACCATAGAATCATAGAATCATAGAGTTGGAAGGGGCCATTCAGGCCATCTAGTCCAACCCCCTGCTCAACACAGGATCAGCCCTAAGCATCCTAAAGCATCCAAGAAAAGTGTGTATCCAACCTTTGCTTGAAGACTGCCAGTGAGGGGGAGCTCACCACCTCCTTAGGCAACCTATTCCACTGCTGAACTACTCTGACTGTGAGAAACTTTTTCCTGATATAAAATATAAAGTAGTACATGGATACTATTATTAAATGTTCATAATTCATTAAATACTGTCATACAGTATTCCCTTAAGATCAAATAATGACAAAGCCTTTAGTCCCAAAATGCAAGCAATTTATCACACATATACCTTGTTATCTTGCAATGGGCTATGGCTTAGTGCAATAAAGTTTGACCGAATTTGACATATACCTTGTTTACAATTAGTCAAGTTTCTCTTTTTGGGCAGATGGACAGCGATCATATTGCTCTGTAAAAGGATGTTCCTTGTATCAACACCCCAACAATCATTATAACTCCACCACTCTGACAGTGTAGGAAGACCAAATAGTCTGCCTTGGAGAACAGCAGAGCAGCTTAACGGGGGGAGGGGGAAGCAACATGGAGTTGGAACCCAAATGATCTCCCTCCTGATCAGCATGTAGAAAGCCCCTTCCAACTAGTTAAATTAGTTAAAGGTTCAGAATGGACCCAAGGGGATGGCGGCCTGTGAAGGCATCCTCTTATGCGACCTACTGACTACTGCAAAATGCATTGCCACAAGAGGAATGTCTGTGTTTGAAGGCACTTGGATCCAAAACTGCACCACTGACTGGGAGAAGTAGGTTCTAATTCCACAAACAACTGACCAATTTCTCTTAATGACCTTTGAAACTTAAAATTAAACAGCAGCAGCAATTACGTGCTTTGGATTTGGTGCAGAATACATCAACTGAAGATAAAAATTAGATCCAAAAGAGTATTTATTGTAAACAGAAAGTGGGGCATAAATATCTGAAAATCTAATTTTAGCATTACCTATTTCAAAACATCTTATACTAAATTAACTTACTTGATTTCCTCCCATTCTATGGCATGGTCCAAGCTCCACAAAGCCTCCATTGGTGTGCCCCATGCTGTCTATGCAGTAAGCAGTTTCAAAGCCTCTAATCTGGAATATGAATATATATAGTTTATATTATACCTAAATGTTATAAAAGAAAAATACAAGCACTCTTAAATAGCATGCAATTGCATGAAAAGATTCCTGATTCAGTTCAGTATAATTACTCTACCCAAGATTTTTCCCTCCAGACATTTTCCTGCATGAACTGAAAGAACACAGAAAAGCCAATTCCCTCCCCCTTTTTTGTAAGATTGCTTCTATTTAATATGGCTTATTGTGCATTCTTGATAATTAAGAGAATGATATGTATCATTATTCAATGGATCTGCCCATACTTGCTAGATTTATTCTAAAATATGCTAGCCATATATGCACTTCTGCTTCTTGCCTATGTTGAAAATTCAAATCTTTCAGTTCATATTCTGTAAATGAGGCATTTTGTGCTTGCTGTGCTTGATTTTTTTGGTTGCCACAAAATGTGACAAATTGATGGATGAATTCTGAATAATGGCTCCCAAAGCCCTTTCACCTCCTTGGCACCCAAATTAGATTCCTTCAGGACCACTCATATTTTAATTACAGACTTTTGCTGGCTTATTTCTTGCTTAGTTACACTGTGATATGCAATCGGGGATTGCAGTGATCAGCAAAGGCAGCCACAAAATTGTTTGGATGGAGGACAGTTTGGAAACTTAATGACAGTACAATCCTAAATAGAATTACATTTTTCTATACCCACTGAAGTCAACTGGGCGAATGAAGGCTATAACTCTTCTTAGGATTGCACAGGAAGTCTCTCGATAGCTATACTCTATTACTCTTTCACAGTTAGATAATCAGAATTGTGGGGTCAGGGTTACTCCAACCTGGCTCACTTTTCGTGCAGCCACACAGCAGTTGTTGGAATCGTATCCAACTATCTTAGGGCTCAGTTTGGGTTGGGACTGTGGTATCAGGTGAGGCTTCTTTCTCCACTTCAGGTTTCCTAAGCAGAAATGGCACTGCAGTCCAAACCAGGCACTTGGGCAAATAAGTCCCCCCGAAAAAAACATCTGCCATATGGCTACTTAGAAAGTGGGTTGAGTCAGGGGAACTCCACCCCCGGTGATGAGTAAACGTATTATGTTTCTTAGTCATAATTCCCACATGATTGCTTGCAGTGGTTTTTAGATTTACCTCTCCCCACTCCACGTTTTTCGGTGGCAAAGGGTAGAATGATGTGATATCATATGCTATTTCTTCCATGAACCACTTGAAACTTTTACATTGATGATCTTCACGAAATTTCTTCAATTCAGATATATCACCGTAAGCTAGTGCTCTTGTCTCAGGACGACTAGCATAGAAGTAATCTTTGTATTCATCCCACCAGACCTCCACAACTCTGACATAGTTCTGTAAATAATAATAATAGTAATAATAATAGTACCATATAGCAACAAAAAACCCCAAATCTGAATGACTTGATAACTCCCCCTTTTATTTTGGGATTGTAGTTTTCAGGAGGACAGCTAGGGTGCTTTTT
Organism: Paroedura picta; assembly: GCF_049243985.1. Classification (NCBI taxonomy): domain Eukaryota; kingdom Metazoa; phylum Chordata; class Lepidosauria; order Squamata; family Gekkonidae; genus Paroedura; species Paroedura picta. The sequence goes on from NC_135378.1 coordinate 42,312,716, forward strand.
ATCCCAGCAAAAGAGAACTTTTCAAGGGTTATTATACAGCATCACCATTTTGGCATTTTTAATTAAGAATACTACAGTATTACAAATGCATTAAAAATAAAACAGTCTTGGGACTAACAATAGCATAATAAAGTCCAGTTTGGGGGAAATCCCAATCTAATGCTGAGGAAGTTGTACTTTTATACTGGAAAAAGAATGTTGGCTAATCCTCAATAGGTACCAACTCACTGGGAGATGAGTAAATTGTATATATAGAAAAGTCTAAGTGAACAGTACTGATTTTAATAAAGGATGCGCTAACTATTTGCTCTTTTCTACTGCTACACACAGACTAACACAACGTCCCATCTTGATCTAGTATTGATCAGGCAAGGATCTTTAAAAAATAATTATCAATTGTGACAGAAAGAGAGCCATATATTATAATCCATGTGTAAATTCAATCCTATGTACATTTATTTGGGAGTAAGGCCCACTAATGTCAATAAGTTTTACTGTTGAGTAAGTGAGTACAGGATTGCAGCTGGAGACTTTTAATTTAGCTGTTGAAGAGAATTGTCAGCTTTCCACAGGGCTAGTAAGACGGAGCTCTTCCGCCAGGCATATGGTTGAGGCCAGTACAGGGTCCCGGAGTTACCATCTGTGGAACCCCAATGTGTGTGTCAGGTTAGGGTCCTTGGTCCCAGGGAAAGAACTTTTGTCCCATGTGATGAACAGGGGGTGGTGGAGGAGTTTTTTTGGAATTCCTATTGACTGCCATCTTGTTAATTGTATTAAGGAGTGTTTTTAGGGGTTTAATTGTGTTTTTATCAATCAATCAATCAATAAAAAATAAATAATGACACAGGTCGCACTTTTAGAGTAGGCGAGGATCCAACATATGCTGGAGGCGGATTCCCTTGCCATCCCTGGAGACGATAAATATGTCCAACACGAGAACAAGGGACAAACAACAGCTTCCCTCCACACTGCCAAATCTGCAAAGTGAAGCAGGAAAAAAATTAAGCATTCACAGACAGAGTTTAGAATAGCCATTATCAACCTTTTTTGGCTGTGGCCCTTTTTGAATCTCTTTTCAGGCTCCAGGGGCCCCTGCAGTAGGCTGGCTGCTTGGGCAATGAGCTAGCCTTAAAAAGGCCTAAGCGAAGAGTGAAATAACTATAATTGACATACCTCATCTTATACATATGTGAGACACATTTCTACAGCATTCAACCAAGAGAAGCATGTGCATTATTTTTTTTTCTTGAATGCATTAATTCAAGCACACACAAAGGAACAGATTACATCATTTCCCTTTCTTTCCCTTGACAAGGTTGAACTTTCTAGCAATTAATGATGTCATAGACAAAAAGGGCATTTCATGCACTCAGTTACCAGGGTCCCCCTTAAACCCAATTGTCTTCCCTTCAAACATTTTTCAGTCTGTGGCCCCCTTCAAATGGGTCAGGGTCCCCCAAGGGGCATTTGACCCCTGCTGAGAATGGCTGGTTTAGAATATCAAAAGAAGGGGGATAAGTATCAGGCAACAGACACTACACTGGTGTTAGTGACTACTTTGTAATCCAAGAGAAACAAAAGCCCCACAGAAGATCAGACTTCAGTTTCCAAACATTGCAATGGAAGGTAGCAATGAAGTACAGATGTCTCCAGACCACTAGATAGGAACCGGATAACTAGGAAGAGGACGGCATCTCAGTCACTGGCTCAGTTGAGACACATGTAAAAACTGGGTTGAAATTCATGTTTACTTGAAGAATTAATGTTGTGTTCATTGTTTTGGTGGTAATAAAGACATTATTTTTAGTTCTATAATGTTGTTTACCTTGTATGAAATTTCAAAGTTTTCTCCACCCCAGATTTGTAGACCTGGATCATAGAGACCTAGTTCAAAAAAGAAGTCACGTTCGATGGCAAATAATCCACCAGCCATTGCAGGGGATCTAGGAGAGAGAAAATGTAATCAAAAGTTCACAAGGCATGCAGGTGACAAAGAAATGCCTTTATATAAAGCAACTAGCTATTGTCTTAGATCAAAAAGAAATTATAAAGCTTTGTTGGTGGCTAACAACACAGTTTGCAGCAATGGTTTGAGTTTGAAGTTCTGATTGTAGCTTATTATGATTAGTTTTGAAATAATGGGTATCAAACAAAGGTTTCACATGACGCTCAACTGTACAATTCTTTCCCTTGTTCTTATTTTGGACAAAGTAGAATTGGAGGCTGCAGATTTAGAATAGAAAGAGCAGCAGGGGAGGGTCTGTTCAGCCTTCATAAAGCTTTAGTGCCTCCCATGGTGAAAAAGATATTGCATCTGTGCATCTTTCCCCACATAGGTAGGAAAGCTGTTCAAGAAGGTGATTTTGAGAAGACACTCCTTCCTTAGCAGATCTTTTCCTTCTCCACTGCAGTTTCCAAGGCTTCTTTGCACTAATAATACAAAAACTTTTGTAGGAAACAATCACATAGTTGAGTGTCACATAGTTGAGTGTCACCCTAAAATAGATATTGTGAATCTGTTTTAGTTTTAGTTCAGTAGAGAAAATGGCATAACAGTTTCCCTTTAAATGAGGAAACCTTATGTGTCATATCCTATTTTTCACTTTTATAGTTGTGGAGAAATTTTTCATATTATGCCCATAAAAAGCCTTCTTCAAACCACATATGCATGTAGAAGGGGAAGGAGTTCCCATTTCCTCTCTATACGCATCAGCATCTACCTACACATGAGTGCAACTATGCCAGGATCATAACAGTAGAAGACTAAATGAGAACACAGTTTTTGGTTGAAGGAATGAAGGTCTCATGTTGCACTTGGCTGTTCTGTCTGTATCTGATGTGATCATTCTGTTGAATACTGAGATAAGGTACTGGAAGGGTGTGTTCATGGTAGTATTCTGCATTTCAAGGATGAATTCCAGCTCAGCTTGTGTATGTATTTTCAAGGGGACCAAGAAAGAAGCGCAACGTAATGCAATACAACATCTACAGGAAGATAGAATGAAAGTTGGTATTTAAGTCCAAGATGCAAATACATGTTTTATTTCCAAATTCAAGCTCCTGTCTGTGTATCTATTTAGCAGGACTGGCAAGCAAGGCCTCTCAAACCTCACATTCTATCAGTATCAAAGTTTGTTTTATTCCAGCTATCCTTAGCAATAGGCATTGTTTTAGACATGCTGCAACCAGAAATACCAGGTGTTCCAGGAACAGCATGGAGGTGTACACTACAAGTCCTTGGATAATTTCCCTGCTACACGGATAGGTTAGTAATAGTTTCAGGTAAAAGGAATTAATGTAAAATACATCATGCTATTCCGGTTGTAAAAATTCAATTTCAGCACTCAGTAATCATAACAACTTAATTTTTATAGTCCACCCTTCCCAACTGGCTCAGAGTAATTAAGACTATGCTCTTGATACATGTATCAGAACCATGAATCAGAGTTCACCTGAATGTTTTCACATTCAAACCTCTTCCCTGAAATCACAAACTAATTATATATATTTTTCTCAGTTTACAAAGCAGTTTAAAAGTGCATGTGTCTGTGTGGAGATGGCAGTGTGAAGATAGTGAATATCAAGGTAACTACAAGACATGCCATACCAGACCCACTGAAAAAGCAGCTTCTTAGAGCAGTCTTATTTTAAGATTGCAATTTTTGGGACTTACATGTAACCCTATGGAGGGAAATAGCAAGGTCCAAATTTATTATGAATTCTGATTTATCTGAAAATAACATATTTGAATGTTCTTTTTCCACAGTCCTGAGGACTAGGAATTCTGCTTTAAAAGTCAAAACTGGGATTGGCAGAAAGTCAGATTTCAATATGCACAACATGTATTGCCAAGTATGTGCTGCTGACTTTTTCCCTGCTACAGTTGTTTCATAGTAGTGTATGAATGCTAACGGGACACTGATTTCTGTGAGGGGGACAACATTTTTATATTCAATTGTCCAAAGCTTCATAATTTCTTGGGAATATTTTGGAATGTTAGTGAACATACCAGAAGTTAGGATAAAGTAATATCTAGAATTTCATAAACTCACATTAAAATAATACACATAAATTAAAATAATTCTGGTTGCAAGGTTAGTAAATCATAGCAGAACCACAGCTTTGCTAGTTTAGAGTGGGAGAATGCAAAAAATCTCAGCACTTTCTAGGCAAACACGTTTTATCAATCATGAAGCAAAGAAAATGGATTGGCTGTGTGTGTATGTGGGGGGGGGGGGGGACAAAAACAAAAGCAAGAAGATAATTTCCCAAACAAAATTGTTTGGAGTATTCAGGTAGCAGATTTCTACATTATACATTTTCTTTCACTAAATCTCCATCTACCATATTTTCATTTATAAAATCAACTGGCTGGGCAGGAAAAAGCAATACCTTGTTTAACTCATTCCTCCAGCTAGCAACAGCTGTATACATGCATGGAGACCAACTGCTTTAGACTGGAATAACTCTGCACAGGACAGCAGTGTTGAGTATCTGATTCATAAAAAGCATGCTAGCCAATTTATGAAGCTATATCAGAAGCAGCTCACATATTTTGTTGAACATGAACATCCATCCTACAGTTTTCTTAGAGTGCTAAGTATGTGGCAGAGAGGTGCAAAAGAAGTTAGTAAGGCTGCATTAGAAGAGCTGGACTATGAATTAGTGAAAAGAATGATCCCCCTTAGCAGAGCGTCTGCTTTCATTAGCAATGGCTTAAAAACCAGCAGAGTTCATGCAAGTATTTAATAGTTCAGTACACCCTTAAGAAAAGGAGAAATGGGTAAGTGGTTTAGTGATTACCGATACGGTTCAGTTTTTGTCTTTCTCATTGCCTTCTCACGTTTGGTCAAGGGCACCCTCTTCCAGAGCATACTCCAATCCCATGCTCCTCTAGCATACCCATCTTCGTCACCACCCCCTTGGGGTACAATCTGATAAGTGTTGCCATCTATGACATCTATAAGCGGCACAGTACATGTGGTTCTGCAGGATTATGGTGGTGGTGAGGATGAGAGCAGGTACATGGCACATTTAAACGAGTCATGGTTCATGGAAAAGAAAGGGGGAAAAAATGAAAGGATTTAGATAAGCATGAGTTATAAGAACCGCGGAAGGAAAACAGCATTCTTTACCGATATGGCTCAGTTTTATATTTTCTTTTTGCCTTTTCCTTGTGGCTTAATGGGATGCGTTTCCACAGCAAGCTCCAGTCCCAGGCCCCTCTGGCAAAGCCATCTTCATCCCCACCTTGCTGTGGCTCAATGGAATAGTCATTCCCATCTATGTAATCTATTAGAGGCACAGTACATGTCGTTCTGAAACATCCACAGGAGGGGAAGAGACAAGGTTTAACTGTCTAATCTAATCAGTCAGTTGCTATCGTTCTTACTTCATTCTAACTAGAATAATACACTGCAAAAAATGTGCTGCTGTTGTTACAAAAGGATGTGGGGGGAGCATGATGAACTTATAAACTATTACTTTTATGGTAAAAGCAGAAATGGCAATGTCCCTCTATTTCTTCCTTTATAAATGTTTTTTTCCTGGTGGCATGTTGTCAAAAGGAATGATGGAAGCCACATATTTCGTCTTTTAGAAAGATATTTTTGGATAGCTAAGACCAATATGGTGGTTACTTCCTCCAGTGAGGAGGAGGGAAGGAAGGAGTGAAAGACTTCTTTTTAGATTGGGGGGAAAAGCCTCAGCTTGTACTATTACGTGTTCTCAGTCTGATTAGTAGCTAAAGAATAATACCCTGCTTAAACTTTCCCAAAATCTAGCATATGCAAATAAAAAGGTGGCCTGCAAGCACACAATAAGCAGAGTGTTATTACCTGTCTTTAGATATAGGAGCTATTAGTGGTCCATACCAGTTTACTGCCACCTCACAGTGGGCATCAAGGTAAATCAAAACCTTTAAAACAAACAGGAAAGGAGATTTCAACTCAGTTGAGATTTCCTTACTCAGGACAGACTGATTTACTTGAGCATTTATCGCTTTTCTTAAACAAAGGAAACCCAGATCCCCAAATTTTTCAAACCTATGGGAACTTTTAGAATTCTGAGACAGGGTGGTAAGCAGAACCAAAAATGGCAGTTTCAGGAGGTGTAGCCAATAAAAATAACTGATCCAACCACAGAATGTCAGGGGGTGAAGACATACAAAACTCTAATAGTAACTCTTCCAACATTTTAGGCAGAATCTTGGTTTAACTGGATGCCAGTAATAAAGTGAAGACCCTTGTGCTGTGGTAACAGCAACTACTGAGGCAAAAATAATCTTCACAGCCAATCAGGAGGCTTGCTGGGCAAAAGCCCCAGCTGTCCCGGCCCACTTTCTAAAAACATGTGACAGGTGCCAGCAAACGTGTTAGGGGGTGCAACACTGCCCCTGGGTGCACCACGCTGGGCATCCCTGCTATACAACATTGTGCAATGTAAATAGCAGTTACTGACACAATCAATGGTTTTAAGATCTGTTCAAAGCAAAATCCGGACAATAGAGGGGGGAAAAAGGTTTTTATTTAGCAAATATTTTCTACCTGTCCAAGTTTAGCCTTCTGGGCTCCAATGCTTCTAGCTTGAATTAAACCTTCTCTCCTTTCATTTCGAAAAATCTTTACAAGGCCATTCCACTGCTTAATATACTCCTCTAGTCTCTCTTTTAAGTGTGCTATCAAATAATAAAAAGAAGTTTTCATGTATGTTACAAATTATATTGCTTTGTGCTTACAATACAATAAATATGAATTGACTAAATATGGAGATTTTGCAGACACCGAGGATCTTAAATAATCATTGTTTGATGTACTGGACAATGACAACTGCAAGCTAACTTAACAGTCACTTCCACATTTTACTTTATAAAAGCCATACTGGGGGATGCAAGATACATGTGTCTTTACCATATTGGAAAGGTCAGACCTGAGAATGTGACTGGAGAGACACAGGTCTCATGCTTGCACCTGTCCCCTTCAGTCATTTTTCAGACACTTCCTCCACCAAGCTTTAAAGCACACATATGAAAATGTAACAGAAGTTGCCTTTATGGCAAGTGCCAAGTCTTTTCTGCGTGCACCATAGCCCTGTGAACCAGTCACTGCAGACAGTGGGGAAATTCACAGCTGCTCTGACATGCCAAAAATAAATTCAATCAAGACTTTTAACTTGTATAATGAAATGCCAACATTTACTGGCAACAAAATCCAGGAGTTGGTGCAGAAGATGAAGCATTTGCATCGCTCAATAAATATGAGTAACGTCTGAATTGAAAGGCAGATGAGAGGGCAGAGAAGATCCAGAAGTACCGTCAATAGCTCTCCATTCCAAATACAACATGGAATACTGTACAGGCTGACATTGCTTACAGTATATTTAGACCTGGTAGTCTGCTGCATCTTGTGCACCTGCCCTAGTACCCTTTATTCACTATATCTATCTAATGACACATTATAAAGGTGCCCATCTGGGTAGCTGCTATTATGAATTCTTGTGCCCTTCTCTTCAACATTTTTAACAATTATTTCTCATGATTTAGGCCAATGAGGCTTGTTTATAGTCAAAAGAAACACTGTCTGAAATAAAACCTGTTCCACTAAACAAAAGCAAAAATGGTCAGTAAAATGTGATGGCCAGAAAGATAGCAACAACACAATGTTTCTGGGACTTGGGAGTATCCCCACAGGAATGTTCTCTCTACACCAACTTTTATGGTACAAATGGCTTTAAGTTTGCAAATTTGCCCTCCTAAAAGGTAAAGGTAAAGGTATCCCCTGTGCAAGCACCGAGTCATGTCTGACCCTTGGGGTGACGCCCTCTAGCGTTTTCATGGCAGACTCAGTACATGGTGGTTTGCCAGTGCCTTCCCCAGTCATTACCGTTTACCCCCCAGCAAGCTGGGTCCTCATTTTACCGACCTCGGAAGGATGGAAGGCTGAGTCAACCTTGAGCCGGCTGCTGGGATTGAACTCCCAGCCTCATGGGCAAAGCTTTCAGACGGCTGCCTTACCACTCTGCGCCACAAGAGGCTCTATGCCCTCCTATACCCCTACAAACTAGGCATGGCCCACAGTAAATCCCCAAACTTAAGATGAAATAGTTAAAATTTGCACTTAAGCATTATATACTCAGACTAATCTGCTAGTTAAGGCTTCTCCATCTTCTAAAGTTCAAGTTTGGGGATTTCAGCTCCTGCTCACCCAACCACGGAACTAGTTTGACTGTGAAACTGTGTAGAATGGTACCTTCAATGTTAACAGTGGTCATTATTTCACTGCGCTATAACCAGAGGCAATGGAAATCCAAGACTGACTTATGAAGGATCTATATATGCATAGGTGTACCTTCCTAGGCTTCTAATTTTGTATCCTATATCTCACTTGGACACAGGAGAGCGTTGTGTCATGAAAACAACTATAATTCAATTACTCTGTGTTCTCTCTGAACAGGAGCAATATTGGTTAAATCAGGTGTAGTCAAATTGCAGCCCTCCAGATGCCCATGGGCTACAATTCCCATGAGCCCCTGACTCATGGGAACTGTAGTCCACGAACATCTGGGGGGCCGCAGTTTGACTACCCCTGGATTAAATACTAACATTCAAAGCTATAACATCATCACTAGTGTTTGAAAAGGAACAACAGGCTAATATGACAAGAAAATCTCAGTTCAAAAGAACAGACACAGACATTTGTCATACCCTACAACACTTTATCCATTCAGTAATCCCTGAGCGCTTTTTCAGATAATTTCCTAGGAAAATTTTCTAAATCCCAACAATCTCTTGTATAGCAACTATGTTCGTTTATTAAAATTTTCAAAACATTAATACATCACACTAATCAATTTAGATGAAAAATATGCTACATACTCAATTGTTCATAATGAATACATTTACCTTTATTGCTGAAATCATCAATCAGAACAATTTCAGCCAGGTATTTCCTTGGTGTTCTTTTAATGACACTGTGAACTGTCCTCATGAGCGTGGACCATCCTTCATTATGGAAGACAATGACAATGCTGGAAGTGAGTAGGTTTTCGTCATAATGCCAGTACTTGCATCTGTAGGAGATAATTATGTTATATTTCAGCTTTTCGTATATCTGGGACCAAACATGGATGCTCTCTGAACCAACTGTGGTGAAAAAACCCATCTAGATCTATTAACCTGGACTATGAGTTTTGTCTCCAAAATGTAACAAAAAAGCAATTGAAAATAGGTTTTCTGACATGCCTTGTATATTCACTTTATGTGAAAGTCACCATTTTTTCATTTTTCTATACAATTTTCACCAAGGGCTTCCTAGTATATACATAATCTTCTGGATAGAATCTGGAAAATATGGTACTGGAATGGAAAGGTACGGTAGAATTTGGTTCCTGGAGTTTCAGACTTCTTTGAAACTTTTTTTCCAAAACAAAACAAGCCAAGGTTTGACATGCAAAATGTGTAGCATGCAATTTCTTATGCTAGCCAGCACTAGATGATGATAATTCCTATGTATACTGTAAACATATACAACATATTTTCAGGAATATGTTTATTGTCTAAACATGAATAAATTTGGCAGTGATTAATACACTACAGGTATCATTAAAGTGCTCAGTGTTTTCAGTGTTACAAAAGTTAATTGATATCCAAATATTGTGAATGAGTGATTGTTCCAAATAATACTTTCTTTTGTTTAACATGAAGTTTGTTTTCTAATTTCATCATTTATATTTCTTGCTTTACAGATTGTTAAAATTAAGTCATGCATGATAAAATATACATTTTATATACATTTTGTAAAATAAATATATGAATAAATAAACAAACAGCCTGCCCTATGCTACATACCAAGAGGTCTGAATTTCGAAACACCTACCGTGGAAATTCTGGGCTTGCTCATCTTTTTAAAAAGGACAGTATCTCCAAGAGGAATGTAATTCCAGATTCCCCCATTTATAATAAATGAAGCATATATATATTTTTAATACTCGTTCCCCATACTGATTGCTATCACCTGCTGCCATCTCAAATTAGATTAATCAAACAGAATGAGACAGACAAAAATGCTTTATCCATCTAAAATTATATAGAGAAACAGTGACATCCAGTGGCCAGCCAAACTAATACAAGAAATCAAACTATGGCTCCATTTTAAAGTTCCTTAAAATACAAATAAGAAAAGGCTCAGTATGCTATAGGCTTGAGATTACTGTTAAACAGTTTTAAATGTCAAGTCCTCTATATAATTATGGACAAAAGCCAAATCAGAAGTTGGAAGCTCAATCATGTTTCAGACTGAACACTGTTGTATTAAGCATGATATGAACATCTTTTCCTTGGGGCTTTTTCTCTCTATCAGTTCCCCAGCTTCTTCTACCGTGGGTAGCGGTTCCATTACATCCCTCCCCCACTTGTTGCTGGCTGTAGGAAAGGAACTGCCTACCTACCCCAAACTAAATCTGCAGATTGCAGCAATGGTAGTCCATCCACAGGCTGGACGATTCTCTGTCATTAATTGCCCAAAACAACACACAAGGACTCAGAACACACAAGGGGCCCTTCCACACTGAACATCACCTGTATTGGGATCGTCAGCACCTCCGAATGTTGCCCCCCGGAGGCGCTGTGGGAAGTAGGGGAGTGGGCGGGGTAGGACTTGGATTTTTCATGGATTGTCATTGATGGAGCGGGCTTTTGGTTTTATATGTAATCGAGGTTCTTATTATTTTATTTTAACCTGCCACAAGACGCTGTGCAATAGCGGCAGGTAATAAATAAAGTAATAAAAAAATAAACAAGAATAGTCAAGCCTCATGTGGGCCAAGTTTCCAAAAGCAACCCAACATTACAGGTCATCATTATAGGGCATCTTTGCATAAAAAGAAAATCATTAGGTGTAGAAACAGACTATGAAGACCATTTCTGAACTGGCTGTTAATATTTTCAAATATTCTGAATATGAACTGTATACTTTAAGAATAACTTAAATGACATGGAAAAAGCAGCATTTCCAAACAGAAATAGGAACAGTAAATACATTTTAATAGTGTTTTGCTGTAAAGCTAGATGTATCCTGCCATCTAGTGACATATTTTTAGTACTGCTCAGCTACAAAGCAAAAGTTCAGAATAGTACTTGAACAAAAACAGTGATTAGTTTTGAAGCTAGACCTTTATACATGGTACTCATGTATAAGGTTGCACGGACACTTCCACCAATTTGCCTAGGATTTAGAAGAGTTGTCAAAAAAGGTCTTGGTACTCAGTACCTGTGAGAATACCTGTGTTAAGTTGCTTCCAACTTATGGTGACCCTATGAACTAATAACTTCCAAAACATCCTATCGTTAACAGACTTGCCCTGGTCTTACAACAAAAGGGTCATGGCTTCTTTTATTAAATCAGTCTATCTCATCTCTTTTCTTGCTGACTTCCACCTTTCCTAGCACTACTGTCTTTTCCAGTGAGTCTTTTAATCTTATCATGTGCCAAAAGTATGATAGCCTCAGTTTAGTCATATTAGCTTCTAGGCAGAGTTCAGCCTTGCTTTGATCTACAGCCCACTTAATTGTCTTGTTTAGCAGTCCACAATATCTGTAAAACTGTCCTCTAACACATTTCAAATGAATCAACTTTCTTCCTGCCAGCTTTCTTCATTATCCAACTTTCAAACCCATAGTAATGGGGAATTCAGTGTCATGAATGGTCTTGATCAGGGGTAGTCAAACTGCGGCCCTCCAGATGTCCATGGACTACAATTCGCTGGCAGGGGCTCCTGGGAATTGTAGTCCATGGACATCTGGAGGGCCGCAGTTTGACTACCCCTGGTCTTGATCTTGGTCACCATCCATACCCTTAAAGAATCTCTTCTAGCTGTCCTTCCCAGTCTCAATCTGATTTCCTGGTTGCAGTCTCCCTGAGTAACATCACACAAATGCCAGCCTTATTTAAATGTATTTATATACTGTACTGTCAACTAAAAAAAATGCAGGTAGCTCACAAGAAAAAAGTATCAAATTATTAAAAATTAATTATAAATCCAATACAAACAAGAAGTTCAGTAACAAAACATATCAAAAATGCCAACTGCAGAATAAATAAAAATCAATTAGATACATCAAAATATTAAACAGAAGTGGTAGAACAGAACATAAATAATTAAAATTCATTATAAATAGTAACTAACTAGAAGAAGAGAATACACAGAATTGCTAACTTCTGAAAAGCCAAGGAAATTTTTAGAAAATCTTCAGATTCAGAGCCAAGCTGATATACTCATTGGTTGTGAGGGCCACCTACAGCTGCTTGAATAATTACAATAGTTGTAACAGTAGTTGTAACAATAATCACTACCTGTAAATCAAAATGCTTATTTTTTAAATGAAGCCAAAATGCTGCCAGAAGTTGACATCATTCTCTTTGTTCTGGCATAGCTGAAAGTCCACCTCTTTCTTTTTGTATGAGCCCAAGTGTCAGTGAAGATTAGGGCCAAAATCCCCAATGTAGTGTCAAGTACTACAATACTCACCAGCACCATTCCTGGAACCTGCAAAGTGTTTTTAGAAAGCTGGAGGGACAATGTGTGATTTTTGCTCAGCTCCTATAAAGGGAATGGCTAGGTGTCTGAAAAATCAAGACAGATACTGCCAGATGAGGAATTCTCAGTGGCTCAGTGTGCATATACCACAGAACAAAGATTGTTACTGAATGACTAAAGGTAGGCTGCGTTTATGCAACAAAGCATTTTTAAACAGCATGTTCATTTAAAAGGCATCCTTTTAAACAAAATACCTGTTTGTAGTGTTGATGACTTGCTAGTAATTATGCACAAACTCTGCCTCTGACATTTTCAGCTGGTTCTGCCTCCTGGAGCAGCCATTTTGTGGCTATGCCTACTACTGTGTCAGAAGTCCAAAGGTAGCCACAGGCTTAAAGAGGTTGGGCTGTGTATCAAGAGGCATCACATCAAAATTGCAAGATGTCACAGACCCTCTGTAGAGGGCATTGGTCAAACTACACCTGGCGTACTGTGTGCAGTTATGGAGGCCTCACTTCAAAAAGGATGTGGACCATATTGAGAGGGTGCAGAGGAGAGCAACAAAGATGATGCAGGTCATAGGGATGAAGCCCTATGAGGAAAGGCTGAGGGACTTGGGAATGTTCAACCTAGAGAAGAGGAGGTTGAGAGGAGACATGATTGCTGTCTAAGTATTTGAAAGGTTGTCACTTGGAAGAGGACAGGGAGTGGTTCCTGTTGGCAGCAGAGGATAGGACTCACAGTAATGGGTTTAAACTACATGTAGAATGGTATCAACTAGATATCGGGGGGGGGGGGAATCCACAGTCAGAGTATTTCAGCAGTGGAATAGGCTGGCTAAGTAGGTGGTGGGCTCCCCCCACTGGCATTCTTTAAGCAGCGGCTGGACAGATACTTACAGATGCTTTAGGCTGATCCTGCATTAAGCAGGGGGTTGGACTAGATGGCATTTATGGCCCCTTCCGGCTCTATGATTCTACCCCTAGATCAGGGCAATCCACAACTGTTAAGTAGTCATATACATCACACCCCCTTCTTTCCTATGTTGAGTGGGCCTCTCTTCCCCTCTTAGTATCAGCCAGAACCGCCCTGCCCCCCCCCATTAAGTTAAAATTGCTGGCTTCCTCAGCATGAAGCATCAGACTTACTCCAAAGACAAACATAAAGGTCATAGAAAGAATTGCACCCCAAAAGAACAGTGATACGAGACACATATTTGAAATTCAACAGCAGCTGTAGCAACAGTTCATGGCTCTGGTGCATGATTGGTATATTTGTTCCCAATACAGGATCCTATGGTTGTCTAGGGATTTTCTGACAGCCAAATGATAGTGCTCCTGTATATTTATCATGAAACAGTGAGAAAGACATGTTGTACAATCCGCACAAAAACACAGAACATAAACATGTATCAGACAATAGCCAATATAAACTCAAAATAAAAACTGATATTATAACCCCAAGCAAATTTCTTTGAGCGCAAAACATGAAACATTTAGCATAAAAATGACAACATATATAAAAATAAGAGACGGAACATAGCAAGGGTATTAACAAGATATTCCTGTTTCCATTTAGCATCTGTGACATTTTCGTATAAATCTGGATGAGAAAACTTACACATGACATGCCCTAAAAAAATCACTTATTTTCTTATATAGGCCATAATTTAAGAGGCAGGAGGGTAGTTTCCATTATAGCCTCACCAAATATATTAAGTCACAAATCATAAATGATCTTTTTATAGCAATATCTCCAATTACAAATGATATAATCTGTGACCTCATGGTAATAAAAGGCTTGTAGCATTTCCAACATGCAGAGTTCCCAATTCACTTTTCTAGAGAAGGCACAAGTCTTGTCCTCCGTACATAATGTAACATGTTGTTGGCACAGATACGATTTTAGTCAAAATGACGGGGACAGGACACTTCATTTGCATGTCTAAAGGCAATCCCTGGCCTCAACAGTGTAAAGGATCTTGGGTAATAGAGCTCAGACACTGTTTAAGGAAGACACTGCAGGGATGCTCCCAATTCAAGTAGGAGGCACAGGGCACAAGAGAACCAAAAGTCTATCTTGATTTCTTTTAGTATATGCCTCAATGTACAGCTACCAGCTTAAAGGCCTATGGATAAGTACATAATTAATTTATTCATGAATAAATAAAATGTCAGCCTCTGCTGGGCTTGGTCTGAGACACAAGGGGAAGAAAATCAGTGTTTTCTGGATGTAAGGTTTCTGGATTGGTTGCAACTTGAATCAACTGAATCAGTGATTGATATATTGATTCGAGTTTAACCAGTTCAGGAACCTCAAACCGATTTGGCCAAACAGTATCCGACAGCTGACCTCCAGGAATCTGCTGGCAGTTCTGCAGGCATTTTGGTGGGGTCTCCCCCACAGACCCCTCCCAGGCTGAGGGCCATGAAATCTCTGCAGCCTGGGAAGGCTCTTTCTGAAATCAAGCCCACATTGATTTGGGCTTTTCTGATTTGCCTTGTTTAAACTCATGGGATGTTTAATTCGGCTTGGATAAGCCAGAAAAGTACTTAAATCAGCATTAATTCAAGTAATTTTGGGTTTATCTGAGTTGAATCACCCATTCCCAGTCCAGAGCTGCCTTGCCCTCCAAGGCTGCCTCCTTTGAGGCAAGTGCCCCAAGTAGAGCCTCAAAAGAGCAAGAGGGGAGGAGGTTTCCCTTTACCCGCTTCCCACATTCTGTATAGCTGGCTATCACTACCATCTGCCTGGGAATGGGTCTGCCTCCTCCTACTGGTCCACACCAGGGCATGCCTTTTAAATGCTTCCCTGAGGAATGGGACAACCCTGCCTGTCTTCCCTCTCCACCCAGTCCTGGGAAATGACAAACCCCTGGGCCAATGACCCCTACCTTGGACTGAGAACTCCACTTGCTCTTCCTCTGGACCTCTTTAAAAGACTGCCAGCATTACTTGATCTGCTGTAAGAGGCTGCCTGTTCCACCTGTCCCTTTCTCAAAGCTTCTCCAGGTATTGCAGCCAAGATCGTGTCTGGCTGAAACTGTTGCGTCCGCTCCCTTCTGCTCTCCCTACTTCCTGATGTTGTGGGTCTGTCTGATTCCTCTGGTGGTCAGGTGTTTTTGCCACATACTGAGCCACTGACTGAGACTTCATCTAGCTTTGCTGCTTGGGAGAGCTGGACTTCCTGGGAGCTGGCCCCCCATGCCAAGTCTGCTTTGTCAGGGCTGCATCTGGCAGTGGTCTGTCCAGTAGTTCTTCCAGTGTTGGGGCCTTCTGGCATGGCATGTCTTCAGTGGGACTGATGACCTCTGGTGGTAACTGCAGGATTGCAAGTGCTGACTCTGGACAAATGCATTTTTAAAATGGAAGGGAATCCTCCCTCTGTCATAATGACATAGGCCAGACTTGTTTCATGGAAGGCTAGGAATGTCCACACCCAATTTCAAGACCATGCCATTCATGCTTGCCAATTTAATGAAAGAATGCACAATAGTAACTCTAGAAAACTTCCATCAGAAAAAGAAACCTAATTATTTCAATGGATCAATTTCCACCATCAGATACACAGTTATTATTAGAATACTAGTAATTAAGCGCTGTAAAAAGAATACAGCGGATGCTAGCAGTTCCCAGCAGCCCTGGCAGCGCTGGCAGGGCAGCTGGGAAGGGCTCCCCCCCGGAACTATCTCCTCCCCCCTCAGGCTAAAAGCGTTCCCACGCGGGCAGGAGCACGATCGCCGGCTCTGCAAGCCAGCCACCTGGCCGCAACCTGAGGCCTTCAGCCAGGCCCAGGAACAGCCTCGCCACGTTTGTGACGCGGTGAGCCTGTTCCTGGGCCCGGGAAAAGGCCACCGCCTACCGCAGCCCCCCCCCCCCCGCAGCGTGAAGGGACCCAGGGCGGGAAAGGAGCAGCTCCTTTTCCAAGGCCAAGGGAGGCTGGCCGGCAGACTTACCGTCGGGGAAGGCTTCTTCCTCAAAGCGGTGATTTCTCGGCCGGCCCAGGCGAGGCCGGGCCCTGGATTGACACTCGGAGGGCCCTCCGAATTTTTATCCCTGACAGGGCCCGCCCTTTCTCCTCCCACATTGCCCTTACCCTTTTATTACTACTGCTCCGCAGGAGCGGGTTAAAGATGGCTACACGTTCAGCAGGTGGATAGAGTTTTGATTATATGTAACAAATGACATATAAAGATTCTCCACTTGTGCTGCAAGTGTTCACATGCATATAAACACATTCCTGAAAAGGATGGTATCTGCTCATCACAAAATAGACTCAGAACAGAATACAAATACTGAATATAATTTTTTCCCAGAAGAGTTTGAGTGGGATTGCTTTATTCAGTCCATGAAGACAAAATAAGCCAGGATGATGTTATTTGTGAAAATATATCTCAAAGGAGAGTGGTGAGTCCCACTGATTCCCCCCCCCCCAATATCTATTTACATCATTGTTCAGATTCCACTGGTTCTGAGGAACAAAATGTAAGAAAAGGGGGTGGTCAACATAAATTGCCACCTGGTTTTGAGAAAAAGGACACCATTTTTCTTAACTTCATGGCCTGGTATCTCATAGATCCCCCCACACCACAAATAATGTAAGTTTTCATTTTGTTTTGTTTGAAGTCAAACACGCTAAGAAAATATATACTTCCCTGAAACAATTAAGAAAATAAACTATCTAAGGCACAAAAGTTCTATGAAAATTACTTGTGTAGAGCAGTGGTCCCCAACCTTTCCGAGGCTGGGGACCGGCAGGGCATCGGGCCGCGCCCCCGCGGACCGCGCCCGTGCGGGCCACGCCCGCGGATCGGGCCGCGCCCGCGGGCCGCGCCCACGCCGTGCCCGCGGATCGGGCCGCACCCGAGCCGCGCCCACTGATCGGGCCGCGCCCACGGGCCGCGCCCGCGGATCGGGCCGAGTGGGCGTGGCCCGCACAGGCGCGGCCCGGCCCTGATTCCCTCTCCCCGCCTCCCGCAGTAAGAAGCTTCCCGGGCCGCAAGCTTGCGGCCTGGGAAGTTTTTTACTGCGGGGGCGGGGCGGGGAGAGGGAGCCGCGGCCCGGTGCCATGGCCTTTGCGGCCCGGCACCGGGCCGCGGCCCGCAGGTTGGGGACCACTGGTGTAGAGGACATGATTCTTCCTTGCCAAAGGATGATTGGCTTCATGCAGGAAGAACAGAACTAAAAGTGTTAAGATTCTTAAATTTCTGAGAGCAAGAGAGAAGCTGCTTCATAACCAAAAGAGAAGCACACAGAACAGTCTCCATACAATATTTCTCCCAATACTTACATTACAGAAGGAAGAAGAGGAACATTAAAAGGAACCATTATGCTATTATATATTGATTTTGCTCAGAAAGACTGCACTCAGAAAGCCAAAGAACAAAAGACAAATAGAAGTACCAATCAAGTAGCAGCTGGCTGACTGTAGTCACAGCTCACTATTGGAAAATCCTATTTAAAGAAATGAACAGTTGAGCTTCGATAGCTGTCAATGATGATGATAGTGGTGTGATTAAGAGAACCTGGAGACACTGCTTTATGGGAGTGACAACAGGTTCTTGTACTTCAAAGAGAAATCAGGGCAAAGGGTAGAGAAAAAAAAAAGAACTTTCTATCGTTCTTACCTGCCCGCTGCAGAAAAAGGACTGCAACTCGAATGTGAGCCAGGATTCGAAAGCTGTAATGTATCACTTATTATTTGAATAGCTGCCAGAATGCATGTCACGTTAAATAAGGAAATTCAATTTGAAAAACTGGTACATGATCAGGCGAGAGTCAAGCACGTTTAAGTCCCACTGATTTCAAAGGGAGAAGTACAGTGCAATCCCATGAAAATTCTCCTGGTAGCAAGCCCCACCGAAAAGACCTGAGTAAACCTGCTTAGGATTGTTCTCATAAACATATATTTACACCATTCCTAAAAATGGGAGGGGTTTTTAAGAAGTGCTGAACCGCAATTGGATTGCATTCTAATTTCCCGATTTAAAGCAACAAACTAACTTCGCTATGAATGAACAAGATACAATATAATGCAAGAATTCTAAACACCACTGTCAATCACGTAGAAACATTTTTTTCCTGGTGCTATTCCACACAGAGAGGGTGGAAATGATTATATTAATAGGTTTCAATTTTCAATGTGAAGAATGCCAATTTATGCGGGGGAAACCCAAATGCCAATTACAAAGGAATCTGGTAGCACAAAGGCACAATATTTATCACAACAAAAATCTGAAGAAGGTAGAAACAGAAGAGTTATCAAAAGATCAGAATAGAGCTTTGTTTATTATTAGAAAGTGGAAAGAAGAAATGGAAATGAAATTAAAGAGATTAGATGAAGCCCTAATAAAAAGGGAATGAAAATGGATTAGTTCAATTACACAGAAGTTAAATTAAACACGTACAATGAGAGTTGAGCAGTCCATCCTATAAGAAACACAAAAGAAAAAAGCAGCAGCAGCAGATGGAGTACTTACTCTTCATCACGCAAGTCATTGATACTTCGATCTAGTGAGATCATGTCACTTGCTACCATGTTAAAGCCAAACTCTTTAATACTGGCTTGAATCGATTCTTTATACTCTGGTCCTAAAACATATGGCTTGGCTTCCTCTCCAGGGCCACCTGCAACTCCATGGGGCTCAGATTCTTTGGGTTCAAAGTTACCAAGAATTCCAGATCGCAGTATGGGATCGTGGTAGGTTAGTGTCTGTGGCTTAAATGTGAGATATTGTCGCTGCATGATATTTTGCTGATCATTATTGCCACCAGCATGAGGATTTCCTTCATTTTTGGCCTTATTCCTTCGCCGAATTGATTCCAAGTCTACTTCCACACCTTCTACGTGAGGCCAGGGCAGCACAGGCTTGAACTTGTCATTTCCAGGAACCAGCCCATTGTCTCCATTGTTTGGTAAGAGATTGCTGGAATCTTTGTCATCCTACAAAGACAGGCAGATAATAATTTAAAACAAAAACACAAGCACAGTTTCAGACACAGCTTTTAGGGCCTTTTTCTTGCCACTTCTTTACTCCCAATCTCAATGTAAACTATTCAGAGCAGTGGGCTCTGCGTACAAGCATGATGCACAAAAATGTATTTATTTATTTATGTTTGGATTATCCTGGCTCGCGGCAGGATACAATCAGCATCAGAATACAATGAATCACAGTGTTAAAAACCATAAAAACGTATAATTAAAACAACCCCAAACAAGATAGCAGCAGAGATATACCCTTCACTGTACTTTTCCCTAATAGCAGGCTCTGGCTCTGCAGCTTCCCCATCGACAGGCCCTGTGCTTCAGACAAGTGGATGGAATATGTGCAATGCCTGAATAGTCAGACATCAAAAGAAGGGGCAAGGATATTCCTTCCATAGCCTCTACCAAACGCTTGGTGGAAGAGCTTAGTCTTGCAGGCCCTGCAGAACTACAATAGCTCTGAAAAGGCCCTCAGCTCTTCCAGGAGCTCATTCCACCAGGCCCTTCATGTGGGTCAGGGACCACCAGTTTATTAGGACTTGAGCAGCAAAGGGCCCTGCAGGGGGGAGGGCAAAGATAAGCGGTCCCTCAACACTGTGAAGGGCCTTAAGCGTCAAAACCCGAACTCTGAACTTGATCTGGAACACCACCGCAAGCCAATGTAGCTGCTTCAGCACTGACTGTATATGTCTCAAACATTCTCAAATAAAAAAGTATTAAGTCAGATTTGGATATTTGGAATATTGGTTTTTTTATTCAGCCACCTAAAAACTACAAGGAACATTCACGTAGTGCATCTTCTATAGGCAGCTTATAAATCAGGTATTCATATCAGGTTATGTTGCTTTGCGAGCCTTCTGCCACTTTAAGTGACATTAGTAATGAATTGATACAACAGGTGGGGGAGCATCTGGATTGTGTCTGGCAATATTTATCTCTTGAATGCCTACAGCTTTCACTGGTTGTTTAAAAAGTATTAAAATAATGGCATGAAAACATAGTTTACAGCTGAGCCGCATGACACTTCCAGTTGTGATGCTGTTCTAGCAGCTCCAGTGCTACATGTGCTAATCATCCAGTGCTACTCATCCAAAACATGTGAGGAAACAGTCAACTATGACAAGAATGCAGGAAAGCGTGATCATAGCTGGAAACAGGCATAGCATGGTTATCCAACTATAACAATGAGGATCTCAGCTGTGACATCAAGAGACATTTTAGATGTTTTAAAATTTGCTTTAAAATGAGATCACAAGCTGACAAAACTGATTGCAATGAACAAGTACAAAGTGAAAGTGAAAGGAAAAGAATATCTCTCACGCACAAAAGATTTCTGTTGAACTTGTGAACACACGTAAATAAATTCTATAAATTGGGTAAACAATTTATACATTTCCTTGTCATCATGGCAAGACCCTTTATAGTTTTTTATGTTCTTGTCTGAATTTAATTTTAAAACATTAATGTTACTTTTATTATTCAATATAATGTTAAACCTTATTATTTATTTACTGAGTGGGATAAATTCACATTAATGGTTGCACGCCCGTCACAAATGATGAATCATTTGATCTGGCTGACAGCTTTGAAGCCCAGGCATATGACAATTCCCATGACTACCCAAATGAGAAACTACAACATAAAAGTACTGAGCACTGATACGCTTTTGAAAAAGATCCATTTCTATGGCACATCTCACTCTTATCTAGGCAGAGGAAAGTGCTTCTCAGAATGTGTTCTCTAGTAGCACTTCAGAGTAGCAATTAAAAAGAAGAATTGCCATAAATCTTACAGGCATAATATTAGTTTCTTTATAAGAACTGTTGCTGTTTGATATAAGTAGAGCATGCACAGGATCATACAGTAACTGAGTAAAATGAGCAACACCATGTTAGTCTAATATGGAAAGCAACCATTAGGTATGTGCTGCTAGTCTGGTTTGACAAAGCCTTCATTGACATGAGAGTTACAGCTTGACAGGCAGCTTCACTGGGAGGCAGGGACTGCCACTCTCATCCAAGGAACCAATTTATGATCAAGCTGTTTTCCATGTTATTTATGTACACTGGAAGAAGGCCCAATTATATGATTGAATGTACCAGGAAATAAGTAGATACAATGAAGGTAATGAAGAATGAGTTAGCATCTAACCTGTTGTGCTGCGTCAGTGTCATGAGCCAAGAAAATGACAAACACATGGAAAAAGGATATGTTGCATTAACACAAACCGAAATGGACTCTTAGAAGATGCTTCTGTGTTAAGCAGAATAAAGACTATTTTTAGTCCAGACCACTTTTTTAGGTTGGCAGTAGCTGTGCCAGTGTTACTTCCTTCATCCCAAACAGAGGAGTGTCACAAGACCCTATGGTCAGGCATGCACCACCAGATAAAACACTGTCCTCTAAATTATGTTATGCCAACAGAGAAAGTCGTACTGTAGTTAATTATGGTGGGGCAAGCCTAGAGAACTGACTGTATGCTTTAAGCAATAAACTTTGCACAGTGAGCACAAGCACAAATTCCAACAGCACCCCCAATTTCATGCAATCTTAGCTATAATAAGTTGTTTTTTACAATCTTTTTGAGCGGCTTATATCTGCAGGGAAGAGAAGCAGATGGATTTTTTAAAAGTGTTTTTTAAGAGTATAGTGATTTTTGTGAGGACACTTGAAGGCAGATAAAAAAATGGGAACCCTATCACATCCTTAAAATGGTACAAATAACATTCATCATGGCAAGCTGGTAAGACCAGCAAAAAATATACTATCTGTATTAACAGGATTTTCTTTGCCTTCTATACTGTTATACTGTCCTACTCATCCTATGTTTTGTTTGTAGTATTTGTCACAGCAGCCTCTTTTCCTGCCATCCCCTTTCACCTGGCTGTCCCTTATAGTCCTGCATCCCATCCCATTGTTTTCTTGTTCTGGCTTTTTGTCAGACTTTCTTATTCTTCTCCCCACATTCTGACCCAGCAGGGCTCTTCTTACTACAAACAGAAGGGCTTTCAGGTCATGGCCATGACTTCCAGAGGGTCTTGGATTCTGAGTGAGAATAGATCTCTGGACTAGATGGAGCCAGTCAAGTAATCAGCACAAAAGCAGGAAGCGGGTCTAGATGACAACCATGCAGAGGCATTTTTATAGCCTATTATATGCTATTGAAGTCGAACAAGATTCAAAAACCTACTTTTAATACTAGGGCTCAGGTCTTGGACCATATTATTACAAAGAACATGGTCTCTTTTAGCCAGTGCAGTTTGCTAGTTACCTAATTACCACACAAGAGCCTCTTGTGGCACAGAGTGGTAAGGCAGCCGTCTCAAAGCTTTGCCCATGAGGTTGGGAGTTCAATCCCAGCAGCCGGCTCAAGGTTGACTCAGCCTTCCATCCTTCCGAGGTCGGTAAAATGAGTACCCAGCTTGCTGGGGGGTAAATGGTAATGACTGGGGAAGGCACTGGCAAACCACCCCGTATTGAGTCTGCCATGAAAACGCTAGAGGTCGTCACCCCAAGGGTCAGACATGACTCGGTGCTTGCACAGGGGATACCTTTACCTTTACCTTTAATTACCACACATCAGGGGAAGGCTTCTGCCTTTAGGCTCTTTTCTTGGTATCCCTTTTCCATCCCACTGCAGCCCCAAAATCCCCCTAAAGCACTGCTTCTGAGGCTACTCCCAGGAACAGCATGAAGGGGGGAGTTAGAAGGCTGTAGATGGGGGGGGGGGAGATTGCCTCCTCCTGTACTTGAAGATCTGTGCTTCTAAGCAGCCAGGCTAAGAACAACCACCTATTTATGCCAAAAGCATTCTACCACACCATGATAGACCAGGGTGGGGGGACGACACATAAGGATCAGAAAAGCATCTTCCATGTTTGGAAAGTTCCCATGGAATAGGGGTTTGTGGAGATACCAGGTGAAGCAGTCAAAAGGAACACACAAAATATGATTTGCCATAAACTTATAATTCACACATAAGCAAAGAAGAATCATGCCAAGGGTTAACAAGTCTCATCTGAAAAATGAGGAATATGACTTATAAATACATGTCACAAAGGCAAGTGGAACACTTTCTGGGGAAGTCTAGATTCAGGTGGGTAGTCATGTTGGTCTGAACCAGCAGAACAAAATTTGAGTCCAGTGGCACCTTTAAGACCAACAAAGAGTTTTTGTATGACTGCATGCACACTTCTTCAGAAGTTATTCTGTGCAGTGACATTTTAAATATTACCAGAGAGACTTTGTAAATGAATACTTGGCAGCAACCTCAAAAAAACATCCGTACACCTGTGGATTCTATAACCTTTCTCAGCTTCAAGTGAACTTTGATTCCCCACCTGACAGATATTGCCAATGTCCATGGAAAAGGCTACCTTCAACTAGTTTAAAATGTAGTCTATTGATTCCTAAGAATAAGTTTTATCTCTATAGATTGCTCAGTCTGTGGGCAGCGGTACAACATGAAACTTATGCCTTACTAGCATGGCCCAGCACCCATAACCTTGAAAATCCAAGAATTAAGCATCAAAGAACTCTTGTTTACATGCTGGTGATCACAAGTCTGCTGAACTGAGCTGGCACTTAATGCAAAACGTCAGGATCTGTGTCCTGTTCTATCAAATTCCAGAACAACTTTAGAAGAAGAGTTGATACTTATATACCCCTTTTCTCTACCCAAAGGAATCTCAAAGTGGCTTACATTTGCCTTCCATTTCCTCTCCTCACAAAAGACACCCTTTGAGGTGGGAGAGCCCTGATATTACTGCTCGGTCAGAACAGGTTCACCAGTGCTGAGGTGAGCTCAAGGTCACCCAGCTGGTTGCATGTGGGGGAGCGTGGAATCAAACCCAGCTTGCCAGATTAGAAATCCACGTTCCTAACCACTATACCAAGCTGGCTCTGCTGCATTAACACAGTCAGTTTATAGCATGCCAACAGAGACTTCTGCCCTGCCAGCAGCTGTTTATGCAGGCTCAGGAAACTGCTGCCTACTCTGAAATCCTATACAGACTAGCAAGTACTACAGGATGGTGAAAAAGAGCTTTGTGCATGCTTAGTATATGATTACATAATGTTTGTTTATAACATTATACTAATATAGACAGTTCCATTTTACTCTGGAAGTTAAACCCATTCATTCAAGCTGGTCAGTAAAAATGATATTTAACACTTATGGTTTACTCATATAGACACTTGCTCCTTAGTTTTTCTTCTTCTGTGCTACAATTTGCTAAGTGCAGTTTTGTTTGCAGCACCATCCTTTATATAAGCCCCAGAGTCATCAATCTAACATGTGTGTGGGGAGGAGACAATAAAAAACACCACCCATCCTTAGAAAAATACACATTGCAGGAATTAGGTGCATTCTGCTGCACAGCACCCAGTTTTTTCATGAATGGATATTGCTGTTCACATGATACCTCTTTCAAAATCACCATGCAGTGGGGGCTAGGAGGGGACTGGTGGGAAGGGCTGTTTCTTCCCTATGCATAAAGTCCAGCAAGCTTAGCTTTGACAACATTAACTAATCAGCAGTACCCGGAGCATCAAAGCAAAAGTAAAAGCATCATTCACACACACAGAGAGACAGAGAAAGAGAGAGAGGTGATATTAGGCTGAGAAACAGTTACTGGCTCAAGGTCACCTAGGAAGCTGATAGGTACCTGCAAAAAGACCTACTGATTCTGTGTCCATTTCTACACGGGTGACTTGCCGTGTAGATATGTTGCTGGGTTTGATATGTTGCTGGGAAGTCGTTTCTCCCCCTGCATCTTCCCTGCATCATAGTGCTTTGTGCACCAGCCAAATTTTTCTTGACTCATATGTAATGATTCCCTAACCTCTGTTGTACTGGGAAGGATTGCAGTAAAGTCAGGCTGGCTGCAGTAAAGCCAGAACAGTTTGGATTTTTCCCATTGCACTGACACAGTTGCCATTCCCCCCCAGAGGTGGGAGGGGGGGCTTTTTGAGTTTAAAAGTTACCAATTGGCATAGTGATATCGTGCTGCCCCATGAGGCTGCACATTGGGTACCAATTAATTACACCCTAGGCCAGGAAATCAAGACCAAGGGCATTTCTACACATCAGAAAAAATAGTGTTTTGCAAGCTGAAGGGCAAAGCGCAAAAAGTCATCTCACTTCCCAGCCATTCCTCACCTTTTCTGCTGTCTCGCCTTGTCTGCTGTTTCACGCTTCTTACACTCCACATGTGCTGCTGGAAATAGTGTAAGAGAGCAATCTGCTTTATACGTGTCACTCTTCTGCCTGTCAGTCAATCCAGGCAGCTAATCCCCTACCTCCATATTCTGTAATGGAAATTTCAGCATTCCTGCCTTTCCTGTGGCCTGGGGGGGGGGGGAGTTGGGTTTGAGGTAGAGCCTCCAAACTTTCAGGATAGCTCCAGGAGGCTCTTTACTGACTTCACCCTCCCCAAATTCCATAATAACTGGTCCAAGGAGTCCACATCCTCCCAAAGAGGATGCCCCAATCCCTCCATTATATCCAATGGGACGGACTCTCCAATGGATATAATGGTGGGATGGGGGCATCCTCTTCAGGAGCCCCTAGATGTGGACCCCTTGGACCAATCATAGAATTTGGAAGAAAGTCAGGAAAGAGCCTGCTGGAGCTACCCTGAAGTTTGAAGGCTCCACCTCAAACCCATGTACCCCCAGGCCCCGGGAAAGGTGGGAATGCCGAAATTCCCATTATAGTCTATGGCACCATAGACTTTCATGGGTGCCGAAGCCCAGGCGGCTAGATCAGGGCCGTAATGATTCGAATCCTTTGATGTTGGAGGGGAAGGGGAGGGGGAAGAATCATTCCTGATTGGGACGGGTAGTAAACTTTAAAGAGGCATGTTTTGTGTGACAACTTGGGAAAGACTATTAATTCTGGGGGACTTTAGTGTCCATGTGGAATTGCCATGTTCTTGCAATGGGTTGGACCTGGTGTCAGCCATGGCAACACTAGGGCTCTCGCAATGTGTTGTTGGCCCTACCCACCAGGCAGGTCCTAACCTGGACCTGATTTTTGGTGTAGGGTTGAGCGTAGATCCGGTCACGACTACTGCCGTGACAGCTTAGATTGCCACCTCCCCCTCAGTTGGGCACCAAGCACATTTCAGCTCGCCCGCAGAGACTTATGAATCTAATTGGATTCTTGAATGCTTTGTGGGACCCAGTGCCTTCCAGCACTTCTCTAGAATGGACTGGTCAACGACTGGCATGACAGAATGCTGGCTGCCATTGATGAGATAGCTCCCAGACATCCTCTCTGCCCCGTCTCAAGCAGGCCCCTTGTACACTGAAGAGCTCCGCAGGGAGAAACAGGAACGACTAAAGTGAGTTTAGAAAATTCACGACAAAGAATCGAGAACATATAGAACACAGTTAAGAGCCTATGAGATGGCGGTGAAGTCAGTGAAACTTGATTAGCTTTTACTTGATTAGCAATGCATCTGCACACTCACACCCAGCACAATTATTCAGGATAGTCCGATCCCTTACAGCCCTCAACGAAGGGCGCCAAAACAATAGCCAATTGGACATTAGCAGTGAGGTATTTGCGAGTCATTCTGCAGACAAAATCCCAACTCTCCACCATGATCTTCCAACTTTGGACACAGAAAGTGAACTAGAGGCCTCCTGGCTGTCTTTGGAGAGAACGTTACTTCAGACGACTATCACTAAATGAAATGGACAGGATGCTAACAACAATGAGGCCAACCACCTGCCCAATAGACCCATGTCCATCGTGGCTAAAAACAACAGACGTAAGAATAGGAGCCCCCCACCGGGAAATAATCAGCCTCTTGCTCTCAATAGGAGAATTCCCGGAGGGATTAAAAGAGGCAGTGGTATGCCAGTTGCTCAAAAAAACATCCTTGGCTCCGCAGGAGCCTGACAACTACCGCCCCATCTTGCATCTAGCATTTCTAGGGAAGTTGGTTGAAAGGGCTGCTGCAGGCCAAATATCAGCATTTCTGGAAGGAACTTTAGTCCTTGACCCATTTCAGTTGGGTTTTCTGGCCTGGCCATGGGTTAGAGACAGCGCTAGTCAGTCTGATGGACGACCTCTGCTGCCAACTGGACAGAGGCGGGTCAGCGCTGCTGGTACTATTAGACCTGTCAGCAGCATTTGACAGTCAATCATGAGCTCCTAGCTCACTGCCTCGCCGCCGCAAGGATACAGGGAACAGCCTTCAGATGGCTGATCTCTTTACTCCAAGGTCACGGACAGAGGGTAACAATAGAAGAAAGAGTATCTAGCCATCTCCAGCACAAGGAGCAGTCCTCTCTCATATCCTATTTAATATCTTCATACATCATCTTGCTCTGCTGGTACAGATGTTTGGGCTGGGTTGTCAACAATACGCAGATGACACCCAGCTCTTCCTCCTGATGGATGACCACCCTGACTTCCCCCCGCCCCCAGAAGCATTAGTTGCCTGAAAGCAGTGATGAAATGGCTCAAGCAGAGTTATCTGAAGCTCAACCCCGCAAAGACAGAGGTCCTGTGGCTGGGCAGGAAGGAACCATGGGAGGAAGAGCGCCTGCCCACCTGAATGGAGTACAGCTCATAACAGCTCACTCCGCCAGAAACCCAGGCGTCATCCTGGGTGCTTCCCTTACAATGGAAGCCCAGATCACATAGGTAGTGCGACTGCCATTTCACCACCTCTGCCAAGCCAAGCTACTAGTGCCCTACTTGGCCCCAGAACACCTAGCCACAATGATCCATGCAGTGGTTACCTCTAGACTGGACTTCTGTAACTTGCTCTATGCAGGTCTACCCTTATCCTTGATCTGGAAACTACAGCTGGTGTGGAACACCGCAGCAAGGATTCTCACTAATACACCATGGAGATCCCTTGTTGTTGTTGTTGTTAGGTGCGAAGTCGTGTCCAACCCATCGCAACCCCGTGGACAATGATCCTCCAGGCCTTCCTGTCCTCTACCATTCCCCGGAGTCCATTTAAGTTTGCACCTACTGCTTCAGTGACTCCATCCAGCCGCCTCATTCTCTGTCATCCCCTTCTTCTTTTGCTCTCAATCTCTCCCAGCATTAGGCTCTTCTCCAAGGAGTCCTTCCTTCTCATTAGGTGGCCAAAGTATTTGAGTTTCATCTTCAGGATTTGGCCTTCTAAGGAGCAGTCCGGGCTGATCTCCTCTAGGACTGACCGGTTTGTTCGCCTTGCAGTCCAAAGGACTCGCAAGAGTCTTCTCCATCACCAAAGTTCAAAAGCCTCAATTCTTTGATGCTCTGCCTTCCTTATGGTCCAACTTTCACAGCCATACATTGCAACTGGGAATACCATAGCCTTGATTAAACACACTTTTGTTGGCAGGGTGATGTCTCTGCTTTTTAGGATGCTGTCTAGATTTGCCATAGCTTTCCTCCCCAGGAGCAAGCGTCTTTTAATTTCTTTGCTGCAGTCCCCATCTGCAGTGATTTTGGAGCCCAGGAAAATAAAATGTGTCACTATCTCCATTTCTTCCCCATCTATTTGACAGGAATTGAGAGGGCTGGATGCCATGATCTTCGTTTTCTTGATGTTGAGTTTCAAGCCAACTTTTGCACTCTCCTCCTTCACCTGCATCAACAGGCTCTTTAGTTCCTCTTCACTTTCTGCCATTAGAGTGGTATCATCTGGAGATCCCACATCTGGCCTAAAATCCGACAACTCAGCTGGCTCTCAGTTGAATTCTGGATTAACCTTAAGGTTTTGGTAATTGCCATACGTTGTCTGGGCCCACTGTATCTGAGAGACTGCCTCCCTGCCTATACCCCCCCAAAGAGTCTTACGTTCTACTACCTCCAACTGGCTGAGGGTCCCTGGCCCCAGTGAAGCATGTCAAACCTCAACAAGGGCCAGAGCCTTCTTGGTCCTGCCCCCCCCCCCCGGTGGAACGAGGTCCCTGAAGAGATCAGGACCCTGTCCAAACACTCACAATTTTGCAGGGCTTGCAATAGGGGGCTCATCCAACAGGTGTTTGCTTGAAGCCAACCAGTTCAAAAACACCCACTGCCCCCTCAGACACCCCCTCCCATGACCGAAGAATCTGATCAACCCAAAGCTGTGGCAATGTTCCCATTCTTGTTTTATTGTTCTGGTTGACATGTTATGTTATGACTAGGGGCAAAGCCCGTTGTATCCAAGAATACAACAGGTGCTAGAGCTTGGCAGTGGGAAGAGGGAGTTGTCCCGATTGTAAGGGCATGGGGTTGAATATGTGTGTTGTGTGGGAGGTTGTGGTGGCATGGTGGCAAGTGAGGGCATGGGTGTGGAGATATGGGTGTCAAGAACCTGTGGTGTGGAATGTTCGTTGAGTGTGGGAGAGGACTGACCTTTGGGAATTTTGGCATAGTGGTTACAGATGAGCTTTCCAGAGCCATGTCCTCAGATATGTGAAGGAAAAATCAGGCTGGAGACTCTTCTTAGGGAAAGATGGCAACCAATTCCTCCCAGTTCTGCGTCATTTCCCTTCTTGTGTGAATTAGGCCACATTCACCGAAATGCCCCTCTGCCCTCTTACTCATGGGGTAGTCACAGTACACAGGTGTCTACCCTGTTCCTTTTGTCTCCCATGTTTTCACTGTTGGTAAAATGTTATGTGCCCACATGCTTCTTTCATGGTTGCTCCTTAGAAGAACAGATTTTTGTACTCTATTGCTTACTACCCAAAGGTTTTTATACTGTTTTTTTATTTGCCAGGCCAAGGTTATTTGCCAGGCCAATAAGTAATTTGGTGACTATGTGTCTCCAGACATTTACTTGTTCTCTATTTACAGTTTCAGGCTGTAAATATTTATTTAGATCTTCCTGCACTTTCCAGACTCACAGGACTGATGCTGGTCTGCCTGTCTGTGCCCCAGAATACAAACAGTTGCTGGTAAGGGCTGGCCATAACCCATAGGCCAAAAGGGACACTCCTGCACCACTCCCTACCAACTGCAGGCAAAAATGGCTCATTTGAAGGCTGGACTCTGAGGCATTGTATGATTTTGAAGTCCCACCTCCAAACCTGCAGGAATATTTCCAACCCAGGGATAGCAAACCTACAGGTGTGGCCTGGAGAGCTCCTGGAATTACAGCTCACCTGCAGAGTATAAAGATCAGCTCCCCAGGCAGAAAGGGCTACTTTGGACAGGGTTGTGGTAGAGAAGAAACATTTAAGGCTTCCCACACAGGTTGTTGTTGAATTGAAAGACTTGAGGCCTACTACACAGGGTTGTTGTGGAGATGAAACAGGAGACAAAAGAGCCAGTTTCCTCTGCAGAATAACACTGTGCAGTGGCCTCAAATCTGTAGAGAGTTGCAAAGAAGACACAAGGCTTGGCTGTGTCTAACCTCTGGGCAGAGCAGTATTTTAAGTGAGAAGGGGCTTTTCTGTGGCGTCCCTGTCAGGCAACTGTTGGGTAGAAGGGGAAAGTCCCCCCCCCTCAAAAGGAAGGCCCTCAGGCTCCCCTGCGTTGCTCTTGGAAAGGCCTCCCTCCCCTCAGTCAGGGCCTGTCAGAGGGTCCTTTGCAGCCCGGCAGGGGCGCAAACGCGTGTGTGCAGCAGTCTGCACATGCGCGTTTGCGCTGCCACCATGCCGGCGGCCGTGGCTCCCCCTCCTGGCCCCTCCGGGCCGCCAGCAAATCGGCTGCTAAAGCGGCCGATTAGCTTGCGACTCGGCAAGCTTCTCTTCCCTCCCCTCCTGAAACAAGAAGCTTGCCGGGCCGTGATTTGGCGGCCGATTTGCTCGCGGCCTGGCGAGCTTCTCGCTTCGGGGGGGAGGGAAGAAGGAACTGCGGCCCGGAGCCAAGGTCTTTGCGGCCCAGCACTGGGCCGCGGCCCGCGGGTTGGGGTCCACTGAACTAGAGGACTTGCGGCTGAGCCTAGTCCTTGTCTGAGGAAGGAGCTTCAGCTGTCCCTCATCAGGACTAGCAGTGTGCTGACAGCCAAGCTGATCACCTGTCAGATCACCTGTCAGATTGCTGAGGTATAGTGTCTGCTGCTGATCCAGCGAATTCTTCAGGCTGGATGGGGTCTCCCCTCTTGACCTTGAGGGTGCTGGCAGGTAGGACTGGGTGAGAGTCTTAGCTGAGTCCAAGCTATTCTTCATCTGAAGGATTGGCTGACCTTGATCAAATCATTGGTGGCAGGGTCTGTAGGTGGTGCAGGGGGGGGTATGCTTGGCCCAGCTAGTGCTCCCAGGCTGGCTGCAGCCTCTGGAGCACCTTTTGGCGGCACATCAGAAGGTGGCGAAGGCAAGGGCACAACAGATATAATGGAATTAAGGGTTGACTCAATGATACCTCATTGGGTTTAAGGCAAGAGAAGAGCAAAGGTAACTTGACATTACCTTCCTATGGTATATTCATTACTTTAAAAAAAAACACCTGTGGAAAAGACCCCTTCTGTAGTGCAGATGGAGGGGGGTGGGAAATGGCCATCATGAAAACTGGTTTAGGGATAGGGTTGGCATGTTCCTGCAAGTGTAGGGGATCTTCCAATAGGCCCTTCCAGCTGCTGCTCAGCTGGGCATTTGGGAGGAATGGTGGAGGGGGGGGCGGTGAGCATCAGCATTCCTATGTGCTGGCGTCACTTCCAGCACAGCCAGGGTTCACATCATTGTATCATTGGCAACATTCTAGCATTCAGAGTGTGCTGAATGCTTTTGTGTTGCCCCCAGTGAGATGGCATCACTTCCAATTGCACCAGAAGTCATGCCAGCGCATTTCCAGCAACATCATTATGTTTCCTGTGAGGGCCTCTACCCCTCAAAACAATGAATCTCCCACTAGTTGTTACCTTCATACTGACTAGGCAGGGAAAATACAGAAAACCCAGGTGCCACTGTGCTGAACTTCCAGCTGCAGCAACACCAATACTTACTCAGGACAGCACTGCCTTGTGGTAAAGGCCCCTATCTAGCACTCTAACAACTGCACCGCACTGGCAATGTAGAGGAGGGCAGGAAGAGCACAGAGAACACTGGAGTCACCAAGATTAATTGCAGCTCTGCTTAGCCCAATCTCTTCTCCCAGGGCTTGCTGAAAATGAAGATGGGATAACTGAACAGCTGCCAAGTTCTCCCCATCTCAGCCCAGTCCATCCAGGTGGGATTCTGTTACTGTTCTAGAGCCAGCACTCCAACTTTATTGGGAAGGTAGGGGAAAAAAGTTAAATACAGCCAGGAATGCATAACTCTTTTTTGTATGAAACTTTGTTCAAATTTTATGTTCAAAAACACAGAAACAGTCATGTATCTGAGCCACTGAAAAGGCACTATTGTAGAAAATAATCACTTAAACGAAATAACAATCCCTATAAATTATGTATGTCTGGAATACCATGCTGCTTTCTTTACATAAATATGTATTAGGCACATGTTTAGTAAATGCATTCCTAAAAGATTATTTTTTGTACATAACACATGCATCGTTTCTATGTTCTCTGATCACTGGATCAACATGAAATACAAATTTATTGGTGATCACGTTACAGTAAAAATGCAATGCAACTTGAATTACACAGCTTTAAGCCAAACAATGGCAGCAAAAATTAGACTCAAAGATGCACTGGTTAAGACTGTTGGACTTTGACCTGAGAGACCCACATTTGTCTCTCTACTTTGCTGGGTGAC
The DNA here is from genome assembly GCF_049243985.1 of Paroedura picta. NCBI lineage: Eukaryota > Metazoa > Chordata > Lepidosauria > Squamata > Gekkonidae > Paroedura > Paroedura picta. The sequence continues at coordinate 42,345,869 of NC_135378.1, forward strand.
CCCAAACCAGTTGCTGTCTCTCAGCCTAACCTACCTCAAAGGAGGGGTGAATGGAGGTTGTAAGGCACTTTGGGGTCCCATTGGAGAGCAAAAATGGCAAATAAATATAAATAATTTATGGGTGATTTGAAAAATTAACAAGCTTAAACTTGTGTTCAAAAGAATATGTGGAGGGCTGCAAAATATCTAACGTTTGTTCTCTAAAATTAGACTGTTAAATTTATTTGCTAGTACATCAGTTGTAAAAATGTTCAGACTCCTGGCAGCAGGCTTATACTTTCTGTACACAAATGCAGGCAGTTCAATCCCATCCATATTTTGCGCTGAATGGAATCCTAGGACAGTGTGCATGGAATTGCAACCATAAACTGCTAGGCACTAGGGTTATACTTTGGAGAGCTCAGATGGTCATAAGTCTAGGATTTTTCCAGCACTATTAAGGACATGTCATGCTGCAACAATTTTAGATTGCTAAAAACAATTCCGATTACAGTTTCACCTGCCACATTGGCTTATCATGGTAAATACATTTTGTTACACATTTTAGCATTTACTGTTAGCACTGACAAACTGCTAACAGATAAAATAAACACTGGCTGGGTTCCAAAGAACCCTGTTTGCAATCAGCAGGTGGTCTGACATGCAAACAGGAAGTTGCCAATTTTCAGTTTGCATACCATTGTATAGTGCTGAATCTTTTTCCGGAGGATTTCTTGGCGTTCAAGGCTGACTGGGAAGCAGGCAATGGGGTCTATTGGGAAGAAGGCTCAGAACTGTTCTCGTGCACATATGGATATACCTTTGAATCCTGGCTATTGCCACACTATGGAGGCACAGCAAAAGATGGAGGGGTGGAGAGTAAAATGTCAAAGCTTTCTTGCTCGTTCTATTTGCATCCTACTCTTCCTCTATGATTTTCTAGTCTTCTAATTATATCACAGGTTTATTATTGTGAGGATATGAGAGAATGATTCGCCCAAGATCATCCAGTGAGCTCCACAGCCAATAGACACTTGAAGCCAGGTATTGGCTTCTAGTCAGCTAATTTGGGTCACTTTCATTTCATTCAGTTCAAAACGAGTTTGTAACACAAGCCATCTCCTTGCACATTCCTGTTTCCCTGCACCTCCCATTCCAGATCCATTTAGACAGGGGGAGGGGGAGGAGAAAAAGATATATGTGCCAAGGGGCAGACTGCCTTCCACCGAGGCCCCAAGAGTGTTACCCTAGCAACCCTCTGACAAAGAACCACAACCCTAGCCGTTAACTTTAGGGGGAGAAGCAAAACAATTTGAACACAGCAGTCCTGCACAAAGCCTTTTCTAGCAACAGAATGCAGTTTTCCAGCCTACAGCTAAATATAGATGATTGAGGTGATAAGGTCATCTCATACACACCCTACAGGTAAGAAAGTCATCGCTTAAGACACCCTACAGGTAGTCAGGAAAGAATGTACTAGGATTGTTTTCTATTTCAGACCTGCTCTTACATTGCTTTAAAAAAACCCGACATGAGACTTCTTACAAATGACCCAAGATGCCTTTCACTGCTTGAATGCAGCTGAAAGTGTGCATTCAGAGCAACACATCAGTAATCCTGCTGCTTTTGCCTGACACTCAGATTTATTACAGTCTTAATGTTGAAGTTAAAGACCTTGTTCTGCAGTCACTGTCAATGTGTTGCCATCAGTGTTCTCCCTTCAAATTTACCACAAAACCTCACTGCTATATTAGGTGACAACATTTTCAGACAGCAAATATACTAAATACATACTGCATGTCATTACTGTAATATAATGCACGGAATTTCATGGGGGATTTTTTTAAGCACAGTTCTATATTTTATAACTATAGTATACAGACCCAGAGTGAGATAGTGGTTAAAGAGTTGGGCCAGGATCTGGGAGATTCCAGGCTCAGATTCTCACTCTGTAGTGGAAGCTTGCTGGTAACCTTGGCCAGTCACGCACTATCAGCCTAACCTATTTCATAAAGTTGTTGTGAGGACAGAACAATGCAAGCTACTCTGGGTCCCCCACTAAAGAAAAAGGCAGGGTGTGTATATGATGTAAATAAAAGGGAGCACAATGTTGCTATTTGCACTCCTCTCATCTCCAATGTACCTTATTCCAGCCTTGTAAATAATTTAAAATTTGCCAGCAGAAATGTTCACCAGATCACACATACCTATGGTTCACATATAGCAATGGGGAGTCAATTGTGGCCAGAAAGAATAGCTGAACCAACTCTTTTCCAGTTTGCAAAAATGTCTGTCTGGTTGCCTAGGAGCAAATTTTATTAGCTAGGCAAGTAGTAGGCAGCTATTCACAACTTTGTCTTAGTTAAACTACCCTTCAGACACCCTTTCTATGTAGAAGACATTCCACCAGCTTAATACCAAAAACACAGGCCAGGATGTTTCTTTTCCATTCAAAATTGTGCACCCCTTACTTTTCTTATGAGCACTATTTTAAAACAGATTTCGGCTATTGCCAGTGAAAATGTCACATGACTGCATTAACACCTCTTCACACTGACGGAAATAAAGAAAAAAATAGCCAGTTTCAACCAAATGCATTTTGCAATTTACAATTTACTTTAACCAAACCCGCCCCGCTCTGCAACCTGCACCTGCACCTCCTAACACCATACGCGAAGGATCAACTATGGCAACCTTTTAAGAAAAAGCTTTAATTTTTGTCTTGTTTGCTCTCACAACCCTGCAATTTTTATTTAAATCTGTCCCACTCTAATCCTCAGCCAAACAAAAGCAGCTTCTACCATACCCATTCATAATAGAGACATACTTAAACTTGTGTATAAAAATCTATATTAAACCCAGAGAGTTTATTCTCATCCACAGTGGTTTTCTATAAAAGGCTACAGAGTTATTGAACCTGCACATCTGTTTCTTTGTCCTGACATCATAGAGTAGTATTTTTACAAGCTGGCAGCAGTACACATTTAAGAATGAAAATTTGCAACCATGGTACTTGGCTATCCAGGATTTCACAAACCAAGTGTCAGAAAGCAGTGATTTATGGACTTGTCTTTCTTGCCATTATAAAACAAACTCAGCAGAGTGTTTTTTCTACCCATAGCTGGGACTGTTCCTCTCACCTATCATAATCGGTGTTCTGTTCATATGTCCAGCACATTGGTGAGGTTATTGTTTCTCTTGTGAGTCACTTGTAAACTAATGTCATAGCACACTGCCCCCCAAAAGAGAAAGTTTAGTGCTGAACAACTGTTTTTAGAAAACAGTCTTTTCACACACAATATTTATAACACACTACCTACAATCTATACGGGCCACAATCCAGTGTTTCGGTTAAATCTGATTGGACTGTAGCTATGATCAGCAAGTATTATCAATGCGTCTCCCAGAAAGACCTAAAATTTATGTTATACTTCTGGTTGCTATCATGGTTAACCAGGCTCTGATCTATAGTTGAACACAGAGTAAGTTATATATATCCTAACCAAATGAAACCTGAAAGTGAAAAATATGATGTGATTTTTCTGCTCCTTCCAATTAGGTTTAAATATTGATCAGTAATCTTATGCCATGTTGAGGCATAAAGGTAAAGGTATCCCCTGTGCAAGCAACCAAGTCATGTCTGACCCTTGAGGTGATGCCCTCTAGGGTTTTCATGGCAGACTCAATACAGGATGGTTTGTCAGTGCCTTCCCCATGTTGAGGCATAAAGGAAAAAAATAAAGCGCAGAAGTTATTTTGAACACAGTTAAAAGAACTGGATTCAAATTTCAAGGAACATGCAAGACATCAAGAATACTGTCATTCTGCTGATGTGTGATTTAAGATGCCATAACAGATCTTGAAGATTGTGATTATTATAGCAGCACTTTAGGCTCTTCCTCAATTCTGCACTAGGGTGGCAAATCCCTAGCTGTCATATAAGCACAGAGACATGTATCTTAGGGATCCCTAAGGTTGAATCCAATCAGCTGTCTCAGCCTAATCCAATTGTTCTTCTCATTACAGCTCTCATCCCATGTGACTGTTGACCATGCATGCTTCATGATCACCAGTGTAGTTTATTTTGGTAGTCAGATGAAACACTGCCCCCACCCACAGTCTCAGCAGCAGAAATGCTGGCTGGATCTACCTCACACCCAGTTTAAAAACTGATTCAATTCTGTTGTGCAAGAATCAATACGCTCTGGATGCTGTTTTTCAAAAAGCAGCCAATTCAACTACCTTTAACATCCAAATTACTACATTAAGAAAGGGGACATGAAAATAGTATATTTTGGTCTCAGAGCTCTTAATTCTTTAAAAAGTAAATTTGCAGTTCTTACTATATAGTCACATTGGCTGAATGGGAAAATGCATGCATTTGCTTAAATTGGTTAGAAACCGAAAGAACAAATAAAATTATCCCAAGAGATACTTTGAATTATGATAATTCCAAACCTGCTTCATAATAACTAACACTTGGGCTCTGCAATCCTGAGCTTCTTGACTAATCCAGGCAGCATTTAGGGAAGAACCACTTAATAAAAATTGAGTACTTCACAAGACAAAGTCAAAGTAATCGGGCTCATGTGGCATCAAAGGCCACAGATGATCTATATTCTTGGTAAGAGATCTTTTGTGCAAACTTGCTCAATCCTGCTCTGATTTTAAACACAGAGTTTAAAACAAGTCTTAATTGAGACATTACACTCACTTAAAACAAAGTAACTATTTAAAATCTGTCTAACTTCCAAGGAGTTAAACCAGCATGTGCCATTAGCAGTTAAATGTTATAATTATATTGGCAGCATATGCTCAAGTCAGAAATTACGTTTAAAATAACATATCTCCACCTAATAACTAACATGACATGCAAAAACCATGCACAGTAAATGGAGTGCAAAGAAATATGATGTGTGTGCATATGCACCCAAGTGTACTACGTTGTTCAAGAAGAAAAAAATCCAAATTTACTCGAACTACTTCTTGCACATTTAAGATATAAGAGACTTTTTACTTTCCCTTATCCTTTACAAAATAGCCAGTTAAAAAAAACAAACACAATGGCTCTATCCCTCCACCTTTAACAGCATCATGCCACATCGACATTAAATGTGTTAAACACTTCCAGGCTTGGAGGTCAATGCTGGAAAAGCTTCACTTGCTGAGTTTTGTTATGTCAGACTGGCACATACAGTTGCACAAATGGCTAAAAAAAGAAAAAAGGTCACAGTCCAAACTAAATGGTATTAGCATTAAAAAGTTTGTCCTCACGGTTATCTGATACCTCCAAAGTGGGTTTACTTAGGTCCAATGAGATACCAGCTGAGAAAGTGCCACATGTGCCCAGCAGCTCATTTAGATCCGGCCTTGGATTCTAAAATCAACACAAGGACTTTGTGCATGCCTAGCCAAAAACAGAGAGTGAGACACAGCCAACTTGAATTCAAACAAGCCACTGAACACCTGCAGTACCACATGAGTAAGCTCATCTGGTCTACCAAGCACCACACTGAAGTCCACTTGTCACATGTGTATGGCTAGGAGTAGATTTTTACTGTCCTTCTAGTACATTGTTATGGGTGAGTGGCGCTTCTAATCCAACATCAGCAACCAGGTCAGGTGAGAAGAACCTTGTGGCATCTCAGACACATTTCTTGAGCCTAGTGGAAGCGCTCCTTTGGACCAGAGCCACACTTCACCAAATGGAAGGATTTTAATCCCCAGAGGCTTCTGCTAGAATTTAAAGCACACGCCAACTAGGGAACAGCCACAGGGCGACTGTTAACACGCTCACACGGATACCACTTTGGAATAGGTGACAAGAGCGCAGACACCCCCCCACACACCCAAAACCCCCCAATACCGCCCCCCCAAGCAACTGAAACCCCACGCCTGGTGGGAATGGGGGGGGGAGAGAAAGTAGGCGGGTGAGATCAGAGCTCGGGCTGCCACTCCTCCTCCCTGCTCCCCAGGGGCATTAGCAGCAGCCTCCACCGGCGAGCAGAGTCCCGGGGGGCGGCAGGCGGCGTCCCTGAAGGCACCAGGACTTGTTACAGGGGCGACGGCCGCGACGGCCGCCCCGGAAGCGCCTCCCCCGCCCGCACCCCAGGAAGCGCCGCCAGAGCCCCGTCCGAAGCCGCCAGCGTCCCCTTCGCAGGCCTTGCCAGCGCCACAGGCCGCAGCCTGGGCAGTGACAGCAGCAACCGCCGAAGCTGCCCCCGCCCGGCCCGGCCCGGCCCGGAGAAAGCGAGCGAGGGAAGGAAGGAAGGAAGGACTCCGGCTCGCAGCCTCCCAGCCAGGCAGGCAGGCAGGGTCGCCGCAGCCACAGCCCGCCCCGCTACCGCTACCGTCCCCCGCCCAACCCGCAGCCCCTCCGGAGCCCCGGACTCACCCGCACCCTGCCCAGGGGGCTGGGCTCCTCCGCCCGAGGCGAGAGCGACGACCAGAGCAGCAGCAGCCCCAGGAAAGAGCCGAGCAGCAGGACGGCGCGCAGGAGGAAGCCCAGCTTCAGCCGCATCCTCAGCCCCGGCCCGACTCGTCCCCCTCAGCCGCCGCCGCCACCGCCGGGCTTCCCCCCACCCCCCGCCCAGCCTCGTCTGCTGTCGCTCCTCACTTGCGCCCAGCCGAGCTCAGCGTGTCCCCCCTTCCCCTCCTTCCCCTCCTTCCCCTCCCGCTCCCGCCGCCGCCGCCTCTCCTAGGCAGGCGCCTGGCGCCGAGCCCCGCTCTTGCTCTCGCTCCCTCCCTGCAGCTTCACTTCGCCTGCCTCAGCCTTCCTCGCTCTTGTCTTGTGCTGCTGCTGCCGCCGCCTCTCCGTTCCCGGCTCCTGCTGCTGGCTGAGGTCCCTCCCCGCAAACTTTTTATAAGCTCCCTCTCTCTCGCCCCTTTAACTCGCCGCCTGGCTTCTCTCTCTGTCTCCGTTCGCTTTGCGTCTCCCGGCTAATCTTTCGGCTCAGCTGGCGAGAAAGAAGCAGGAAGTCACCCCAGGAGCCGAGGCTTCCACGTGGCTGCTTCGCAGCCTAAAGGGCTGTTTCGGATTGACTGGAGGCTGCCTTTTTGACACGTCCCCTTAAAGAGGTGGATTTGTTAGAGTAAACCTGGCAGGAACTGTGCAAATACCTGGCTGCTGTTCATGGCTTTGGCAAGGTGGGAAAAAAGGACCAGCAGGTTTCCCTGCTCTCTCTCCCCCTCTCTCCCCCAGTCTTTATCTTGGCTTGGGCTGGCACAGGAAAAAATCCTACATTAAAAGGTGTGGTCAGGAACTGGAACACTGAAAGAATGGTGAGAAAGAACTGGGTGGCATGAACAAAAGTCAGATGGAAAAAGCTCTCTGATGAAATCAAGAGGATCTTTGTTGCAGCAGCCTATCAAATGTATCTTTATTAGGAAGTAATATAAGTGGTAGGTCTGGCAAAAGGAAGGTGTCCAAAAGTTATTCTTATTCACTGAGGTCTGGGTTTGACCAGGGGTTCAGCCCACGATCATAGAGTCTGCACTGGGCGCTAAGAAAACTGGATGGACAAAACAGGCAGGATCTGTAGGCAGGTCCAAAAACATACTGTATCAGTGGCATCCTTCATGACATTTACGAGTGAATGTTATAGCTGCTTTTGTCACACCAGCTCACCTTTGTTAATATCCACACAGTATGTTTCACTGTTAATCCCTACAAGTATAAGGGGGACCAGGACTCAATAGCAAGGCACCCGCTTGGCATGCAATAGATCTCTGCTTCAGTCTCCAGTTAAAAGGGTCAGATAGGCGTGGTGTGGAAACCTCGGAGAACCACCATACTGCTCTTCATGGGCCAGTAGTTTAATTCAGTAGAAGGCCTGTTCCCGTGGCACCACAGGCTTGTGGCAAATGGCACAGTTCACATGAAGGACTTTTGTGGGGAACTGTCTCACAACATCCTTTTCTTTACAGCTGCTGTGTAATGGACAAGTCCTTAATCAAATAACTGAACCATAGAGTGCAAGACAGGTTTAACATATTTTGAACAAAGAGGACATCTTTCCTGACTGACTACTTCAAATAATGGATCATTATGACAAATCTCATTTTAAATATCCCTAAAATTTAAGCTGAAGCTTGCCTTTGCTGGGGGACTATAGGGTAAAACAGGCTCAGCCTCCCAAACCCCAAAGGACAGACACCAAAAATAAGAGGACATGTCAAAACAGAGGACATCTGATGACCCTAGTTGGTGAGAATTTCTTTGATTCTCATTTATGGCTAATGTTTTGCTATAATGGTAAAAATAGCAAATTTTGTTCCAAATTAGTCATGTCAGAAGGCAGAGTCAACCCTCCTACAGTGGCCCCTGTCATGCATACAGTTGAATGGTTGCAATATCGGGTCAGCTTTTATGTATAGAAGTTTTCCTATGGTGTTTCTGTATTGATTGCCTTTAGATAAAGGTTCACTTATTTAATTGTTCTTGAGAAAGTCAGTTTTCACGGGTGTTGCCACTGTGCTGCATTTTCTAGATATGTCTATAAGGGTTCACTTATTTTCTGTCTCTGGTTTAGGAGAAATGAACCATCTTGCATTTCAGTTTGTAAGCCCAGGTAGATTGTGAACTGGAAGCTCCTTGGCCGTTGCGGGGGATGACGTTTGATGGCTCTAGGCAGCTGTTTAACTGAAGTGGACAAGTTGCTGGGCTCAGTGAGGCCACCTGGACCCCAGTCCCTCTTGGCTGCTCAAATTGGGTGACCAATGGATAGGAGGTCCCCTGAGGGGTATTGTCAATCTCTCGTCATCTGGAGAGTTTCCCAAAGGGCTTAAGGAAGCAGTGGTTCGCCCTCTCTTGAAGAAACTGTCACTGACTCACAGAACCCTGCCAGCTACCGCCTGGTTTCGCACTTAGCATTTCTGGGTAGGCTGGTGGAGAGGGCTGCCACAGACCAGCTCCTGGCATTCTTGGAGGAAGATTTGGCCCTTGATCCATACTAGTTGGGCTTCCACCCTGGCCACGGGGTAGAGACTGTGCTGGTCACCATGATGGATGATCTCTGGCACCAGCTGGATCGGGGCGATTTAACTGTCCTTGTGCTTTTAGACCTATCAAATGCGGCCGATCACATGTTGTTAGCACACCGCCTCTCCAGGACGGGGATTAGGGGGACAGCCTTGAAGTGGCTGGTCTCCCTCCTCCAGAACCAGGCACACAGTGTAGCAGTGGGGGAGGAGTTATCATGCCCCTTTGCCTTCCCTTGTGGAGTTTAGCAGGGGCAATACTCTCCCCCACTTTATTTATGCGTCCTCTGGCACAGCTGGTCCCGAGTTTTGGGCTGGACTCTCACCAGTATGCGTCCATCTCCTGGTGGATGGCCGACCAGACTTCCCCCCCCCGAAACATTTGCCAGATGTTTGGAAGCAGTCTCTGGATGGCTCAGGTAGAGTCGCCTGAAACTCAGCTCCTCCAAGATGGAGGTCCTCTGGCGGGGTAGATGGGGGCAGGACAGGGTGCAGCTTACTGCCGTACCATTCAACGGGAATTTAGGAGTGATCATTCATGCCTCCCTTTCTATGGAGGCTCAGATCACTAAGGTAGCCCAAGTGACTCACTGTACACTGGCCTTCCCTTATCTCTGACCTGGGAATTGCAATTGGTCCAGAATTCAGCTGCTAGGGTCCTCATGCGTTCACCTTGGAGGACCCATATCCAGCACCCATATCCGGTGCTGAGGCAGCTGCGCTGGTTACCAGTTGGCTTCCGGATCAGGCTTAAGGTTTTAGTTTTTACCTTTAAGCCCATCTGCAGCCTGGGCCCAGCATATCTGAGGGACGGCTTGTCTCCTTATGCCCCCCCCCCTTCAAGGGCTCTTCATTCTGTGGGTTTGAATCTGTTGTGGTCCCTTGCCCCCGGGAGGCAAGCCTGGCCTCGACCAGGGCCAGGGCCTTTTCAGTCTTGCCCCGAACCTGGCGGCATGAACTCCCAGAAGTACTAAGGGCCCTGAAGGAACTATATCAGTTCCGCAGGGCCTGCAAGATGGAGCTCTTCCGCCAGGCATTTGGTAGAAGCCAAGCTAAGAAGATCGGGTCCCTTCCTATATAGGCCCTATTTGTCAGTCAGCTGGCAGGAGTTACCTCCCGAGATGGTGAGTGGTGGTCAACAAATACAATCAATCCATTAATCAATCAAACAATAGTAAAAACCTCTCCTAACTCCTGAATTTCTACTTCTCTCCCATACTGTTATAGTCCCTGTGTGTGTCATAACCAAGAATCAAGACATCAATGTATATGAGAATAAAAGTGCAATGTCCATCTTTGTGTTTAGTATACAGACATAAATTGCTTTCTCCTTCCTTGTGCTATAAACATTCTGTTTAACTTTTTGTTCCACAGACTGCCTGTTTTATTTCATACATTCCCTTATGTAGTATGCGGACTAAATTTAGTTGTTTAAGACCTATAAGACCTTCTGGCTGCTCCATGTATATATCTTCCCAGATCTTCCCATGAAGAAATGCTGCCTTTACATCTAGATGTTTGACTTGCATCTTCTTGGATGCTGCTATGTTCAAAAGTAACCTGATTGTACTATGTTTTGCCACCATTGCAAAGCTTGGCCATATTTTTGTGAGAAGCCTTTAGCAACCAATCTTGCTTTGTAGTGTTCCACACATTATGTTTGATCTTAAACACTCTCTTGCATCCAATAATATTTTTTCTTGGTGGCAACTTTGTCTGGGTTCATGTTTTATTTTTGTGCAGAGTATTAATCTCTTTTTGCACCTTCTTCCACCTACTAGGTTTGGCTGCTGGCAACTATTCAGATGGCAACACTGACCTTGTGAGGTGGGACAAGTGTGAGGCTGGGATCCCTTTGTTTGGTCACAATGAACATCAGAGGCGTGGTCCTAGGTTTCTATCTGTTGTCACAGAGCTGTCCTATCTTCTCACTTGCTTCTGTTTCGTAATGCTCTAAATTTCTGGCACAATTGCTTTGGAATCTACCTTTTTCAGGTTCTGAATATGGTTCTGATATTTCATCATTGTACACTGGTTCAAGGTCCAAGATCTGATACTGATCATTGGCCTTTTCTGAGTCACATGATGCAGTCACTTCTATACTGCTTCTGCTTTTGTCAAAGTGAATCACGTACTCTTCACCAGTTTCTGGGTATAGGATTCTATGCTCCTTACTTCCAGAATCATATCCCACAAAAAACACTTTCTCTGGTTATGGTATCTAGTTTTTGTCTTTTTTTCCTTGGCTTCAATATAACGGTCATGCTGCCAAGCACTCTAATCATGTATCCCATGTCTGGCATTTTGCAATGCCATATTTGATAAGGTGGATGTATGCTCCCTTTTGCAAGCAATATGTTTTGTAGATAGTTTGCAGTCAGGATTGTTTTGCCCCACCATTTAGTAAAAAAAACCCCGTTCATTTGTATGCTGTATTAGGACCATAATGCATCTGATTTTTTTAAAATAATTTTATTATTTATTATTATATGAAGCATTTACAGAAAAGTAAAGAGAAAAAAGCGACCAGCTGATATGGTTTGCCATCCTCTTTTAACATACATATTCAGTTCCGATCACATATTAATCCTAATCTAGAAGTTTTTACCATTTTTCTTAGCAAAATGATTGTTAATACATATGAGAGTATGATCTATTATAAGAATATATTCTATTATTATCTTAAGTGATATACGGTCAGTCCCTTCATAAATTGGCCCTGACCTAAGAGTTACTGCTGCTGTCTTGTTAATACATATGAAGTATAGTTTGTCATCTTCTTTTAGCATACATATTAGCATACATATTCAGTTCCCATCACATATTGATCCTGATCTAGAAGTTATTACCATCTTTCTTAACAGAGTAATTGTTGATACATATAAGAGTATAATCTATTATAAGAATATATTCTATTATTGTCTTAGATGATATAAAGTCAGTTCCCTTCATATATTGGTCCTGTCCTAAGAATTACTGCCGCTGTCTTCCCCACAGGAAACCAGGAGAATGCTCCACTGTTCAACACATCCTTCAGGTGGTCGCAGAAAGTGAAATTGTGTTTTTTTCCATAGAGTATTTCTGATTGTCCTTCTGTCAGGGCCAAAGAAGTCTCTGGCTTGATTCTTGCTTGCAGTCGCCTTTAAGTAGGCTCTGTATACTTTATCAATCTGGATCTCTTCCTTTGGTCGCACAGAGATATCTCCTGATAGCTTTTTGCGTGCTGTCGCCTTTGAATAGACTCTTTTAATTTTGCTGATCCAAATCACTTCCTGCTCTAAATAGACTTCCAGGTTTTCGGTGCTTTCCTTCCTTAAATCTGTTTTCCCAAGTTCTTCCAAGGTGCTTTGGATTTTTATGTCCCTAGCTCTCTCCCCCTCCTGTTGATTAACTTCCAGACATTGAATTCTCGTTTGTATTGTTGACTGAGCTGTATCCTCATCAGCTGCTCTCTCCAGACCATCGGCTCCGTCCAAAAGCTCCCCCTTAGTCCCTCGGATTTCCTTTTCCACCTTATTGACTGCTTTCAGTATCTTTGAGTTCCCTTCGCATAACAAATGGAAAAGCTGTGCCTTAGTTAATTTTTCCATAGTTCTAGGCAGTCACAAAGTATAAACAGAAAGTCTCGTGAGGTCTCGCGGGAGCACGAGCGATCCCAAATTATCAGTTTGTCGATCTCCGTATCAAGTCAGCTTCCCCCACTGAACTCTCTCCAGCAAAACTTTAAAGTCTCTCTTTTCTTAAGCTCTCTCTTTGTTTGGTTAGTGGGTATAATTAGCTGGGAGCCTCTCACTCGACGAAAGAAGGAATTCACTTGTAAATGAGAGCCAGTTTGGTGTAGTGGTTAGGAGTGCGGACTTCTAATCTGGCATGCCAGGTTCGATTCTGCACTCCCCCACATGCAACCAGCTGGGTGACCTTGGGCTCGCCACAGCTCTGATAAAACTGTTCTGACCGAGCAGTGATATCAGGGCTCTCTCAGCCTCACCCACCCCACAGGGTGTCTGTTGTGGGGAGAGGTATGGGAAGGCGACTGTAAGCCGCTTTGAGCCTCCTTCGGGTAGGAAAAAGTGGCATATAAGAACCAACTCTTCTTCTTCTAAATTGGTTGAGGGGGGGGGGGGAGAGCTTGTGGGGAAAGAAAAGGAAAAGCCAGAAAGCTTTCAATCCTTACTGTTGTAGACTTCAGCTCCTGTCAGTCTAGTAAAAGATGATCTGGGAAGAATGTAGGGTCAGCTGGTCGTTTCAGGCTTAGAAAGTTATTTACGACAAGGGCACCATCATGACCGTGGTTGATCCGGAGAGCTTCATCTCCCTCCCTGTCCACGGATCTGTAGGACCCTCAGGATGCCGTTCCCGGTTCTTGGGGCGACCGGCGAGCAGATTTGCGTATCTGCTCAGGTCTGCCAGGTGTGGTTGCTCCTGACCCTCAGCATGGCTTAAGAGCCGGACAGAAGCCCAGCTGTTATGGCGCCATCTTCAGTTGTTCTCCCCATGCATCTGATTTTTAATGTTGCCTCTGTTTATTGTTTGTGTGTTGTTTCTGCATGCTTTGAAAAATTACTGTTGGCTCTCTACAGTCTTTTGTAAAGTGCACCTTTTTTCTTTTTGCAAATAAAGCAATGCAGCGATTGTTTTTTCTTCTTCACTCTGGATGGGACTTGTTCCTTCAAGTTCTTTGCAGAAATATAACTTGAGCCATTTGGCAATTTAAATTCAATAAATCATTTTGGGCATTCCTTCCGCAATTTTTTAGTACCTGATTGAAAGATCTTTCTTTTGGCTTTGCACTTTACACTAAAACACAGAGAAATCTCCCCTGAAGTCCCAAATATAAAATTGGCCTTTTGTTCACCAGTTAGAGTAAAACCACAGATTGCTAGATTTTCAAACACCTGCCTAAGTTCATAAAATATATATACATATAATTTTTATGTTATGTCCCCTTATTTTGCTAAGTGTTCTTACCCATACTCCTTGACATATTATTATTATTATTATTATTATTATTATTATTATTATTATTATAATATTTATATCCTGCCTCCCCCTGAAGGCTCGAGGCGGCTCACATAAAAACCCCATCCCCTAAAATCCATAGCAATGAACAATAAAATTAAACAGTAATTAATATCCAATTAATTTAGTACTAGTAAACTCAAAATACTCTTCTAGATTCTTAAGAATTTCTTTGCTGTCTGGGAATTTTCAAACATGAAAGTCTCACTGTCATCCACTAATCTCATAATAATGTTCTTGGCAATCCCTTTTTTGATTATCCAGGAGACTAATTCCATGCTAGGACTCTAGCAGCTCCCTTTACTTCAAGGAGCATATAAAATATTTTCATCCAGTTTCTATAGGTCTCAGAAATAAGTTCGGGTATCTCCAAATATCTGCTTGATTCAGCCATCCTTATCACAGCAAGATGGAGCAGAACAATGGAGAATTTTTAATGATAAAAAATTTCGAATCTGCTAATCAAAGACTTTATGTCCTTTTAAAAATTAAGATCAGTCTATGCTTTTATTAAACTCTGGGCCCATAACCTATTAGGTTTAATGTTAAAAAATTGTTTTGCCTTGGACACATGTAAGTTTTAAGTAGTTTACCCCATCACATTCCCTAGTTAAGGGGAAAATAAGAAGAAAAAGAAAAAGTTGGTTTTTATACTCTGCTTTGAATTACCTGAAGGAGTTTCAAAGCAACTTACAATTTCCTTCCCTTCCTCTTTCCACAACATACACCCTGTGAGGTCAGTGGGGCTGATAATGCCCTGACAGGACTGTTCTGTGAGAACAGCACTAACATGACTGTGACAAACCCAAGGTCACCTAGCTACCTGCATGTGGAGGAGTGGATAATGAAACCCAGCTCACCAGATTAGAAGCTGCCACTCCTAACCACTACACCAAGCTGGCTCTAGATGATCTGACTCCAATGGTGACAAGAGAAAGTAATTTTACTTACAAAAATTGAAGCACATTTTACAGGACATATTCATGTAGGTACATTTAACTTACTGTGAACATATTAAGTTCAAAAAGGTTAACTTGCTACAGCTCCGAGCCCATGTAAGAGATACAAGAAGAGGCGCTATCTTTAACAGCTGGCCACTGTTAAATAAAAGGCTAAGGCCTAAGTGGGTGAGGCTGGTCCAGGTGAGGGCCCAATCGGAAGGCGTGAAGCGCCTTCTGATTGGGCCCTCACCAGGAAAGACAAGAGTTCTAGCCAGTCGGATGAGGGCTGATTGGGCCCTCACCAGGACAGTCCAGAAAGTGATGGGTCAGTGGCGCCACAGCGTGCATACAGGAGGAGGCCTTCCCTCAAAGAGGCCCCGGGTGTGCTACTAGGCCCAGGGGGAAGGCCGCACTGCGGCCGGGGCGAAGAGGGGGGGGGGAAGCAGGCCTTCCCCCCGGGCCCAAAAGGCCTCCTTCCACCTTTCTAGTGCCCTTTGTATTTAAGAGTACAACGGGCTTTACATCTAGTATAAGATGAAACAGAAGACAAGGAATGGCCAAAGAGGCTCAGCATCTAACTTCTAATTGATGAGAGGGTGGGGCCAACTGCAAAAGAGAATTCTCTTAACCTTTTCCCTCCTAGATCCTAATAATTTATTTATAACCAACACTCCCCTGCAAAGGCTCATGTATTACATACATAATAAGATCATAATATACAACCATTTATCATCACAAACTTTAAAATCATAAGTTAACTACAGTGCAGTTATAAAATAGGTCATTCCAAGGTCATCTCTTCTAGTGAGAGGGGTGATATAACCATACTTTAACAGGCTGCTGATAGTTTGTCTGATATTTTGAGCAGGCTGATGTTTGAGCAGGGAGGCCAGAATTTCAGTATTGTCTGGCCTCAACCATAGGGCTGGCAGAACAGCTCCTTCTTGCAGGCTCTGTGGAACTGCCCTTGCATGCAGTGTTACAATATCCAAAAATCTCCACCCATCCAGAGTGTGCGGCATACAGTAGCAGAACCAATTCAGCTGAAATGAACTAACTACAATTTGTTTCTTCTACATGTACATCCCTATGTCAGGGTGTGTCATTTTAAAACAGGCTATTTACCCCCTAACTTGTGCCAGCAAATGTATTGACACAAGCTGTCATAGTGACAAAATGTATTGACACAAGCTGTATTGGATATAAACTTGATGTAAGAGAAGCTTGACATAAAGCACCGCTGCACACCAACTTGGACTGGTTTATGTACATAGATTTAAACAAATTTTAAACTATTTAAGTCCAGAATAAATATATCACATGTATTTTCTGTAGGGATTTAAAGGATTGTTGGAAGCATTCTTTGAAGGATTTAGAGATGAAGAAATTCAATACTAAGACAATTTTTCATGTACTGATAAATAATTTTCATATGGTATTATAATTGTTAAATAGATGAAGTTGGTAGCTTGTTGCAATCTAGAGGTGAAGTATCTTTCCTTTAAAAAGTTTTTTTCTATACATGTAAACAAAAACCACTACAGAATCCCTTTCCTAATCTCCTAAACTGGTCAGGTGTCACTCCTCTACAGAGGATTTGGTGAGGTAGCCAAAACATAGCAGTAGTAACATTGGCTTTCTGCCTTGCCAGCAATGAATAGAACTTCTTACAAATGTGATGCTGTAGCTTAAAGGGTCAGTGACATTTTATGGTGCATCAACAGGAACATTATTTCCAAGATTTAAGAAAATTATTTTACAGATCAATCTGGTACTGTTATGACCTGATTCAGATTACTATTTTTAGTTCTGGTCACCAGAGGAAAGTTACAGAGAAATGGAAGACAAACTCTATGAATACTGGCAGGATGAACAGAGAACAAGATGATTAAGGAACTGATCTGCTCAAAGACTTCAGACACTTAGTAGGATGTCAGAAGTACTGTGATGACAACAGAACTGTTCACACAATCTAACAGTAGCAGAACAAGAAGCAACCAATTCAGCCACAAGGAAGCAGATTTAGGTTCACATTAGAAAGACGTCTGCTGTATGGGGGGGAAAAGGTGGAATAGTCTATTGATTCAGGCTGTGTTTCTCCATAGAGAAGCCATAGAGGTTTTGAAGAAAAGGTTTTTTGTTAGGTTTACTTTGTGTGTCAGCTTGTCCTCCTTTCCTGAACAAGTCTTCAATAATCTACTTGTTTTATTCTAGCCCAATGATGTTTACCGTTATGTGATAAAACACATTTTCTGCTGTGTATGGACAGAAGATGTGTGCCTTAGACATGTATCCATGTGAAAGAGGCCGAGTTTTCAATTCAGCCCAAGCCCAAAGAAGATAAATACGGTTTAGGATTTACATCTGATTGTGAATCCAAAGTTGGTAATGATCAATGCAAGCTGCATTGGCAAAGTGGTCATTGGCAAAGTTATAGGCCTTCTACTACAAGTTCAAACCTGTGAACTTGAGTATGATGAAATCAAAGAGTTTTATTAGTACAGTCATGATAGTATCAAGTGTATCGTGATAATCAACACTAAAATGCTCAAACTGAGACACAGTGTCCCCAGATAGTATGCAGTGTGTATCGCTCAAGAAGGGGAATCAGGTGTCAAAGAACTAAACAGGTTATAGATATGAATTCAAAGCATGGGTTCCTCAATGACTAAGCAGCCATAATTCCAGGCACAGTTAAGTGTAATGCAAGCATACCACAAACAGTGTGCTGAGTACCTACTGCCTGGACCCAAAGAAGTAGTCAAAGTGCAGACACATCGGGAAGAGAAGGTAAATAATGTGACAATGTAGCACCAGCAGAAATGCACAGAAACTTTCATTTGGGCCTGGATTCTATCTTGAGTTACAAAGCCTGGCCTTGAACGAAAACAAATGATATTTTCTCTCTGGTCTTAGGTGTTACTTTGACAAGGTCACCCATAATAGAAGGCAGTCTCAAAAAAGACACCTCTTGCTTTCCTAGGACATATTTGGCACTGCAGTATGGTAAACCCAAGGATAAGACTGACATGCTGAATATGGAAAGTCTTTGGAATCATCTCTTGGATTATGAAATCAGGCTGGAAATCCATCTGGTCTGAAATCACTAGAACAAGACAAAAAATCCCACTTACCGTATGTACTTGCATATAAGCCCACCCACATATAAGCCAAGGCACCTAATTTTACCACAAAATCTGGGCAAACATTGACTCGCATATAAGCTGAGGGTGGGAAATACAGAAACTACTGGTAAATTTACAGGGTGGCCTAAGCACTTAATCCATGCTCCATCATCACAGGCTCTCCCCTCCCAACAAATACAGAAAAGTCAAGAGGATTAATAGCTGCTGGCTTTTGTACCCCGCTTTTCACTAACCAAAGGAGTCTCAAAGCAGCTTACTACTGCCTTCCCTTCTTCTGTTGATGCCAGACACCCTGAAAGAGCAGTGACAGTCACAGAACTACTCTGTGAGAACAGTTCTGGCAGAAGAACCAAACACTGCCCCCCAGGCCAGCAAACCAGAGGAGAACAACAGTTCCCTAAGTTGGCAACCTACTACAACAACTACAACAGCTACCAAACTGGGAGAATAGCCTACTCTAATTAGAACTACAGTGTTTCCCCCAGAACAAAACACTGAAATAAAGAACTGTAAAAAGAAACTTTTAAAAGAAACACAACCCCAAGAAGAAAAGGCAAACAATGCTGCCCCTCAGATAAAAGAAGAAAGAAACACTAGAAGAAAGAAACAGTAAATCCCAAAGCACCCCCAAAACCTATCCCACCCACAGAAACCAAAAGAATAGTTTGGAAGAAGTGATTAGGAAAAGAAGGGGGGGGGGGGAAAGATCACAGTCCCTCAGTCAAACCATTGATGTCCTACAAGCTGCCAGAGCAAGCTCAACTTTCAAGACATTTGCAGAAGGCAATGCAGCGATTGACTGGCTGGGAGCAACAAGCTCAGCAATTACCTATATACCCACGTATAAGCCAAGGAGAGCTTTTTCAGTGTTAAAAACTCTGCCGAAAAACTCGGCTTATACACAAGTATATACAATAAGCTAAATGTGCAGTTATGGGAGCAAATCATAGGGTGGGTTCCCTTCCTAGCCAACCCATCACATTGTCCATAGACTCTTCTGGAATTAACCAAGCCTTCCTTTGCCCATCTCAAGTCCTGTCTTCCTGCTCCATCCTTCATGTTAATGATCCTCATTGCACCTTTCTGGATTTCTTACTAATCAGCCAATATGAGCCATTGATTAGATATAGGTGATGGGTCAACTGCATTGATATCTGAAGCTTAGACAATAGATAAGCACCAATCCCAGAGGTATTGTTCACCTTTCTCCTGCCATTGAGCGTACTCTTTCTGGTTGTGTGTCATACTCTGGACCTCCCACTTCATTTACCTCACACCTATTTCACCTATCATGTACACTTATGGTCCTTGACCAATTACCATTCCCCTACATCATGTAGTACCGCCCTGCAGGCTGGTCTGTGGGCTGGGCCGGGAGTTTCAAACCCTGTATCTGTTGTGATTTTTCCACACCCGACATTGCTTTCCTGGAGGAGGCACTGGTTGTTAACTTCATCTCTTTGCTTTCTGGATCCCACCTCCGCTTCAGGATAGATGTAGTATATTTTCCATTTCACATCTAGCGGTCTCTCCCCTCCCCCACCCAGAACTTAGTGTGTGTGTGTTTACATATTCTTATGACAATAAGGGTGTCTTGAGTCTTAATAAATACAAAAATCCTTTTGGAACCAAATCAGGTCTGTTCATTTCAAGGCATTTCTAAAGGAATGGCCTTCCATATACACACAGTAAAAGATCTCAATTACCCCTCCCCTTGCTAAGCTAATTATCCCCCATAGATTAATATTAATTAGTATCTCCGATAATATAGGGAAACCAGAAGGGAACCTTGTGACCTATACTCTCTGCCTGGTCCTGTGGGAGAAAGTGGTCCCAAAGTCCCAGGGAAATTTCCAAATAAAGAGAGGAAGGGAAATCTCTGGATGGGGAAGTGGTAGGGTGAAGGCAGTCTTGGTTACCGCACTGAGCATAGATTTATGACAGGAAATGCCATCAGCCAAAGTAGGTCAGTTTGAATGGGAAAGAGGGGGGGGCTTTAATTGGGCAACCTGATGTAAACTTTGTTGTTTCTATACTGGCTTGAATTTTCTAATGCTGCCAGAGCCTTGGTGCTAAAGTGCTTTTTTAATTGCAGGAAAAAATCCTAATTAATTAAGTGGTAAAGGGATATGTTTGTTCCTCTCTTAGGCTGTCTTCATTTCTAGAGACTGTCATGTTGTGAAACTAATTCCAATCATGTCCTTTCTCTGCTGGCCCTTAGTCATTTTGTTGCAGACAGCCCCAGATTTGTTTTCTGGGGTTCTCATAACTGGTAAAGAAAAAAATGGTCGGTCCCCAAAAAATGGAGGGAGGACTAATAAAATGGTGACCTGATGGCAATGTACTGTATTCTGTGATGTGGCAGTTCTGCAATGTCAGCCTCAGATTGCCAATTGACGAGGGGGAAAGTCCTGTCTCTTTAATACAGGCCTAATGAGATCTTATTTCCCTCCATGCCATGAAAAGCTTCCATTGCCCATCTTCACACGTGAAGCTTCATTAAAGGGATAGAATTTTTTTTTTCTCCAGGCACTCTAAAAAAAAAAGGTAAAATATATAGATATAAAAATTTCATATAAATGTATTTATTTAGTCTTTTTACTACTATGAAGAAATTGCTGAAGGCACTTCATAAAAGATAATAATAAACACAACATTACCACAACAGTAAAAACAAACAATTTGAACAGAATTGAAGCACAGAGGGGGAAAACGTATTTTTGGAAGAAATAAGTTTCCAGTGGAAACTTTAAGACATGTAATAAGGCGGCTGAAGAGCTTCTGGAAAAGAGAATTACGGAGTTTGGGGGTAGCTGTTAGGGAAGTACTATAGCTATCCACTAAGGTTACATTTGAGTCCCCACAAAACCATTCCATTGGATGACGTCAGAGTGCAGGCTGGTGCCTATGGGTGGAGGTGGTTCTTAAAAAAACATTGGACCCAAGCCATTAAGTTCTGAGACCATCTTCAATAGCAGACCCACATAGAACACATTACAGTAGTCCAATTTGGATGTCACCAGTGCATTTGAGACCTATGTTCTTAATAGAACTTCAAAATATATTAGTATTCATTGGTTGTTTTAATAGGAATAGTTACTACTTTTGTAGGTAGAGAATAAGGGTCTGCCTAATAAAGCACAGTGTTGCCTTAAGTTCAGCTACTAAGTTCTGAGTTCACTGCCAACATGGAAGGAAACAGAAGCTTTTATATATGCTTTTCTCTCTCATAGAATCATAGTTGGAAGGTACCTCCTGGGTCATCTAGTCCAACCCCCTGCATTATGCAGGACACTCACAACCCTATTGCTCATCCACTATAACCTGCCACCCCCTTGAATCTTCACAGAATCTCTCAATGGATGGATTAATGGATAGATAGATGG
Organism: Paroedura picta; assembly: GCF_049243985.1. NCBI lineage: Eukaryota > Metazoa > Chordata > Lepidosauria > Squamata > Gekkonidae > Paroedura > Paroedura picta. Next base: position 42,367,319 of record NC_135378.1, read on the forward strand.
AGACAATTGAGATACCAAGTTCTGACCACTTTTTTTCAGTCTATCCCAATTTTGCACAACAGTTACCTCTAAATTTGATTCTACACTGTACTAGATCTTACATTTAGTCCTGCTGCTTAATAAGGAACAAAAAAAAACCCTGCCCTGGCAATCTGATGAAGCTAGGTCAAACTTGCAATTTTTTCATTAATGTTTTCAGTCAGAAGCATATGTTCATCGGTAGCTATAGTGAATGTGAATGAACCATTTTACCTTGAGAGTGCATAACCTTACACCTAATGATTTTTGAAGTTTGGCTTTACATTTAGTAATTTTTGTCAGTGCAGATTTCTTTCAGCAGGAATAGAGGTAACTTCCTGGAGAAGACTGAGCATGTCAAGACCCCCGATTATCCTAAGACTGCCTTAAAAGTGCCAAAATGCACATATGCTCTGAATCTGTGTGGTGTGGAATGTCCTACACATTATGAGCTTCTCTTCTTGGGACTCTGGAAGCAAGAAGGAGGAAGCTGGCTGGGAACTCCTTCTAGTGCATGACTGAATTATTATTATTATATTCAGTTTATATACTGCCCTCCTGGGAACTGGTTCAGGGTGGTGCACATTTGGTTATTTCATTAGCAGCTGGCTAAAGGGGGGTGGAGTTGGTACAGCAATGATGGAAACAGCAATTTCATTTTAAGGCAGCTTCTCCAAAACCATGACTCAAGCTCCGCTTCAGGTTTTCGCCCAGTGGCTTACTATATGACCAGGTATGAAATCTACAAGAGAAAATACTTTCGTGTTCAGTTCAAGTTCTCACCTGTGTTTTTGCTTGTGGGCATAATAAACCAAAGGGTTTGTTATCTAAAACTGCATACAGATTTTGCATATGTTACACATCTAGTATTGCAGAATTTGACAAAATCCCAAGAGATAGTTTGGCATTAAAAGGTTAAAATATTTTGAGAATGCAGGTATTGAGGGAATATATACCCATAGCTGATGTAAGTATGACAACAATGTAAAAGTTCTTACCCAGGGTGAACTAGCTGAATTTGTCAAAAACAGGCTAGATCCAGATGTGGCCAACAAAATTTTCAGGGCACAATTCAGAAGTGCCAGGACTGAAATTATCTACATACATTTGCATTTATTGTTTTGCAAATTTTGCTGGCAAGTGTGGTGTGATGATTTCGGCATAATCGTGTTACTTTGGAATTGATTCACTCTCATATAAAATAAGCAAGCAACTGTTAATTTCTAGATACAGCCTTGTTTTTTTTTCTCTAAGCTGTTGATTTTGGTATTCTCTGTTCCAATTAGTGGCCTTTCTTCATTACTTATTATTGTTTCCCCTGTCTTGACATAGGGATTAGAATTATTTCAACATGACTAATGAATGAATGGGAAGTTTGTCTAGTTTCATTTTAACTTCCATTGATTCTAATGATGGCATCTTTTGTTAAGATAATATTATAATTTGCACTTCAATACTGCCTTCCATTTGTGGAGCTCAACTAGTTCTGCAAGTATTAATGAATTCAGTCTCAAGAGTGCAGTGGAAAATGTTATTGTCTTTGTTTTTTACATCAAGGAAAAGTCCTAACACACAAAAAGCTTTCCTCCAAATAGAAGCCAATCACAGAAATAAAAGCGAGAATCCATTACCATACATCAATTGAATCAAGTGCACACGTTCCCTTTTGTGCTTTTGGCCCACAGCTATTATGTCCATGTAGACGCTTGTGGGCCAGCCTTGCACCTGGTGCAAGCAGCTGAACATGAACTGCCAGTGTGTTGTGTTGCTTTCATTCAGGCTTCCTCTTTTCCCCTGTTGGAAATTCAAACAGCAGGGAATAGAGAGAAGGGCTACCTACTGGAGCTCTGCAGCTGACGAAGACCTGCCCATCAGATTTCATTTTGTTCATGACAGATATGTTTTGCTGCTTTTTTCCTTTCGTATACCCATCCAAATGTGCAGCACTGGATAAATTGTTCTAAGGCTCTTGTAATAGGGTTGCTGCCAGGAACTAGTAGACATGCAAACTTTGCCTACATATTCTAATAATCTTGCCCAGAGACTATGGAAGAAATGGATTCCAGTAAACATAGGAAGGTGTCTTATACAAAATCAAACCATTGGTCCATTGAGGTCAGGGTTCTTTTTCAGACTAGCAGTGCCCCTCCAGGGACTTAGAGATCTTTGGTATTATCTACTACCTGATTCCATTTTTAAATAGGAGATGTCAGGATTGAACCTGGAACCTTCTGCATGTGAAATATGATACTATACCACTGAGTCAAGCCCCTCCCCCCAGTGGGTGTGGTAAAAAAGAAAGTGCATGGCTGGTATAGAAAAGAGAAAGCAACAAGAGATGAATGGGCTGTGTGCAAGGAGAACCAGAATTCAAAGACTGAAGCTCAGACCCGATTAAAGCTTTGCAAAAACTGTTCTGAGAGTAGAACTATGCATTGCATGGCAAAAACAACATCTCCAGTTAAGATCTTGTCCTCCTTACCAAAGTACATATGAATGACAGCTAAAGATCTGGGGTGGAAGAGCCAGCTTGGTGTAGTGGTTCAGAGTGTAGACTTCTAATCTGGTGAGCTGGATTTGATCCTCCATATGCAACCAGCTGGGTGACCTTAGGCTCACCACAGCACTGATAAGGCTGTTCTGACCGAGCAGTAATATCAGGGCTCTCTTAGCCTCACCTACCTCATAGGGTGACTGTTGCAGGGAGAGGAAAGGGAAGGCGATTGTAAGCCACTTTGAGACTCCTTCGGTTAGAGAAAAGTGTCATATAAGACCCAACTCTTCTTCAAAACCTTGAACCTGATCCAGGCAGCTAGCAGCAATCAGTACAGCTGCCTCAGCACAGGCTGGATATGGGCCCTTCAAGATCTAATCTCTGTTAGAAGGGAATACCCTAATTTGGATGTAGAGCTTTTTTGTGTGCTTTTCTGTGTCTGTCAAAATTAGCTATCACATGCTTCATAATATCCCTAGACATGTTGTCACCATGTCTCCTATTTCTTCTCTGACAATTCTATATAGATCATGTTCTTTCATGTTGACATTTTTGTCATGAAGTCCAGCTCACTAAACTCTTCCGTGACTCATGTCTCCTCTAATTCCCCTCCTGCAGTATAACCTCCAGTTCACCCTGTATTTCACTGTCTCTTAGCAGCGATATGTATTTCTTCGGTCTTGTGTCTCGGTAGACTGCGATCTGTCAATCTTGTGATGTACCTTTCTTCATATTAATGTGCAGTCTTCAGGGCACATAGGAAAAATGCTCCAGAAGTTGAGCTACCTGTTATATTTTGAATGGCTATTACTTGACTGAATGTTAAACTTTGATATATTTAGCCTTAAGTAGTGACTGAGCATCTGCTTTGTATGCAGGAAGTCCCAGGTTCAGTCTTAGGCATCTCCAGTTAAAGGTATTAGGACATAGTTGTTGATGTGAAAGACCTTCAAACCCCTGAGAGCTGCTGTCAGTCTGAGAGTAGGCAGTGCTGACTTTGAGGGACCAGTGGTTTGAGTCTGTATGAGGCAATTTCATGATACTTTCCCAACACAATAATGTCAAATATTGTGGGTTTCTGATATTTTAAAAATTCTGAACCTTCATTGCAAATAGAATTTTGCTATTTTGCTAATCAGTATATCTGATTCTCTTGGCTCTATCTTTAGATACTTAAATCCAGAGACTGGGGCCAGAAACAGAAAAAGACAGGTCTGTCTTCAAACCTGAGAAAAGCCCCAGGTTTGTAGAAAAATCTGAAGTTTTAAAAAAGTGGGGATTAGCCTCCCATCAATAAAAGAAGCAGCACCTGTACCTTTAACAAATGAACAGGATCTTGCTGGCCATTGTGGCGATTGTCATGCAACCAGCCTTCAAACGTTGGCTGAATCTGCACAGAGCTTTTATTCCAATTCCAGGTCGATTCAGTCCCTGCTGTCTACACTGAATGCAATTTCCATTTTGATTTTGGGTGATTTAAAATTTTCATCTGCAACAAGCATGATTGATCCAGAGTGACCCTACCTTTCCCCTGTGATATCCTGGAGTGGATATAAGCCTCAATATTTGAAAAATTGGCATGAGTAAAGGTGCAGCTCTCTGCTTTTCCCGAGCTAAGTTGTTGCTTGAGCCTCCAGCACTGTAGAAAAGTCCTGCTTGGCCAGGGTATCAGTTCAAAGGCTTCCTCCTTTCCAGTTGCAAGGCTTCCCTTAAAGGGGAAGCCTTAACTTTTCTTGGCAGAGATTTTCCTCTTGGATTTATTCCCCCTCCTCTGCTGTCTCCAATCCTCACCCCCCCCCCCCCGTTCAAGAAAAGAAAGAGGCTCCTGCTGTGCTTGGCTCCCCCTATTCAGCTTCCCTAATCACGTGCAGAACACTTTTCTGTTTCAATTGGGGAGGAGGAATAGAGGAAGACCCAAGTTCAAATCAATCTGAATTCAGCAGGATCCACAACGAAATAAACAAAGTAAGTGCACAATCAGCCCTTGTTTTCAGCTGGTAAAAAGCAGGGGAAATTTGTGCAACTTGCCCAGGTGTAGTGATGGTTATGGCTGATGTTACACAACTCATTTGGCCCAGTGGTAACCTCTGGACAAATGGTGTGTTTTGGCCAGTTGTGATAGTGGCCACAACTCAGTGCACCTGAGTAAATTGTTACTGCGTATCTTTTGCAACTTGGCCAGACTTTTCCCAGGAAGAGTCTGCTAGGGAATAGGAAGGAGGAAAATCACCTTTGGGGTGAGAACCTACTGAAAAAATTGAAAAAATGAAATAAATTTAGAATTTCAGGATTTTTTTTACCTTGCCCTCACCTACAATGATTACCAACAGCAGAAGAGAACTTAGGTATGACTCTGCTCAAATCTGAGATTGCCTCTGTCAGTTCAGACTGGCAAAAGTTGGAAATGGCTGTGACCAGAGCCATGCTGTGGAGACAAGTGAAAGTGGAGGGGGTGCCCTGTTGCTTTCCATCGGCTCCATAGCATAGCTCCAGTCAGAAATCCGGAAATCCGTGGTGCCATCGCCCCTTTGGCTCAGCCATTTGCACTCTGCCTGTCTGGGCTTCCTGAGGGCACCCATGGAGGGAAGGATGCATGGTTCATTTCCCCTTACAGGGATCAGCACTCTACCTTGCGGTGCTCCCCACATCTAGCCTGCTTCCCTCCTCCACGACACCCCTTTGCTTACCTCCACTCATGTCAGTGGTGCAGCTTGTCCAGCCCTTCCTCCACCTGATCAGTAGCTCCTTTCTTGCCCTGCCCACTCACTGGCTTGCACAGGAATGCACCTCACTTAGGCTCCCATGGCTTGTGGTCTTAAAGGGCCAGGTGCCTATTTCACTCCCTCTCTTCCACCAGTGGAGAAGTTTTTGTTGGGCTCACACTGCTTGCATTCTAAATGGAACAGCTGGCTATTTCCCTCCCTCTCTGCAGGGTCAGTGGCTGTGGTGGTGCACCCTGCTGCTCTCCCTCAACTCCACAGCATGGCTGTGACTGGAGCCAGGCTGTGGAGCCAAGAGAAGCATTTAAGAAATATTTTTAACAACAGAATAACTACTTATATATTTTTTTAATGTTTCCCTTGGTTCTGCAGCACAGCTCTAGGGCTGGAGAAAGAATCTAACCAGCATTTTTAGACATTTGAACCAAAAGGAAAGGACAGTGGGGGGAGGAGGATGGAAGTAATGCTTGGGGGCGGGGGGGGGTGCGAGGGGGGGGAAAAGCTTGACTGGGGACAGTATGGATTTTCTGCTTCCTGATGGCCCTGCCATGATTTTCAGCCCGTTGTCCCCCGCAGCCAAAAAGAGACTGCGGATTTATCCACATTCCCTTATTCTGGGGCAACTGATGCAGAATTGTGGCAGCCCTCGGACAGCCACAGGAGGGCACCTATGTCATCAGGAAGCAGGAATTAGCACTGTGACTTGACAAGCACTGAACCACCGCAAATTCCTTGTGCGGAAAATGTCCTTTTTGGTGGCAGAACACCACCAACAACAATACTCTTATCCATGAGACTAGGTAACTATGATAAGCTTCCAAAAAAACAGAGGGAACCGTGTAATTACAACCAAGAAAAAAGAGAAACAGGTTTTCTAATAAGTGCCAACTGGCCTCAAAGAAAATTGGCAAAGTGGACTCTAACCCACAAAACTTTATGCTGGACTAGAACACATTAATCTTTCACACTTCTGCAAGGCTCCTGTTTGTTTTTCTCTCCTGTCATATATACCTCTATCAATAAAGATGCCTTATCTGGAAAGCTGTTTTTATGCCCTAACTTTTTAGTTGAGTTGTGGGGTTAGAGCCATTAGGTGTTACTGTTGACTCCTGGATGGACAGTGGTAGATTAAAAGTTAGGACTCATTGGATAGCTAATATAGGGATGAAGGCAATGTCACAGTTATTCATGGACCACAGGATGGCTATGAGTGCTGCTACATTACTACTTCTTTGTCACAGCTATTATTGTGCTTCTGATGAGGCTGCCAGAAGAATGTAGGACTGCTATTAACAATGTTAGAGCAAGTTTCAGCAGGCAGTAACCATGCTGGCTAGGCGATAAGATTTGCCTTCCCGAGTGTCATATTTTTTAATGTCTTTAGCAAGCTACTCTACTTTGCTGTAGTCCCCAATAATTTTTACTTTGTAAATGTATATCAATGGAGTCATTAACACACTCCCCTGTTTTGCTGTCATTGCATTAATGTTCCATCATGTTTTCCATTTAGAAAGAAAAATGTTTTTTTATCTCCTACCAATCATAGAATCATAGAGTTGGAAGGGGCCATATAGGCCATCTAGTCCAACCCCCTGCTCAACGCAGGATCAGCCCAAAGCATCCTAAAGCAAATCCATTTATTATGGACGTGTTCTAATAACCCTGGGAAAATTATGACTAATTTCAGCTTACTTTAGGTTTAATCCTGCAGTTTATTCCAGGAGCACGGAAGATTTGATGTACCAGTCTGCACTTCACTCACCTTCCAAGGGGTTAGTCATGCTTGTACTTCAGATACTGGTCACCACCCAGGCCCTCCCTCTTAAAGAGTGACAATTGCCCCGAGTTTCACACTTAGACACATCAGCACAGATAAATGGCTCTGTGTTTGAAATTAGGCTAGACAATACTTTTAACAAGTTGGGTGTGGGGCAGCCAGGAGTCACGCAGGAGCTTCAGTGAGCTGCCATTTATTTTACAGCTGGAAGAGCTAGCTGACTCCCCATTTATCTCCCCAAGGCATGAGTGGGGGGGGGAGAGTCTGCTGAGCTATCGATGGTGGACGAGGGGCAGGGGGATTATATGTGCTGCAACTGCTGCTGTAGTAGATCAGTAGTGGATCAATTCTGCATGGGATCATTATATAAGGGGAGTTAAATGGTTCCACCTCCCCCTATGTATTTTTCCTGAGTTTAAATGGCTGGGGGGGGCATTATTTGGGACCTGCACCTGCATCAATCTTTGCAAAATGGAGCAAATAATGCACCTAGGGCTGTTTCAGCTCAGGAAAATGGTGCAGGGAAAGGTAGAAGTCCCCCCTCCACCCCATGCCATAAGTCCTGAACAGAATTGGGTCCATGCAGCTCTTTAAAAAGGCAGTTCCCTTCAGCTTGTTAAAAAGCCTCACTTGAATGTTATAAGGGTCTTTTCTTCCAAGGCAGTAACAATGGTCAATGAAAATGTAACCCCTGGACAGGATTGATTTAAGAATGCCAGGTTTGATCCATGCTGCATTTACTGGGTCATTACCTCCAGTGAGGGGTTATGCTTATAGTGTTTGTTGGTGTTTGACCGACAAATGTCATCACCATATAGCTGATTAACCCCTTTCCTTCTTTCCCATATAGTCTAAAGAAGATCAATAACTTGCCTGAAGGGTGAGTGATGGAACCAACATCCTTGCCAATCATCAAGGATTACTTACTGGCTCAGTTTAAATTCCTGATAAGCAGTGTTGTCAACTTTTGATCTCTGAGTTGCAGTAACTCAAGGGCCCAAGACATCAAACAGGATCCATTTGCAGAAAGAGTGTTTAATCCAATGGTATGATCCCCCCCCCCAATCCACTTTCCTCTCAAAGGCAAGATTTCCCCTCTGCTTCTCTTTTCCTTTACTGACTGAGCTGCCCTAGTAATGTGTTTTCTTCTTTGCTGAAGAAATCTGGTTGTCCTACCTTGTCACAATTCTGCATTTTGGCTGTTGGGCTCAGCCCAGTAACCTGAGAGAAGGATTGAAAAGCCCCCTTAACTTGAACAACTTAAACGGCATTCAAGATATTTTGAAATTAAAAATAACATATTTTATTTTAACGCAGAAAGGAAAGGTCAGGTGAAATCAGGGGTTGGACATTTCTGAGTTAACAATATAGATCTCTGAGGAGAAATAAGTACATGCACAGATGTTAGTTATTTTATTTCAGCCTAGTAAGAGAGTCTTGTTACACTGATACACTTTTTCCAGTTGTCAAAGATCTGTAGATATAGTCGTACTAATATTGAGTTTTTAACTGACTCTTGTCTTCAAAGGCAGATTCTAACTGCACCAGACAAGAGATCATTCTTCAGAGCTAATTGCCTGTGGGCTTGGGAGGAAAATTTGCCTCTCATTATAACATCTATCCCCTTTCTTTGGCTTGAATGGGGGTCTAAATATACCCACTTGTCCTTGTCAATTTCCCCTAGTTTTCTTGTCTGTGTTAAACTGCTCTCAGTCAGGGCTGAATTCCAAATCTGCCAGTACCTGACTCTTCTTAGCTAGGACTGAAATCAGACTCAACTCAATCAAGGCAGTAATCTGACTCAGCATGCAGCTCTCAAGTCTCTCTTTGCTTGGCTGATGCTAACCAATGAGATCTCATGTCGCAGTCTGTCACTCATGGCTCTCTGGCTCTGTGAAAAATAAATCTTTCACAGTCCTATGTTTACACAGCAGTTCTAAGCTTTTAAAAGTGCAGTCTATTACAAATGATATTTGGATATTTCTTGTACAAATATATAAAAATACCTTATCAATATTTGGGGGGTTATATTTGGTTATCTGGAAGATGTCTAGGATTTCCTGGGATGCCAATAAATGGAGCCCCCAATATTTCAGAAATATTTGGGAATAATGGGAAGCACATAACTCTCCCAGGCAATGGGATCAGTCATTAATGGAAGCACTTCAATTGTCCACCCAATCATGATGATTCTCTCATTTCTCCATGGATCCCTGAGCAAGTCAATCTACCAAAACCAAACCAAGCCATCTTCAGCAAGCAATGCTGTTACAAGACCAGTAGAACCCATGTCAAACCACAGAAGCCAAGCAGAACTAAGGGTCAATGCAGCTGTATGCATTGCTTAAACTGGATCATCTGGTTTAACCTGGGTTGTGTTGGGTGTGCCTCACTGGCTCATGGGTCTGCTAGGACTCTCTGATTGATGCTGGTTCTTTAGGCATGTTGGTTCTGTTTGCACTGGGAGGGTTGGGTTGCTGATGTGTCCTTGGCAGTTGGCTTCCAATATTGTGAAATTCAAAACAAAAAAGTCCCCAAAACAGAATACTGAAAGTATCAGGGAAACTGAATTACTTGGAGAACGAATTTCTGTACACTTCTCGAAGCCCAGTTCTGAAAAAGTACCATCCCCCCCCCCCCCAGGTGCATATCTCTATGTTCAGTTATGAGATATATCATTGGAGTAAATACTGATGTCAACAGTACATATTTTTGGAATAAATTGCAGGCAAACCCGGTTGTTCTAACTGAAAAAAACGAACAAACCAGCCCTCTGATATTGACCCAGGTTAAAATGAGAAGAAAGACTATTCCTTTAAATGAACATTCAACCCCTGAGTTTTTCAACTACATGCAAACATCACAACAAGCTATTATTGAGCTGGGATGTGTACAAACTCAGCTTTTTGCCAGGTTTGTGCATATACACTTTTCACACCTTCCCTTCCTTTCTCGAATACATAACAGGAATACTATCAGCATATATTGGTACAGAAACATGGAATTAAATAATCGGTGTAGTGTACGGTATGGCCCAAATGTTCTTTGCATTTCTGCCTCCTTTAGTGTTTATCAAAGAAGAAAAACCCATTCCAAATATTTTGTTACACTGCCTTATAGTCATGATGCTTTAATGTGTGGTTCATGAGTCTAGATAGATTTATTACCTGCTAGGCTGTCAGCAAGTAAAAATCAATGTGGATGGCTTGCTAGTATTAAAGGAGAATGTGAAAAATCTAAGCAAAACATAATTTTTGAACTGGGTTTTAAAAATAACAACAGAAGCATTCTCCATGTTTATCTCTTTTTATACAGAAACATGCATTTTCTTTCTGGCAGGAAGGCCTCATTAAATTGACTGCTGACTCTTAAGCCTGGTTGCAGGAACATATATTCCTTTGATCTGTATGGCACTTTCTAAATGTGCTCAAGTTCCAACTGGACAACCAAATCCTATAGTTCGGCAATAGAAGCAGTGGCTGATTCCATTGGAAGTATAGCAGCACTTTAATCCTGCAGATAAAAACCTAAAGGACAGACATTAAATAATACACCAGGCCACTGACCTTGATGCAAATACTTCATTGTGCAAAAGGGACATTGGAGGATTAAGAACATGGCTAGAGTCCTCCTGGGTCAGACCAGTGATTCATCTAGCCTAGCATCCTGTTTCATAGAGCAGTCAACCAGTTACAAAACAAATGGGGCATGGGGACCAATGCCTCCCTCTGACATTGCCTTCTAACACTAGTATTCAAGGGTTTTAGTGCTTCTGCATCTTGAAGTTCCCTTTGGTTACTGTGGCTGGTAGCCATTGATGAACCAATGCCCATGAATCGATCTAACCTAAAGTTGCCAGCTCCCAATTGGGAAATTCTGGGGGATCTGAGGGTGTAAACTGGAGAAGTGGGGTTTGGAGAGGAAAGAAGCCTCAGCAGGGTGTAAGGCAATCTATGCTCTGAGGGTATAAACTGGGGAAGGTGGGGTTTGGAGAGAAAAGGTGCCTCAGCAGGGTGTAGGACAGTCTATGAGTATACCCTCTAAAGCAGGGGTAGTCAAGCTGCGGTCCTCCATATGTCCATGGACTACAATTCCCATGAGCCTCTGCCAGCAAATGCTCATGGGAATTGTAGTCCATGGACATCTGGAGGGCCGCAGCTTGACTACCGCTGCTCTAAAGCATTCATTTTCTCTATCATCTGGAGATCACTTGTAATTCTGGAAGATCTCCAGGGCCCACATGGGGCTTGGCAAGCCTAAATCTCATCCCCCCTTTAAAGCCCCCTCATCCACTGGCATTGCATCCTGCAACTTAATTAGTGAAGAGTTATTTCCTTTTGCCTGTCCTGAATCTATTGCGCAACAATTTAATGGGGTTTCCTCAAATGTTAGCATTATGAGTGAGGGAGAAAAAGTTTTTTGCATTCACTTGCACTACCCCATATATAATTTTATAAATCTTTGTCATGTCCCCTCCACCCTCCCCTTTAAAATGAAGTCCCAGACTGCTCATCCTTTCCTCATAGGAAAGGTGTTCCAGCCTCTTAGTCGTTTTTGTCCCCATTAAGCACTCTGAAATGACATTGTTTTTCCTCAAAAACTGTTCCCCTTGTACCCACTGGCCAGCTTCCAAGGCTTATGGGTATCCCACAGGGTGAGATCTGCATCCACACTTCATCTCTATCTTGTTAACTGTGCTCCTTGACATGCATTATTCAACAGGGGACATGCACCTCACTATCCTGGCCCCTGTTTGAGATTCAGGAAAGAGTTTAAGCCACTACTTATGCATGAAACAGCATGCTGTTGAATAATACAGTGGTCTTTCCAGTCTACTTATCTGTATCTGCCAGTGGGAAGAATCAGGGATCATAGGATAGATGTGATGTCATTTGTTCCCATCAAGCATTATTTTAAACCTCTTGCCTGCTGTGCCCTTTGGCTCCTTTCATCTAAGTACAGCCATACAGCAGCTCTCAATTCACCTTTTCCACACAATTCATGGCCATATTTATTTCTCTCAAATCCTCTTCTCAGCAATCTTTTTGATGAAGAGACCTTATGGCACACGGACATGCACTGCACTAAATCAAAGTTTCTTGTGAACTGGAATCTGAAGGATGAAAAAAAATAGCTGAAACTCCCTTTTTAAAACAAGACTGAGACAACAAAAATCTAAGAACCAAACAGAATGTACTGAGATTCGCCCACCCCCAATTCAGCTTCACACAAAAGCACTGTCTTGCATGAAATAGCAATAGTTAATAGCAAAGTGATGGATTTTGAAATGGGATGGAGTTGAAGACTAGAATTAAGAACCCTACCAACCATTTGGCTCTGGATATGAAACTTGGATGTGCAGTCAGATATAACCAGCTGAATTTGTTCAGGGGCCCATAGAATTATTATTTTTATTTCTATTCAGCCCCTCCCCAGGGAGCTCAGGGTGGCTCCCAACAATCAGATCCCTTGGCCGAATTGACTTGAAATTTCAAGTTATTTAAACTTGAACTGATACAAGCAGCTCCCCTGAAATTTTGGTGCTAGTATCTTTATAAACTCTCTCCATCTCCCTGGAAAGTTTTACCATAGGGAATAATGAAGCTGACAAATAACAGAAAGCTGAGATAACTCCAGATCCAAATACCATATAGTTATATGGGACCTGGGACTACCAATATTTTTGGTTCCAATAAATCTGGATCCACACCCCCTTTTTTGCTGCACACCTGTCCACCAATCCATTCAGAGTGAAGCTCCTTCAAATGTGGAGCTGCCCTGTGCCTGTCTTAGTCATTGCCTTAGTATTCCCTGGTTCCCCACCTACCATTTCCCCATTTGTTTTGAGAGACCTTGTGTATTAGCGGTGATGACAGGGAAAGAGTCATTGAGCTGAGGCAAGTAGGCACTGGCCTTGCAGTGCTGACGTCATAGCCTGGCGCTGAAACTGAATGGCCGTTCACTCTGGGTCCCTTAAACTGGTTTTCAGCTGTTGTAGTGCTCTGGGAGTGGGCTAGGATAGGTCTTCCCATCACTAAGGATTCATTTTCTTTGGCCAAAAGTTTTCAGTGAATCCCAAATGCTTCTAATGTATTGCACTAAAACATCTTACATGGCTGAAAGGTAAATATTGCTGCTCGACATTTTCATGTCCTTATTCAACTTAATACTAAGGCTACAATCATGCCTTATGTAAATCACTGGAATTTGTGCTATACATTGAATCCCAAAGAGGCACTCTGATTAGTTCCATTTTGTATAATCTTCTGCACAAAAGTCAGATGGCGGGGCAGTGCAGTGCACAAAACATGCCACTGTCTATCACTATTCCTTGCTCTACTTCTCATTTTTCTCTCATGGGAATGCAGCCATCTCATATGAGAGAGAGAGAGAGAGAGAGAGAGAGAGACCGTCCTGTGGTTGTTCTGAATGAGAAGTCTACTGCAGCCTCTCTTCTTGGCTACTGTCCTGGTCTTCCTTGGAACATTAATCTAGGCTGTATATGGGAAATACTTAAGGATGTAGTTCAAGGACAGCAAGGGATAAAACTGAACTGAACTGAAAATGGCAAGGCTTTTGGTCTAGATACATGATTAACATCCTCCCCCTGATTCCCGTGAGCCAGAAGAACTTTTCTCAGTTGGCCCACTTTTGACAGTACAGCACCTGATATCAGAAGGAGGCTGAATCTGTACACTTTCAGCATGAATAAAAATGTGCTTATGGATTGTCGGTGGGCTGCAAAAGATGCGTTCAGTGGGGAGATACTCTAAGGGAACAACACACAAGTTTGCAGTGTTAAATCTAGAAGAAGAAGGGTTGGTTTTTATATCCTGCTTTTCACTACCTGAAGGAGTCTCAAAGTAACTTATAATTGCCTCCCTTTCTCCCCACAAATGACACCCTGTGAGGTAGGTGGGGCTGAGAGACCTGACAGAAACTGCTCTATGAGAACAGCACTATCAGGACTGTGACTAGCCCAAGGTCACCCAGCTGGCTGCACGTGAAGGAGTAGAGAATGAAACCCAGCTCTCCATATTAGAAGCCACTGCCTTTAACCACTAAATTGGCTTTCTACCCAACTGCTGAGCATTACCACCTTCTCACCAAAAAGGCACAACTCATGTTCTTTCTTCCTGCACAGACAGCTGTTGGCAGCATCATTTCTGAGCTGCCAGCATATTTAGCTAAGTGGTCGGTCAAATTATGCCATCAGTTACGTTTCTTTTGGCATTCATAGAGGAAGACTGAGATCCACAAATCAATATAATGCTAAACCAGAGGATCTGCTTATGTCTACTTCCTGTGATGTTTTTCAAGCTACAGAAGTATGCCTTCATGCTTGACTAACGTTATAGCATAGGAAGGGTTCTATTTTAATCTCTGAGAATTTGTAAGTGACTTAGTCATTTCTGTGCCCTTCTTTCTGCTGCAGCGATATATACTTGTCTTTCCTGCATTTTAGTTTTACAAAGCAGCTGAAGAAGCATATGGATGATAGAACAATACACGCACCATGGAGTGACTTGAAAGCCTTTGCCAGCTCTCAGAAACTCTTTCATCTGCTGGGATGATACAGTCATCACAAAATGGTTTATGGGTGGAGGCCAACAGCTGATTTTTAAGGGCAATTGTGACACATCAGTTTCCATTACAGAAGGAAAAGGGAAATGTTTCGGTGTCTGGGCCTTGCACGGGTAGGAGAGGTGGGAGGGTATCAATGTAAGCCCTTCTACTCTGCATGATCAGATAGAGGGGTTGGTTCAGAGCCTTGAGTCCACCTAACACAGAAACCCTGCCAGTGGAGAGGTGTTCACAGTCAGATGAGAAGGGCATAAAATGTGGGTTCTCAGCCAAGGCACCAGTAGCTGAACCCCTCAGCTCGAGGTGTGTAGAGAGAGCGTTGGCTCAGAGTCCTGAGTCCACATAACACCTAAATCCCACCAAGGGAGAGATGTTCACAATCAGGAGAAAATTAATGTGCTCAGCTTTTAGCAATTTCTCTGCTTCTCTGTCTAACTGTCAAGATCCAACAGAAGAGAGAGGGCCGAGCTGAGCTGAGGTACATATAGCATTCTGATCCCATAGAGCAGAATGGGAACTCTATTATTGGCAGACTGTAATGCCTGTTAAAGTTTGCAGGGCCCTTATTGGTATTTCCAGGGCTGGGGAATTCAGACAGTCTGCTTGGAATCGTACGTGTTCATGAACAGCCATGAACTGTTCAAAAGTTCGTGAAATGTTCATGCCAGGTATCGTGTCAAGAATTTCAGTTTGTAAACCACAAACTGGCCAAAATTCATCACAAACTTAAGTTTGTGAGCAAGTTAATATACATCCCTAGTAGACAGGAATTGATCTTGTTGGATCAATGATCCGATTCAATTTCTTGTGTTCATATGCAACTGGCATTCCGGTTGACATTTCCATTGGGATGGATTCCCTGAGAGATCTCTAAATGTAAAACTGGCTGTGTTTTGTTGATGTGTTCATTTTTACTTTAAATATAATTTGTATAAAACAAAAAATCAGTTTCTTTAGCTTATCTACTTAATTTCTCAAAGGCTCCTGAGTAGCAAAAGCTACGGTATATCTTCCCCCGACATTCAAACAGATAAAGTGCAATCACATTAAAATATCTCAGTATCACATTTGCTCAGCTTAGCCTATCTCACAGGGTTGTTGTGAGGATAAAATGGTGGACAGGAGAACAATGGAAACAGCATTGGGGAGAATGACAAGATATGCATGAAGTAAATGAATAAATAGCTCATTTCATACAATTGTGGTTGAAATAGGGCAATATAACCTTCTTAGATAACAGCCGTGGTCAGTTCAATTAAAACCAGCTGGATGGTAACCCTGATTATCTCATGCACTTTTTGCTTGATCATTGATTAATGTGAGCATTTTGTTTTAAAAAATGTGCTGTCTTTTCCCTGTGAGGAAGAGAAAGCACCTGCTTTTAATGTCTACTAATTATATATCAAAATAACAACAACCCAAACATTTTTTGTAGCATGTGTGATTTTTATATTTCCCTGGGACCTTCTGTTTTGAAAATATATCAGAGAAACCTCAAGAGTTATTTTTAATCAAAGATTTTTGTTGCATGTTAAACAAGTCAGTTGTCAGAGAAAGCCCTTTAAATAGCTTCAGCCGTTGGCTTTTTGAATTGAAAAAAAATTACTAATGCAAATGGGATGCAGATTGTTTTACGGATTACTTATGTTTTTTACCCTGGTGTGTTGTTTAGAGATGGGAGATGTGATTTAAAATATTCATATTGCATTCTGCATTTCTGTAGCTGTCAAATGTCAGGAGCACTGTGTAAAAGAAAGGAGAACCTACCGACACAATGTGAAATGCTTTGCTTAAGTAAAGAGTGCAGATGAACTGGTTTAAGGGTTGCTAGATCAATTTGCCTTTGACCAACTGAAATTATTCGATATGCATCTCATGGTCTCTTGAGAGACAACCCATTCACACAACTCTGCTATCTCACATGTTTTAGTAGGGTTGAATGTATTAGTCAGTTATGGATAACAGAGTCTGTTACAAAAGCTATCCTAGGTCACACAGTATGATACAATAAATGTGAAGTAAAATGAAAAGTGTCTATGAGAAGAAATGGAAGTTTGGAAATAAAAATGTAACAGGAAATGTAGCAGAAAATGAAGAAATCTGAAAGGAAGGCCAAGAATCTCAAACTGATTCCCTTACCCCCACTTCCTGGTGGTGACTGCTTTCTCTTATTTATGTTTTGTGGTCCTGAACATCTGCAGAGTGGAAGAAGAAAAGTCAGCCAGATGTGAAGCTCCCTCTTTCCCCTCTTATTTTTACTATGTATTTTGCACCAAGTAGTTTTCCCTTCCTTGCAGTTTATCCATTCTCTTTTGCTTTCAATATATGGTTTGAGCCACTCCTCTTGAAGGAGGATTGAAGACAAAAAAACCATCAATCCAATGAACAGCCAATCAGGTAAGATGTCCCTGTCATGAACCCCGTTTCATGCCCCATCCTCCAATCGCACTCTCCCAGACTCCTCCAGGCCGGGTGTCATAAATCCATAAATCCTTGGGTTGGTTCCTGTCCGCCTTTGCATTCCAAAGCTGCCTCAGTCGGATGTCCTTATCTATTGCGCTTTTAGTGACCTTGCTTGTCTCACTGGAGTCTCAATAGACTGTTAGTTTAGATCAGGGGTCCTCAAACTTTTAAAGCAGGGGGCCAGTTCACTGTCCCTCAGACCGTTGGAGGGCCGGACTATAGTTTAAAAAAAAAACTGAACAATTTCCTTTGTATACTGCACATATCTTATTTTGAAGTTTAAAAAAAAGGGAACAAATACAATATTTAAAATGAAGAACAAGTAAAGTTAAATCAACAAACTTGCCAGTATTTTAATAGGAACTATGGGCCTGCTTTTGGCTAATGAGATGGTCAATGTCCGGTTCCATATTTGTCACTGCTAGTCGTAACAAGTGATGCAAGTGTGCATCAGTTAGTCTAGATCTGGTTGGAGATTTCAGATGTTTCATTCTGGAAAAAGTCTGTTCACAGACATAAGTGCTGCCAAAGATGGTTCCCATTTTGAGTGCATGGTTCCTGAGATTTAATGTGAGTTCAGCCATACAAGCACATGGCTGAACTCGCACTGCTCAGAGATCACAACAGTGTGAACCAGGGCTTACACAGCACACAGCATACAACGTCATACACAATTGAATAGCAATCAGAATATAAATGCAGTTTGGTGTAGTGGTTAGGAGTGCGGACTTCTAATCTGGCATGCCAGGTTCAATTCTGCACTCCCCCACATGAAGCCAGCTGGGTGACCTTGGGCTCGCCACGGCACTGATAAAACTGTTGTGACCAAGCAGTGATATCAGGGCTCTCTTAGTCTCACTCTCCTCACAGGGTGTCTGTTGTGGGGAGAGGAAAGGGAAGGCGACTGTAAACCACTTTGTGCCTCCTTTGGGTAGAGAAAAGCAGCATATAAGAACCAGCTCTTCTTCTCCTTCAGTAATATCATGGCTCAGCCTCACCTCCCTCACAGGGTGTCTGTTGTGGGGAGAGGAAAGGGAAGGTGACTGTAAGCCAGTTTGAGCCTCCTTTGGATAGAGAAAAGCGGCATAGAAGAACCAACTCTTCTTCTTCAGTAATCTCAGGGCTCTCTGAGCCTCCCCTCCTTCACAGGGTGTCTGTTGTGGGGAAGGGAAGGGGATTGTAAGCCGCTTCAGACTCCTTCAGGTAGAGAAAAGCAGCATATAAGAGCCAACTCTTCTTCTTCTTCTACTGTCAATGAAATTGGGTTTCCTACTCCTTCGCTGTCTGCAGAGCTGGATTAAGTTCCCATGCAATAACACTGAATACTGACCATTTTCATTTCCTCTGAGCACTGACAATTTGCATTATCATTGTGATGCCACCCACCTAGAAACCACCCCAACCAACTAACCAACTCCAAAAAAGGCTCTCCTAATGTTAAAAAAAATCCTAATTGTTTTAACATGATGGGGGGGAGGGGACCGGGTCTCTCTTCAGAGGAAGGCGGCTGACAATGGAGAGCTTGGCAAAAAAGATCCGACAGGAAGGTGGGGGGGGGGGTGTAAAGATTAAAATCCTTGCAAGAGCAGAGTTTTTCTAGGGCAGCCGCTGTGCGCTGCAGACCCTGCACTGCCTTGCAAACCTCATTTTCCTGTTGCCACTCTAAGCTCAAGCCAACTAACCAACTTAAGAAAAAAGGCTCTCCTAACTTTAAAAAAGCCTCTCCTAACATAAAAAAAATCCTAGCTTGTTTTTAACTTCGATCAGGCAGCCACTGGCTTTGCACAGGCACACTCGTTATCCCTCCAATCACGCCAGAGACTGAGAGGAAGAATGAAGAGACGGAGAAAAGGTGGGAAGTCAGAGAGTGCAGCTCAAATTTCACACATGCGCACTGCAGGGAGTCGGCTGCTAAGTGACAGGCAGCTGGAGGGAAAAACACCCGGCAGGCCGGATAAAAATCGTCCACGGGCCGGATTTGGCCCGCAGGCCGTAGTTTGAGGACCCCTGGTTCAGATCATAAGCAGGGCCATCTGGCTCGCTTGGGAATCTTTGTTACGTTTTGCAAATGTACCTTTCCCACCATCTCATCCCCCCTCCCATGTTTGGTCCCTCCTATAACTACATCCCAATATTCAATGTATCTTTGTCTCTGCCAAGACGATTGTTCAATGAGTCTTGGCCCACATTGGCTGCTGTAGTAGTTCTGTTCAATAAAGTCTTTCTTTTGGATCCTTACTCTGCCTGCACCTTGGAAGTTCCTTTATCTGAGACTCTACTCACTAACCTCTGCCTGATTCCTGACAGTCCCGCCTTTTGACCCAGCCTTTTGATTTGATGGATTTGATATTGTAATTTTAAATTGTATATCATACTAGGAGCTTTATAGTTCTGTAGTTTGAAGTGCTAGCTATAAACTGAATAAATTAAAAATGCACAGAGACTAGCAATGATCTATAGGGAGATGTGTTTGTGTTATTATTATGTGGTATTCATATTGTGTATATGAGCTTGGATTACTGTTCAATAAGACGTGCTCCTCTAAAAGACACATAAGCAAATATGTGCATACACAATCTTTTCTGCTACTGATTTATCATTTCCCAAATATCCAGGGAATTATTTGCATAGAACTCTTGCTCTACAGCTACCACTAAATTCTATGAAACATATCCCAAGGAGGTCAATACACATGATATTACAATAAATGGAATCTGAAATGCATTTTTTCTATATTTGATTGTGCCTCTATGGAGGATTATTTCCTCCAGATATGGCTGCCTAATGTAGTCAGTGAGGCACCTCTGATTTATTCACACACCTGCTCAGTTCTTCTGTTTAAAATTACTTATCTTTTCTCCCACTTAATTTCTGATTGCTTCAATCACAAACATTTCCTGTTGTACTGGTTCAATCCCTTTCAATTATCACCTTCTTAACATATAAACCTGCAATTCTTTCCTTCCAAATCCTCACAAATCCTCCTTGACTTTTTTTTTCTTTAAAAAATTAACTAATTGTTAGAAACGTCTCTGGCCCTTTTGAAATTGTGTTTCTGACTGTTCTTTGGTATGTTGACTCAGAGGACTAAGCAGCTTTTCAAAATAATAAGATTTGCTCACAAGGCTCCCATAACATTGCTGTGAAGATTGGCTCCAGTTAAAAACTTAGTTGCAAATCAGTTTGTTCACTATGGCCTTTTATTGAGTGTGCCCACTGTGTGGAAATTCTACAGTGGACTTATGTTTTGTGGGACACCATAACATTCTTCGAATGAATGTGTGACAGAGACTGGTCTTTGTGAATATACTTGTTCTGTGACAGCCCTACAGCCACTGTTAAGTTTGAGAGCCCAGTTTGAATTCTTAATTGCAAGTAAATTAGAATTCTTGGGCAAATTTGGATATGCCCTGTGCCTCAGAGCTCTGCTGGTGGCAGCTGTGGCATCTCCCTGCTTCCCCAGCCTGCCCCACTCTGCGGAAGGTGGGACTAGCCTGGGAAGTGGGGTGCCACCATGACAGAGCCCCAAGGCCCAGCTCTGAGCCTTGTAGATCTGCCGCTGCAGCCACCATCTACTGCCACAACCCCTAAGGCAAGACGACAGACGTCATGTCCATTATAATTTCTGTTTTAGGGAACATGCTAGTAGATGTGTTCCATATCAACAAGTGAATCTGAACAGAAAATGACAGTTGTGAGTGATTTTAGTATTTTGGGTATTCTACACGATCTATTTGTCCAGCCTAAGCAGAATTACAGTCTTTGGACTAAATGGATTTAGAAGAGTATAATTTTGTTTAGGATTGTGCTTCTAGTAAGGTGCACCTTTGCCTTTCCAGTCTGGCTCTGAGACTCATTGGCCTGGAGACTAGGACCATGTTCTGCATAGTCTTTGCATGAGTCACAGTGCAGCTCTCTCCTCTTGCTGCTACTTCTTCCATTGGCACCAGGCACATTGAAAACCATTGATCTTGTGCAAACTGAGGTCCTAAAAGCAAAGAGAGTGAGCTGCACTGTGGCCAGAGCAAAGCGCAAGCAGAATATTGCCATAGGTCTAAGCCAATATTTTTAGTCAGTGCTAAGAGAGCAAGAATGTTTCTGCAAGGCATTATTCAGATGTGTTCAGAGTTGCAATGTCTACCATTTGCTGCAGGAATTAGAATTTGCCTCATCTGGATTTTTAACAAATCTCTAGGAGATAACAAATCTCTAGGCAGGCACTTGGAATTGAACAAATCTGATATCATTGTTTATTCCCACCACTGCTGGTAAATCTGTTGTACTATTGTATGGAAGTTCTCCCCATCTGTGGAGGTAATCTGCAGAAATGTGCAGGATTCCCCAGCCTCTTCACGTGAGGATTGAAAGAAGCAATGTCTTTCATACTTCACTTTGATGTGTGCAGTGTCTTGAGTTACAGATTGTACTGCTAGGAAAGTACCTTGTCTGGCCCAATGAGACCTCCCGGACACTAGCAATCTTCCATTAAGCTACATTTTCCAACAGAACCACATTTCCACCTATTTAAGGACAAACAAACCAAGAACCCTGACAAAATGGCTCAATTTTGACTGTGTATTTTAATGGCAAAACCATAAATCATCCTTGATATGGCAGTTCCAGACATACGCAGTGAGGAAAGCATATGCTTAATAAGTCACACTGTCCTACTGAGATGAATACTAAATTCCAAGGTGTCTCTTTCAGCTGGGATCTTTGTTGTTTTAGAGAGCAGGTTTGCCTACCTCTTGTTTGCTTTATCACTTGCGTCCTTTTCTTCTTCATTGTCAATGTGTTTATTTCACACTGAAGGCCTTGCTGGCTCATATGCCAAAGATCATTGTGTTGCTGTTGTTTGATCCTGCCAGCTGGTCATCCGGCATTCGAGTGGTCTTTATTAACTCTCTTTAGTGTGACCATCTGCAGCTCACTGCAACCCGAGAGTGAGCACCAGAGTATAAATTTCCCAGTTGGAAGTAGCTGCTGATTGAAAATGCTGCTTCGATGCGAATAACATTATCTCTAAATAAAATGGTCAACTGTTCAAGGGCTTGAAATATTTTGGCATGACATTTTGAAGTGTCTGTATGTTGAATATCAACATTCCACTGCAGGCAGTTAGCCATGCAGAAAATGGATGCTAGTCCAAACCCACAGGGCAGAAGAAAATGTCTCGGGGGGAGGGGGAGGATGAAAAGAAGTCAGTACCTTTTCTCCAAAATCAAGACAAAAAGGGATACTTTCCTGAGATATATGCATGTAGTCCTTATGATACAGGGTGATATACTACATGGCAAGTATGTGTGCTGCCTTGAAAACTATGCACTTGCTAGAATTAGTTTCCATTGTCATGTGAAGTATGCATACGGAAGTAGGTGGTCTGAGAACAGGGTGTGCAGAGGGGTGATAAAGGCATATTTTGTGGCTTATATTTTCTAGCACTGCACATGTGGTACCAGTCACCTGATCAGGAATAGCAACTGCTGCCCCAGTAAACAAGGGAACATCACAATGAAGGAGGAACTCAATGTGTAAAAACACCCAGACCCAAAATGCTGCTGAGCACCATAATGTATACAACTATTATAAAGCACTACATAGATAACAAAGGCAGAATATGATAGATATTTAAACATTAGAACATATACATGTTGTAATACATGATGCATATATAGACATACACCCCTCACATTTTACAACATGTATATGTTCTAATGTTTAGATATATATATCATATTTTGAATATTGTCTTTGATGTATGTGGAGGTCTTTACAACCGTGTACACAGTGTGATGCTCAGTAGCATTTTGGTTTCCACTTAGTATGGTTGGCTTATCAACACTGTGGATGCTGCTTACTAGTTTATTGTGGGGGGGGGAATCCAATTTCTCTCCCCCCTGAGTGGAGATGGTGGCCATGCTCCACATAGGAAATTCTCCAAAGTAAATTAATTTGGAGTTGGATCCCAAAATTGTTAATCTGCCAAAACAGAGTCTGTGCTTTCCCATGTGTTTGCAGCTTAGTTTGTAGCTAACCTAAAGCACTAAAGCAAAAGTTGGAACCACTTGGAAGTATAACTGTATGTCGAAAGAAAGAAAGAAAGTGAAAACTGTTGCCCTAACGATCCAAGCACCACTGCTTCTCACTGACAAGCAATATTAGGGGTGATGTATGTGCTCTCCTATACTGCACAAATTGCTAATCCTCAGTATAGCATTCTAAACAGACTTTTGCTATAAAAGGTGTGCCTGAAAGTTTAAAAGAGGGAAGATTATTCACTCAGGTCAGTGAATGCATTTGATTCAAGAAAGTCTGCCAGGTCTCCGAATACCACCTCAGGTATGGAGCCCCTGCTCTTCATGTATTCTTTAAAATGCAGGATTTCCATGGCAACAGATGGGATCTGGTACAAATGCCTCAGTTGAGACATACCCCCAAAATAAATGTGGGTAAACAAATGTGCAGCTAGTATGCCACATGCTATGAGTACATGTTTCTTCACTGTTATTTGCTGCAAAGAAAATCCCCTCTATTGAATAGAGATATACTGTGTTGATTAGAGAAATCATTAAACTGCTGGATTCTTCTGCGCACAAGTCGTAATCGCTGTTTTATTTTTATTTATTGACAAATGTATACCCTGCCTTTCTGCCCTCCTCAAGGCCACCAAGGAAGTGAGCAGATTAAAAATGCTCATAATAAAAACTATTAAAGCCAAACAAAACGACACCATTAACAATTAAAAGAATGCTAAAATACACATATAAAATAAACACATAAAAATGACAAAACACGGGGCAGGAAGGAGGTACCACTGAGGAAACACCATTGTGTTCACAGTCTGTACAGTTTTCATTATTTCTGAAACTGCAGCTAAGGATGTTGAAGGGATATTAAGAAGAAGAAGAAGAAGAAGAAGAAGAAGAAGAAGAAGAAGAAGAAGAAGAAGAAGAAGAAGAAGAAGAAGAAGAGTTGGTTCTTATATGTCGCTTTTCTCTACCCTAAGGAGGCTCAAAGCGGCTTACAGTCGCCTTCCCTTTCCTCTCCCTACAACAGACAACCTGTGAGGTAGGTGAGGCTGAGAGAGCCCTGATATTACTGCTCGGTCAGAACAACTTTATCAGTACCGTGGCGAGCCCAAGGTCACCCAGCTGGTTGCATGTGGGGGAGTGCAGAATCGAACTTGGCATGCCAGATTAGAAGTCCGCACTCCTAACCACTACACCAAACTGGCTCTCTGTAGCAGGTACCAGATCTTCTGCTGAGGTACATAGCCAGTGGGCATTTTTCAAAAATCTGCCCTACACATGTTGTTTCTTTAATCTGATGCACCAGCGATGTCATCTGAACTGTACAGGAGTCTTGCTCCTTGCATAGCCTGTGAGCATTGATCTCAGTTTAAAATCATCCAGGGAAATTAGAACTCGAGCCATCCTCCATCATGGTTGTATCCTGACCCATAGCATGAAGTCTTTTCTACATTAAAATGAGATAGGTATGCCCACTCAAGTCTTATCTTCAGCATTAATTTTAGTAACATTGCTAGCTTGATGTACATATATTTTCCCCACTGAGAGTTCGACAAGTCACTCTGTGGAGAGATTTAAAAAAACATGTATGTATAATTGTAAATTTAAAAATATATGTATAGGAATGGATTTATGGTCCATATGTGTATTGGAATGCTGAACAATCATGGAAATTCAGACTAGAAGAAGTTAGCCTGGTTAGAGAGCAACCAATCTGACAGCTGGGAGAACACAGTTTTCCTATTGGCACCTTTAGCAAACTCTGATAGGAGCTAATCAAAAGTTATATTTTTAAATCTCCCTTCAATGTATAAACAGACATAGTTTGGTTATCCAGAAGAAGCAGAGGGGAAGAGTTCTTAAAATAGAGCTGAAATCTAGATACTGCAGTGGAGAATTCCATCAGGAAGTGGGAAATGCCTGAGAGCTATAGATCAAGAAGGGCTAAATAGATGTAGAGAGAGCTAGGCCCCAGCAGTCTGACAACAGCCAGTCTCAAGGCTAAGTCCACAAAGGTCTCTCTACACTGAAGTCTTAGGAAGACAAGGGGCCATTCCGCACCGGGATCCATGTAGCAAATTGTTTGCTGAACGAAAAATCACCATTTTAAATAGTGGAATTCGGCGTAATGCATACCTGCCTTTGTAGTGGAATCCAGTTGCGTTTCTATAGTTTCCCACAGGGTTCCGGTCTCGGCAAAAATCGCTAGAAAGGAAGCGCTATTGCTGAGCTGTGTCCCGCCCCTGGCTGTCAAGCAGCCAATGGACGGCCGTTATCATGCTCCCAAACAGCCCCTTTCCCTTTAAGGAAGGTTAAAAACAAAACAAAACACCCGTTGCAACGAATATGCGTTGATTCGTTGCAACGGAGAGACCCATCCAGCTAGCAGGTGATGTTTGAGCTGCCGTTTCATCGTTGCCACGCTCCCCCCGAGTGGAAACCCCCCCCCTCACGGGCGCGATTTTTGGCCAAAAACAGTGTGAAAAATAAAGTGAAAATAAACCAGCAAACGGGCCTCTGCGATGCGTGTGCTTGGTGACTTTAAAAAGAGGGGCTGCAGCCAGGGAAGCCTCACTGGGTAAACGAAGGCTCGCTGGTGCATTGATCTCTGCTCGCTCAGAGAAAAAAAAATGGCGATCGCTTCGCCGGAAGATCAGAGGAGAGAGCCAGGGGGAGGGACTTTGCAGAAACTGCAACAATGGTAACGCACAGAACATTCCTGCTAGTGTTGCAGATTGGTTGCAGGAGTGTAGCACTTTCCGGAGGGTGAATCCACTTTTTGGGATTTCCCTGAAAGTGCTACAATGAAGCGCTTTTTGCGGATCGGTTTCAGGAGTGTTGCAGATTGTCAACGACGTTGTGCATAACGGCAAAACTGTAGTGATTTCAATTAGTAACCATTGTGCTATTTTGGACTAATGCGGAACGGCCCAAGATTCTCCCCCTGCCAGTACACTGGCAGAAAAGGCCTCAGAAGACTGTAATAAGAAGACACTTCAGTACTCAGTTCTGCACATTGCTGTTGTTTTTACCAAGTTGGTGATAAAAATAGAGAAAACAGGATCTGAGGTGAAATTAGTTATTTTACTTGTGAAGCAAGCACCGTAACATTAACCAACCCTGAGTACATGACTAGTGCACAGCATGACAAACAGGTGAGGATCAGTGGGGTGGGAGGCACACTGGAGGGAAGAATTTAAATGGACCTAGATTCATTTGCCTTTCCCCAACACAGAGTCTAACAAACAGCTGAGGATCAGCTGTTTGGTGGATCTTTCTCCCCAGCAGACTGGTCTGAGGCTGTGGAGACTGGGTTCTCTGCAGCTTCATAGGGGTCTGCCAGGGAGACATTTAAAAACTCTGCCAAACAGATGATCCTTGGCTGTTTGGTGGGATCTTTTTCAGTCAACTGAATAACAAATTAGTCGAATTAAGCATGAATCTATTTGGGCTTCTCTGGTTTGGATCATTTAAACTAATGGGATGTGCTATTTGGCTTGGAGAAACCCCAAAATACCTGAATCAGGATTAATTCAGTATTTTTGGGCTTTTACTTATAGAGACAATATAGCTAGGTAGAACTGGACAGTTTACCAAGATAGCACAGAAGACCCCCGGAAGCATTTCATGAGCATTGGAACTTTTATTTGAATTATGTGAACAAGTAGTTCTGACATGTATTGTCTATGATGAAAAGTGTAATAATCTATAGTTATATAACTAACATTTTCCTTTTTTCCCCGAATTCTATTTTACTACTTAAGAAAATGAATAAAAATGTATTTTTGGATTTATCCAAGCCAAATCGCACATCCTTATACACAACACAACCTTTAGTCAAAAGCATCCATTGTATCTTAGTGTGGTGATAATCTCATTTTTTCTTGATGAAAATGTCACTTCTCTCTCAGGTCCTTCAGTTGAATTACAAACTGTGCAGTTACCTAATCTACTGAGAACTTCAATAATTGTTGGAGTTGGAGTTTATTTGAGGGCCATCAGAAGTTGAAGCACTCTTTCTCATTAGTCACATACTTCGTTATTCTTCCCTGTCCTTGGATCAGTCCTTCCAGTAAGGCTTGCAGAGAATGAGTTCTATAGGTCTGGAACATCAGCTTTCCCTCAAGAGGCAACATGGCTAGAAGATGATGACTATCACCATTTCATTTCTCAGCGCACAAAGTAAAGGCCACACTCCTGAATGAAAGCATCTTTCCTTCTTCCAAAGCTTTGTTTATCCCCATGGGACTTCTGAAAATATTTCTTAGGGTGCATGGAGATGTAAGTTGTTTTTTTTTTAAGTCCTTGCAGTTTCTTTTCTCCCTGTTCATTCACAATGCTTTTAACAGTCATCAGTGCACTGAATGTTGATTATCTGTCCTTCATTTTGTACTTCCACCAGTGCTTCTGACATGCTCTCCATTTAAAAAAAAAGATTTTTTTTAAGGACAACCTTCAAATTTTTCCGGTTTAATGTTCATGCAATGTTTTTTGTCTTAAGAAAACAACAGCAATCCTGAATTCAGTTTATAAAAGATCTGAAAAATTGCCTGGACAGATTTGGGTCATGATGTTATATACCCTAGCCAATCCATGCAAAGTACAGCAGGCTCCTCCCCAAACACATACAGCTGTTTTTCCTCCAACCTTGATTGTAGAAATTGTATGATGGCCTCATCTCACAAAATGTGCATGTCTGGAGGCACCTAATCTTGAGTACATCCTTCTATATAATGTAGTATGCAAAATATTTCATTCCTATGTCCAGTAGAATGACCAGATCTTACTACTTCTGACATGTCTTTTGGCAGAAAGACTTCTTGAATGATATTTTCATCTCTAAAGCACAGATGTTTATGGCTACTGAGAGTCATATTTTCCTGCTCATACAGTGTATTCAGCTTCTCTTTTAGTCATGTTTGGATCAAAACTTTTCATGATTATTCTGGGACTGAAGTAAATATGAACAGTGGTATTGGATTTCCTTTGCAACAAAGCAAATAGTTCCTAATGAACTTGGCGTAAGACATGTTGCATAGCCTGTCACATTACTGTATCTTCAGAACGGTTTCCTTCATGTGGAACTCATGTTGGTTCAGTGTGTGCACTCTGGTTTTAAAAATGCTCATGGTGAATAAAGGTAAAGGTATCCCCTGTGCAAGCACCGAGTCATGTCTGACCCTTGGGGTGACGCCCTCTAGCGTTTTCATGGCAGACTCAATACAGGGTGGTTTGCCAGTGCCTTCCCCAGTCATTACCATTTACCCCCCAGCAAGCTGGGTACTCATTTTACCGACCTCGGAAGGATGGAAGGCTGAGTCAACCTTGAGCCGGCTGCTGGGATCGAACTCCCAGCCTCATGGGCAGAGCTTTCAGATGGCTGCCTTTCCACTCTGCGCCACAAGAGGCTCATGGTGAATAAAAGTGTATAAAATGATTGCAGTTAGCAAGATAGTTGTGGTGCCCCATTACATGCACAGTGTAACAGCAAGGTTCATTGGAAGTGTGAAGTTTGCAGACAAAAATTTATGCTTGGAGACATATCAAGTTCCTAAAAGTTTGAAAATGAGATAGAGGAAGAAATAAAGCATCTACTATCCTACCTGTGTTCTGTTAAAGCCATCCATTTTTAATAAAGAAAGTTTCCCACTGAGAAGCCCTCATGACGTGCAATTCTCTGACAGCAATCACAGTGGTCTAAACACGCAGACAAAAAAACAACTATGGGTGGGCATGAAGGAACACTCACTACTAAAGTATATCTATCTGCCAACCTGTGTTGATTCCATTTCTACCCTCAGTAGCTAGCAATGTCTCCACTTTTCTTTTTTAATTCTTTAGACTTTAGACTTCTATGCCACCACTCCTGGGGTCACCAGCTTGTGGCAGCTCACAACATTCAAGTGTACATGCAACTTGTGTTCTGGGTGACATCTCAGGTGTTCTAGCAAGAAAGCAAAGTAAGGACCAGGTGAGGAGAAGGGGCAGAAAATGGGCAGCTGGATGGAAAGACAAGATGGGAGAACAAGGGATGGAACAGGATCATCATAAGAGGAGAGGAAGCAGGGGCAGGCAGGAAGTCATTTGATATTATTTGTTTGTTTGTTTGTTTATATATTTATTTTCCGCCACTCCCAACAATGGCTTGTGGCAGGTTAAAAAGTCCTCAATAAAAACCCAATAAACTCCCCATTAAAAGGATGTTCAAAACCAAAACCTTGAACTAATTGTTCTGAACAATTGTGCTGGGTGAGAGCTAGCGACGCAATTTCTGCGGCGAAGAAGTTGCACTTCGCTGCTTTCAGCACATTCTTATATGTCCTCATAAGCATGTGATGAGATGTCCTTGCTGTTTCATCGTGAGTCTTCTGCCATACTCGCTCTAGCCGTCTCACTTACTTCTTCCTCTACCGAAGCTCCTGGGAATACCAGGAAGCCCATTTGAGGGGAATGTGGTGAGGGTGCCAAGGAGCAATCTTGTCAATAGTGCTCAACAGGAGGGACTGCCAGTCCTCCACCAAGGCCGCCAGTGAGATGCCAGAGTGCATCGGGTCCTGTAGAGCAGCAGTCATCAACCTTCCGGCTGCCACGGACCGCTGCGCTGGAGTGGGGGGAGAGGGCGGCCCGGGGCCCTGCGCACGCGCAGCAGCCCCAGCGCAAACACGCATGTGCGGACTGCTGCGCACACTCGTTTGCTCCCGGCTGCCATGCCGGCGGCCACGGCTCCCTCTCCTGGGTTGGGAAATACCTGGAGATTTTATAGGTTGAGCCTGAGGAGGGTAGGATTTAGGGAAGGGAAGGACTTCAATGCCAACTTCTAAAACAGCCTTTCCTCCAGGTGAACTGACCTGTGTCATCTGGAAATGCAGATCTCCAGGTACCGCTTGAAAATTGGCAACCCTACCTACGAGTCTTCCCCTTTAGATTTTGCTTTGGCATAGCCATTCACTTAGCATGGTGTGGCTGGGCAATGTGTGTTCTAAAAGGATGTTGGGTTTGTTTGTTCATTGATGAAAGCCAGTTTGCAATGTAACATACACCTTTCTATCCAGAATAGGGTTGAAAGCTATTGTGCTCTTTTGTCTGAGGCCCTAATCAAATGCTACCTGTTCCACATGAGCCAGCAGGATGTAGTAATTGTGGACACAAGTAGAAGCAGCAGCTTGGTCAAGTCAGTGGGTCTCAGCAGGGAGTAAGGAGCCCCTTCTAGGCACAGCATAAGTTGTAGCAGATGTTCTTCAGCTCAGTGTCTGAACCCACAAACAACATAGCTTGAAAGCTCAGCAGCTGCTCTGTGTTTGCATGACAGTCCTGTCTCCACTTTTGCTTTGGCTACCAAGTTCTGCTCCATTCTATCTACTTAGTGCTACAACCAGCCCTTTGACTCTTGCCATTCTCTGGCACTCCACACAGCCAGATCAGCAACATCACATCTGTGCTGCAGTCTAGAGGAGAACAGGCAATAATACATATATAGCAGCTACATAAACATTTAATGTGTAGTTAAGCCATGCAAAAGAGCAATGGAGGCCTGGGCATACCGTTGGACCAGTGTCAATGTTATGAAATGAGCAAAGGGCTTTCTATATGAAAATAGAATCTGACTGAGGAAAACTCTCCCACAGACATGTTGAACTTTACATTTTATATGGGAGCATGCATTCCAACACTAATCAGCATTGGTCTCGTTTAGAACATTTTGTACAATGTATTGAGTGTGGTATTGTATTGCAGAACTTATAGTGGGAGATACTTTCTGGTTTGGGGAAACCATGGTTCATTGTGCCTCCCCCACCCCAGGTGCCAAAAAAGTACAAGAAGCAATATTTGATTAATGAAACTAAGTAGCATGTTGAAAGGTTAAATCCCATCTCCTTTCTACATATGACCTTCAGATTGAAAATCGGCTATGCACGCATGCTTCTTAATGGAGATCCTTGTCATGCCTGTTTAGGCCTTTTGGATACCAGGATTAGGTTAAAGGCTTAGATAAGAAATAATAATGTAAAGAAGAAATTTCCTGGTATAAAGTGTTTCACATCCATGGTCTCTTACCCAGCTAGCATGAATATTAAATTGATGCTGCATAGTACCCATTTTTGATTCAACTCCAACACGCCACCCTTGGAGAATGTCATCTTGCTGAGCCATTTGGAGATTTATTGGCTACCATATGAACAACGATGAGACAAGAAATGGGAAGATAATGATGGGAAATGAATGTAGCAGCACAATCACCTTTCTGCAGATGTCATGAATTCGCTACTAAATATTCTTCATCCAGAAATAATCCAACATAAAGGAGACAAGAACAACAAAAAAGGGGATAGAAATAGAATGAGCGGTGATTTAAGATAGCTTGGTTGGCCTTAACCCATTTTAGTTCTTTTCTGTGTTTAGCATCGATATTTAGCATTTCCTGCAGTATTCTTTTTTCACATTAAGCAGCAACGACAGTGATATATATATTTTAATACATATCCTTGGAATTTTTGTTAGGGGCTAAAATAATTGTTTTTTTTTAATAATTACTTTCTGGTGTCCTAGTATCCATCTGTACTTTCATCTGCTTCTCCAGTTGTACCTGGAAATCAGGCATAGCTCACTGATGTCCGCTCAAATTTTCTTGTTATTCATAAAATCTGTTTTTAAACATTTTCCAGAAAATTAATATTGTGATTAGGCTGAAAAGAAACTGGTACATGCCAGTATAGAGTACCAGTAAGAAAGTGTTTAAACTAGACCATGAGTAACATATAACTTGGAGTCACCTGAAGAGACTGTACTGATAAGAAACTTCAGTTACTGTCATACCTGGTTGGATGACTCTAAAGA
This sequence comes from Paroedura picta, assembly GCF_049243985.1. Classification (NCBI taxonomy): domain Eukaryota; kingdom Metazoa; phylum Chordata; class Lepidosauria; order Squamata; family Gekkonidae; genus Paroedura; species Paroedura picta. The sequence goes on from NC_135378.1 coordinate 42,399,239, forward strand.
TTTGCTTTTATGTAATTTCTTATATTGTTTGACCTTTTGGTACGGCTCTGTAAAAACATTCTTCTTGATCTCCTTCTTCCTGAATCTATAATTACAGATACCTCCCTATTAAGGATACCACTTCATGATTTTAGCAAAGAAGATTTTGGCCTTATGAAGTCATAGAGATAGGTTAATCTTTAGTGGGCCACAAGATTCATTATTGTTTTGCTGAGGCTCACTAACATGGCAACCCCTTCAGAGTCTCATTCCTCTGACTGTCAAGTTTCACCCAAAACAGTTGTGTTGTTGGTTCAAACCCACTGTGATAACACCCCTCAAACTGTATTGGCGTGGATAGCTGATGTGGTCCTCAGATCCCTGTAAAGGTAAAGGTAAAAGGTAAAGGTATCCCCTGTGCAAGCACCGAGTCATGTCTGACCCTTGGGGTGACGCCCTCTAGCATTTTCATGGCAGACTCAATACGGGGTGGTTTGCCAGGGCCTTCCCCAGTCATTACCGTTTACCCCCCAGCAAGCTGGGTACTCATTTTACCGACCTCGGAAGGATGGAAGGCTGAGTCAACCTTGAGCCGGCTGCTGGGATTGAACTCCTAGCCTCATGGGCAGGGCTTTCAGACGGCTGCCTTACCACTCTGCGCCACAAGAGGCTCTCAGATCCCTGTACGAGTAGTTATTCATGTCCTCATCTCTGTGTCTAGCCATCCCCTCATCCCCTATGCATGGTACAGTTAATGAATCTTGCCATTACTGGGCATAAGTGCTATTAGATTTGGACCTGCTACTACAACTGGGCAAATTCTGGGGTGGGCTAGTAGTCAAGAGGGAACATTTTTCTCCCCTCATACTGGATACTCCAGATTGTGAGGGCTGTTTGACCAGCCTGTAATTTTTCCTTCTGAACTTACTAGCGGTTATCTTGTAACATCAGCTGCCTTGAAACTGGGAATGACCCTTTGTTCCTGTTGGCACTTCCTTATTAGCGTTCAGTAAGCAAAGGTGTGTTCTGCAGTTCTGTGAATAGAAGGTTTTTGCTTTTCCTTCTTCCATCTCTGAACACTGTGGGGGAGGGAGGGGTGGTGGCAGCAGAGTCTCACATTTCCTAAAGACATTTGAAAACGTACTGAAAAGTATTTTTATTTATAGTTATAAAATAAATAGCCCTATCGGCCCATTAATTTCCTTTTCAAATAAAATATTGCCAAGAATGTATTCTGTCATCAGATAGGACATTCAGTATTATCATACTTGTACTTCAGTCATTTATAATGTTCCTGCCTTGCTGCTTCATACTTCTTAAATGAGGAGAATGAACTCACATTTTTCCAAATTACTTACCATATCTTGCTACAGTGGTTGTACCAGTTATCCTCAGGAGTTGTATGACAGGCATTTCAGGGGGTTCTCTGCAGATGACCTGTGGTTGAGACCGCCACAGATCAAGGGCTAAGGTCCAGTTGATGATATAGTATCTTCCCCACTCCCTCTGTTCGTCTTTGTGGGGCTTGCTGGTGGCCTTGGGTTCCAGGGTAGCATGACTTTCTTGCACCAGGGGGAGAGTCTTCATGAAGAAGAAGAGGAGGAGGAGAAGGAGGAGCTGGATTAAATTTTTTTTTAACCCTTCTTCTTTCTACCTGAAGTCTCATAGTGGCTTATGATCTCCTACCCTTCCTCTCTCCTCAACAGATGCCCTGTGAAATAGGTGAGGCTGAAGGAGTTCTGAGAGAACTGTGACTGGCTACATGTGGAACACCAGAGAATCAATCTCAGTTTTCCAGATGAGAGTCTGCTGCTCTTAACCACTCCACCAAGTTGGCTGATGGAGGCACCCTCTCTCTGGAACACACTGCCAGAAGACACCCATGCACAACAGGACCTAATTCCTTTTTGTAGACTTTATTGGAGGTTTAATAAGCTATTTTTGTACCTATTTTAATGGATGGAATTGTACATTGTTGTAAACTGCAATGAGTTCTTAAGCAAAGAGAAGCAATATAAAACTTTGAAAAGAATAGATAAATAAGGCAATTACACCAACACTAGGATGCAGGCACATGCTGTGACGGCACAGCATAAAATTGGAGCTATAAGAAGTCAGAAGACTTCAGGTGTGTGAATGAAAGGATCTCAAGGAAGAAAAATGAATTACATATTAATCTCACCCTCTGCCTCCCACTCCCTCCCTTCTAGTTTTCTACAGCCTCCTTAACATTCATTGTTATTTTGTAAGGCATTTGCCTAGGCATGCTATTGGGGTTGCAGTGTTCTGACTGCTGTTTCCAGTCTTCAGCATAACAAGGGAAGCAGTAGCTCCAGTGTTTCATAGGCTGACATGAGCCACATTGTTCACTGGGAGAAAGTGAGCACTATTTCCTAATGTGAACACCACAAATCTTAGAACTGAAAGAATGACAGGATGACAGGGTGTTTTCATGTTGTGGCCTTGAAAAGGAGGGAAATGTTCAGGAACTTGAAAACATTTGAGTGTTACACGGTCTGTGGGAAAAAATGTATTGTGTTTGGCAAGGGGTGCCTGTGTATATGCGGGCCACAGTGACACGGTTATAGAACTGCGTAGGGAAATGCATTATGTGCTTGGGTGTATGAGGACTACTGGGTGGCCTCTGATAGCTGGGCTGCTGCATTCATGTTACAATTGATTGTGATTGGCAAATGATGTTTGTGATGTGCTAGCATAGACCTGTCTTTCTCGCTGGTACTGGATATCTTCCCTCACCCAAATCCAAGCTGTAAGGATGGCAGAACTGCAAAAAGCTAGCTTTCTGTCCTGTATGTAGCCCAGCTTGGCTTGGAAATTGGATTGGAATGCTGCCCTCTGTCCTGAAGCTATGAGTGTGCAAATACTATCCTATCCAGAGGAACTTAGAAATACCAAAGAAATGTTGGATATATCTTTGATTTCCCACTTCAAGACAGAGATCATTAAGTCAGGCAGATAGGGTTGCCAGGTTCATTGGATCAGGCAGTGAGGGATGAAGATGAACTTCCCGGAAGCAGGAAATGAAAAAGCAGGAAACAAATGTGACGTGCCCCCATCACCTGAAAGTGAGGTAGACACATTGGGGATAATGCTCTGGTTTGGGGGGGGGGGCTCTGTGGTAGAATTAGCCTTCTATCATAAAGTTTTGCCCCCAAACCAGAGTGTCCCCCCCCCCATGTCAATGAAATGCCTTTTGATGACATAGGCACAGTATGTTTGTTTCCAGCTACTTATCTGTTGGGATGGGGAGGTAATTCCTCCTGCTTCTTGTTAGCCCTGAAGCAGGGGGAGGGTCTCCAAGCTGGAGTGGTGTGGGGGAGCACTGGGATTGGCTCTGGTGTGGGAGCATGCTGTGACACCAGCAGATCCCACAATAGCCTCCTCAACAGAGTAAACATTTTCTGAGACTGGAATGATAATAATTGATAGTAATTCCTCTCTGGGCACTGTCATTCTAGTCCCAAAGCACTGATTTCTGTCCCAGAGACTGCCATTCTACCCTGGGTACTGGTCCTCATTGAGGTTGGTGTCTCTAGCATGCTGGGGGGAGGGGCTGTTTTACCATCTCCTGAACTTCACAGACTGAACCAGTTTGTGGGGTGGCTAAAAATTCAAAATGGTCTGTGGTTTGTGAACAGGGTATGTCACAAACCAAGCTGCATTTTCCTGATTTGTGCCCATCGTGATTTGGGTGTTAGCACTATGTCCTCATCCAATAGTGCCAAGTGTAATCTCTGTGCTTGTCCCACCTCCAAAGTTCTGTGCCACGTGCTGTAATTCCTTATGGCAGTGTGCTCTCAGACAGAGTCCCATGCCACACACCCTACCTAATGAGTTCTGGGCATGTGCCAGTGTGAGGGCACACATGTTTTTGGCTCACATGGTGAGCTGTGTTTTCACTGATGTAATTTTCTGCTGTTGAAGGTGTATGTGGGCATATCCTGGCTGAAATGGCTTAGGGAGGTGTTTACATCATACTATACACCCTGGCTTATCCACTTCCATGCTGGTACAGGGATCTATTCCACTGGCCCTCAAATGGGAAGTTGTTGTGGGGCTGCAATGGCAGCTGAGAATGGTGGGCGGTGCTGGGCCATTGTTCCAGTGTGACTTATGTGCTCCCTCAGGATCCTATTGCTATTTTCCATCAGTAAATGTTTAATGCCGAAGAGAACTGTTATTGAAGCTACCAGAGTTTCCAGTGTTGGCTTCTGAGCCAGACTAAAAGGTAAATATTAAGCTTATTGGTTGATATGACCATATATCCCTCTTTCCCCAAATGGCCAATGATGGGCCTGGAGAGTGTGGGAAGAAGAGGGGCTCTAGGTGGGCTTGTATACAGCTATACTTCCCAACTGTCTTCTGCACAATTGCACCACTGCTGGAGTATCTTGAAGCCTGAAAATGTTTCAAGGGTTTCTCAATGATAAAAAGTTGAGAAAGGTTTCCCTAGGTGTTCCTATCATAAATGATTATTGCAGCATCCACCAAAGATGAGCACTACTCCCAGGCTTCACTCCTTATTGGATCCTAGTCAACTCATTGCCTTTATTTCACATCCAACTCACATGCAACAAGTTTAGAAATGTGAGTGAGCAGGCCAGTATCTTGTCCTCTCCAATAAAACACAACGATTCAGAGGAGCAACGTCAGGAATACTCAAGCAATGGATCATGAGGTCACAATAAGATGAAGAGGTAAGGTGCTGTATTAATATTCATGATACAGTGTTCTAGGGAGGGGGTGGAATAGTGTCCATCATTTAATAATATTTTCCTCCGCTGTAACTTATTGTGTATTACACTCTCCAGGTGAGTGCCTCATGATCACTGCTCTGGCACTTGGAAGAGCAGTTATTTTTCTCTTTAGCTTGACCTTTTCTAACAGCAATGATTGTCCCAGCATGAGTCATTATCCTGCATGGAGAAGCAGTTCAACCAGCGATGACTGAAACTACCGGCTTGGCATTCAGGCCAGAATTAACTTCCTTTAAGATAGTGGCAGCATCCTTTTTGGCACTGCCACTGGCCTCTCCAATCGATATAATCCCCTCTCTTTGAAGATCACTCAGGAAAGCATCAAGGCAATCAATAAGATTTATTCCTTTGGATGGATTGCCTCCAGTTTCAACCCAAATAGATCAAAACTTTCTGCAGCTCAGGAACCACTTGGGTTGGGCTTGTGTTGCAGGCTTTCCAGTTAAACGTTGAATACTCTCAGCTGATGTTTATCAATAGATGTATCATCTGGTTTTGATCATATTCGTTCATATCTAATGTGCATTTTTCCTTTGACCAAAGTATTTTTGGGATGGTTTATCCATTACTCTCAGAGCCTGTTTTTGAAGCCAGCCACATGACAGTTATGAAGTTAACACAGTTACTGATGTCTTCTAAAACTGCGCTAGAACTTGATTATCAACGGGCATGAAAAAAAAAGTAAATGTATGTACTCATATTTGGAATTGAGGTGTTTTCTCCACAAATGTGGGGAAAGAGGCTTAGAAAGGAAACACTAAGGTTCTGGCTTGGATTTGCCAGAAAGATTCCGCAGATAGTTTCTTCCTTCTCCCTCCTGCTGCAGTCCAAATTCCCCCCAAATTCCGAAGGACGTTGTGGGCTACAGCAGGATAAGTGGGAAGGTCATGTACCTGGAAATTCTTCCAGCCAGGCACACTGGTGAGTCAAGAGCCTAACTTAAGGTTTACAAGCTGCAACTTGCCCTACTTATTTTTTTAAAGAGGGCAAATGTTGGCAACATACAGTGCATATTAGAAGTAAATGCTGTAAATGACTTTTACTATTCAAAGAGCAAGAAGAGATTTGGCATTCCTGGCACTGTTCCCAAGCCAAACAGATGATCAGGAGGTGGGAAGAGGATGTCTGTGGGGAGACCTCTGAGCTTAGCAGCTTGGAAAGACTGAAAACACTTACAATGGAACACAAGGGTCGAGCAATAGATGGAATGGTAGAAATTTCAGGAAATTTGTTCATGTTAATGTGAGAAATATCACAGGAAGCTGAAAGGAATAATCAGACACTTTAAAGGCTTATAGATTCATGCATATTTTTGACATTATTAATTTTAACCCAAGTTCATAAGAATTTTCTGATGAAGAATTCCTAGGATTTGGAAAACAATGTTGATAGTATGCAGCATGTTTAGGTATGAATCATATGACAGAGGAAATGGTAAGATGGGGAGGTGGAAATCTCGGCAGGTCGGATTGCCAGATTCTGGTTGGGAAACTGGAGATTTGGTGACTGAGCCTGGAGATGACATGGGCTTCAGTGGGGTACGATGCCGGGAAGAAATCAACCCTCCAAAGCCTCCATTTTCTCCAGGGGAATCTGATCTCTGTAGTCTGGAGATGAGCCATAATTCTAGGAGATCCCTAAGTCCCACCTGAAGGCTGGCATAAATATGTGCAAGCCAGGTAAAGCAAAATGGCTTTTGGGGTCATAGTCCCTAGCTCTATGACTCCTGTGAAACTGCATGCCAGCTCCAGCTGATAGCTAAAATGTTTCCATTGTGACTTTGTACATATGAACAACAGTAGTAAGATAAAATGTGCTTCAAATCAAATCACTCAAGCTTAAAACCCTGATAAAGTAAATTCAATTAAAAAGAGGGCAAGACCTGCATGCAGGTAAAACTCAGCCAGCTTCTTCACATTCCCCCACTGGTCTGTCAAGTTCAAAAAAACCCTGACACTTTCTAGTTTCCAAGCCAGGTTTGGCCTATAATTTCCCCCTTCAATATGTGAAAAATAATTACTGTTCCTGCTGTGGTTTGCGCTTACTTTATGCATGCAAGAGAACTACACTGTGCACTTCCAATTTGTGAACAGGTGGATCACTAGATAACAAGGTTACATTGACCAATGCTATTTATTGCAAGCTTTTCAATATATTCTGTTGGAAGACATAATAAAACCAGTAAGAACAATTTAAATCAATAATACAGCAGGTAGAACAAAGCAAAGCTGCATAAAATAATAATGGACCATTTGGGTAGAAAATAAAAGAGCAATATAAAATAGCTTTAAAAGCATAAAAAGGATGGTCAGGGAGACCCTTCTAACAACAAGCCTGGGATAGGAGAGTTGGTTTACCAGGATGCATTCAGTATATCCTCTTTGCCATCATCATCATCACCACCACCATCATCAAACATAATATAGATGACAAAAGGACTATGTCCAGATGACTTACAGCCTACCTGATTGGCCCTCGGGGGTGTGACTTACCCTGGAGGACCAATCAGGTGGGGGATGCCCTGCCCTGACCACCTCTGCCTCCTCCTTCTACCTGCAGGAAGAGCTGGCAGTAAGGTAAGCTGACCGAGCGGAGTGGTGGGGAGGGAGGAAGAGGCTGGGCTGCAGGTTAGCCACAGGGAGGCCAGTGCAGTCTCTAAGGCAGCCCACCTGCCCAAGATCCTGGGATGGGGGCAGGAGTCTGGAAAATGGCTGCCCACCGGCAGGATGGGAGGGACCCCAAATGCCCACCCCATGGTTTCACTGGCCTGCCAATGCTTGTATCCAGCCCGAGTGAACCCACTGCAGCCTCTCCAGGCCTTAGCAGTGCCCAACTGGGGGGCCAGGAAGGCCTGGCGAACGTCTGCCCCAGCCCAAATGACCCCATTGTGACCTCTCCAGGCCTTGACAGTACTTGCAGCCCCTCCAGGCCTCGGTGGCACCCGTCTTACGAGCTGGTGCATTCTTATGCACGCCAGGTTTTGCCTCTAGAATGTTGTATCATGAACAACAGGACATATCAGCTTTGCTTTGACTTAAAAAGAGGTGGATTTTTTTGTTACTTAGCTTGTTCTGCACATGTTTGATAATGCACTGTCATGTGCCCATTCTCTCTCTGGCTGGGTCTATGTCTCAATCAGTTTACTAAGACATTTACATGCACGGAGGAGCCCTGCAGGCACAACATTAAAGGACAAGCAAAACTCACCCCTAAAAGCTGCTTGCATACTTTACAGCAGTGCTAGTGGCTGGAAGGCAGGCTGTATGATGAAAATAAAACAAACATTCAGTGTCACCTTAAAGATGGAGAGCATTCATTTTAGTATGGGCTTCTGTGATTCTCTGCTTACTTCTTCAAATATATATGGAAATCAAAGAATCCTTCTTATGAGGCAAGTCACAAGAGCAGGTGGGTAAGTTAAGGTAGAGGATTAATTCTGTCCTGAGTCTTTCAAGTGTAGATTTGTTATGTGAGAAAAAAGAAGGTCAAGAGCTGAACAATACCCTTCCTGGCAATTACAGTTTGGCCACCAATATCTCACTTGTAGTCCTACTTGATTTTATGTTTTTTTCATTGTTTTAATGAATATCGTAACCTGCCCTAGGCAAATTTTGTTGAGAGTGTGAGATATAATGTCTTAATTTTTAATATATAATTTTCTTCTTTTTGAGTGGCATTTCTGATCCATTGGCCAACTGTTTTGATTCTAGCTCCTTGTCTGTGTTAGTGTTTGTGGATATTTAAATGCTGAGTGAATGAACCAAAGCTGGGTGAACCATAAATATATATTTAAAAAAATAAGTCATTAAACTGTGGATTTCATCTGCAAAGTCATATAAGCATCTTTAGAATGGTGCCACTCCCAAATTCTAGCTCCTTTCTCAAACAGACTTTAAACTTCTACATTACGGGGCTGGAAACTAACTTCATCTTCATCACATTCCCCCCAAACTTTTGCCTTTAGTTGTTAATTTTAAGTTACTTTAATCTCATTCAGATCTCATTGTTGAGGCTCTGAATTCCACAGGAGATAAATGCTTTTGAACTCTAGTAAACTCCGCTTCTCTTTCCCCTCCCTTTCATGGTCTTTGTTGTTTATCTTAAAAGTTGACAGAGCACTGTTCTTAGATAGTACTCTAGTGTATCTGATTTTATTTTCATTTAATAATATGATCTTTGTTCCAACTTATTTATGTATAAGAGGTGCCTGAGTAATCATAACTCCTTTTGCTTCCTTTGGGACCTGATGCATGTGTTTGCCCTGGCATTGTTATTCACAAAACATCATTGTTTCAAAGCAATCACAGAGATATTAATCAAGGCAAATGCAATTGAACTGCCTATAAAGAATTAAGCTCAGACAATTGAGTAATTGTAGTGATTAAAATGGCCGTCAACCTGATAGTTATCTTTCATGAACTGCTGATATTTTTAGTTAACATTTGATTACAGGCATCTCTGCTGCTGCCCAGAAAAGCATCAATATGTTATCTTAATGGCAGTTCCTAGCCACCTATATTTTAAAGGGTATTGATAGCCAACCCTTGCTTAATTGAGGCTTCTGATGGGCAAAAATGCTTCAGTAAACAGTCACATCCTAAACAATACCAAATTTGTCTTCCAGGTTTCACTGAACTCAATAGTGAAAAGGCCTGTGGGATAACAATTTCTTTCCCCCCTGATCACAGAGGAAAGGGGAAGGGAAAGAGCCCCTCTAGCATCCAGGCTCTGCACCAGTCATGGGGCTTTGTGCTGTGGCTGGTGTGTTTCTGATGTCCATCCTGCTAGTCTGTTATGTGCCATAGTGACCAGGGTGGGAATTAGCATCAAAAATCATAGCACCTTACTAAGGCAAGAACATCGCTGAGAGTGACTGGGATTTTGGACCCCTGGAAGTTTACATTAGAATGACCCATTCATTTCCATTCTAGAAGTAGAAAACATTTAAGCTGAAAAGAATAAACAACGTGATTTTAGAGAGTTATATATTAATTCAAAGAGCCTCTTGTGGCGCAGAGTGGCAAGGCAGCTGTCTGTAAGCTCTGCCCATGAGGCTGGGAGTTCAATCCCAGCAGCCGGCTCAAGGTTGACTCAGCCTTCCATCCTTCCAAGGTCGGTAAAATGAGTACCCAGCTTGCTGGGGGGTAAACGGTCATGACTGGGGAAGGCACTGGCAAACCACCCCGTATTGAGTCTGCCATGAAAATGCTAGAGGGCGTCACCCCAAGGGTCAGACATGACTCGGTGCTTGCACAGGGGATACCTTTACCTTTACCTATATTAATTCAAAGTAAATCTTGCAAACTATTCTTGAAGATTCCATGCCCCCCCCTCTATATTAATACATTCAGTTTTGAAACAATAAGCCCTGGGATGTAATTTCTTTCCATATAAAAAAGCCTTCAGTCAAATCTAATAATTTATAGGCATGTGCTCGTAAGAAATCCTTTAAGCTTGTCATTCAAATGTTATTTTGAGGAAACCATTTCACTACATCTAAGCTCACTCACCAACTAGCCACAGTTGGATATGTTCTCATATTTTGCATTACAAGATCTATGTTACTATATATAAAATACTCACATGCCTTTACTACACATGCCCCTGAAAAATCACATTTTCCCTAAAATGGTGTCATCACCATCACCACTAGCTAATGAAATATTGCCACAGATGTTTACCAGATTGATTCTGACATACAGGGGATTGAACAATTTGTGTCATGGAAAGACCACCACAGCTCCAGACCAGGTAAACAACTTGGGTAGAATCTGATATTTTGTTCCCTTGTTTTCAGTAGAATCAAACTGGGTAAGGAGTCCGGGGCGACTGTGGGATGGAATGTCTGAGCAGGGGGGCGGGGAGAGAAGAGAAGAAGGGACAGGGGTCTGCGAACCAAAGAGGAAGGGACGGATGAAGTTAGTTAAAAACAACTAAAGATAGACTTAATGTTGTTTTCAATAACGGGGATGGGGCTTTAACTAATGTGGCAATGTGTTTACATAGGACTGAATATGCACTGCTATGCGTAAGTTTCAAGTTAAAAATAGGGGGGGCTAGATCAACAAACCACTGATTGGTTTCCCCAATGATTGACAGGCCAAGGAGCTGTGAGTGAAAGAGCACATTAGTCTCTCGTTTGCTTTTTGCGCAGCATGTGAGAAGGGGAAAATGCGAGAAGACGTGGCGGGAAGGCTTTAAAGTGTGGAGATATAGTATGATTTAATATCACGCTATTGCAGGTAGAAGGCATCTTGTCATTTTGACCACTGTGTGGAAATCCCCAGAGTGTTCACATTCAGAGGCAATAAATCTCTGAATGCCAGTGCAAGAAGGCAACATCAGGAGAAGGCCTTGGCCTCTATGCCCTTTTGTTGGACCTTCAGAGGAACTGGTTGGCCACTGTGTGAGACAGGATGCTGGACTACATAGACGGCTGGTCTGATCCATCAAGGCTCTTTTTAAGTTCTCAGGTAACAATTTGTATTTTTTTCTTGGAATTATTGCAAAAGTTTGCCTACAGGTTTATGTTGGTATCTGCATCCCTTCTGACCACATTCAGTATTTGCTCACTAGCTCTCCCCCTCTCTCACTATTTCTTTTGCCCTGTGATTTCTCCTAGTGGCTTACCTATGCAACTCATGGCACAACTGCCCACTGGTTATTCTGAGAATTGGAAATGTTTGTGAAATGTATCAGTTTCTGAAAGCCATGTGCACAGTTGATTTCCATTCACATTGGCTCTTTTCTGGCAGACTTCTAGGATGGGGTGTAATATGCAGTTTTCATGGCACGCTTTCTTCAGTTCTCACAGTTGGGGTGGCCCAGATTACCTGTTCTTTCCAGAGACATTCCTGTTTGAATCCTGAATTGTGAACATCTGTTGCTGAATGTGCCCTTCATATTACAGGAATGAAAACATTTCAGTCATTTCCCTATGGCCATACAGAATTGGACATATCAGATATATATGTTAGAAGCCTCTGCAAGCTGGGAAACATTTCCTTATACCTTGGAAGAGGATTTAAATGACTGTGGAGTGACCAAAGAAGACTGACAGTCATTCATTTATATGAATTTGCCATAGAAATCTCCAAGCTACCCTCAGTCAAAGACAAGGACATTTGGATGGGGAGGGGGGGTCATGCTGCAGCATGGTGGTTCATTTAGTGGGGGTTCCTTATCTCAGGCTCCTTATGTCGCTGACTGATCATCTGAATTGTACGTGAGATACCTTGCCATGTGCAAAAGTGAAGGCACTGAAGTCTCCCATTGTAAATTCAATAAGAACTATTGACTGGCATGTTCTGTAGCTGACCAGGGCTTGATTTCCTGTAATAAAATTCAAAATAGTATTATTGTTACTGAGCAATTCCCTCCCCCCCCCCTTTTATCAACAACGGCTGCTGGAAAGGATGGCATTTCCCCTGCAGATTGTACTAAGTACTAAGCAAAGAAATAACAAATAATTTCAGGTTTCAAGAGGACTGAAATTAACTCTGTTTACCTCCTCTGTGATTCATGAGCCCTTTCTGCTTTAGCTCCCTCTTCCTATTTAACAACAGTTTTACCACCTCCTTTTTAATGAGTATTCCACCAAGGACACAGAAGAATGAACCTATGTACAAAACCATCTTTCTGGAGGACAAAGGGAGCCACAACCCCACAATGGAGAAATGGAAACTTCCTAAGGTCTGATTTACAACTTACTTACTAACATGCTTTCCCCATTCCCAGTAGGAAATTAGTGAACTTTCAGTTATTTACTTGTACTTAATTAAATGAATCACACTTCTCATTTAAGTTATTCTTTAATGTTTATTATATTTAATCCCCCAGAGACTAAAAAATATTAATTTCTTTCTTTCTTTCTTTCTTTCTTTCTTTCTTTCTTTCTTTCTTTCTTTCTTTCTTTCTTTCTTTCTTTCTTTCTTTCTTTCTTTCTTTCTTTCTTTCTTTCTTTCTATTTAAGCTCTAGGAAAGTGTCATTGGGCCAGCATAGATGAACAGCCCTCTCCCAACCATTTCCTCCTTTGGGGCACCATTTTGGATGACCCTTATTTCCTAGTTACCTTATAATCAGAGTCTGCTCTTTATTCATTAACTGACCTTATAAGAATTCTCCTTGCAAACAGCAATGTGGTCAATGCTTGAAATAGTGTTGTGGAGGGATCTCCATTTGGAGAAAAACTTTCCCATTAAGTAATTCTTTGTACACTTAGCTGTCAGTTGTAAAATGATGATGCTAATTTTCCAGTGTCTTGGGTGAAACCATATGGAGAGCTCTTTCACATAAATGAGGAGGGTGGCTTCCATGTGCCTGGATTGCATGTAGGCAATTGCAAGGAGACAAGTGCAGTTCCCCCTTGCAGCATCTCTTCCTTTCAATGGGGATTGTGGTGCAAGAGACTTGCTTGCTCAGGGTCATTGAGACACCTGGATAGTATCATTCAGCAGAGGCCGGTGAATTGCATCATATTTTTATAAACACATTTATTAGAGAGCATGACATAAGAGTATCTTGTCTGACCATGTTGCAGACATTATGTTAACTTAGAAGGCATATATTCTTATTGCTTTAAACCTTTCTGTTCCTTTGACACTTCTTATTTTCTTCAGTAAAGTGCCTACTATATTGCCTCTGTGCAGAGAGGATCTATGATACTGTAGCCTGTGGGGTCAAGGGAGATCATGATAAGACTTGCCAGTAGTATCAACTGGTTTGACTCAAAGTTACTTTAGCTGATGGTCAATGCTGTTACATAGTATTTGGAAATAGTTACTCTTGTGTGGGTATAACATATCAATAACCCCGGAAATATGAAAGATTCACTAAAGGGATTGTACTTCAGTAGCAAAGCATCCTCTTTTGACATTGCCATGTGACAACCTGTGAAAAACAAGAAGGTTTGGAAGCACCTGGGATGTCTTTTAGTTTGTCTCAAGACAAGCATGTCTTGTCTGCTGTCCTCACTAAACTGTCTTCCTATAGGTACATGGGAAGAGGGCTGCATCATGAATTCATACATGTTTAGGTATTTCACAGATTTCAGACTAGAGTTGCCTGCTAAACATGATTTAAATAACACCATCTGCTAAAACTTTGATGCAGATGCAGCACACAATTCTTACAGAAAACATAACATAAAATAGTTCAGTCTTCCAGGGAAAAATCTTATGGCAAGTATCCAAAGAACCACAGAATTAGTCCCACATGTCCACAGGGACCTCAGACTTGGGTTTTGTTTTTTTTTTTTGAACTGCAGGGCATGAAACCATGTGGCAAAACTCTTTTGAAAGTGAGGAGAGTGTGTGGTTTGAGATATGGCTTTAGAGTCTCCCACTCAAAGGAAAATAACTCAAATATCCCACTAGATTCAACCAAGACTTTGGCTGTGCCTTGCAGTAGTTGCTGGGATCCTAGTCTGTGTTCATATGGATACCAGTAATAACTAAGAACACTAAATTTTCTGTAAATGACAGCTATAACTTACATTCATCTAACTTTTCCCAGTAAAGCATATATAGAAATGTTGGAGGAACACAGCACATCTTAGTGATCAGAAGGCAAACCTATATCACTGTAGGCAGTTTCTACCACAATTACTTAAATTCAAAACACATTTTCAACACAATATGCTTTAAATAGTTTTTCTCCCCTGATAGCAGGAAGACCCCTCCTCTTTCTGAAAATTATTTTATAATTTGACAATCACAGATGCCCCTCACACGCAGAAATATCAAAGGCTATACACTACCTGGCCAAAAATGAACAGAAATAGATGTGAGCGATATCATAAGGCCAAGTGCACTGTCTGGTCTGACCGGACACAGAAATGGAAGCCAGTCAGAGACAAGCTTCCAGAGACACATCTGGAATATAGTTTAGAACATGAGGGAAAGAGTGGCTGACGTGCTAATGACCTCCTCCCCACCCCATGGGGACGCTTTATTTATTTATTTATTTATTTATTTATTTATTTATTATTTATTTATTTAAACTTGTGTACTCCTGTTCGCCAGGAGGTCTCACGGCAGTTCACAATAAAACATTAAAATAACAATAAAACCCCATAAATTCCCATTATATGTTACGCGATAACAACAAGGATGTTCAGTCAGAGATCTTTTGGACAATAGATCTCCCAAGAACTTGTGACTAATCTCATCAGTTTCCAATTTCACTTCCCCTGAACCCTTCTACCTTAATTAGGCTGTACTTAACACTTTCCTAAAACTTGCCAGCTTTCCTGTCTGGTTCTCAAAGGGTCATCAGGAACAAATAGCACCTACAATTTACCTCAGGTACAGGAATAGTAGGCATTGTCCTCTGGAAAACTCATCCTTCCTAAGTCATTGGTCACTCCCAGAAAATCCATCAGTTCATTAGTTTGGAGGCCAACATACAGCCTTAGGGAGCATTTTACCCTATAAGATATGTCATCTTGCTCCAGCCCTCCTCCTCACATGTGGGCTTGCCCCCTATTCCTATGAAACACTGACAATTTTGCTGCTGTCTCCCCTAACCTCTATGTTTGAGAATGTTAAATATTGTCTTCCCTAAAACTGCTCCCCACCCCTTCCCTGATTTCCTCTTAGCTAGACTTGTGTGTGTTTTGTGTGTGGTGTAACCCTTTATTTCCCCTTAACATTCTTGTAAACATTGGTGGAGATCCCAGTGATCTGTCTCTCACTATGTCTCTTTACGCTCATTTCTCCAATTAATTAGAAGACTGCCTCTTTGGATACCACCCCTTGGAGTGAATAGAATAGTGGCATAATAGCATATGTTCAAAAGCGTTAACAGAACTGTGGCTAGGAATACTATTTGAAAAGTTTATAATTCTTTAATGAGAAGGGTAAGAATTCTTAATAATGACAAAAAACTATTTTTGGCATTGTGCTTTTAATACAAGGAAACATTAAACACATCTGGGGGATTTACTAGATAATTAAGAGATCTTAATTTTTGAGGGGTTGATGCAAGCCTGTCAGAGTTCAATTTTCATCTTTACTATTGTCAAGAAATACTCTTTTATCTTGTTTTGTAAAATACATTTTATATTGTTTTTTGTTCTGTGCTTCTGGAAGCAGATGAACTTATTGCTGACAAGAAAGACCTTTTCTGCTGAAGTGGGGATAGCGTGAAGTAAACAAGCCAAGGGACTCTTGGCTGCAACACTGCCCTATGAACATGTCATCCTCCCAACTTATGTACTCAGAGTAAACAGCTCTGCATTCCCCTCCCCCCTCCCCCCTGCAGCTCATTAGCCCAGAGCTGCTGGTAACAAGTCTGCCAGTCACAGTAATGCAACCCAGCTGGTGCTTACTGCCAGGGGAATACCTGTCCACTGTGTAATAGACCAATAATACCATATTCATTTCACTGAGCCAGGATACAAGCTTTGTTAAAGTGTCACTGTGTCAGAGAAATCAATGGCAATTTTATCAGTGCCTATCTATTTGAAGAGATGCCATTTTAAATGCTAAAAACAATTCTGAAGGGTAAACACATTTCATGGATTTAACGAGCAGGCCATCTAAACTGAGCATCGATGTACAAATTGTGATCCCCTATTCAGGCAACCAAGCACTGCACTTTGCATCAGTGGATCTTTAAATATTCCCATCAGTTTCAAACCAGATCATAAAACTGGCCATCTGGTTATAATGCTGGAACTTGGGCAGGTAAATATCCATTTTGCCAAGTCAATCACTGGGATCCATTAAAGAGTTGCTCATATTGCACTGCTGTGGGAAAAATGACATGTTTTATTGCAGAATCTACTTGAACATATACTTGCAGTGCAATCCTAAGCAGAGTTATACCCTTCTAAGTCCATAGAAGGTAATCATTTTAGAAAGGTGCAATTCTGCTTAGAACTGCATTGTTGCTGTGTTCGAATCCAAAGATAAGTGCTGTTTGTAATGCCATTGGATGCTTCTCTCGTGGTTCTGAAGGTTACTTTTTGATATCAACAATAATCAGTTTCCTTGCTGCTGACATGGGAAAAGCTGTATAAGGAGCCGCTAGCCTTATGTGAATTACCGGTTATAATGGTCCACCAGTACCATGGCTTTGTTCAAGTATCAACAACAAAGAAGTGCTCAATGGAACACCATTGCTTGTGGAACCTAAAAAATCCATTAGGCATCTGAAACAGTTGTCTTGATCCAACATAGAGCGGAACACAGAACTAAGTAAACCTATATGGGCCAAACTCTGTGCTAAATTGTAACAAGTTCATGCAGAGGAGAAATCTCAATTGTTTTAAATCAAGGACAAAGTCATTTATGATGACTTTGATGACTCTGTGGTTGAGGCTGGGGCCAGTGAATCAGGGACATGCCCCCCCCCCCCGGAGTTGGGAAGTGTACATCACTCCCTTCCATTATCTTTGTTTATTTGGTAGGCGGGGAGGTTTGGAGATTTTTTGCCTTCATGTATTTTTAAAAAGTCTTTTAATGGGGATTTTAATGGGGTTGAGGCTGTTGTGACCTGCATCGAGCCTATAGGGAGAGGTGGGAATTAAATATAATAATAATAATAATAATAATAATAATATTTTAAAATTCTAATAAGTCACTTCTAAGGACCAGGATGAGTCAAAAACATTCCTAGGCTTTGGCTAGAGGTACTCTGGCTCCCATCAGCTGCTTTCTCCTGCACATTGCCTATGCTCTCTTCAAATTGAAAAATAATGATTCTTTTTAATTGGCAGCCATAATGTGATAATTGCTTTCAAGTGATATGTGTCTGTGGAGAAAGTACATTAATTCCCATTCTGTGTAACTTGTTTTTAAGAAAGGGAATTTGGCTACCAATCTTGTGGCTTGTAAGGGGTTTTTATGGCTTTAAGGCTAATGGGTTTTATATTGGGGCTTTTATGGAGTTTTTATATTTGTAAGCCACTGTTTTTGGAAAGCAGCAGGATATGAGCTTAAATCATCATCATAATCATCCTTCAAGCTCCATTGCTCCTGCTACTATTCAAGGAGGCTGGGGTCTTCTGCATGGGCTCACTGCTAAAGTTTAGTGTTGACCTCCTTAATACTGCCATGTGTAAGACCAGGCTACATCAACCCAGCACACAGTTTATCTGCTGGACTTCCATTGACTTCCTTGTTCTAGCATCCTGTGTGCAGGACTGCAGCCAAACTTGATAAATTCATCTTGCTGGTGCTTTAATACAAGTCTGCACTTCCTTGTCGAAACCCCCAGAAGACTTTAACATCCTAGCATAAGTGTGGGAATGCCACAGACAGCATGAGTCCCTCCTAAGATGCCTTTCAGTTCCATCGTAGACAGTTACACATTTCTATATCTACCGATTTCAATGGACTTAGAAGAGTGTGACTCTGCTGAGGATGGCACTGTTGGTCTCCTAGGACTTATGCTTGTGCTGTTTTTGCCAAATGTGTTTTTCTTTTCTTGGGCACTTCCTACCCACATCAAGCTAATTTGCCAGAACCAGAACCTCTAATTTTGCTTGCTGCTACAAGCCTCTCCTAAGTGGGCTGAATGGTAGGATGTGAAATACCATATCCCACTTGTGGCAAATGAGTCACTTGAGCTACTTTGTGCAGAAGAAGCTGCGAGCAGATGGGTTAGCGTGACGGCCAGTACTAAAAATGTAAACTTCTAAGTGGCTGACAGAGTAAGAACGACAGGCTGCTCTGAGCCCTCTGACTGCCCAGCAACAAATCATAGGGAACTGATATGTGGTTGTGTGTTGGAGAGAGAATCATTTTGATTTGGATTGTGACAGAAACTTAGTGGATCATTTGAGGAAAAGTTACCTAGGAATGGCGGCCTCCAGGTGGGAACTGGGGATCCCCTGGACTAACAGCTCATCTTCAAACTACAGAGATCTGTTCCCCTGGAGAAAACAGATGTGTTGGAGGGTATAATCTATGGCATTTTACTCCACTGAGGTCCCAGTCCTTCCCAAGCTCCATTCCCAGATCTGTTGGAGTTTCCCAGCCTGCATCTGGCAACTCCATGTCCCCAACCCCTGTGGGTGGCCTGGGGAGACCCTGGCAACACTAAGAAGAACTGAGATTTCTATTGACAGCTAATCCACACAGTGTCTGGACAACTAGGGCAGATATTTGGTAGTGGGGACTTGGGCAGTGAGGCATTAGTTCCCAAATCAAGTCAAATTGGAAGGAGTATCCTTCTAAGAAGAGAAGGAGGATCCATGCCAAATTTGACAGGAGAAATTCGGTGTGTGTATATCTTCAGATCTGAGTGTAAGAAAGGGCTTCAGACTCCTCAGTAGGCAGGGGGGAAGTGGTGGTACAAAGAGAATATCCACTTTCTGGGAGCCAGGGAAGTTCTAGGGAACTAAAAAAGACTAAGAAAAAAGGTAAAAAGACAAGAAGAAAAATAGATAAAGATCATAATGAAATCACTCAGTTGAAAAGTAATCTGAGCATCATAAAAGCCTGTAAGTTGACATCATAAACTAATTGATTTGTATGAAAAACTTGATTCCTCATTTCAACTACCCTTTCCCTCTTTGCAAAATTAAATATTTTATTGGTTTTCTGTTAACAATGCCGCAGTGCTATTCTGACAAAAGGGTTGTAAGAAAAAGAGCTCTACAACTTCACAAAAGGTTCCAGGGCTGGACAAAGCCCAAAATGATCTAGCAGTGACAGGGTGAGACGGTGAGCTTAATTTTATATCTAGGAAATGACCAGGCTAGCTTAGCCTGTGAAAGAACAATATTTCACTATGAAGGGAAAATTTACCTCTGAGTGGGGAAGAGTGTAGAAGTAACTATTATAGCTGGCAGTATGAAATCTTGCTCCTTCAAAAATCTTGCTTGCATACAAAAATGTGATCAGTTCTATTGCTCCATAAGCATAGCATTGCCAAACCCTTAGTTAAAAAACCTGTACAAAACAACTCTACTCTTCAGTGTATGTTAGGAACATAAAGCTGTTGTTCAGAGCTAATTTAGTGCTGGACATATTTGAAAATGAAACATTGTCTCATTTTTCTACTGAATGCAATCTCTGCACTCTTGGCTTCTTCCCTCTGCAGTTTTTGTTTTCAAGTACAATCAGACAATCAAAGGATGTGTGTTCTTAATTTTAGAAGTCTCATTTTAGAAATCCGTGCCTAGATGGGAGGCTTGCTGGAACCATACATGCAGTCTCTTGAATTTTCAAAAGAAGAAAGGCAGGATCTAAAGGTAATAAACAAGATCAGTCTGCGCATTTATTTCTGCTAAGAACAATGATTTCAAAAACACTTTTAAAATCTGCTTTCTACTTATAGGGTCAGAACATGAACAACACTCTTTTGCTGTAAGAACAGATGTTGAGAACTAATCAGAACAAGGATGTTCTGACTTGAACATACTATTAAAAGCTTCAGTACTTTTCAGTTGCAAAAGCATACCATTTCTCTTCCGGCTTCTCGTTTTCCCTGAGTCTTGGGACAGCTTTAAGTTTTCCTTTCCTGTCTGCACCTAACTCATAAGTATACTTGCATGCATCCAAAGATAAGAACTCTGCTTAAAGGTGCATTCAAGATCTCTCCACGTGCTTTGCCAAAATCACACAGTGCAGTTCTTCAGTGCTACTTCAGATGGTTTCCTCATGTAAAAGGTTATTTGTGCATGGAAAAACAGGAAGAAAGTCAGACCAGAATTCTCTTCTCATGTCATCGGGAGAGTCATTCAGACCTTGATCTTGCCCTCCCATGCAAATCGCAAAAGATGCACTATGGTGTTCTTTTCATTGTGACTAGTTCTCAAAAGCGGTCCTCTTTTCAGGTCTTTGGGATATTGGAAACACGATGGTAGGGAGTACCATGCATACAACCCCCTGCAGTCTGTGATATGCTAAATGTATTGCATTAACTGAAAAAGGAGACAGTGCCCCCTTCCCAGTTTCAGCTATTACTTCACAGAATGCTCAGCTCGTTTCTGAGAAACATCTTAGTTACCCTGAGCACTTTTCTCCTTCCAGTACCATCCCTTCAGGGCCATGCAAACACAGAGGCTCAAGGCAGTACATCAGTGCTTAACTGGCCACAAGCCCACCTTGTCAGATTCATCATGCCTCTTCTGTT
Organism: Paroedura picta; assembly: GCF_049243985.1. Lineage (NCBI taxonomy): Eukaryota > Metazoa > Chordata > Lepidosauria > Squamata > Gekkonidae > Paroedura > Paroedura picta. The sequence goes on from NC_135378.1 coordinate 42,420,083, forward strand.
GGTAACTGCATGGAACTAAATCAATGCAGAAGTTGTTTAATAAAAAGATTCCTGAAAAGGAATGTAGGCTTCCAAGAGGAAATCCTTTTAGGCAAACCTTGCTTTGTGCAGCTATTATAAATCACATATTTCATTTTAATGATGATGTGGCCACCTTGTCATTTTTGGCTTGTCCCATAGATGATGAATAATTGCAGATGATAGTGTAAAATGGATGGAAATTTTATTTAGTTGCTTTGATTTGATGGAAATGATTCCCTCTTCAACTGCAGAAGAGAAATGGTAGTTTGACACCTTACAGTCATTTTCATGCTTCATTCAAAATGCAGCTCTAAAATTACTCTTACACTTTTTTTTTAAACAAACAAACCCATTCCCATTCAACAGTGAAAAGAACATAATGGGGAGATTCTTCAAATGATCCTAAATAACACTTTACTGAAATTAACCCTCGTAAATCTGACTTTCTCCAAGAGGTGTGAAATGGCACCAGCACATACATCTTGCCCTCAGTTCTGGAAGGTTCAGAAGATCCCAGAGGGCCTGCTAGGTGTCTGTGGTGTCTGCAGTTTCCCACAGGAATCATGCACTCTGTGAAGCCCCCATAAGTAATAGCAACTATTCATAGCTACTCACTAAGCAAGGTTTGACCTGAGACTCTAAAACTCTGTTTTACTTTTATTAACATGGAGTGTATTGAAACATTTTTTAAATAAGGTTTTCCCTTGACCAGCAAGGGAACTGTCAACCAGAAGGGCCTCAGCAACAGCTGGGGAATTTCCTCAGCCAAGTTCTTCAGATATCGTCCATCCGCAATGGCAGCCTATCGGCTTTTGCCCTGGCCTTTCTTTAATCTTCAGAAGTGATTTCCTGGATCTAGGAAACTTAATTTCTGACTCCTTTGACCCAGATGCTGGCCGAGGCGTTGTTTGCAATCTGTACAGAACAGTCTCATTTCTTCTTCCTAAGAGCTGGTTTTGCTGTTAAATTTGGCTAAAACAGTCGTATTAATATGCTCAAAAATCCACTGTTGAGTTTCAGATAAAGGATCGCATCTGTTCATGAAAATCTTCTTCTCTGCCGGGTTGCAATCTATGCAGCTGCTGCTCACCGGATGGAATAAAGTATTGTCCTATGGGAATGAAAACAAAACAAGAAAAATTAAGAAGCAAATGCTTGCTGATTAAAACCTGCCAATATGTTCCGGAACATGGAGTAGTACAACTCTTGTAATTTTGTATAGTTACTTTGCACAGAATAACTCAGAAAATGGGGGGGGGAGGGGTTGGGGAAGAGTTCCATCTCTATTTCTAGCAAACTGTATATGGGTGGTTGCCTAGGTTAAGAAGTTAAGAGTTTCTTTAGATTCAGGGGACAATGAACTCTTTTTTTGGCCACATAACATGCAGGGAGATTCAGTTTCTCTCCTTTCTCTAATCATCATGATTCATATTTAACACATACAATTGCTCAGTGATGGGGTGGTTTTTATCATGCAATGTGCTTGTGGAAACCCCATCCTCCCACCAACCCAATCCAAATCGAGGAGTGAGGAACACCCTATGAGCTTCTAGTGCCTCCTCCAGCTCGCACCCATCAATCACACCTGACAACCAATCATCTCGCAGCATGGCGCTTTAAACCCCTGCGACTCAACGTGAAGTTTTTTTTAAAAAATGAATTATGTGATGAAACAAGAATCTGTTTATTCACATATGAATTCCGTGTCTGCAGCCAGGTCATGATTGTGACTCGAGAAAGGGAAAGTGGCACATTGGTTTATTTAACTTGGGGAGAGAGAGAGAGCATGGGAGGAGTGCGATCCGGGACATGTTATTGAACCATCCTGCAGCCTCGCAAACACCTATTCATTGCTCCAGCCTCTTCGCCATTTTTTTAAAAGACAGCAAAATCCCGCTCCTGGAAATGAAGGAGGCAGAAGAGAGGGTGGGACATTTCCTTGCATGACGACTACTGCCCTCTCCTCCTGACTCTCCCTTGGCTGGCTGCTTGCGGCAGCTGGTGGGATTTCCCCAGGGGAATCCACTTTTTGGGATTACCCTGATCTTGCTACAAATCGGAAGATGTAGTGAGAGCAGCACTGGGAGGAGGCAGGAGGCTGGTGGCGTTGTCTGAAACCCTGAAAATAAAGCATCTGCACCAGGTAATGATCTCATTTTTCCCCTGTGTGCACAATGGCCCCCAGTGTTTTGTTCAAAATACTGTTTTAAAAGAAATCCATATCTGTATGCCAGTCACAACATGTCTTTGCATCCCCTCCCCTCAACTGATTTTGATAAAAGCAGAATGAAACCCATTAGGATTAGCAGCAAACTGTGAGCCTCCATATAATTTGCCATTATGCCACAGCAATAAAAGGCATGAAGAAATGATGAGCAGACTCCTATAAGTTTTAGTCATTTCCGGGAAGGGCAAAGAGACCTTTTCCTTCCCTTTCTTTTTGCAAGGGAGACAAATTATTTCAGAAAGATAACCTTTCCCATAAGATAATGGACCTACAGGCAGGCCTGAGCAGTTCACATAATTGGTAATGAGACAAAGCTCCTTTCCCTTTGTCTAGGTCATTGCTTTAACTATGGCCAAGGTCGGTAGTCAGTGAAAGCCATTATCCTCTGACGGCTGTAGTCATGTCTGTGGAATAAGTTGGTAGTCTCAGTATAGTCCCAATAAGGCTAGTCCACTTGGTAAAACAAACCATGAAAACTGATTTTGGGGCTTAGCAGAGATGTCACGGGTGGGATCCACAAGGCACTGGGACTGTGTCTCCATCACCGAACAACTCAATTTAATGGGGATAGATGGATGAATGTATGGATTTAATGCCTTAGTGGATTCCAGTTGAAGACTGGGATGTGCCTGAAGCCTCCATGGTATCCTGAGCCACTTACAGAACCTTCTTGATTGGCGTTCCTCATGGCATCAGCTCTACTCTCTCTCATTTGCCTCCACATTCAAAGAAGAAGAATTCCACATGGGAATTTGATGATGCAGAAGAAAGAAATCCCTTTCCAAAGGTAGCAAGGAATTGTGTTGAAATCATCTGCCCCAATTAGGAAATTGCGTTAAACCATATGGGGCCAGTTGTCTGTAGAAAGAATTGTGGAAGGGAAGCAATCCTGATCACCTGCATATTCTGTGCTCACATATTAGTGCTTCTCAGAAAACTACTACTGACTTTGGCAAAGGAGGAACACAATTTCAATTAGCCCCCTCCTGTTTCTAGCTGCCATCAAGCCCCATCATGTCCCCGAGTCAACTTTCTCAGGACTTAATAGGACTTTACTGGGTACAGAGCATATTTCAATTCTGTAGGCTGCCCAAGAAGGCACAAGCATTGAGTTAAGCCCACGCACAAATGCTCATCAGTCAAAGTATTTATTTTAGGACAAAATGCACATATATTACACATTCAAACTGCAGGGGAAATGATCAGCTTTTATTAATACTTGCTGTGGCTTTCATCCAAACAGGCCCAATAATAAATGGCTAAACTAACAGCCCCCGACCCCCCAATCCTCCTAGTTATCTTTTAGCGGAACATTCATTAACTGCTTAGCTTGTACAGACCACAATTCCACAATCAGTCTGCAGAAATCTATTAGAATCCTTACCTTCTGAGCTGGCTTAATTTGTCTCTCACTTCCCTGCTCAACTGTTCTTTTCTAGCTTCCATTCCCCTCATCTATATTTATTTATTTAGAAAATGTATATGCTGCCTCTCCAAGGACGTAATTGAGGTGGTTTATATATCTGTATATATCTAATTCTGTTGCTAACCATGGTGTGCATATCAAAATACAGATTAGAGTGCCAGAAACAAACCTGGAGGGAAGGCCCGACTTGGCAGTAAAATCTTTAATTAAAAAAAACAAATAGAACAGTTAATCCTGCCCAAATTACATAAATTATGTCTGCATGTCTAAGGAAAGGGGAAAAAACACCAAGATTTTCTACAAATACATTATGAGGCTGTGGTAGCCATTTGGGTGGTTGATAAACAGCCTCCAACAAAGCAAAGCAAAGCAAAGCAAAGCAAAGCAAAGCAAAGCAAAGCAAAGCAAAGCAAAGCAAAGCAAAGCAAAGCAAAGCAAAGCAAAGCAAAGCAAAGCAAAGCAAAGCAAAGCAAAGCAAAGCAAAGCAAAGCAAAGCAAAGCAAAGCAAAGCAAAGCAAAGCAAAGCAAAGCAAAGCAAAGCAAAGCAAAGCAAAGCAAAGCAAGGAAGAAAGGAAGAGTAAGCAGGGAAGGAAGAAAAGGAGTGAACTGCAGAAGTTATCATAGGGAGAGTAGGTAGGTAGGTAGGTAGTTGGAAAGTGGTCTGTAGGAACTGGGATAGGAAGGATGAAAAGCTGAAGGTCAAAGGGTGGAAAAAAGGAGACTTGCTGCCAAGGGAGAGAAGGAAAAATGGGAAATTGTGCTGAACAGATACAGGTAAGCAAGTGATGAGAAGGGCTATAGAAACTGCGAGCAGGAAAGGAGGAAAAGCTGAGAGGCAGTGGGTGAAGAAAAGGAGAGTCTGTGGGGCTGCCAGGGAGAGGGAAAGAAGGAAGATTGTGCAGATGGAAAATGGACATCCATTGGCAACATTTCCAGGGTTTCCCTAGATGCCAAATTCTAATCTTATTGGAACATGTAGGTTTGAATAATGCATAACTCCTCTGTCACAATACGATTAACTAGGGGCCAAGCCTGTTGCATTCAGGAATACAACGGGTGCTAGATTAGAGGGGTTGAGTGGAAGAACTCTGTGGACAACCTTCCTCCCGCCCCCCAGGACCTGGAAAGGCTGCAGGCAGGGACAGCTATCATGCGGCAGAGATCTGCAGCCTTCAAACTTCAGAGGGAAGTGGAAGGAGGAGGGGGTGGTCAGGGGTGGGGTATGGAAGGCGATTGGCTGGCCGCTGGACAGACAGGCAAGCTCGTTGGAGGAGGAGGCACTTAGGGGCGGGATAGCCACTCTGAGTGGGTGTTAAGCATTGAGTGGCATTTAGGCCATGAGACATGCTCCTCCTCCAAGGCCTTACCAGAAATATTAAGTGGAACAGATTAGTCTATCTAATCTGCACATGCATGCTTCCAAGTCTAATTTTGTGCGTACAATTCTCTGTGATTCAGAGAAGTTTTCCAATATTATAAATTGGTTTCTTTCCCTGGTACAGTTAAGTGCCTCATTTTGATAGTACATTTCAATTTCTCAAGGAGACTGCGGGATTGTTAAACATTTCACAGAAGCTATTACTAGACAATTACAAATTTATTCAAATACAATTTGAATACTAGGACATTCCAATTATGTTTATCTGTGGAAGGGAAACCACCAAGTTTGAGAAATGTAGGTAATAAAATGATTTCTATCTAAAAGGCCATTCTATTTGCTACATAAAATAAATAAATGTTCTGCCAGTGTTGGGCAGAAGTGAATGAAAGTAACACCATTTTCAAAATGCCTGGATTATTAGTCCTAAATATCTCAGATCAGGGGATGAGAAGTTTGACATAATAGTTCACATAGCTATAGAATTTGCTTTAGTGTAGTTATGACAACAGAGGGGACGGCAGAGAATGAGGTGGCTGGATGGAATCACTGAAGCAGTCAGTGCGAACTTAAATGGACTCCGGGGAATGGTAGAGGACAGGAAAGCCTGGAGTATCATTATTCTTGGGGTCGTGATGGGTCGGACACGACTTCGCACCTAACAACAACAAAGTTATGACAATCTTGTCCTCTTTCCTACCTCACATGCAGCATTTCCCCTTTTATCTTCTGCTTTCTTGCTGAGCAGCCCCGATAACCCCGGTCCCAGAAAAGTGCACCGGTCCTCAACAAGAGCCACAGCCTTCTTGGTTCTGGCCCCTTCATCTTATGCTGGTCTATGACCGTAATAAAACTAACTGGTTCTGACCCCCACCTGGTGGAATGAGCTCAGTGAGGAGATCAGAGCCTTGTCCGACCTTAAACAGTTCCGCAGGGCCTGCAAAAGGGAGCTCTTCCACCAGGCATTTGCTTGAGGCCGACCGTCTTAGAACACCTGCTGGTCCCCCCAGACACCCTTCCATGACTGCAATAACCGACCTCCCAATGTTGTTATTATTTATACTGTTAAGATGTTTGTTGGAAATAATGAGGCACTGAACTGTTGTCATGTTGTTCATATGTTCCAGGTAATGTTTCATTGTAAACCGCCCAGAGCTGCAAAGAACAGGCAGTATAGAAATCCAAAATAAATGAATAAATAAAAAAACAGATAAACAAACAAACAAACAAATATTTTCTTCTTATTTGTCTATAACTGTCCCATCCAGTCATTTTAATATATATATTTTGACAAAATCAGCTATGGCACATAGCAGGCGTTTGCACGTTCAAAACAAATGTTTTATTTAATTTAGAGGGAAAAAGGCCAGGGAGAATCAGGATAGGATGTATGAGGTGAACCTATAATAAAACTGAGTTAACTTTATAATTACCCTAACTCCAGATAATTTGTTGCCAACAAATGTTTCTGCTATTCAAAAAGGTCTTTTAAAACTTTGAGGAAAGAGGCTTTCTTTTCAGCTGCTGCTTAAACACTCAAACATAGGTTTTTGAGTTTGATTGACTCTTAAAGTCTAGAAGGCCGGAACATACAAACAAGTCTCCAAAATCGTTCTATATACAGAGATCACCCCTCTCTTAAGAACTATCTCCCTTTTCACTGGGCAGGGATTACTTATGTTAAATAGAAGCAATTTCCCTTTTCAGCTTGAATGGGGATCCCCCTCTGATCTTCTCACTCCTTTTGCCTCCTTCCCAGTCCACAGTCAGTGCTTAACCATCTGTTCTTCAACTGTCAGTTCCCAATTGTCATTTCTTAATTGAGAACAGAATTTGTTTGAACAGTCTATCACTTAACGATTCTCAGACTTTATTCACAGGCCTAGCATTTGAAAAAATTGAGGGGCTTTTTGCACGCCTTCAAAATCGCACAATGGTTGCCAATTGGAAACGCTATTGATTTGCCATAACGCACGACGTCGTAGACAATCTGCCACACACCTGAAACCAATCTGCAAAAAGCGCTTCCTTGTAGTGCTTTCAGGGGAATCCCAAAAAGTGGATTCACCCTCCGGAAAGCGCTACACTCTTGCAACCAATCTGCAACACTAGCGAAAAAGACCTGTGCGTTAACATTGTTGCGGTTTCTTCAAAGTCCCTCCTCCTGAGCCTGTCCTCCAAACTTCCGGCGAAGCGATCGCCATTTTTTTTTCTCCGAGCGAGCGGGGATAAACACACCAGCGAGCCTCTTTCTGTTTAGAGGCTTCCCTGGCTTCAGTCCTTCACCTTTAGTCACTAAGCACAAACCACAGAAAAGCCCGTTTGCTGATGTATTTTCCCATTAATTTTTACACATTTATTCAGCCGAAAATCGGGCCCGTGAGAGGGGGGGGGGATTTTTTTTTTTCACTCGAGGCAGCGTGGCAACGATCATACGATCAAACGACAGCTCAAACACATTAGGCAGCTGGATGTGTCTCTCCGTTGCAACGAATCTACCCAGATTCGTTACAATGGGTCTGTTTTTTTTTTTTTAAAACCTTTCTTAAAGGGAAAGGGGCTGTTTGGGAGCATGCTAACGGCTGCCCATTGGCTGCTTGACGGCCAGGGGTGGGACGAGCTTGGCAATAGCGCTTCCTTTCTAGCGATTTCTGCCGAGACCGGAAGCTGTGGGAAACGCTACAAAACGCAACTGGATTCCACTACAAAGGCAGGTATGCATAACGACGAATTCCACTATTTTAAATGGTGATTTTTCATTCAGTGACCAATTTGCAACAAAGATCCCGGTGCGTAAAGCCCCTGAATGTTCAGTGAACTATAGGAATATCAGACCAAATCTAACAAAAAGTTAGTAAGTCTGACTCAGATCTCCCAAACTTTTTGAAGGTGGCAGTAAAACTGCTGAGCATTTATAATGGCCATAGCAAGCATTTAAATGACTAAAGTGATTGCATTTAAATGATTAAAGCAATTCACCCATTTGGTCAGATATGCACACAGAAAACTGTTCACTTTAACTTCTCACAGGTTCCTGCTCTGTTTGCATAAGCTCTGAGGAGTCTTAAACTCACACTATGAATTTGTTTAGTAGTTGTTTATCTAATGGAGCACTTGCAGGCATTCCCCCCAATTCAAGGTTTCTTTATCTTATTAGCAAGTCTGGTCAACCTTGCTACCAGGCATCTTCTTATTCTCCACTAGAAATGGTGCTAGGTATTTAAGCTCTCAAGACAGGACCAATTCAAGTGGATAGCCATGTTGGTCTGAAGAGGCACAACAAAATTTGAGTTCAGTAGCACCAACAAAGATTTATTCAAGGCCTGAGCTTTCAAGTGCAAGCACTCTTCCTCAGACTAATAGGGCCAATATGTTCATCTGAGAACCCATCTTCCTGGCATTGTTTTCAAGCACCTACTTTTTCCCTTTTCAGCACATATTCCCTTTTTGTCTCCGGCCTTATGCTATACTAAGACTGTTTCTGCACAGAGGGGTAAAATGAAGTTGGACTCCTGCTTGCAAATGTAGTATGGTAAACCTTGCATTTGCAGCCCTCCATACAGGAGGCCCCTCCTGCATTTTTCCCCTGCCACATCGAGGCTTTTTGCATCCAGACAAGGCCGCGAGGGAAAACAAAACAAACTCCCCCCCCCCACTCCTTGGCTTGTCAATCACAGTAAACCACCAATCACAGCACAGCAGTTCTCTCATGGACTGAAACTTTCTCCCCCCTTCCCCAAACCTCGAAATCAATTTTTTTTAAAAAAAGGCAGTTCTGCATTATTTGGTAATGCCACAACACAGATGCATTTTTTATTAAAAATTAACACTTCTGCATTGCTATGGAGGAATGCCAGAACAACACCCCCCCCCCTTTTGGGATTCGTGGTGTTTTGGACTGTGTTTATGTCTGGGTGGATTTCTGGGACACTGGAAATGGCAACTGGCCCTGAAGAGTGATTGTGTGCAAACAGTGGGCTTAAACTCTCAACCTCATGGGCAGACAGCTTCAGACAGCATGTCGCTGCCTTACCACTCTGCGCCACAAGAGGCTCCTAAACGGTAATGACTGGGGAAGGCACTGGCAAACCACCCCATATTGAGTCTGCCATGAAAACGCTAGAGGGCATCACCCCAAGGTTCAGACATGACTCAGTGCTTGCACAGGGGATACCTTGACCTTTTCTGTAAGGTAGGTGGGGCTAAAAGAGCTCTGACAGAACTGTCCAAGGTCACCCAGTTGGTAGCGTGTGGAGGAGGAGTGGGTTCTCCAGATTAGAGACTGCTATTGTTAACTACTACACTAAGCTGGGGACTATTTTGTATAAGGCCAGGGGAAAGATACATATTCTCTGCAATACCTTTCACAAGACCTGATAGATCTAGAGAGGAAAAAAAAACCTTGATTTAGAACGGGGAGCAATCCAGGGTTAAAGGTAAAGGTATCCCCTGTGCAAGCACCGAGTCATGTCTGACCCTTGGTGTGACGCCCTCTAGCGTTTTCTTGGCAGACTCAATACGGGGTGGTTTGCCAGTGCCTTCCCCAGTCATTACCGTTTACCCCCCAGCAAGCTGGGTACTCATTTTACCGACCTCGGAAGGATGGAAGGCTGAGTCAACCTTGAGCCGGCTGCTGGGATTGAACTCCCAGCCTTATGGGCAAAGCTGTCAGACGGCTGCCTTACCACTCTGCGCCACAAGAGGCTCAATCCAGGGTTACCAGTGTTCAAATGACAATGTTGGTATAAAGCTCACCAGGACCTTTTCTGCACCGGAACAGGAAGCTCTCCATTTAGATTGATTTACACAGTATTTTTATAATGGTTGTGGCTGTAAAAATTTATAGCCAGCCATAAGTGTTTCCCTGACTATATGGTTTGAAGGGACTGATTGCTGCCTGATTCATGTTATATAGCACAGACTGTGTCAGCATTTCTTATATAACAACGATTTTTGAAGAATTTCTCACTTGGAAATATAGATTTTTGTGGAATGAGAAACTTCATGTACTGTCTCAGCTCTGCAAGTAGCACAAATAAATCATTGTAGAAGAGAGTGCTTTATCTACTGCTGGTGGCTAGCATATGCTGCTTGGTTGCCGGACACCCTGTTGTTTCACTGATCATCTGCTAACTCCCAAATTAAAAGGGTGATGGGCCAGGATCAGAGGACACTGTGAAAGCTGCATTTGTCTCACACACACACTTCTAGTACATTAAGCACAAATGAGCTGTTGCAAGTCATCCAGCTTCTACCAAGCAGCTTGGATAAGCTAGGAAATAAATTGACTTTCGGGGGTGGGTGGGTTTTTGAACAAGAGGATGCGGCTGGAGCAGCCCAGAGTCAGATCCTTATCTGGTATATAGAGAGCTTTCTGCATTGCCTTCAAAGAAATCATGCCAGCTTGCATTATGTAATGATACAGCAGTTATAGTCCAGCTGCCCTGTAGCTTGCACTTCATCCTTTGGACACGAATTCACATTGTGTAGAAGTCTTTTATATGCTTCTCTGGTTGCAGTGCAAATCATAAACCAATGGGTAATAGAGTGTCTTTCAGATAGAGTTCCTACACAAAAATTCAATAGAAAAATATCTCAAGAGTTGCCCATCCAATTTCCAAATCATTGATGCACTTTCTGATTTGCAGTTTCTCACAATGCCATTGCCCTTGATTCTAAAATTCACAGAGATCAGAACTGGTGGGTGTGATTCCTTTCCATTTCACCAAACACCGATCATAGGTAAATTGTTGCATAAAAAGGAATACTAAAGGGATGCTTGTCATCTATCACAGCTACTGCAAAAGTATATCTCCCTCCTTTGAAAGAAAGGGAACAAACAGAAACCTAAGAATTGATAGGCAAATGCCATTTTGGGCTGTATCAACAGGGGCATCAAATCAAAATCACAAGATGTCATAGTCCCATTGTATACGGCACTGGTCAGACCACACCTGGAGTACAGTGTGCAGTTCTGGAAACCTCACTTCAAGAAGGATGTAGATAAAATTGAAAGGGTACAGAGGAGAGCGACGAAAATGATCTGGGGCCAAGGAACCAAGCCCTATGAAGATAGGTTGAGGGACTTGGGAATGTTCAGCCTGGAGAAAAGGAGGTTGAGAGGGGACATGATAGCCCTCTTTAAGTATTTGAAAGGTTGTCACTTGGAGGAGGGCAGGATGCTGTTTCTGTTGGCTGCAGAGGAGAGGACACGCAGTAATGGGTTTAAACTTCAAGTACAACGATATAGGCTAGATATCAGGAAAAAATCTTTCACAGTCAGAGTAGTTCAGCAGTGGAATAGGCTGCCTAAGGAGGTGGTGAGCTCTCCCTCACTGGCAGTGTTCAAGCAAAGGTTGGATACACACTTTTCTTGGATGCTTTAGGATGCTTAGGGCTGATCCTGCGTTGAGCAGGGGGTTGGACTAGATGGCCTGTATGGCCCCTTCCAACTCTATGATTCTATGATTCTATATCTTAGAATCATAGAATCATAGAGTTGGAAGGTACATCATGGGTCATCTAGTCCAACCCCCTGCACTATGCAGGACACTCACAACCCTATCGCTCATCTACTGTAACCTGCCACCCCCTTAAGCCTTCACAGAATCAGACTATCAGATAGCTATCCAGCCTCTGTTTTAAAATTTCCAAAGATGGAGAACCCACCACTTCCCGAGGAAGCCTGTTCCACTGAGAAACCACTCTATCTGTCAGGAACTTCTTCCAGATGTTTAGACAGAATTTCTTTTGAATTAATTTCATTCCATTGGTTCTGGTCTGTCCCTCCGGGGCAAGAAAGAACAACTCTGTTCCATCCTCTATATGGCAGCCATTTAAATACTTAATGGTTATCAAATCCTCTCTCAGTTGTCTCCTCTCCAGGCTAAACAGACCAAGCTCCCCCAACCTTTCTTCATATGTCTTGGTCTCCAAACTCCTCACCATCTTTGTTGCCCTCCTCTGGATATGCTCCAGTTTGTATATATCCCTCTTCAACTGGGGTGCCCAAAACTGAACACAGTACTCCAAGTGAGGCCGAACCAGAGCAGAGTACAGCGGTACCATCACATCCCATGATCTGGACATGATACTCCATTTGATACAGCCCCAAATCCCATTTGCCTTCACAATCATGTTCACTCATTATTATCAGTAGGCATAAAGCAGGGGTGGCAGCGGCGGCCAAACTGTGGTTCTCCAAATGCCCATGGACTACAATTCCCCTGCCAGCACCGTGTGAATTGTATGGAATTGTAGTCTATGGACATCTGGAGAGCCACAGTTTGGCCATCCCTGGCATAGAGGGATATTGTGCATTACACAATCTTCTTAATATACCTAGTTGCCATTTGTGGAGACAGGGTAATGTGCATATTTTCCAGCTTTGGCAGGCATGAACTGGTGCCCTCAAAAATCTGGGTTTTCAGATCATGCATACTGAAGCAGGAAAATGCATGTGTAACCCTTTCACACAACATGGGGACTAAATGTATTGGAGGATTGTGTGATCTCCCTTACTGCTGAAAACAGCTCACATCCTTGACCTTTCATTTTCAGAGTTCCTGAGAAAGAGGGATTGTCTGTTAATACAGCTAAAGTAACATTTTTATTCTGTTTTAGCACTCAGGAATGTAAGTTTGCACATCATTAAGGTCAGAATTGTAGCCATGATTGCAGGTACAGTCTCTGTGAGATACAGGTCATTTGTAGTAACATGAATACAGGTGAAAAGCCATGGATAGAGGTCCCAATCGGCCTATCGGCACCCTTCCTCATCACGGACAGGGCCCTCCTTAGGTGCCCTTGACCAATTATTTAATCCGCTCCGCAGGAGTGGTTAAAGATGTGCAGAATTGAGCTTTGCAACATCTTGGCCATTTCTGCACGAGGAAAATGTTCCTGGACATCATCCTCGTGTTGGTGGCATATAGAGCTAGAGCTCCCTCCACATGACACTGCCAACATCCCGAGTCTGTCCAGTAGCTGGGTAACAATTTGGCCATTTTTAACTCTTTGGCCATTTTTAACTCTTGATTTCAGGAATCCAGAAAACTGGATTTGTCAAAAGTGAAATAAAATCTTCTTTTTGGTCTTTTTGGGACCAGGCAGGCAAAACACGACCCCTTTTCTGTTTTCTGGAGGTAGGGAATGAGTTGCGAAAGAGGGGGTGGGAGAGCAATTGGGCTGCCATCTCCTGATCATACAGGGGTCTGAGCACCTTGTTTTAAAGCCAGTCATTAGCACAAAATGTCTTTTTGGGCTACAGTTACCATGTTCAGGGTCTCAGAAATCCACCCAGGCAGAAATAAACTGCAGAAGAACTCAAATAAAAAAAAAAAGGGGGGGGGATGCTGTATTGTTATGGCATTTCTCCATAGCAATGGGGCAGTGTTGATTTCTATTAAAAATGCATTTGTGTTGCGGCATTACTGCACAGCAATGAGGAAGTGCCTTTTTAAAAATATTGGGGGCTGGGGAGAAAGTTTCAGTCCACAACAGATATGCTGTGCTGTGATTGGTGTCTTGCTGTGATAGACAAGCCAAGAAGTGGAGGGAGAAGTTTGTTTTGCTTTCCCTTGCAGCTACATCAGGAGGCAAAAAGCTATGACGGGGCAGAGGGAAAACACAGGAGCCCCCTGTTAGGTGGGCTGCAAACTCAAGATTTACTATCCCGTGCTTATAAGCAGGAAGCCACTCGCATTTTGCCCCTCCATGTGGAAATGGCACTTGTATATTTTACCATTGCAATCTTAAATACAGTCAAAAATTATATTACTTTTATTTACAAACTTTTCCTGGAATGGTTTGTTGAAATAAAATATTTTCAATGCTGCTTTTGTTCATATGACTCACATGTCTTGAAGTGCTTAAAGGGCAATGTATCTTTCAAAGAGTGTTCCTCACTGAGTTGGAGGAAATCCATAGTAATGTACATTGTGAGGAACTGGAATGCCCAAAGTTCATGTTACAGTGTTTTTATATGGATAAACAGACAGAAATGCATGGAATCAAGGTAGAATTGAAATGAAGTCTTTGGCTGAAAAAAACATAGCTGTTACTGTTAGTTGCTAAGATTTCAATACAATTCACTCATCTCTAAAAGGACCCAAAGCTTCACCAACCTTCTTATAGCTCCAGTGTTGGTTGCCCTTCATACCATGACAATCATAAAGTGTAACAGGACTACTGTGTGAAACAGCATCAAAGCAGAATTTCCTGGTGTGAAGAGGCTCTCCTGGACGGATGTCTTCCCTCCAACCAAAGGTAAAGAGCTAAGAAAAAATAGTCAAGCAAAACAGTCATATGTGGTCTTTGAACTGAACTACAGACCGTAAAGAAAGGAAATTATCCCACCTTTGTTTACTTTTTCATACTCCTGAAGATTCCAAACAACAAACCAACCAGTTTTGGCTTCAGTAAAATTACTAATAATTGCATAGAACCTTCATAAATAATAACAAACTCCATCTGTCCAACAATCAGAATAACATTAATTAATTAATTAATTAATTAATTATATGGCATGTGTGTAATAGATATCTGATCTATAGCCAAGGGAGCCTAAGATTGTCTGGCTGCCAGGCAAGAGAGGTTTGGAGCTGGCTTGCCATTGCCTGCCCCCGTGACATGACCTTGGTGTTCCTTGGAGGTTGCTAGGTAGGGCTGACCCTGCGTAGCTTCCAAGACCTGGTGGGATTGGGCTTGCCTGGGCTATCCAGGTTGGGTATCAGAACAATAATTGTTTTAAAAAGGAATTTAGTATACTGTTGGAAGATTGTTCAGTCATGTGAAACGACACTTTTAGTCTAAAGGAGTACAGCCTGACTATAGGTTACCATTTCAGTCAGAAATATGGCTTGGTGTTCCCAAGAAGCTGCCATCAGTTTTTCTCCCTCTCCCAAAATATTAGATCTATAGGGCATCCAGTGAAGCTGATGTCCTCCTTCAAAAGCCAAAACAGGCTTGGAAAGTTCAAATTCAAATTTTATTTTAATACAGCACTGCAGCCAGATAAAACAGATAGCGAGAAGAAACATTTCATAATAGAAAATTGCAAAAGGAAAATTGCAAAAAATTGAAAGAGCCCTATCTCCTCCTCCTCCCCTGCCTTTTTATTCACAGAAACACAGGTTGGAATACCGTGGCTGCCTAGCAACAGCCATGGAGGGAATTAGTTGCTTAAAGCTACAAGTGTTCCTTTTATCTTTCCCAGGTTTTTTTAAGCTGCCAAATTTATTTAGTTTTTTTAGATATCACATTTACCCCCGTAAACTTTGGACCTTTTTCCAGTTTATAGAAAGATCTGTCTTGCCTGTTCACAGCTTTAGTCATCCCCAGATTTAAGTATCCAAAGATATGGTTGACTTGGTTATTCGTATATAGATTACAACTAATCTCCAGATAATAGAGATCAGTTTCCTTTGAGAAAATCTCTGCTTTAAATGTCTGTCCACTCCCCAAACTTGACTTCCTCCCATCCCAGTTTCCAGGAATTCCCCAACCTTAATTCCCTTCCTTTATAGCTCACCTTTTCCATTAAAACTCAGGGCACATGACAAAATTTGAAAACAGTTCAATCAGACAGCAATCACCACCCAAACCAAAGTAGTAGGACTAGGAGATCCATTGTGGTATACTGTTTACAATGTTGGATTAGGATCTGGGACACCTGGGTTCAAATTCCCACTCCCAGAGTTGTTGGGAGGATAAAGGAAAGGAGAGGACAGTGGTGTAAGCCCCTTTGGTACTTCACTCAGTGGAAAGGCAAGTTATAAATGAAATAATAAGTAAACGATAGACCTCCAGTCCAGATAGTTTCCTAGTTCAACATTCCTTCATTAAAAGGCAGCACAGAGGAATAAAAAAACCCAGCGTCATGTGCCTTAAACTGTTTCCAATTGCTTCCCCTCTTCTGCCCTGACTTTAGGTTCCCTCAGACATAGAGAACGAGAGAGATGATTCCATGTGTGACTGACATTTTTCTTCATTCTGAGGGTGCTACACATTGCTGAGTTTCATTCAACCTTCTCCTTCAAATTGTGCTGGGATCTCTCAAGGCTATGAATTGTCAATTTAATTTGTCTCTTTTGTCATTTCTTTCTCCAAACCAGAGCCATAAAACTCACTTAAGTATCCCCTCTTCTGCAGCTCCTGATTCCATTGCAGCTCGTTAGAGGCCTTCATGTGGTAGTTTGAGCCATCACAAAAGTATATGGCGAAGGGGCTGTATCTTGCTCAGTTAGAGGTTGACTAGGATGGATCACAGAGCACATCATTTTTAAACATAATGAACAAGGACTGATGTTGTGCTTAAGGCCTTGAGAGAATTCATTTAATCTGAGAAAAACAAGGATGCTTTAAAGAAAAGAAAAAGATACAGCCCTATATTTAATGGGCATATCCTTTAGCCTCATGGCAAAGCCATCTTGGAGCAGTGTACAATGAGATAAAAACAGTAATACAATAAAATCATATAACTAATTTAAAATTATTGCAGAGAGCTATTGGCATCCTCTTAATTGCCTGTCCCTGTCCCATTTATCAGAGTGTTGTAAGGGTGGGGGACTTCTAGCTGTTCCATGCCACCTAGCCTCAATCAATGTTCAAGGGAAGAGTGCCATATTGCAAATCCTGTGGACCTCCTCTGGAAGCTCATTTCACCATATAGGGGTCAGGTCTGAAAAGGCCCTGGCTTTGGTTGAAACCAGATGGACTTATCTTGGGCCAGGGAGTCCTAGCCTGTTGGAATCAGCAGAGCATAGTACCCTTTAGGGGATATATATAGAGAGGTGGTCCCTCAGGTACATCAGGAACAGATTTCAAATGCATTTAACATAAGATGTAATTAAGAGTTAATTCGCCGTTCTACTTCTTATAGTTCTGTGAGCCTTTCTGGATAATCTATTTATAGCATGGTATTAGCGCAGCTAATAAACAGAACTTACTCATTTGGCATACAGATTTTGAGGGAGTGTTTCTGCAGCCACATTTGAGGGTTATAAAATGAAATTCCTTCCTCAGCTACTGCTTCCATTATTATCTAAGAGCACAGTTAACAAAAATTAACTGAAATGCTTTTATATAATCCGTGTGGCACCTCAAAATGGGAAAGAGAGAAGGATTCTGCCATCCCCTCTCTGGACAACCATTTTTTATTACATACCCTAACTAACATGTCTTCCTGACGCTGCATCATGCAGTTATTTTGACCCAGGATTCGTTTTCTGAATGTTGTGGCAATTTTGCCTAATTTTGTTATTAGCACATGAGAAGTCAGCTGAAGATAGCACCTGTAGCAAACTGGGCAGCAACACCTCCTCTGTTCCCACTTCACTCTTGCATGATTTCTTTAGCAATGAAACTAAAGTACAGCTATATGGAGAACTGATAGGCTAACTTATATTGACAGAGCAGGATTTGAGTACGGATGACACAGAGCTTCTGTAGATGCCGTGAGGCTGCCGATGGCCATGAGTTCCCAAGATGCACTTCCTCATACATGGATGAGCAGCATATGATTGACAAATACTTTGAAGGCAAATGGCTGAATGCTGACTTCACATGTCAACTAATGATTTTTCATGTTAAAATGTGGTGGTGGGGGGGCTGCATCCCAGGGGAGAATGTGTTTGCCCACTGAAGACAGGGTGAAATACTTGCTCATGTGACTGATGCAGGAAGCTTTAGTGCCAAGCATGGTAACATTATCTAGAATTTGGAAATTGACTTCTGGAACGACAGTCATTTGGAGAATACAGTAAAGTGAAATCGCAGTCCAGAAGAGAAACAAGTGAGCAGGTCCAGAAACATTAACATTCCCACCGTGCTTTTATCCTTGGAAATGTTTTCCAAAACCAAAGTACTAGGTTAGCCTCCAAAACTGAAACAGCTGAACATCCTGCAAAACTCAATTTACATTTTTAAAATCTCTTCTCAGAAGTGATAAACTTATTTTTGAGGTTACCATAAGCATTATTTTAAGACAAGTAGGAATACTGATTTGTATTGCTTCTACTGATTTGCATTGCTTCTATCCGGCATAGTTTGAGTTAAGAAAAATAAAGTAGACTATAATACTCAAACTTGAAATTAATTTTCTACTAATTTGAATTGTAAAGTGATTATTTTGTCCACTCTCCTCATCCATCCCACATCCTGCTTTAATCTTGGATAAGCTGTCTATCCTTAAAGGCTTTGGAGATTGAAAATAAATATTCTGTAGTTAAAAATCTGCAGTTAAAAATCCATTAAATTCTCTATCTTGTTCTGGTCCAGCATGGAGGTCTGCTTGTCTAGTGCTGCTCTCTGCTGACTGTTATCAGAACTACATAATTCTAATGGCCACTGTTGAACCAAGATGCCAATCCCACAGTGGTTCTGACAAGACAAAACAGCTGCTGTGTCTGGAAATAACTGCAACAAGCCTGAAATATAATTTCATTTCTGTGTGTAACAGTAATAAAAACAAGGATTTATACATTCCTTTTGTCAGACTTCTAGTTTTTACCAAATGTGTTTCTTGGAGAGAGATGGATTGCATATATAAAGAGTAAGTAGGAGGGAAAAGAGTCATGTGACTGGCAAAATACCTGCTCGTGTGACCATGTCCGTTCCGAGCCATCTTTCACACAGACATCCAACCTGAGTTCAGTTCCTGTGCCTCCATGCTTACTGTCCACACAGAGATTTGCCGCCACATTTCGAATCTGTCAAATGAATTAGCCCCATAATTATTTTTATATATATTTATAATCTGGTTTTCTCCCCAATGGGAATGAAGAACATCTTACAACATCATTCTGCCCCCTCCATTTTATCTTTACAAAAATGCCCTGTCAGGTAGGTTAGGCCAAGAGAGAGTGACTGGCCATGACCAGCCTACAAGTTTTGTGGCAAAGTAAAGATCCAAACCTAGCTCTTACAAATCTTTCTCCAATGCTCTAGCCAGTACAAGTGATGCATTATCGGACAACTTAGAATAAGCTTGGTGTAGTGGTTAGGAGCACAGACTTCCAATCTGGCGAGCCAGGTTTGATTCTGCGCTCCCCTGCCACATGCAACCTGCTGGGTGACCTTGGGCTCGCCATAGCACTGATAAAGCTGTTCTGACCGAGCGGAAATATCAGGGCTCTTTCAGCTGCACCTCCCTCACAGGGTGTCTGTTGTGGGGAGCGGTAAGGAAAGGTGATTGTAAGCCTCTTTGAGACTCTTGGTAGAGAAATATGGCATATAAGAAGCAACTAAACTTCTTCATAATGCTGATTTTGTTCTGGCCACCAGCAGCAACACATTTAAATGTTTCACTTTGATTAGTTGGAATAACAAATCTGCTCATCACCCAGTACTTTCTAGCACCAAAATCTTGATCATGCTCTCAGCTTTCGTGACTGAAGATTTAAAATGGCTGTGGCTTGAAATACAGTCCGTTGGATCTAATGGTTCCCTTCTGCTAAACCAAGAATCTTTCAACAGAAGAGGTATTTTGCTTTATGTATCAAAGGAGAGCTGTTGGATCCAATTACTCCTCACGTTAGGTTTTAAAGTCATAAGTGCACCCTTTCAAACTCTAAAACCAATGAACACATCTAGCTGAGATATAAAAATGAGTATGGTATTTTTGGCATAGGGTCCTCCAAATACCAGGATGATTGACAAGCCCACCCTAGCCTTCCAAGACCGTGCCTCTCTAGCTGGCATTGCACGGGTCATTCTGTCCTTTATATATTCATTTGAAATGAAATGTGTGGCTTGACATTCTGTCTTTATGGGATACCAAGCTACCTAACATTTTAAAGTTATAAAAACATAGACCTGAATAAGAGTCTTGAGTCAATATCCTTGGGCTTGTATTTTTTTCTTCATGTCCCCTTCCAGAAGGTTTTGGGACAAACTGCCAGATGAGGTGGACAAACTGCCAGATGGAGCTGTAGGATTTTTTCCATTTCATCTAGAACTTGTGGAACATATTGTCATTCTGTTGTTCCATCTGCCCTTATTTTTAGACAGGACAGTGACCCCTGAATAATGTATATGGAAATGGGGCATGAGAAACAGGCAAGAAGAGATGCATCTAGGAGAAGCGCTTACACTTCCTGAATGTGCCGTATTTATTCAAAAGGAAGGCACGTCTGAATGCAAGATGAAAAAGCATTATATACAGAAATATATTTATTACTGGGCATAACTGTAACTTGTATGTAGATGTCTGCTGACCCCCTTCTTTTTTGATGGGACACGTGGAAAAAAGAGTTTGTATTTGTGTAAGGGGCCTAAGAGCAGAGACAGTTCATTGCAAGCAACCTAAGTTCTGTTTTTAAGCAATGATCAGATCATGAGCTAGTTAATCGTAATGAAGAATTCATGAACATTTTTATCCCTGATTGTTGTCAATTGAAAAACAAGCTTATGTGGTATTAAAAAGAATACCATGCATCTGTTCAGTCTAGTGGTATGCAGGCGTGGCAAACACTAGCTGGAGCTTCTCAAGCAGTGGCTAAAATATGTAGTAAATCAAGTCAGAAATTCTGCCCACTTGAACCATCTATTCAAATAATGTATTGTCCTTGAGTATCAAAGTTGGTGCCCTGATTCACTCGTCAGGGTCACTGCAGTGCAATCAAAGAAAGCTTCCATTCCCTACCAATGCACATAATGCCTTTCGCATTACAAATCCCTAGTGACTTGAATGCACAAGTGTCTGTGTTGCAATACGAAGCTTTTCAAGGGTGCAAAATACACAAGAAGGAAGGTCATTCTCGCCCTCTACATGTAAAGCAGAACAGAGACTGACAGATACAATTAAGAGAGCAGTATGTATTCCGGGCATCAGCATTTATAGACTGAATGTCTATCAAGGCACTTTTAAAGTTGATATCTAATAATCTTTTTAAAAAACGCCACATATGTGTGAGGTTCTTCATGCAAACTGTTAACAGGGAGAAGGCACAGAAATGAACTAAGGAGGGACTGAGATCTGTAGCATGGACAAAACATGGAAATCTTCAATTGGTGGGAATGTGAGCGACACAGAGGTTGTGAAACATTCAGGAATCATTTTAAAACATCATTTACCAAGTAAGGGGGACTTCTTTAGTGGAAGAAGTAGCCCACATAGGACAGAATCCAAACATGGAAACTAACTCATTTTTCTTATGCAAAAAGGGTGCCCAGTTCCACATATTTTCTATAGCATTAATAGAACTTTTATATGTTACGAGCCAGATGTGCTGGGAACAGCGGAATATAAATTTGAACAACAATAATAATTTAAAAAATGCTCAATTTACTCCTGATTTTCTTGGGAGCCAATCCAAAAGCACTGAAATCAGGTTGGGTAGGGTTCTTCTACAGATATGCCCACTCTGTGCATTTTTACAGTTGTGGGGTTAGTTTATTTTCTTCTGCACATGGCTTAAATAATAAGGATTTTTCAAGGGGAGCATGCTGTCATCATCACAGTATTAATGGTGGTATTACAGCATCTTCCCAATTCATTTTAAATGGCCCCAAAACATTGATACTACATCCATGTAGTAGCTTAATGCTTTCATTTAAAAAGCGTCATTGTACCCCCTCCCACTCCCCCTCCCAGAGATATAAGGGAAAAGGCACATATTTGGCTATATATATCTGGCTAAGGACAAAGCCAGAAATTTACTTTTAAAAATGAAAACTGCAAACTGAGAGAATCTGCTTAAGCTATCATTACAGAACTACAGCAATATATCTATATTTTAGGCACTTTTAAACGAAGACATGAAATCACTCATCTTTGGCGGTGGAGGGAAAGTAGTTTAACAATGATGCCTGTGCAATCACTGAAAAGTGGACTGGAGGTGGGTGGGGCCCCAATCAAAACATTACACACTAGGAAAAGGCTGACTCAAAATTGGCTTCCAAAAAAACATCAGGGGAAAAGTGGTCTTGAAAGATCTGGGGTGGGGGGAGCAGGTGAGGAACAAAGTGAACACTAAAGGCAGAAATTGCATGCGGAAATCAAGATAAATTGAAGCAGATGAAAACCCCCATGTGGAAAAGCTCTGAAAGAGAATTCAGACAGCCCTCTCACATAACCACTACGTGACAGGATGAACATTCAAGTATGCAACTATATTCCACTTGTGCAAAACTGTCAATTGCACATTCAGCTTTCCAAGCTTAAGTAAATTGTCCATAAGAGCAGTGTGGAGAACGGCAATGGCTGGATGAGAGGGACCAGTCTGAGTAATGGCCAGGATGCTGTGCTGCATGCGGCTTATTATTTTGCTTTTACATTTTGTTTATTTTTTCTTTACGCTGTACTTTTCTCCCTTAGGGAGACCCAAAGCAGCTTGCCACATTGTCCTCACACCAAAGCAGGGATTTGAGCCTGGCTGGGAATGGAGAAATGGGGGCTCTGTGGAGCCTGCTCACTTTTCCTGTGCCCACTTGGGGGTGGAATATACACCATTAAAAAAAAATGAAAGGAGTGATTCTCATTCATAAGTAAGATGGGTAGCAATGAAATGAATGCAAGCCATCTGCCATACCATTTAATTCATCTCCAGTGATGAAAGGGCAAAACAGGAGACTAGATGGACCATGTATCCTCCCAGCAAAGCACGGCTAGAATCACAAAGTGACCAAATGCTGCAGGACAAATTTGGCAGTTTTCAAACCTCATTTCAGTCTTTACAAGAATATGGACTATCAAGGAATTGCTAATTTGTTCCAGAGGGGTTTGCAAGAAGAGAAATGAAATTTCATTTGCTGTTTACATATTTAGTACTCAATTTTTTTTGAAAAACTGCTCTCAACCTAGCACAAGCAGTGAGTTTCATATCTATCCTCTTCAAGAGAAAATGGGGAATGGTCTGAATGACAGCCCAGATGGACACGTAACAGATTCCTAATGCTCACATTGACTGAGAGTGTTTTAGAGAAGCTGCAAACAGGACATATATTTCCTCTATTTTCAGTTAACTTTTTAAAAATCTACTGACTTTCAAATGCTCATCAACATCAAAGATCGTTCATGAATCATTAAGTGAAAAACTCCAATCACAATATTGGACTGAAACCAAAGGCATTTGAAAGCAGCATGTGAGAAAGAGTGGCTGCTTGTGTGTGTGTGTGTGTGTGTAAATCTCACACTTGACTGTAATTTAGGCTGTGCTAAGAGAGTCACATTTTCAGACACATTCTCCCCTTCCGTTCTTAAGACAGTTCTTCATTGGAAAGGCAATCATCCATTGGGTGGAATGGAAAGGAATAGACGAGCCTTACTGCAGAGGAAGAACTTCATTGCCCTCTTACATAGTTTCTTTAAATGGAGAATATGTGCAGAATGTCGTTTAAAAAAAAAAGCAGGAATTTTCATGGTATGCCAGATGTCAAAGCCTGCTGTTGCCTGTTTCACAAGACAAGTCCTGCTGCATCCACTCAAAGGTCTGTCTAGTCCAGCATCCTGTTTCTCACTGAGGCAATTAGAGACTTCTGATCACCTTCCAAAGCCCATAAAATCTCATGATAGGTGTAGCCTCCAGCTTCACATGGTTGGGGAACAACACAAGGACTTTGGATCTGTGCTTCTTGGATGCACATCAGTTCTTTTCTGCTTGCATAAATAAAGATTGATTGATTGATTGACTGACTGAATGGCACTCATAAACTGTCCCATGGAGCTGCTATTGGCTCCATTAAACAAACTGCATTACTTGCACATTGCAGTGGCCAAGGGTTTGTGGATGCAAAAATCGGGGGTTAAAGCAGTGTTTCCATGAGTGCTTTGGTCCCAAAAAGAAATGAACCAGTATGCATCTGGGAAGGCCAAAACTCCCAGCTTGGTGTAGTGGTTAGGAGTGCGGACTTCTATTCTGGCAAGCTGAGTTTGATTCTGCACTCCCTCACATGCAGCCAGCAGGGTGACCTTGGGCTCACCACAGCACTGATAAAGCTGTTCTGACTGAGCAGTAATATCAGGGCTCTCTCAGCCTCACCTACTTCACGGGGTGTCTGTTGTGGGGAGAAGAAACAGAAGGCGATTGTAAACTACATTGAGACTCCTTCTGGTAGAGAATAGTGGCATATAAGAACCAACTCCTCTTCTTTTTCATTGCACATATTATACAAGGTCCTTTTGTTATTCACCAACAAACACAAAGACAGTAGGAGCTGTAGTCTGGAGAGGGGAAGAAGCAATCACCTGTCATGTGTTTTTGTGCCTATGGACTAAGGTCATTCTTTAATCAGCATGCATTTTCCCCTTCAGGTATTTGAATTATTTAATAAACAAAATATATTGAATGAGCAAACTGAAATTGAAAATTCTGGTTTGCTTCCATTTGGATTTGAGAATCTAAGCAGCTGAGCACATATGCCTCCCGTAGCATTTCTCCCAGAAATCATTCTGGGATATGTAATAAGGAGAGGAAATAGATAACCTGTATTCAGAAAACAGTTTCTGTGATGACTACATCTCTCCAAAATGGCACTTTGAGCAAAGAAATTTCTTCCTGGCTCCAGTTCTGAATCATATTTTATATTTCTCTGGGAGCTACCAGGTGGGGAAAAGCTAGCAGGCTGAATGCATGGACTGACCTCATATTTACAATCTCACTTTGTTTTTCTAAAGATGGTGTTTCAAATGAAAAAGTGACTTAAAAAAATCGTTAGTCAATACTGATTGGTGTAAAACTGCAAGAGAACTAAATATTTTAAAAGTAGAAGCTCACTGGAATAACATCTCTATTTTTAAACATATCTTTGTGCAAATCTGGGCAAAAGGTGGCGGTGGTGCGGGGAAGCTGCCTAGAAACCAAGTCATCACTCGGGCTCAAAATTCCTTTCCATTTTTGTTCAGATGCCAGAGGGGGCACAATGTATGCAGTCTATCTATGGCACTCTCCAAAATCACCGAGGCCTAGAAATAAGCATCTGCACATTTGGAAAGGTGTCTTTACTGAGCATGCAGTGTGTCTCCAGAGTGCATAAGATAATGATAATGGAGGCTCCATATTTCAGGAACAACAGTCCCTCTTCTGACGGTTGCTTCGTAGGTGGTTACAGTTGCTACCAGCTCCTAATGACCCACTAGCCATAGAAGTCAGAAGTAATTTTGTGAAAGCTTTATCATAACAGCAGCAGCCTTGCTGGAAATGCAGCACTGCCCATAAAGAAGGGACCATGCTGTTAAACTGAATTGTGTTCAAGGCATTTTCCTCACCTCTCCCCAGGAAGCAGGAGGGGGCTCCACTGGCGGAAAGTATTTCGGGACATCCCAAGCCACTGCAGCCATGAACCACTTGAAGTCTTTGCACTTCAGGTGCTTTCGAAGCTCCTTCTGGGCTGAGATGTCACCGGTGGAGAGATGTCTGTACTCTGGCCGCCTCTGGTAAACGTACTCGGCAAACTCGTCCATCCACGTTTCTGCCACGCGCTTCAGGTTCTGAGCAGCAGAAAGTAGCAGTCAGTCAACTCTTGACACTTAGCCAGATTTTACCATTGGCACCCATGGAAAATTACAACATGCCATTTCCTTATCCAGTTTTGGATGGTTGTGCATTAAGCAACGAAAGCCTCTCA
This sequence comes from Paroedura picta, assembly GCF_049243985.1. Lineage (NCBI taxonomy): Eukaryota > Metazoa > Chordata > Lepidosauria > Squamata > Gekkonidae > Paroedura > Paroedura picta. The sequence continues at coordinate 42,445,700 of NC_135378.1, forward strand.
CATTTAAATGTGATCAGAAGCCTGATAAAAATCAGACTGATGGCTTCATTCTCCTTTTTTAAACACTTTGCTGCAATTACTGAAAGGGATTTAATTAACTAGATACAGTAAAGACCTGGTTAATTATCTCAATGGGATCTTGCTGCAAAGATCTCTCAATTTTTACTTGATTTTATGAGTCGATATTCCACATAGCTTCTGTTCCGAAACACTTTGTGTTTAAGATCTGTTTATTAAATAAAGTGGCATAGTCTTTTGTTCCACATGATGCCTTTCATTTAAAGCCTAAATATCCCTGATACTGCAAAGAGTATTTGTAGAACAAGACTCTATTTTGCATCTCCATTAGAACGTAACTCACTAGTCATTATCCTCATATGAGATTTTGCTTGTTCTGTGCTGGAATGCAATACACAATACTTCATGTGTCGAAGTTTTGACGGTTAGATATAAAATGTTCCTTTTTCATTTCTCCCTGTAGCAATCAGAATGTCTTAGGTCCTTTTAATATGGACTCTTTAATGCTGCTTGTCTTCTGAAAGCAAAGGTTTTGCACACCTTGAGAATAAAGTGACACAAGACCAAACTCCATCAGATCAAAGGGTTTTGGAAAACCTGGATTAAGTCTTCATTAACTGTGGGAAGATAGCATCTTAACCCTTAGAAAAAAATCAATTTGGCTCCAGAAGCCAAAGTGGGTTAAAGGGGAAATAGGATGGGAAAGACACTTGGAAAGGCCATGCCAGGACAAAGACTTGTGCAATTCTCCTATGATTGGAATGGATGACTGAATGAAGCTGGAAGGGAATGTCTGATCTCTCCCCACAGCCTTTTTGAGTCATCTCAAGCATGATATAAACAACAACTAATAAGAAGTAACTGAAGATTGGCCTTTATTCTATTTCCTCCATTATAAGGGGAGGATCCCCCCCCCGCCCTTTCATTTGGCTGTCAGAAGGGGGGAAACAAGACCATTTGGCAGAAAACTGGCCAATTCAATACCCTCCAACTCTTACAATGCAGACATAGGACTTCTGATTATGGCCACAATTTCATTCTTGCCTTTCAGCATTTGCAAACATATATGCATGTGTGTTTGAAGCACTTGTGCAGTATGTCCATATTTCCAGGGGAGGCATGTGAAAACATAATGTACCCCATTTCTCTGAAACATGCCGCCCAGTTAGATATCCTTGCCCCTCTTTGATTCCTTCCCTGTCAACCTCCTTTAACCCATTCTCTCCCCTGCATTCCCCTTCTTCTCCATATCATATGACATCCAAGTCAAATGGCACTACAAATAGCATCTCCTCCTTCTGAACACGATTTTGGCTCCTTCACAGTCCCTACTTCATCTCACTAGAAACTTAGTTCTTTATTTTTATACAACAACAACAACAAGCCTAAAAATACAATATAAGAAGGGAAAGTGCAAAAGGATCCACTGCTAGTGAGAACAAAGGGAAAGATCATGCTTTAGACATAATACATTCACGATTTCTCATGGCAAGATGTAAAAACTTTGCTACTGGTTCAAGGGGATATTCTTTAAACAGCATGTTTACAAGGAAATGCAAATTCAACTTGAATCAATACAATGAGAAAACCTAATAAGAGCATCTAATTCCTCCCCTTCTGCCATCTCCTTATTAGATGTTAAGGTGATCTAAGAAACAAGGGATTTTCAGATTCAGCACTAATTCTCTCACTTCCATTATCCAGTTATTACTACCACTGAATAATTAAATCATTTTAAATAAACAGATGAGATGCTATGGTAATTTAAGCATACCAAAGTGTGTGCCCATGAATTGGAAATTTCTGTGTTTCGTGGAGGGTTAAGCACAAGTCATTCACAGTTTCTCCTGAAGGCTGTTTTTCAACTGAGCTGTGGTTTGCAGCCTTGGACACAGTGTGGGCTGTCAACTATACGCTATAGAGCTCTGTAAGTACATGCTATGATCCCTTTCCATAGAATTCCACTCCATGCTTTGCCCTCTACTATTTCTCTTGTAACCTGAGGAAATTAGACCGGCCCCAACTATATCAAAAGCATTTTTCAGCACCAGCTCCATTCCCCTGGAATGACCTTCCTGAGGCTGTGCTTAATATTTTTCAGACTTTGGTTTATTGGTAGGGTTACTTGGGGTAGGGTAGGGTTTTCAGTGTTATACTGGGAGGGCCAACCCCAGACATGTTTATCATGTAGTCCTCTTAGTCACCATAGGCAGAAACGTAGTACACAAATATTTTATTAACTGAAATATCGAGCAATGTAAATCCTTCTTCCGTGCACAAAGCAGCATTGATAGGTCGCAGTTTCCTGTGGTACATGGACACTCTTAAGAGTAAAGCCTATTTATTTTAAACATTTATATCTCACTTCTTAAATGCACTCAAATAGTGTCATGAGATAAGATGCCACCATGAAACAAACTTAATAATGGTTAAAATATAACTCATTCCAAAGAAAGGATCAAGAAATAACACCCATACTTTTCATGGTGATTTCAACCCTTTTCATGTGAGGTTTATACCTAGGAGTAAGGGCCAATTTACATATTCAGCAAAACTGGGCTACATCATGGCTGTTGGGGGAATCGTATTTCTGAGTTTTCAGCCAGGGGTGGGGGTGGGGAAAGCACTTGCCTGCATATAGAAAGCTAGCATATCAAGCACAAATATATACTCCAAGTATCCCCCCTGAAGAGCACTCTGCTCCACTAGTGCCAACATGCTGGTGATCCCCGGCTCCAGAGAAATGCACCTGGCCTCAACCAGAACCTGGGGAAATAAGTTGTCAGTTCAGATCTGGGCCCCTTCAGAACTGTCAAAGTTCAGAAGGGCTTGTAAAACTGGGCATATGATTGAGGCTAAGGCTAAGCACTTACTGACATCTGAATGGGCCCCCTGCCACCCCACTGTCTACATGCCCCGCCAGCCTGGTGTAGTGTTAAGAGTGTGGACTTCTAATCTGGTGAGCTGGGTTTGATTCCACACTCCCCCACATGCAACCTTGGGATTGTCACAGAACTGATAGAGCTGTTCTGACCGAGCCATAATTTCAGGATCTGTCTGTTGTAGGGAGAAGAAAGGGAAGGCGAATGTAAGCCACTTTGAGACTCCTTCTGGTAGAGAAAAGTGGCATGTAAGAACCAACTCTTCTTTTCCATCTAAGCCTGGGTGGAATTTTGATTCATCTGTCCCCAGCTTTTAGCGACATAGCATGTTTTGTTGGGGGTTTGTTTTTAATATTGTTTTAAATGGATTGTTTTATCTTGTATTAAGTTTTAGAAATAAAAATACAAGAACAAGAACAAGCCAACGTTTTTATAATGGATGTGTTGATATTCTACATATAGTGTTTGTTAATTTAAAAAAGCATTCAAAAACACAAATTCCCACTTGTGGTGTGAAGAAGTCTATACCTAGAAATACTTTAGCTATGAATTAATGGAATCAGTAGCTCATTCTAATCAGCAAGACCATTCACATATTCTGAAACCAGAAGATGGTGTTACTCAATCATTTTCTCTGTTCTCACTAGATGAAAACTGTGTTGTCACAGACACTTCTTCATCCTCATCCTCCATACTAATTCTGTCAGTGGGGATATTCTAACAATGAGGCGAGACATCATAAACCCTCCCTTTCAAAATGCCATTTGCAGCCCTTGTAATATTTCTTTTATAGAACAGTGGTTACAAAACACTGAGAGACATCTTCTGCAGATGGAAAGCAATATCAATCTCAAAATCTGTATTATAAGATAATATTTCACATTCCTCTCCTGTTCGGCTTCCAGTGTTCATTTAGAAGCTGTTCCCCTGAATTGTATAAATTTGCTTTGCATCAGGCATCTGAACAAAGCTAGATGTCTCAAAGCCAATAAAACATATCCAAATACAAAGGCTGTGAGATACAGAACAAATGAAGCAGATTTCAGCTAGTATAGCAATACAGGTACTACCTACTTTGTCTCCAGCACAGAAAAACATTTAATGCTTTCAGGAATTGTATGAGTGCAATTAGAAATGAGAACTCTGAAGTCCTTATTCCTAGATGACTTATGACTCACATCCAGCTGTTGCAGTTTTATAGGCAACAATACCACTTGATGCTTCTCCGAAATTTTCCAGCTATTAGATTTCAATAGGTAGGATACAGGAAGACATGGGACCAAAAGTGGGGAAAAGGAATGATATTCATTTGCACATCTGTTTCAGATCATTGTACCACAGAATTCTTCACGATCATGTGACAATTCCATTGGGCCTAGCTGCAAACAAATGCCTATAGCAGACCGGTCCTCTTGAACACATTAGACAGAAAATCCAAAATGAATTGTGCTGTATGATTGTGTAATCTTCCAGTCTTTTATAGTTCCAGTATCTGATGTACAGCTATCATTTGACATTGATCTAGTATGTATTCTGTACAGCAGCGGTCCCCAACCTTTTTATCACTGGGGACCGGTCAACGCTTGACAATTTTCCTGAGGCCCGGGGGTGGGGGTAGTCTTTTGCTGCCTGAGCCCCTGCTCCACTTGCTTTCCTGCCGGTGCCCCTGACTTCCCTCCGCCTGCTGGGGGGCGCTGCCAGCAGCAGCTGAGCAGTGCCACGCTGAGGGGGAGCCCCAGCCATGGCAGCCACTGGAAAGCACCAAAAGTGAGCCGGCGGCAGAGTGGCAGGGCAGTCCCCGAGGCAGCAGCTGGGGAGGAGGAGGAGCTGCTGCCCGGTACTGACTGATCCACAGACCGGTACTGGTCTGGGGTTGGGGACCGCTGCTTTACAGAATACAGCAATGTGTATACCTCATCAGTAGAGCCCACATTCTATATAAGGGTCAAACTGAGCACTGGGAGCAGTTGGGGACTGACCACTGAGTCCTGCTTATAGGAGAACTGCATGGCAAAGTAAAACTAGAAGAGGAATTCCTGAGGAAATGAGACCTGACAAAGAGGAGGAAAGCAGGGGCCAAGTAGAAGAGAGGATCGACATGAGATCTAATACTTATATTCGAAGCTCAGTTATATGTATTTGGATGCCATAATGCATATACAATTCACTGAAGCACATCAAGAAGCAATCATGTTAGCGAATGAATCAATTCCCAACACCTGCCAGTCCAAAACATGAACGGTAAAGATTGCATGGGCTAATGTGGGGTAAGTGGGCTACATATGTCAGTATGTTTTCATATTTTAATTTTGCTCTGCTTCCTCCTGCTTCTTTAGCAAAGCTGTGCTTAATACCACTTGCCAAACAAAGAGCAATTTACAAGGTATGCAGTTTTGTCTTCGATGACTGATCTGAAGGAAGCAAAATTGTGCTGAATTTTTATTACGCCTAATTTTCCTTCCTTTGTGATTTAGAGATCTGTCTACTCATCACTTGTCATTTACTTTATAGAACATATTTGCAAGAGGGTGGCTTGATGTTCCCAAGACATCATTCATAATGTACAATCTGCCTGAAAGGGAAAGCGGGGGAAGTAATAAAGTTATAACAATTTGTGCAGGGTAGGCAGATGGGTAGTCACTGAGATGTGATGTGACACACATATGTTTGCATATCTGGCAAAATAGGTTAGTTGATTGCTGTTGGGGGGCATATAGCTGAAGGCAGCCATATGATGGCTGTCAACAGCACCAGACAAGATGTGGGGGCCCTGACTATATGAACAGAGAACTCTACATGGGGTACAGGTATGCAGTGCCTACAATTTACATTAGGGTGGCATTTTGGAAAAAAGGCTTTGACACACACCGTGATCCAATATGCCTACTGTTCATGGGAAAATCATACCGTTGACATCTCCATGCAATCTAGCTGAGTTATGAAACTTCTCCTGGTGTCTCAAGAGGAATCACCTGGGGGCTGTTGGCCGTACATTTCCTTGCTTCCTACTTACTTGTTTCACATGATTCCCCCAGCTTAAATGCTCACTAATTTTCATTTAGCTTTCTTTGCTAATTAATAAGTAATAATAAGTAATTATGTGTATCAATAAATAAGAGAGACTTTCCTTACAGTTATGAACAAAAGACTAAAGGACATGTTGCACTGAAATACAAATATGTGGCTGCTTCCAAAGACTGGAAGAAGAAAAGTGATAAGTGGGGAAACAGCTTAATCTTTTCCTCACCTTCTATTTTCCTTGGCAAAGATCAAATAAGAAGTGAAGTTGGGAAGTAGCGGGGTCAGAGATTATCTGCATGACATCACCAAAGAGTGGGCAGAAGGTGAGCCAAGCATCATGAGCTGAGCTGAAAAGTGAGAGAAGCTGGTTGGTGGACCTGATCCAGGACAGCAAAGTGGATATAGAATCATACAAAATAAACTTCAAATTTTGATAAGTAGTGAGATGGGATGGGGCAGGCATGGGCTGAAGCTGACTACATTTGGATGGGGGGGGGGGATGATCTACACTGAAAGGAGAGGGCAGTAAGAGCCGCATCATAAAGAGGAGACAGGGGGCAATTGTTTTCTGGGTGAGGAATAGAAGACAGAGAGCAGAAGAAAGATGAGCAGAGGCAACAAATGGGATAAAATTGGGACAGAGAGTACAGATGAGTGATAGCAGCCATTGGCAGACTGACAGCTGGAGGAATGGGAATAAACTGGGAGTCCCAGGATTAAGACTCAGGGACAGATGGGAAGATTTTTCCTGGCACAGCAAAAAGAATCATAACATATATTGCAGCTGATCTATTGGAACCTGTGAGCCTCTTCCTCCAGTACGGTAGTAACCCCCAGAGAGCATGAGACCACAGAGGAAACAGCTGAGACTGGCTTCTAGCTGTCTTCTTTTTGCCTGTTCTATGTGGATTTCCAGGTCTCAAAATGGTCCAATTTTTAAATCTTTTTAACTCTGCTGGGCCACTGTTAAGGTAGCTGGGCTGCTCCTTCTCTGTCTTCAAGCATGCTTTTATTAAAGTTTAAATTACAGTCACACACTCTCCTCATGTGGCAATGCCTCATCATTTTGGGAGAATGCTGTGATTGTTTTAAAATGTAAAACCAGCACATCTGAACTGACACATCCCCTCTCCCACTGCCCCACCACTGGGACTACTTCCATCTATATGATCCTGGTACTGGGCTGGGACAACGTGAGCAAGAGGAGAGAGGGGTTAATCAGGCTCAAAAAATTAGATGCTTCATGGGAAGCTTCAGTAGAAAGTCAGAAGGGTATAAACAAAATGCGCTACTGCAAAAAAAGATATCATGAGGGAAAGGACTCTTCTTCTGATGCCCCCATTCGTTCTGTCAGCTGTGCAGTAGTGGAGTGATAACAGCTGAGGTCAAGCAGCAGCAGCTGGTGCTGGCATTTAAGAGCCAAAGATAACAAAGGTCCCTTTCTGTTGCAGGCTAAAACAAAAGATCCCTTTCCCCTTTGGGATGATAGCTTGGGAACAGATTGAACTGCAGGTTTGTATTGCACATATTTTATAAAAGCAAACTTATGAGATCACTTCTGTAACTCAGCCTCCTTAGCATGGCAGTTAGCTTAGGAGATGAAGCATGGAGGGACTGGCCAGTCACTCTAATGAATTTCAGGTTCTCAAATGGAGACTGAACTTGCTGATTTAGGAGGGTTTCCTGCTTACTCCCATGCAGATCATGGCAATCTGTGCCACTGGCGAGTGAGTTGCATGGATATGTCTGTGAGTTGAAAGAATAATGTCAGAGGCATGGATGCCTTCCACTAAGTCACTAACCTGAAGACTTGGAGCGCAATATTAAACAAACTTACTCTGAGTAAGTACATGCTTGGGAATATGGTGCATGTTTGCTTTAAGAAACAGGCCTGTATCTGCAGCACACTGCTTATCTCACTTTGCCACGCTCACTCTACAACTCCAGTGGTTTAGAGAGATGTCCACTGAATCCTGTAGTGCAGCTTCCAGAAAAAGAAATCTGAGTATGCCTGTTCTTCATGCTAGAAGGCATTTGATTTTTCCAAAGCTAAACATGCTGGATTTAGGCCATTTTAACAAATCTAGTTGCAAATTATGTTTGTCCCCCAAAGCTTTTCTTCTACAAAAACAGTGTCAGATCATTTGGTACTCAGAAATATGGAGAAAGTGTAGTGCAGCTGTCATTTTTCAAATAGTACCGGGCCATGGCGGGGGGGGGGAGGTGTGGGTCTGCGTCTGCACATTTGCGGGTGCCGGCATCCATACCTCCCCTTTGCAGCGTGCTCCCGGCGCAGCGAATGCCGCGCTGCAGGGGGGAAGAGGGAGGCACACCTGCTGGTTTGCTGGCCATGGCGCACCGGTGCCTCCCCCCTGATCCCCAGCCTGAAAAAGGTTGGGGACTACTGTTCTAGAGGACCATGAGCAAGATGCCCTCAAGTTGGCCCACCACTTGGTGCACTGCTCTCTTGCATGTACAAACATGCACACTCACACTCCATCAGCAGGAGGCCAATCTCTCCTTACAGCCCCTTTGGGGTTGATAAGTTTAAAAGGCATCTTAAAGAGTTCTGCTCCAGGAACATGAAATCAGAGATTCTTCCAGAGATGCTAACTTTCAGGTGGGACCAGGGTAGTTCTCAGAATTAGTTAATTTCCAGACTACAGAGATCTGTTCTCCTGAGGAAAATGGATGCTTTGGAGGGTGGACTCAATGACATGGTACCCCACTGAGGTTCCCGTCCCCCTGACTCTATCCCTACATTTTCAGTAGTTTCCCAACCTGGATCTGGCAACTCTACCCTCCATCCCCCACCAGTGGACAGGAGGGACCTGACAACCCTATTCCTATGGTAGAAGATGAGACAAATATTATAGGCTTCAGCTAGACCCTGGCAGATATTACACCATGATGACCTTTAATGCTGGCTCTGCTTGTGCCTAAAAACAAAGTATCGGACATATAGTGTCAACAGCTTACAGTTGAATATTTTACTTACTCTTGCTAAGCTGGTTCCAGATGGGACCTTGTAAGGGACATACTTCCTATAGATGTGCCCAACTCTTGAACATGGAACATCAAACATGCCACCTCCACACATCCAGACCTGAGGCAGAAAAAAGAAGGAAGAGAAGAGACTGACCATCAAGAAAAGCTATTTTTTTGGAAAGGCCCATGAGAAACCAACAGCTGAAAAGAAAGAAAAGCATATGAAAAATTTATGCCATTCTGTGCCTACTCCTCTTAGAATGGCTCTGACTGGGAAAAGCAAGTCGTTGTTTTGAAGGATAAGATGGCTCATAAAAATAAGTATCTTAAAAAAAAGTTTGCTAAATAAATGGAAAGGCCATAATTAATACAACTATCATGTTTGCTTTATACAAAACAAATGCAAGGCCTTGCTCCATGAATTTCTAAGGCAAAAAGAACTATGGAGAGCCTCCTGACAAAGCGTTTGCACTTCCTTGCAGATTAGTGTAACATCTTTTGTACTTTACAAGTAATACAAATGTCATGGCCTATGCTTATGGCTCTTATGGAAGTAAATATTGTTAGGTGCGAAGTCGTGTCTGACCCATCGCGACCCCATGGACAATGATCCTCCAGGCCTTCCTGTCCTCTACCATTCCCTGGAGTCCATTTAAGTTTGCACCGACTGCTTCAGTGACCCCATCCAGCCACCTCATTCTCTGTCGTCCATGGAGGTAAATGGCCCAACATAATTACGCCTTTTAGAAAGAAGGAATGGAAAAGTTGAAGAGATAACAAATGGTGTCCAAGGGATGGTACACTTTACTGATTACATTTGTTCTTGAAAATTAGTACTACGGCTGTTTTTAATCTTTTGAAGAAAAGCCTGATTGACTTGAGAAGGAGAAAAAAAAATTAAGAGTGCACAATAAGCATGCATTTTACTGATGAACGTCTTACAAGTTTTAAGTCAAATAATTACGTGTGTAGCTACAGTTCCATCGTAAACATCAGTGGTTTGACCGAAGACCAACTTAGATGTAATTGCAAGACACACCAAGGCCAATGGGTGTTTTACAGTTGCCCGTTACCTCCTGCCAATTGACAGGGAATGAAGGGGGGGCACTTACAGTAGTGGGGGGGGGAGGCTCAGGCAACATCACCAGTGACATGTCTATGTCATTCCTGGCATGAATCAGAAATGTTGCAGCATCATGTTGCAGTATCAGGACAATGCTCTTGTATTTGTGCAAAAACTGTATGGCTAAAATGGCTTCTATCACAGAGTTTCTGCCCAAATACCATCTGGACATTGCTTATGTAATGTCGTCACTTCCAGTGCATGATGAAATAGACATCTCTGGGAGTCCCCCTGCTAGTCAAATGATTGGTGTCAACGGGTGGGTTGGGGACCACTGTTCTAAATGCTTGTGTTTGTGGGGGGAGTAATTCTCGGAGAAAGAACCTGAGTACAAGGCTTCTTCCTAATTCCCCAAATCACAACAGTTTGACTCTATTCTCAGGGCCATTTCGCACTAGTTCAAAATTGCACAATGGTTGCAAATTGAAATTGCTATTAATTTGCAGTTATGCACAATGTTGTTGACAATCTGCCACACTCCTGAAACCGATCCGCAAAAAGCGCTTTGTTGTAGGGCTTTCAGGGAAATCCCAAAAAGTGGATTCACCCTCCGGAAAGCGCTACACTCTTGCAACCAATCTGCAACACTAGCGGGAAAGTTTTGTGCATTACCATTGTTGCGGTTTCTGCAAAGTCCCTCCCCCTGGCTGTCTCCTCTGATCTTCCGACGAAGCGATCGCCATTTTTTTTCTCGGAGCGAGTGGAGATCAAGGCACCGGCAAGCCTTCGTTTACCCAGCAAGGCTTCCCCGGCTGCAGTCCCTCCCCAGAGCTGTTTTAAGTCCCCAAGCACCACACAGCCCGTTTGCTGGTTTATTTTCCCTTTATTTTTCACTTTATTTTCAGCTGAAAATTGCGCCCGTGCGGGGGGGGGGGTGGTTTCACTCGGGGGAAGCGTGGCAATGATGAAACAGCAGCTCAAACACCACCTGCTAGCTATATTGGTCTCTCCGTTGCAACGAATCAACGCAGATTCGTTGCAACGTTTTTTTTTTAACCTGTCTTAAAGGGAAAGGGGCTTTTGGGGAGTATGATAACAACCGCCCATTGGCTGCTCGTTTGATTGACGGCCAGGGGCGGGACAAAGCTCGGCAATATTGCTTCCTGGCTAGCGATTTTTGCCGAGACCGGAAACCTGTGGGAAACGATAGAAACGCAACTGGATTCCACTACAAAGGCAGGTATGCATAACAACGAATTCCACTATTTAAAATGGCGTTTTTTTGTTCCGCAACCAATTTGCAACATAGATCCTGGTGTGGAATGGCCCTCACTATCCTCAAGGCCCTGATCCAGAGTTCGGCACTGCAAAATGGGATCTACTTGTCTATCATACTTTTACTCCATCCTTTTATCAACTAAGTTTAGAGTAGTACCAGGGTTACAAAGACTTACTTTGGAAAGATTAGAGCTCCTTAAAAATAATCTTAATGTCACCTGGTCCAGTGGTCCCCAACCTTTCTGAGGCTGGGGACCGGCAGGGCATCGGGCTGCGCCCGCGCAGACCGCGCCCGCTCATTGGGCCGCGCCCGCACGGCCTGGCCCTGATTCCCTCTCCCCGCCTCCCACAGTAAGAAGCTTCCCGGGCCGCAACCTTGCGGCCTGGGAAGTTTTTTACTGCGAGGGGGGGGGCGGGGAGAGGGAGCTGCGGCACGGCGCCATGGACTTCACGGCCCAGCGTCGGGCCGCAGCCCGCAGGTTGGGGACCACTGACCTGGACAACACTGCATGGAACTGAAGAAATAACCTTCATGTAAACATTTTTTCTATATCAAATGTTACAGACCTAATGGTAACTGTGCTGTTTGAAACCACTAAGACTGAACTGAATGAAATTCCAGATAGTCTGAATGAGCAAGTTGTAAAACTCAAAAGTTTTACTCAGACATGACTCGGTGCTTGCACAGGGGATAGATACCTTTACCTTTAATATGCAGATGATACCCTTAAGGGGCTGAGAGAAAGAAAACAATTTTAGAAAATATGATAATGGGCAATACAAAGTATCTATTTGGAAAAAATTACAAACTATTATGGCAATATAATTCAAAGATCATATGACAAACTGGACTCAAACTTTTGGAGAAAATATAAGTATGGACCAATGGGTCAAGTGTTAAAGGGAAATTGGTATCAAATATTTTATAGATGGCATATTGCTCCAAAAGATATAGAAAAAGTCAATAATACTTATAATGGGAAATATTGGAAAAGCAATGAAATAAATGTTCATTTTATCATATGTGGTGGACTTGTCAGAACACTAGGAAATATAGGATTATGATTCATGATGAAATGCAAAATATTGAGAATTAGGTTTGCAATGGCTCCAAAATGTATGTTACTAAATATGGTTTCAGTATAAATGTATAGTGAACTTGTTAAATAAATGGTAACAGAAAAAGAATCCTTATCAGATCTTGCAGAGTGGTTAAATAAATTAATGGAATATGAGGCAATGGCAAAACTTACATATTGGATGCAAAACAGATCAACATCAGACTTTAATAGAAAGTGAAATCCCATATTAGACTATATTGATGAATATAATGAGATGGAAAGAAATAATTGATCTATATAAGGTATATGGAAATATGAATTCGGGGGAATAATAGGTACACTAGAAAATTATGTAAGATGTATCAGCTTAATATTCATAGTTCTGTAAATAAAACATGCACATTCTTTTCTATACTCTGTATTCTTTTTTGAATAAACTTTTAGACAAAAATATGCAATGACTACCAACTCTATATCTCTCAATCTCAGTCTCCTGGTGATGCAGTATGTGTCTTTAATCATTGCTGGATTGCTGTGGTTAAATGGTTAAGAAAGAACATATTGAAACAGAATCCTTATATGACAAAAGTAATGTGAGATGGGAAAGCTGTGGACTTGATGGGTTTTGAACTTCCCACCTCTGATGGAGTTCAGATGACCCTTGCAAAAACTGTCATAGACCGTTAATGCACTGGAGGTTTCATGTCAGGCTGCAGGCTGGAATTTTAGTCATGGCACGTAGTACCACCTCTTCCTGCACCCACATGGAGCATTTGGCCTGGTGCACATCATCAGCCCCTGATTTGTGCTACTGCACAGTAGCTGGGGCAGTGACGTTCCCAGTGCATAAATGGTCATAGGGGTTATAATGCTGGAGAAGCCAGTTAATGCTGCTGTAAGAATGCTTTCTTCCCACTTTGTCAAGTTGATCTGGTTACCTGGACTCCTGCAACAGTAACATCAAAATTGTAATGCACTCTACATGGGTCTGCTCTTGAAGTCATCCCAGAGACTCCAGTTGGTACAGAATGTCATTGTGCAACTATTATCTGGAGCTAGATGGGACATGCACTTTGCACCCATTCTGTAGTAACTCCATTGGCTGCCCATCAGCTACTAAGTTCAATCCAAGGTGCTATCATGTACAAAGCTGAACATGGTCTGGAACCCATGAATCTCTAGCTCTGCTCATCTGTTCAGGTCTTTTTGCTGGCATCACTCTGTAAACAGCTGAGATCAAGTAAATCCATCCCTGATTTTATGACTGCAAGCCAATATAAGCCAAAGAGCAGGATTTAGAATTATGGAAATGTCGATATGAAGAGACAGCAAAGAACAACCCAGCCTGTAAAGCCTGGGGGAAGGATTGCATATGCCCTCTAAGAGTTCCAAGAAGATGCTTTAGTAAGACTTCCTGAAAACTTTTAACTTTTCCTTGAAAATGTTCTAGAATAAGTAGTGTTGGTTATTAAATGACACTTTTCCCTACCCGAAGGAGGCTCAAAGCAGCTTACTGTCGCCTTCCCTTTCCTCTCCCCACACGGACACCCTGTGAAGTAGGTGAGGCTGAGAGAGCCCTGATATTCCTGCTTGGTCAGAACAGCTGTCTCAGTGCTGTGGTGAGCCCAAGGTCACCCAGCTGGTTGCATGTGGGGGAGTACAGAATCAAACCCGGCTTGCCAGATTAGAAGTCCGCACTCCTAACCACCACCAAGCTGGCTCTAGGAAAGTTGAGTAACTTAAGCATGATTCTCAAGCTGTATATCATATGAGATTTTGCTGGAAGGAATGGGTATCGCTTCCTCTTAGAGCAGTGGCTTCTACCCAGAACACAGATGTGGCACTCTGTCCTGAGCTGACGTGCATCACCCACATGTTCCTTGCGATTAATGCATACTCTGTTTTCATTGCTTCACTACTAACAAAAGCAATATTTCCTTGCAAGTGGATAACTCCTGGCTATAATAATGATAGATCCCTCTGAGCTAGCTGCTTTCACATAGTTGTGGGGAGGGCTATTATTAATTATTTGCATAGCAATTGCACAAGCCTTTCTCAATGTCTTAAACTGTTAGGAGACAGAATTAGCATTTTTATGTTGTTTGCTGTATTATGCTAATGAAAATATATACTGACATTTCATTGCCTTTATAATTGGCTTCTGCTAAATGGCAGTGCTGAGGTAGGGCTGATAAGAGGAGAGAGAATGGTTTGGCATACTCCCAAGAAAAGTTGCTGCAGCCTCATTTCAAGCTGCCCTCAGCTGCTGCCTGACATTGGCAGACTATAAAGTGGGACCCTCATGATCCAGGTTGCACAATCCTAGGTACAATGTAGATGTGAGGCTCTGCTGTTCCACTTTGGCATGTCCTTCTCAGGGAATCTGGCATGAATTTCCAGTTCATCTTTCAAGGACCAAAGAATAAGTGAAAGAAATTTCCATATAGATATGCTATTACTAATTAGTCATAGAATTAGCAGGGACATTCCAGCAAATTGTTGCCTCTTGTCAATTGTTACAGGCATCAAAATTGTGTAGTAAGAATCAACCTCTGCCATCTGCCATCACCAATGTGGGGGTCTGTGGGTACTCTGACCATGTGTTTTCTGGTACCCACTTGCTTTCCCCCCAAACAAGTGATCAATACTGGCTTTTTCCCTCTTTACTGGAGTAGAGGTAGTTCAGAAAAACCTGGAAAGCATCATCTTTGGATCTTCAGGGAGTAGCCATTTGGAAACAGCCGCCTTCATCATAGGAGGAGGATACTATTAACATTTTATCTCAAAATTTTGTGATTGGAACCAGCTGGGAAACCACTTGTCACAAGTAGTTGAGAAGACAAGCCATTAACCTTGACTGTGGCTCACAACAAGGTGAATGAAGGTGAAATGCTGGCCACGGACAGATGGAAATTATGCTGCTCTCAAATGAGCTCTGGGACTTGCTAAACTCTAGGACTGAATCCAGTCTCCACATTTTCAATATGAAAGGCAAACAGCTTATGACTGTTTGTGTCCATCACAACTATTAAATTATTTCTCATTTGTTTTCAGCAATGGCTTGTGGGGTAAGGAGTCCATACCAGTAGGTTTCAGGAAATAGTGATGAAGTTCCTGGGGTCAAGGCTGCTGAGTGAAACTCAATGCCTACTGGAACCTGTTGTAGATGCAGGGTTGTAAGGGTGCCATGCTCCTGCAATCGTGCTCAGTGGCGGAAGCTGTGATGTTCCTTGAGACGCATCCTGTCAGGCCCTATTGTTAATTTCAGTTTTTAGTATTTGGTTTTCCTATAATAATCTTCTTTCATTATTTATTCTATGAGTGGCCAGTATGAACACATTAGAATTATTTTGATATATCTTCACTGGCTCCCAGTTTGTTTTAGGCCCCAGTTTAAAATGTAGTTCTTGGCCCTAACCATTTTTGGAGCATGGTATTTCAAGGTCATCCTTCTCCAGTATGAAATATATTGGGAAGCCCAAAAGAATTATTACAACTTAAACTCTTAGGTTTATACATTTTGAAGATTCTTTTAGCCACTCCACTCAGTCTGTAGAAGACCATTTTCTCTAACCAAAATAAAGTAGAGACAATTGCTGAGAAGTTTACTAATATCTTATTCTTTATATGATTAGCATGCTTATTAATAGTGCACGGAGTCTTCATTAAGTGCATTGAATTAATTCCTAGTCTTCAGTTTTGTCTTATCTTTGTATATTGAGGAATTAGCACATCAAACCTGTTTATCTTACATATGTAAATGCAGGACTTAAGCACTGGCTTCACACTGGTTATTTTAAAGCCGTACCATAATCGCATTTAGCCTGATTAGCTTTAAACACAAAATTATTTGAGGAAAAGTATTACAAGCTATTTAACTTTAAACTCTCTCTCTCTCTCTCTCTCTCTCTCTCTCTCTCTCTGAGGTAATCCTAAAATTGGAATTTAGGCTGTGGTTCTGAACTTACTTCCTCATGTATGTGTCCTAGCAAGGCTACATCTTCAATATGTAATGTGTGTATATATCTGATAGCTAAGATTCAGTGTGGTCCAGTAGAAAAGGTATCAGTTGTGTCTCTTGGACACTGCAGTTCTAGTCCTATCATAGAAACCAGGTAGCCTTGGGCATGTCCTTTCCACTCAGTCTTAGTGACCCCCCACTGAAAAATAAGAACAACATTTCCATGCTTTATCAGTAGTGAGACATTGCTGTGAGCTTATAAAGCAAGTAAGTAGGCCCTAATCAATAAAAAATAGTTTCTTAAAAATGATATACATACATTTGTACTATACTAGCATATACAAAAGAGCACTTTATGTTTTGACTATCAGACAGCAAGCTGATTGGGGGCATGGCCCCCCCACTGTACGATGGTGGGGAGCAGCATGCTGCTCTCCCACCATGGTGGGGGTGGGGGGATGCCTCTTTCAGCTCCGCAGAGCTGTGGAGCTGGCAGGGGAGGGACACATCCCTAGAGGAATGCTGTAGGTTAGGGGAGGAGCCGGGCCAAAAAGCCCGTCTCCTCTGAGGGCTAACCTGACCTAGTCCTCACTTGCACCCATGGCAGTTCCAGGCCTGCGTTTCTTTAACGCGGGTCATCCGAAGGCCTAGGTCAGACCAGGCCTTGGATGGCAGCAACATCATGCATAATCAGGGATTTTCCCTGAAGCCCTGTCACCGCCATCATGGGCATTCCAGCCCATGCATAATTGGTCATTGCCAATTCAAAGGAAAATCAGCTCTCTTGTACATGTCTTTTTTCCTTCTCTTACTAAACTCCTTCTGCCTCTCTAGGAGAGAGATAATTTCTTCTAGGCAAATATTACAAAATAGTATAGGAACTTGCTTAAAAATATATTCAGGAAGGAGGACAAGGACCCTAAAGTCAACTGATAGTAATGAGCAGAATGAGGAGATACAGCTGAAATGACCCACTGCAGCACAGGCCTCTCCAAAGAAGCTGTCACTTGAACTACATAGGTAGGGACAATTTAGTGTCTGTGCTTCCAGTATGGTTGCCATGGTTTCTGGGTTGAGAGGGATGGCCTGGTTTGCAACTGAACACCTCCCAATGACAAACAATAGGGAAGTAGTAAATGACACAATACACTCTTCAGGTTTCCTGTCAGAAATGTAGAATCCAAGACTCCAGTTTTCATTTGTCTCAAAAAATGTAGAGGGGGCATGCTGATGGATGCTAAACAAACTGCAATTCCATGTACTTTATGGGGTTTCTATTGTCTTTCAGTTTTGTTTTCTTTGCATACACAATTGATTCAAAGTTACATGACATGGGTCAGCTGAAAATACCCTCCTATATGATTGTTTATTGTTATACTGTGTTGTGTTTGGTTGCAATTGTTGGTTATTGATGTACATGTTCTACAGACTGTTTTATGTATGGTTCTCTGTTATAATGTAAACCGCCCTGAGCCTCCGGGGAGGGCGGTATAGAAGTATGATAAATAAATAAATAAATAAATAAATAAATAAATAAATAAATAAATATATGTGATGACCCTCTGGATACCTTTCTTTCTTTCTTTCTTTCTTTCTTTCTTTCTTTCTTTCTTTCTTTCTTTCTTTCTTTCTTTCTTTCTTTCTTTCTTTCTTTCTTTCTTTCTTTCTTTCTTTCTTCCTTCCTTCCTTCCTTCCTTCCTTCCTTCCTTCCTTCCTGCCTTCCTTCCTTCCTTCCTGCCTTCCTTCCTGCCTGCCTGCCTGCCTGCCTGCCTGCCTGCCTGCCTGCCTGCCTGCCTGCCTGCCTGCCTGCCTGCCTGCCTGCATTTTTTACCCCACTTTTCCTCCTAGGCTTGCATAATTGGCTTGCATTGGCTCGCATAATTTCTCCGTCTTCCATTACGTCCTCACAACAGTGTTATGTGATGGGTTGAGCTGGCTGGCCAAAGGCCACTAAGTGAGATTCATGACTAAGGTCATGTCTCGGGGAGGGAATTTGCCAGCATCCCAGGAAAAGTAATTTTGCCCCCCAAAATGATTGGAGAGGAAAGCTTGTCCATGATTGTGACCCAGGCCTAGTTTGTGCCCTGAGGCTATTTTTGGTTTAAAATAAATCAGTGAAATAATATCCATTATTGCAAGTCAGGTCAAATTTGGCAATGAAAAAGAGAAATCAAAAATGTAAGTCTATACATTCTATATGATGCAAATGGAGTGTGCACTATGACAAAATATTTTGACAGCTTACCTTGAAGGAGATTTCATACTGCTCCCCACCCCATATTTCTAAACCTGGATCGTAGCCACCAAGGTCCCAAAACCACTGTCTGTTAACAGCAAACAGTCCTCCAGCCATAACAGGCGATCTGTGGAAGGAATATAGTGAAGTGTAATAAAGGGTACCATCATGCCACAGAAATAAATGACTATCTACTTTGACAGACACTGCTTGGGTGTTCATTTTCAGCTTTGTATGTATTGTGCAGCTCCCATCAGCATAAAAGGTACTGGGAGTTTCACTCATGAAACATAATAAATCTTTCTCCAGACATAAATAGATAGGAATAAGGGATAGGTTTTCTCATTCGAACAAAGATAGCTCATGGTGCATCATGGTCATAGTGGTTAATGGTTGCCAGTTGTATTATTCACTGTACTTGGGATGTTTCAACTTTATTGACTTCAAAAATATTGACATCCCTTTTCTATATATAAATCAATTGAGTAGTATTTTATTGAATATTTTTCCGTGGGTATTTTGATTTCAACCTTCCATTTCCAGCAAAAGTAAGCAAATTACAGCAATGCTCTTTTTCTGCCCTTTAGCATCAACATAATCAATGTCCTTTTAATATACAGCTGAGCTTGTAATGGACAAGCTTAACAAAAATATTTGTATAAGGAACAAATCCAAAGAATTATGGGATTTCTCAGAAGGCCTTGTATTCAAAACTCTTGTTTTTTGATTCTCATGAATATGTACTTGGCAAGGGCTATCTCTTGTGACTTGAACAAGCCAAACATGTTCAAGTGGGATAATTATTTAACAGCACCATCAGGATACAGTTTGAAAATTTCATTTATTTATTTGGTTTACATCAGATGTGAAGAAAGTTAACTTTCATGGTCCTAAGAAAGACCTGATTAGGTACCATTGGAAGTGGAGGTAGATGCATGAGCTAAGTAAGCTACTGTTTAGGTTACCAGATTGTGAAGCTCCCCCTCACCAAGTTACTGTGAGAGTCCTCGAGGTGCATAAAGACAGGGACACTCATGAATGGCTAACAAAGTAAACATTTCCCCCTCTCTGATAGGTACAGCCAGTTCTCTCTTCTCCTCTGGGAAGGAGTCCATACTTGGGAGCAGTCTTCCTTCTTCAGGCAAGTTAGGCTATGGAGAGATGGCACCCCCCCCCCCATGGACTATATGAACCACTAGCTTGGTCCGGCAGGCTCTGTTTACATTCTTATGACATTTTTGCTCAGAGATCCATGCTCTTTGCAGTGTGAAGACCTGCTCCCATGCATCTTCTTTTGTTCTTTGAATTAGAAACCTTCCTGGGAGACTAAAGGTGAGCAGGGAAAGAAAGCTGCATTGCTTATTGCACATTCTGCAAAGAGAACTCTTAGGGCCTTTTCGCACGGGGATCTTTGTTGCAAATTGTTTGCGGAATGAAAAATCGCCATTTAAAATAGTGGAATTCGTCGTTATGCATACCTGCCTTTGTAGTGGAATCAGTTGCGTTTTTTAGCGTTTCCCACAGGCTTCCGGTCTCGGCAGAAATCGCTAGAAAGGAAGCGCTATTGCCAAGCTCGTCCCGCCCCTGGCCGTCAAGCAGCCAATGGGCAGCCGTTAGCATGCTCCCAAACAGCCCCTTTCCCTTTAAGAAAGGTTTTTTAAAAAAAAAAACAGACCCATAGCAACGAATCTAGGTAGATTCGTTGCAACGGAGAGACCCATCCAGCTGCCTAATGTGAGCTGTCGTTTGATTGTATGATCGTTGGCACGCTGCCTCGAGTGATAAAAAAAAAATCCCCCCCCCTCTCACGGGCCTGATTTTCGGCTGAATTAATGTGTAAAAAATAAAGGGACTTTATTTCAGCAAACGGGCTTTTATGTGGTTTGTGCTTAGTGACTAAAGGTGAAGGACTGAAGCCAGGGAAGCCTCTAAACAGAAAGAGGCTCGCTGGTGCGTTTATCCCCGCTCGCTCGGAGAAAAAAAAATGGCGATCGCTTCGCCGGAAGTTTGGAGGACAGGCTCAGGAGGAGGGACTTTGAAGAACCCGCAACAATGGTAACGCACAGGTCTTTAGCGCTAGTGTTGCAGATTGGTTGCAGGAGTGTATCGCTATCCGGAGGGTGAATCCACTTTTCTGGATTCCCCTGAAAGCGCTACAACGAAGCGCTTTTTGCTGATTGGTTTCAGGAGTGTTGCAGATTGTCTGCGACGTCGTGCGTTAAGGCAAATTAGTAGCATTTTCAATTAGCAACCATTGTGCTATTTTGAAGCCGTGCGAAATGGCCCTTACACTCTCTCCAAGCTCCCTCCAAATACAGTTTACCTAAGCTGCTTAATATTATTTTGAAATCAGTCAAAAACATAAATCATACAATATACTGATCTAACCAGTGGCCTTATTTTGAGCCAAGTCACTGGTGCATATTGTTTATTCTGACTGGCGGCAGTTCTTAAAAGTCTCCCATAATTGTCTTTCAGATCATCTACTACCTGATGCTTTTAGAAGTGGAAATACCAGGGATTTAATCAGGCACCTTCTGAATTCAAAAGGAATGATCTACTTTTGAGCTACTGACCTTCCATTATCAACATAGGGCAAATGCCCCCAACAAACACTATTTGCATGGGTACCTAGGATTTTCTTTATTCGCAACCCTTGTGTTGAATTTTAACACAATGTCAAAATGTTCAGTTTTTCTGTTAAAAAAAAACACATCTAGCTAACAGAAAGCCTGTGATTTTTACCCAGACTGACATCTTGTTCAAGATTAAACTGCCAAATGCAAGCAAGGCTAGCAATTTTCCAGCCAGATGATCCATCTGAGTTGCACAATATCCTCCCTCCTGTTGCCATGCTGCAAGCCTTAAGAAAGATGATCATAGCTCAGTAAACCCCATCAATATTTCCAAGAAAATGAACTCTGAATATACAAAGACTGTATTTCAGGAGGATTAATATCCAATTACAACACTATCTACCCTCACTATAGAGGAGAAGTGAATCTATCAAAGGACTATCTTCCTTGCCCAGGGGGCTTGCTTTGCTTTGTTTAGGATTATAGGTGGCTCATTACAATTTCATGAGCAATGCTAAAAGATGCAGAAATACTTTGCCAGCCCCTGCTGGCAATGGTTCCCTGAGAGTAGATCAATAGA
Source organism: Paroedura picta (assembly GCF_049243985.1). Lineage (NCBI taxonomy): Eukaryota > Metazoa > Chordata > Lepidosauria > Squamata > Gekkonidae > Paroedura > Paroedura picta. The sequence continues at coordinate 42,467,364 of NC_135378.1, forward strand.
CAGATGTCTCCTTCTTCTCCATAAGATTGGACTCTAAAAATCACCTGAAATAAAAGCCTATTACACTGACTGTCATGTCCCAACTGGACACATGTCTGTTGCTTTCTGAACATGGTAATGGTCCTATTTCTTTATTGGGCACAATCAACATAAGCAAGATATTGTGCCTAAGAATTAATTGGACAAATCACAAGGAAAGTGCAGTGCATGGTTCACCTTTTTTGGGAGATACTGAAACAAGAAGAGAACCATTGAGAACTTAGTTTTTTCTGAACTGAAACAAAGGCCCCCTGCAACATGTCTGTAGATGTTGATTGGGAATCCTGGTCAAAATCTCAAAATAACTCTATGGAGATATAACTCTATTGGAGAAGTAACTCTATTGGTCTTCACGGACTGTTGACTTCTTGTTCTTTGAAAGCTGGCGTATTTCAAAATTAGTCCATTACATCCTAGGAACTTGCAGTGTTCTTAATAAAAAAGAGTCCTTTTTTAAAAAGGATAAGTGGTAATCTTTATGAAAATATTAGCAGTAGCACCTAATATTAATAGCTTCGAGCTTACCAAGTAGTTTCTTGTGTGATCCTAAGCAGAGATATATCCTTCAAAGCCCACTGACTAATAAAATTAGAAGAGTACACTTTTGCTTAGGATTGTACAGCTCAGCAAGAATTGTATTTCAGTGTTTAAATCAGGCTGATTCTGCACAACGGAAAATGTAATGTGATCCATGTTGCATGGGCCAGCATGACATTTTGTAGCGAACTATCTAAATTTTACGCCAGGGTTAGGGTTAGGGAAACTGTCACATTGCTCTGTTTAACTTGGAGAGAGAAAGCGTGGAAGGAGCCTGTTCCGGGATATGTTTTTAAACCATCCTGCAGCCTCACAAACACCTACTTGTTGTTCCAGCCTGTTTGCCATATTTTTAAAGACAACAAAACTCTGCTCCCAGAAATGAAGGGGGTGGAAGTGAGGGTGGGACAGCTCCTCATATGACGACTACTGTCATTGCCTCCTAACTCTCCTTTGGCTGGCTGCTTGCGGCAGATGGCAGGAATTTCCCAGGGGAATCCACTTTTTGGGAGCAGCACTGGGAGGAGGCGGGAGGTTGATGGCATCACCTGAAACCTTGAAAATAAAGCATCTGCATCTGGTAATGATCATGTTTTTTTTCCCCCTTGTGTGGAATGGCCCTCAGAATTTGACTGCAAACTGCAAGAAGTACTCTTAAATTGTCCACTTTATAAATATCAAAAGCTGTTTAAAATTGTATTATAAATGCTTTTCAATTGCATCTTTGTGTATTGCTTTCTGATGGGTGTCCCTGTTGGACTACCATTCAGACAACTCACCTGACATTAACATCCTAACCATTGATGGCTCTAATATTTCTGAAAAGCCACTATGGGCGGAGTGCTGTCCAGGACATCCCTGGGTGTCCGGTTTGTGCTTCTACCTGCAAGGGCTAATACAGGCGCACCCAGCAAAACTGGGCATGCCTGGATTGGGCCAGCCATGAGGCACTCAGCCAGCCTCATAGCCAGATGCTGCCTGGCCAATGAGGAGGGCTCTTCTGCGGTGCTGTGCCTTCGCCACCAATTGACCCTTCCACCAGTAACCATGGTGGGCCAACTGGCAGTGCAGCCATCGCCCCACCTCGGCCGCCACATGCCAGCCTGACCAACTGTGGGGCCATTGCCCCAGCCGGCAGCGCAACACCGCATTCAACTGCCATGCATCCTCTGCCCACCTGCCAAGCCGTTGGCCCCTTCGCAAACTAGAATGGTAGGTCTAGCACCTGATGCATTCCTGGATCATTGAAGGAAAGAAAAACCTCTACTCATTCACAGTAATCAAGTCGAAGACTCATAGGTTCACAGTCAGAAACTTTGTCAAAATTGGTGCCATTATTTTTTCATGTTATCTATGAAAAACTGTTTGAGAAAGGGACCAGATCTCTCAAGTCCATTGCCAAAGTTGTACCATTAAGATTCTCAGTTCCCACTGTGACCCTGTGACCCTAAAGTACACGACTCAGTGCCTTTTGTCATGAGTAGCAAAATAGCATGTGGTTTTAGTTTTCTATACCATGACCTATAAAAATTCCTTTCAAGATAAACATTTTTTTAAAAAAAAGATCCCTCTATTCTAAACCTCCTAAATAAAGCTGCATTCTCAGACAGATTACTTTTTTGGTATACAACATTGCCAGCTCTAAGGCAAGATTTATATGGCATGGTATGATCTCCCCTCTCTCAGAGGAAAGATTTCCCCTTCATTATACTTTCCCTTTTGCGGCTGAAATTCCTAATGATCTCTTTTCCTGAAGAATTCCACTCTCTCACAGCATAATATTTTGGTTGTTTGCTTAGCCTAGGAATCAGAGGGCAGGAATGGAAAATCATGGGTAAAAATAGTACATGCACAGAATTTAGTACTTATGTTTCCAGATAATGAGCATTTCTTAAGCTATTCACAGTTACGTAAAATCTTTAGAAGAAGAGTTGTTTCTTATATGCCGCTTTTCTCTACGCAAAGGAGTCTCAAAGTGGCTTACAATACCCTTTCCTTTCCTCTCCCCACAACAGACACCTTGTGAGGTAGGTGGGGCTGAGAGAGCACTGATATTACTGCTCAGTGAGAACAGCTTTATCAGTGCTGTGGCAAGCCCAAGATCACCCAGCTGGCTTCATGTGGGAGAGTGGAGAATCAAACCTGGCTCACCAGATTACAAGACCGCGCTCCTAACCACTATACCAAACTGGCATGGGACTTTTGTTCTGGTGTTTTCCAAACACTCCAGCATACTTTTTTTTAGTATTATCTAACTCTTTTCATTTCCAGAAGGCTTCCAGTACCCAAATCCCTTATCTTGAAAAACCAGTTCTCATCTTGATTATTTAACTGAGTCCTAGGTTTCTGTAGGCAGTTTCTAAACACATCAGATCTAAGATTTCTGCACTTCTCAGTGATAACTCTCTGTTTGACTGGATGGGGAATTTTCTTCTCTCTCCCCAAAATCTATCTCCTTTTCTTGGCCTGAATAGCAATCTCTGTCTAACTATCCACTTGTCCTTGCCAACTTCCCCCAGTTCTCCCACCTGTGTTAGTCAGGGCTGAATTCAGAATGTCAATGAATTCTTCTCAACTAGGGCTGAAATCAAACTGAAGCCTCTTCAGGATCCAGTTCAGATGTTTTTCCCAGTTCAACTGATACTAACCAATCAAATTGCTTGGGGCAGCCTGTCACTCAAGGCTTTCTCACTCAGTGAAGAATTAAATTTTTTATCTGTTTACACAGCACTTCTAAGCCTTTAAAAGTACAATGCATCACACACATCATATATTAGCAAGTTTATACCGATTGGGTTTCTAACAAAAGTAGAAAAATAACAATGGTTTTCTTCTATCTACCCCCAACCTACTCCTACTGGATTAACTTGAACCAAGAGAATAAAATAGATACAAAGCTTGAATAACTTGCATGATATCATCAGAGGAATTCTTTAAAATCCAACTGTGGAGCCCATATTCTCAGATAGAGTTGATTGGTTTTTCTCTGGGCTCTTTTGAACCTGCACACAATGACATGGATTCAAGCTGATAAGGGCCTCACATTTTGCTAAGTGGATGAGACACACAGTTAATGATATAGCCTGTGATCTATCAGGGAGTAGACAAAGTATTACCTTTTTGATCAGTAATACAGTCAAAACCCAGGAGGTATTCTCTTTTCCTTAGCTGCAGTATTCCTGGCTACAGAAGAGCTTGGGAATAAAATATCAGTTTTTAAATATTTCATTTAGTTCTCAGTCTCTGGAGATTAATATGGCTGTCAGAAGCAATTATCTAGTGGCAAGGCTGGAGTGTAAAGCTCGGGCCATTCCATGTTGCTACTACACAAAGCAGGCCAGTCGGTTATCATTGGATAGCAAGTCCCAGAATATGCAGTAATTAGGTTGTAGAAAAAGCAGCACGGAGGGTGAGAATGAGAAGGTAACTAGGTGGCCCAAAGTAATTTGGCTTCCTGAAATGTGCTCCTACCTTCCTCCTTCCAATTTTATTAAAGCTCCATAATATGCTGTGTTATGCTCTTATGGAAGGTAATGGGGAGGCAGGCACTTAACTGTAATGAAATTAGATTCTTCCTCCTCTGTACCAGAGGCACAATGACATTTTCTTGTAAAAGCCATGAAAGCTGTTTTTAAAAATGGAAGTGACAGAAAAACACTGGAATCCTCTTCCCGGCAAAGGATGAAGGAGCTGAAAGCTGATGAGGTTGAGCACTTTATTGTCCCAAGTAGCGTCTGCTTTTCATTTGAAGCTGTAGCGGAGATGGGCGGGCAATACTGTCAAAACCAGAGGAAATGAACCTTCCCGTTTTATCACCCCACAAAAAGAGAGATTGTTTCCCCATTCCCACTAAATCAAAAATATAAAAAAGGGTCTCAATTTGGTCATAAAAATGAAATGAAAGCCATCTCTCTACATTTACACAGGCTCATTTGGCTGGATGAGGAACTGTATGGAAATGAGTCTTCCTAATAGCATGCCTTATTAAAGAAAAGTCAGAGAGAGTAGCAGAGAATCGATGTGGTAAAGCCCGGCCTGCAGATGCCTTTGATCATTTTGTCATCAGCATGTTAGGGTTATTTTGCTTAAAGATATCCAATATTTCATTATATTTGGCCTTTAAAGTAGAAATCAATCAAACCCTAAAATCGACCACCTTAGTAGCAGGGAAGCAAAGGATTGGGCATTGGACTTCCAGAAAAGGTGCAAAGATAAGTCGTATCCTGGGGCATGGAGCAGTCTCTACTCAACCTGCACCCCACAGACTGCTATGTGGTGGAGGAACAATACACATATTTCTCCTCGCTCTGAAAAGGAGAAGAGGAAAGGAAAAGTAGGGTACAACCAGCTGTCAGGCCTTGTCCTAAACCCATGATTTGGCATTGTGATGTCTGATGAAAAGACATCATGGTAGAATTCAGGGTTTTATTAAGGTATGAGGCTAAGTTTTTCAGTGAACCCAGAGGACAATGTCAGCTGGATAATTTGAATTCTGATCATATAGGATTAAAAGCTAAATTAAAAGAATTATACTAGGGGCCAAGCCCGTTGCATTCAAGAATACAAAGGGCACTAGATTGGGGAGGTGGGGTGGAAGAACTCTCTGGATGGTCTCCCCCCAGGACCTGTAAAGGCTGCAGGCTGGAGGCCCATAGGAAGGGAACTCACTGGCAGGGTCAGCTCTCATGCAGTAGGGATCTGCAGCCTCTGAGCCTCAGAGAGAAGTGGAAGGAGGAGGAGGTGGTCAGGGGTGGAGGACAGAAGGTGACTGGCTGACTGCTAGACAGACAGGCAAGCTGGTTGGAGGAGGAGGCACTCAGGGGTGGGACAACCACCCTGAGTGGGTGTTAAGCCATGAGATATGCTCCTCCTCCAAGGCCTTACCAGAAATATATTATGTGGAACAGATTATTTCAGGCTGATAGAAGAGCATTCAAATACATCTTTCCAGACTATGTTTTGCATCAGAAAAAACATGAAATATAATATTGCTCTCCATTCTGAGTCCCTCTGCTATTTAGCAACCAGCCCCCTGCTTCTCTCTTCCTCACCCTCTCTCCCCATTCCCTGAATGTCTTGAAGGACATGGTGAACGGCACATATCCAGTGAGGTTTCACAAACTCTGGCATCCTCTGTGAGTGCAGGAGGTTGTAGTGAGCATGCTTTGAACAGATTCTGGAGACTGAGGGATATGAATACGTACTTGAAATAAATGCATTCAAACGGGATTTATGACTAAAAGCTTTCTTTTAAAGCATTTCCGTGTGAAGACTTTAAAAAACCCTCTTAATAGGAAAAAGCACACTGAAGAGAGTAGCATCACAAATCCACAGGCAAAGAGAATGATTTATTTGGTGCAGGAAGAATTTTACATGGTGTCTTTTGCAACATGAGTACTGACATCAATATACATGCATGCATGCATGCATGCATGCATGCATGCATGTATGTATGTATGTATGTATGTATATATATATGCATATATGCATATAATATATATGCATATATGCTTTAGGATGCTTAGGGCTGATCCTGTGTTGAGCAGGCGGTTGGACTAGATGGCCTGTATGGCCCCTTCCAACTCTATGATTCTATGATTCTATGAGTGTCATGAGCCTCTTGTGATGCAGCAGAAATGCAGTCTGAAGCCTCTGCCCATGAGGCTGGGATTTCAATCCCAGCAGCCGGCTCAAGGTTGACTCAGCCTTCCATCCTTCCGAGGTCGGTAAAATGAGTACCCAGCTTGCTGGGGGGTAAACGGTAATGACTGGGGAAGGCACTGGCAAACCACCCCGTATTGAGTCTGCCATGAAAACGCTGGAGGTCGTCACCCCAAGGGTCAGACACCTTTACCTTTATATATAGTGACCCTTCCTTTTTAATTGCTTTAGAATATTCTATTACACAGGCCTGTAACTTATACCTCTACTGTTGAAATTTTGTACTCTTTCTCCAGGTTAAGGAGACTTCTTTCACCTTAAGTGAAGAGTATGGATAGATAATTACTAGAAAGAGTAGGGATAGGTACAAACTAGGAAAATGTAGTCCAGTTTGCAGTGAACTCATAACCTGAACCATGAACCATCACAAACTAAAAAGGACCGAAACATACAGGTCCAGATCACACCTATCAGCACCTTGCAAAGGAACAGAATCACACATGTTGAGCTGGCAGCCCTCCCTTTCAAGTCTCCAAAGACAGGTTCCAAAGGACAGACAGTGGAAATGTTTTCAAACAGTGGCCAGGAAAGAGCCCCATGATTGGAAAAGGTGGGAGGCACAGCTGCCTTCACAGCCCTGAGTCCATGTGAGACCCAAACTAGAATGGGTGCTTTGAAATATGTAGATGTGGTGGCTTGAAGCCCTGGAACCACTTGGGATCCAACCCCAAAGGGTGCTGTGACATATGTAGATGTGGTAGCTTTAAATTGAGACCACCTGAAACCCAAATGTGAAAGGGCACCATTACAAAGGGAGATGCAGTGGCTCAAAGTTTTGGGGTCAGCTGGGAACCAAAGGGTGCAATGACATAAGTACACGTGGTGGCTCAAAGACCTGGGACCACCTGAGACCCAAACCCAAAGGATGCTATGATATGGTGGCTCAAAGTCATGAGACTCAAACCTGGAAGTGTGTAATGATATATTTAGACATGGTGACTTGAAGCCCAGGCCCACCTGAGATCCAAACCAAAAAGGGTGCAATGACATACACAGACATGGTGGTTTGAACCCCTGAGACCAATTGACACACAAACCCAACAAGGTTCAATGACATATGTAAATGTGATGGCTTTAAGCCCTGCTAACAGCTGAGATCCAAATCCTCAAGAATGCAATTATGTATGTAGTCATCATGTCTAGAGGCCCTGGCATCCCAGACAGACACCACACAAAAAGAAGCTTGCCACAGCATTCAAAGCCCCCCCCCCCAAGTCTGGAATACACAACCAGTACTCAGAGGATAGACAGAAAGGCAGACATTCCCAGTGTTTCAATGGAGGCGATTCCAAATAACCCCAGATCAACTTGATCGGCACCCCAACCTGATATCACAACAATATGAAGCCTGCCCCCTCAGTCACAAAGATCCCCTAGGTGAAATTTCCTTAAATTGGTACAGCATGCTAGTAAAACTGGCAAATTTGATTAGCTAAAACTTTCCTTTCCCTAGGGATTGAAACGTAATATTTTGCTACATTGCTTGAGACTGTCTCCCAGTAAAAATGTCACAAGATGCCCCTCTGCATGTTCCAAATAACTTTCCAAGGGCTTAAAGTGAGACAGAGCGAGGATCATTAGTTTGTTCCTTCCAACCTTATATAGTGTACAGAATAGTGAAGGAGAATATGGGATGTTGTCTCCACAGCATTATTACATATACAGAGTCTCACGTGTAGAGGCTGACATTGATACCTCCCAAATGGAACTGCTGATGGAAATGTGTCCATCTTTGCTCTGGAAAAGGCCCATCTATGATTGGGATTATTGATACTTGCCAGATAAGGGGCTGTGGCAATATTTGTCCATGATTTTTACCTAGAGTGGGGGGGGGGGGGCAGGTAATAAAGAAGTTTCCTTCTGGACCTCTATGTCCAAAAGTCACTGATGGATCAAGCTTTTTGCTTTTATTAAGCCTTCTAATGGTTGAACAGGGTTAAGCCCAAGTGATCTTAATTTGCCTGCTACTTTATCTAGTCACTGCAGGTAGGGGACAGCTGCTAGCATAAAAGGAATTAGGCCAGCAGGTTTTAAATGAGTTTTTAACCAAAAGCAGAATAGATATGTTTCTACTGTACAAAGGCTGGCCTCCTGTTTCAAAAGCAAGTTTGGAGTATATCGGGCAGCATTAAAATTTTAGACCGCATCACTTCCAAAACCTTGTAATTATTGGAAATAAGAATTTGTGATCTGTATGTCATCTGAGCAAGAATTTTAACAGAATAAAGCTTGAGTGCTGCAGGAATATATCTTGCGCCATCCTTCCTAAAGAATCTTACGACAGCATTAGCACTTCTCTCTGCAGATAGTGCTACAGATTGAAGATGGGCTGTAGACTTACCATTAAATGAAAAGGTCACACCCAAGTATTTAAAGTTTTTTACTTGTTCCAAGTGATGATCATTAAGTTTCCAGGTGCATTTTTAAAATTTACTATGGAAACACATAATTTTTTTTGAAAATTTGATAGTTAGTGATTCCTCCTGACAATGTTTACTATTTTGAGAGCCCTGTATAGACCAGGGCCTATTCTGTACACAATAGATCATGCACTTTCAATGCACTTTAGAAGTAGATTTTCCTGTTCCGCACAGGAAAATCCAGCTGCCAAAGCACATTGAAAGTGCATTATCCTATGTTTGCAGAATGAGCCCTACTCTGGTCTTTGACAATAAAATTGTTTGTGTACATAAATATTGAAAGATTTTTCCTGTCCCCAAGCTTTGGGGCATGGACATCACCACCATTCGGGCAACTTGGGTATTGATTTGGAGAGCTTCCCTTCTGGTGTAAATCTTATCTGCAAGTTGGTATTCTCATGCAGTTTAATCATCAGGTCTAATATCCTTTCATCTATGGATGAGTTTCCCCATTGTACAGATAACAGATCACCTGTTGTGACTGTGAAATTTACAAATGCAATGGAAAGGGGTAGTTAAACAGAGGCCTGCTTATAAGGCAGATGTCTGTTAATGCAGATGTTTTCTTAGATGTTTTATGAGGTAAGTGTTGTGCTATGAGGCAGATGTTGGTTAATGAGGTAGATGTTGGTTGCATTGGGTATAGGTGTGGGGCCAGCCAACTCTTACTTGGCAGAGGCAGCCATCTTCCCACACATGTGCCAAGGGTATGCACCATTTGCAGTGGGTCAGCCAGTTACTGGAAGTGATGCTGACATTCTCTTCCACATGAAAGATGCTCATGAAGGAGGTGACATCTTGCATTATACTCTTCTGCTCCATCAGATGCACTATCACATCATAGGGGGAGTTCTAGTGGGTGGATAGGTCTTCTTGTATGAGCCAGTTTCAGGTTCATACCTCCTTCTGCCTCTCACACAGCAGATGTGCAGCTAGGATCCCATAAATTCTCAAACAGGGACTGTAGCTTGGGGGTAGCAGCCTCCCAGGTGGCCCTCATTGTGTTCCCCAGCCCCAGAGCATCCTTCACCACAAGATGAAGCATGTATATCAGGTAGATGATGCCTGTGAGGTGCACAGCCTTTACTCCTGCTGGCATGTTGATGCCAGTGTACACAACCATGTAGTCATGGATAATGTTGCTGCTTCTTACTCACTCCCTCAGTAGACTCTGTACCATGGTGGCGATGTTTGCTGCCATGTGGTCTGCATCCATGCATGGAGCAGAACTACTATGTAGTCAGGTGGCACAACTGTCCCCTCTCAAGCTGGAGCCCAACAGTCTGAACATTGAGGTCCTCCAGTTGCCACCAATGGGTGGTAAGGGGAAAGTAGCCATGCTGCCAGCTGCTCTAGAGGTCCATGGGGATGTGGATAGTTAGGTTTGCACTGTTGCTTGCGAATCAAAGAAAAATGTTCAGTTCATCCACTCTTTACTCCTATGTAGCTGGATATATCATTTAGTTGATCAGCACTGGATATAATGCTTTAAACTAGGTTTATAGGCAGACATGATACAAAGAGAACCTAAGTAGTAAGTCATAGAATCATAGAGTTGGAATGATGTGTCTAATTATGCAAAGTGCAGGCACAATCATATTTATTTGGACAAAGAGTTTGGTGAATGACTAGCAGGAAGGGCAGAAGCCAAATCAGTAGGTGATCAAGCATTGAACCCACGATTGAACCCATTGAACCCTGGTGCCCTTCATTATGCCCAGGTGTCCATCTCTTTTTATCTTTCCAAGTTTCATAGATATTTAGGAGGAGTGGGTGATTTTGATAGGTGAACCTGTGCAGCAATGGAAGAGTTAAGCCCCTTCTCTCCTCCTTGTGTCACCCTGATGCAAATTATAATCCCCTCACCTCGATGGCTTTAAAAGGCAGTGGAAGATCTGTTTTCTCTGGGCCATCTAGCTTGACCCTTCATGATATCAGCTGCAGAACCTTATGCTGTGCAGCAACATCAAAGAAATGCTAACCTTTAAAAAGGCAGGTAGAATGTTCCAAAAGAGGATGGACTAAATGTAAAGGGAAATTATTTGCAATATGATAAAGGAGCCCTGTTCAGATTGCCATATTCCAGGCTTTCATCTTTCACTGGAGACCGAAAAGCAATACAGTCAAAACTAAGTGGTCTTTGGGGGTCAATTAGAGTGGACTCTTGACATGGCTTTCCATCTTTTATGAGTATAGCAGTCCTGGAAGAGCAAAGCCTTGATTAGTCGGAAGACTCAGTGTCTTGGCAATGAGTAATAGGGAGAGAGAAACCAAGTGCATTTCCTTGAAGAAACATGAGCCCTGAAGAAGTAAGCATTCTGTCTCTGTCTGTTCTGTTCCCAGGAAAGAGACAACAACTACAAGCAAATCTGACACAGTGTGCTCCGTTTTAGCGATTTTCCTTCTCTCGTACATCACCCTGTCGGCATCAATACCCCTTGGATACCTTTGCCTTTTTATTATTCTGGGAGTGGCACACAGACTTGCATTTCCCAAGGTGACAACTCTGCACAGTCAAGAGCTCCCTGTGTAGAGATGTAAAATGAAAGAGCTTTGCTCTGCCTCTGTTGAGAAATTCATCTTGGGGCTTGATGTCAAATTCCTGTTGTACTGGCAAGATTAGCAAGCACTGCACCATGGGGGATGCAGGCATCTCCTCTTGTTTAAGTTCCATTTTTGAGATCAGATGGGATGGAATACCCAGGGATCAAGTTCTGGTAAACAGGAGCACAGTTTCTAATTGAATGTGGACGATGAAGCCTCACTGAGTGTCATCTTCAGAACATCAAGCCTACACTTCAGGTGGGATTTAAAAGCTACTGCATAGTCTGTTGTGAAACATGAACAAATGTAAGAAGTAGCAACACCAGCAGACCAAGGGTTACCTACGAAATCATAATACCTAATCATGTGGCAGCTGCAGAGACCTGTATCTGTCAATCACCAGCTGGGAAGATTCCATTTGTGACCCAGTAGCAAGAATCCAAGCAGAGTTTCTAATACAGTGGCATTGAGAAAAGTCCACCATACCATGGAAGACATGTGCTTTCAGAGGAGATAGCAAGGAGGACAGCGCAAGAAAGAGAGAGACTGCCATCCAGCTCTTTCAAAAGAAATGTTTTAAAAAAGTATGTTTCAAAGGACGATCTCTCTTTCTGTTCTCCACCATCATAAAAATGTACAGGATTTTTATGGTAATCAATATCAAGGCTGTGAAGGTGAACAATGCTGGAAGGAAAAAAATCTAGGAGATAAGTTTAAGCTTAGGTGCTCCTCGTTATCAAAACCAAGAGTACAGCAAATGATGAGGAAACGGATAGGAAATAGGCTCTACTCTTGAAACAAAACTGAGACTGGCAACAGCAGGACAGGCTGTGACCTATATGCCCAGCTTGTGGCATCCCAAGTCACTGCTACTAAGAAAATTGTTAGAACTTTTCTGTCCTTCTCTCATAATATCAGAACTGATGGACAGAAGATTCAGGACCTACAAGGGCAACTATGACTCCCCTCAACACATCATCATACCAAAATACATAGAGAGGAAACATCAATCTGGTCAGTGTGTGGATGAGAGGCCTCCCAGGAAAGCCACATATACCATTTTGAATTGCAAGATGCATGAAATGTGAGATTTAAGTCTAATATTTAAAACAGATCGATTATGTATTTATGAAATTCGCTGCCACTAGCTTAGATGGTTTTAACCAGGGATTCGATGAATTTGTGGAAACTATACAGGAATCATTTGTAGAATGAAACATGTTGGCGAAATTTGTTTTCCCTCATGCCAAGTGACATTCTCCCCCCCCCCATGCTGAGAGACTGTCGAACAAGTGGTAGGAAAGTGGCTATGGAAAATGCAGCCACACGGAAGCTGCTCCAAACAACAAGCTGTTTGTATGCAGGAGCTCACCCAATGGACATTGACTTTTTTGTTTTTTACAAATTACCATAAAATAGCCCCCAAAGCATTTGCATGGTAAAAATTACGAGACCAACTTTATGATGTACAATGTATCAAAAAATTGTTGATGTACAATGCTTCAAAGGTTTACTCCGTGGAGCAATCTCTTTGTGATTTTATTTCAAGTGACCATTTTTATGCTGCTTATTGTAGAGCATCAAGCCCAAAGTCTGTGTCTGGGGAAGCATTCAATATAGATCCTGGCAGTGCATGGATAGTTAAGAATGAAAATATCAGCTATAACCATCTCTAAATGAACCAATTATCCATCAATGATTCCACTGTTTCACAGGATGTAAAAAGTATCTATTTCCAGCTATGGCTTTCTGTTTGGATCATTTATCTTTGTTTTTTTTCAAGAACTGGAAAGTGCATCTGTGGGATGCTGCATGAACATAGATGCTGAAAATAAATGCAACTTGTTCCTAATTCATAGATTTTTTTCCAAATTAAAAAGTCGTCATTGCCATGGATAATGCAATGCCTTTTATATGCACAAGCTTAAAAAAAATAGCCAGTGGTCCATCTTCCTGAAGGCTCTTGGAATGCTATCTTCCCCCCACACTAAAATTATCCTTGCTACATTTTACTTGGCACTAACTACTGATTCCTATGTTGAATCTTAATTTCAAAAATAACACATTGTGAAATACCAGCTTATGCACTTTGGCCTGCTTAGCAGGGCGGCTATAGCTCCCCAAGTCTAATTGCTATGCTGGTCTCTCTCCCCCTCAGAGACACAGACCCTTAATAAACTCCCTTGGAGATTTCTGAAAGCTCCTTTCATAGCAAACTATTCTAAATTACATTCCTTGATGTTGTTAAATACCTTAACAAATCACTAAAGGCTGTTCTTTATTAAGGGAAAACACGAAAAAACGCTCAGAGGTTTGGTGTTAATTAATTACACTGGAAATATCTAACTCTTTGGAGAATATTTATGAAATGCTACCTTTTCATAGGCAGGGTTGATACTTATCTTCCACACACCAAATGTTGCTTTGCCTTTGTCACCTATTTGGCCAAATTGTATAATTTGTCATAATTGGCTTGGGTGTTAGTTGCTTGCAGAGTTGTCATGCCTGGGCAGCAATGACTTGTACTAGCATACAGCTAACCTTGCTACTTCTATGTGGTAAGTTTTTTAAAGAGTAATATATTTCTGGATTGAAAGTCGGCTGGTTTTATCTCACACTAGTTTCCATTAAACTATTTCCTGACATTATACAGAGCAAGTTTGTGAGACTGTTATCCAGAAGGCAAGCATACAGTTGCTTGAAATATGCCATCTGTAGCTACACCGTGATCAGTTCCATTCAGTGCTCAGGTTCTGAGAGAGAGGGGGAAATATACCAATCTGATAGTCCACACAGGACTATCTGGCAAGAAAATCTAACTGCACAGTGAATATGAATAATGATTCATTCACACATATTCTGTTTTACTACATGTGCACAGTAAAAGAGTGCAGTTTGCTGCACACATTTAAGTTTGAGGTTTTTAAAAGGAAAAATAGCCATAAAGATTTCATAACAAGATCCTATCATCACAACAGTAAAAAGATCTTCTTTCTGCCATTTCAAGCATGCAAAAAGAGTGCAGAATAGTGTATGGCAGTAATTCACTACTTCTTTGATAAAAGATGAAACACTCAGGCCGCAAGCGTACCAGGATATTCTCCTGTGCATCCTCCATGGATATGAATGGTCATTAGCAGAAGGTCTTGTGTGCCACTCTCACTTATTTTATTGAACCTTCTAGTGGATTGCGCATAAGGACAAGTCATACTTGAAAATTGTTTACATCTATAGAAAAGAGTTTTGACATTAGAAGTTGAAATGAAATATAAAGGGAACTTTTCCCCACCAATGAATAAACAGTGTGAAGGTCTGATTTGGGCAACAACAAATAGATTGATTTCTTGTACTAGCATTATTATTTGTAGTGTGTTTATCATTAATTTTATGTACTTAAACATTCATTATCTACATTTTACCCTTTTGGCAACTTACCATAGAAATAAAACAATTACAAAAACCGCCATAAAAAGAATGCTATATGGATGTTTCTAGCACAATTGTTATTTTAAATAGGTTGACTCTGTAAAATTTCCAGGTGTAATTTTTCAGTGCTTATACCTCCAATTTTCTACATCTATCCTTATATCTAGTCTGCAAAGCGAGTGGTCTGTGTACCCTGAGACTAGAACTTGGGCCATTTCCGCATGAGGAAAATGTTCCTGGACAGCCTTCACATGTTGGCAGTATATAGAGCACCTCCACATGATGTCACCAACATCCCAAGTCTGTTCAGTAGCCAGCTTGCGATTTGACCATTTTTAATTCATGATTTTGGGAATCCAGAAAACTGGATTTACCACCCTAAATCGTGCATCCCATTGGTGAGCCATCAGTGAGCAACCGGGATTAAGACCATGTGGAGGAATAAATGTGCAATAGTCTTGGCAGCTTTGTCCTGCCCTCTCACCCACCCTCCCCTCTCCAGTTCCTGCTCCAAGTAATTTTTTAAAAAGACATGGTCTGTGTTGCAGCAAACCTACATTGTCAAAGGTAAAATCAAATCTTCTTTAACATGTCCATGGTCTTTTTGGGATCAGGCAGGCAAAACACAATCCCTTTTCTGTTTTCTGGAAGTGGGGAATGTGCTAGGAAAGAGGGAGGGGCAGGTAATCAGGCTGCCTTCTCCCAATCATACAGGGGTCTGAGCACCTTGTTTTAAAGCCAACTATTAGCACAAAATGTCGTTTTGGGCTCCAGTTATCATGTTCAGGGTCTCAGAAATCCACCCAGACAGAAATAAAGTCCTAAAGAACATAAATTCCAAAATGGGGGGAAATTGTTCTGGTGTTTCTCCATAGCAATTTCTATTTAAAAATGTATGCGTTGTGGCATTACCGAATAGCAACACGGAAGTGCCTCTTTCTTTTAAAAATAATTTCAGGGCTGGGGTTGGGGGAGAAAGTTTCAGTCCACAACAGAACTGGTGTGCTGTGATTGGTGGCTTGCTGTGATTGACAAGCCAAGGAGTCAAGGGAGAAGTTTGTGTTGCTTTCCCTTGCAGCCTCGCCAGGAGGCAAAAAGGCATGACGAGACACAGGGAAAACACAAGAGGGGTCTTCCCTGTGAAGAGGGCTGCAAATGTGAGATTTACCATCCCACGTTTTCCAGCAAGAAGCCACTTGCGTTTTACCCCTCCATGCAGAAATGGGCATAATCTAGGCAAAGTTTTTGTCCCTGTCTTGAAGGTGAAAACTCAAAGACCAAAATAGTTCACACAGGCATAAGACCTTTGTTTATATAGAACCTGACAACCTTCAAAAACTCAGTGAGATGGTATAATGATCAGTAGAAAGGAGAGGCAGATTGCACAGAAGTGACAATTAGGAGATGCTTTTGGCAGGAAGATTAGGGTCATTTCCGCATGGAGGGGTAAAACATGAATGGCTTCCTGCTGACAGAACGATAGAAATCCGCTTTTTTGGGATTTGTATTTTTTTGCACTTTATTTCTGTCTGGGTTGATTTCTGAGATGCTGCACATTGTCCCTGGTGCCCAAGAAAGCATTTTGTGCTAATGCTTGGCTTTAAAACAAGCAGCTCAGACTTCTGTATGATCGGCACAAGGGAGCCAGATCACACACACCCTTCCCAGCTCATTTCCCACCTCCAGAAGATGCAAACAGGACTGCTTTTGCCTGCCTGAGTTGTGAGAAGGCAGGTAACTGAAGCCCCAAAATACATTTTGTGCTAATGGTAGGCTTAAAAACAAAGCGCACAAATGGCTGAAAGATCGGGAGAAAGTTGCTGGATCACCCGCCTCCCCTTTTCCAGATCATTTCCCACCTCCAGAAGAAAAAAACAGGGCTTTGTTTTGCCTGCCTGATCCCAAGAAGACCAAGGACATTTTAAAGAAGATTTTATTTCATCTTGAGGTTTGAGGTTGCACTGCAACATGGACCATGTCATTACAAAAATTATTCAAAGCAGGAAATTGAGAGGGGAGGGCAGGAGTGAGGGAAGGACAAAGCTGTTGAGACTACTAAGCCTTTCCCTCTCCATATGGTTTTATCCCTGGTTGCTCACTGGTGGCTTGCACAATTTAGGGTGGTAAATCCAGTTTTCAGGATTCCCTAAATTGCAAGTTAAAAATGGCCAAATTGCGACCTGATTACTATGTTGGCGACATCATGTGGAGGGGGCTCTATATGCCACCAACATGCGAAGGCTGTCCAGGAACATTTTCCTTGTGTGGAAATGGCCAAGGTAATTGTTCTGATTGGATGACACTCCTTTCAGACTTAACTCTCTCCCTATGTTGCCCATTGCTCTGCTGAAAAACTGAAATCAGATGGAAGTGTATCAGAATCATAATCATATCGGAGGACTTCAAACCAAATATGTTGCAAATATTTGTTTGGATTCAGAACATCTGTTTTATGTATGAACGGGGCATGGTTCAGATTGTTATCAGTAAAGTCCAAATTGTACCTACCAAGTCAACATGGATGCTGTGATTTAAAAAAAAGTGTGGAAGTTTTAACAATTTCATAAAGACACATGAGGCATAGATGTTTGGCTTTAGTTCACTGGCATGTTGGTGAATATAACTGCACCTTCAATTGCACCAATGACATTTCATGTCATTACTACTTGTCTGTCACTTTTATGGATAATCAGGAGTTCAAAACTTATTATGAGTGTTATTTGTCCACATATTTTATGAAGAGAGAATTAACTTTAATAACATTTATATAATATATATGCCCCCTCAAAAGAAAATCCCTTATAGATTTTACATAGTTTTAGGAGTTAGCAGTTATAAAACAAAACAGTTACAATTATAAATAAAATAATAAGGTTCTGTTGTAAAAAAAATACAGTGTAGTGGTGTTACTTCATAGTAAACTTCACTTTGAAAATGGAAATGGAAACTGTTGTATCGGTTATTAAGAGATTGTAAAGGCCATTACAAATTTTCAATGCTGGTACTTAATAATAAAAACAATGGAAACAGTATGACACACTTGTTGTGATTATCCAGTGGTGAGATGATTTTGGAGTTAAAAGGTAGAAATTCTGGCTCCTGCAGACAAACAGAACCTTCAGCATTAGGGTTCCTCTCATTTTATGCTTCAGTTGAATATTTGTGAATCACTTGCAGTTATATCTCCTCATCTGAAAGGGCTGTGACAGTGTTAATTTGTTATCAGGGGCACATAAAAAAATCCTGAGAAATCAAATAAAATCACCCTTGAAGGCCTTTTGTGTCAGGTAGAAACCAATATGCACACATACATATGCAAGGAGCTGTAAAACCAAAAAAGATTTCCTAAGAAGTTGTTCCCTTTGAAATCACAGAACAAGCAGAAACAACAATCCAAAGCTGTACAAGCAGAATGACCATTTCCTTCAGAGGCCAGGCAACTCTCCTGAGACCACTTTCTTTCCTTGGCCAACTAGGTATTTGACAATAAAAGCTAGAATTTTAAAGATGTAAATCTGTAATGGAGTGCTTCACGCTTCCCGACTGGTTTGAACTCTAGCCAGTCAGGTGAGGAGCCAATCGGAAGGTGCTTCATGCCTTCTGATTGGCCTGTCACCCAACTGGCTAGAGCTCTTATGTGTCCAGGTGAAGGGCCAATCAGAAGGCACTTCATGCCTTCCAACTGGCCCCTCACCTGGACTGGCCCCGCCCACTCTCCGCTCACTTACCCCTTAACTAAATATGATACCACTCACTGAGTGGTTCCAGATATTTGTTAGTATATTTGTTATATATTGTTATATTGTTGCAATGTTCTATGTATGACCAGATACGCACTGGGAACTTCACTGCCCCAGCTCCTGTGCACGAGCACAAATTGGGGGCGGATGAGGCGCACCAGGCCAAATACATTCAATTATTTAAAATGGATTGGCAATTTGTTATATATTTTAATTATTACCATGATCTAACACAAAATCTAAAGCAGATTTATATTCATTCATTCTCAAATTTATACGCTGCTGTTTCCCAATAGTTCAGGGTGGCTTACAAAACAGCAATTTGAAACATATTAAACATTATAACAATTAGAAAACTCACTAACTTCTCTTCAGTGGGATGGAGAGGGAGTTAAAGTGCATTGTTGTTCTCTCCTGAATGGTGTACTGATGTTGGTGTACTCATTTTATGTAAGGAGGCCAGCTTATTGATGGTATTTGTAGGCCTCAACCATAGGCCTGGTGGAACAGCTCCATCTCACAGTTGGTTTGGCCATCATTTTTTATGGTGTTAAGATGCCAGCTCAGGTTTTAGCTATGCCAGTTCCTCATGCTGCTTGTTCCAGTGTAGCTAGTCAATCCACAGCCTAAAGCATTGGTTCTTCTTTCAATTGCTAGGCTGATCTAAAATTGCTGCTCTTACACAATGTGAAGTTATCCCACAGATATTTTAGTTTGACCAACCCCATGCTCATTTCCTCTAGATATGTGGAAAAAATGCTGATCTAGGCAGATAGAAAAGAACTCCTGTGAGCAAAGAAACAAATCGTGACCTTCTGGTTAACACTGTACTTGACTTAAACACACTGAAAATGTACAAGGTGAGCCAGTGTCTCAAAGCATGTTTCATTATTAAAACCATTCTCCTCTAATAGTATTCACCCCAGCACACTTCCAGTTGGCAAGATCATACTGCACTGTGAGCCATTGGCATCATGTGCTAAAGCTCCTACCGCCTTGAGAGCTGTCCACAAGACAAATTCCTATATATTTTTTTTCTTAAAATAACTGTACAATATTAATGTGAGATAGGTATAGGATACATGTTCTAAAAATACATTCTTTCTATCCCTTTTATATTAAGTTAAAGGGATACTGTCTGGTCACAACTTTACTAAAAAATAGTGTTCCTTTTCTGAATCAAATGGCTCAGAAGTTGAAATAATTTCTAAAAAAAAAAAAAGTATTTGAATGTCTAGCTCCATCACAGAAAGTGATATATTTATATGAAAGAGTGAACCCAAGGCAATTCCTCCAGCTCTGTGAGCATGTTCAACAACATTGTTGCAAAGAACAAAAAAGGATGCTAATTTCCAACTTCTGTACAATCCATATTCCCCTGAAGTTGCTGGAAAAAATCCCATTAATTTAAATATTTATGGGCTGCAGTATTGTTATATTTGGGTATCTGCACACACATACCTTTGCGATCATGGTCATCTAGAATCCCGCACAAAGATATAAATTTGATAACGCATGCACGTCTGTACATATTACCTTGCCTGTACATTTAATTTTGTTTTCTCTGTGCAGCAGTCTGTTTTGTTCAAGCTTTGGCTGACCCATGAACATAAACTGTTTTCTGCATGCAAGTTGCTGTTGTTGAAAGACATCTTTGTTAAATGGAAATGAGCAGAAGAAAGCTTAAGTTTGGGTTCTAAGGGCTGACAATGACAGCAGGTTCTGAGGTAGAAAACCCATTAAGATCAGGCCATTATTAATTAATTAATTAATATTTTTATTACTGGTTTTATATATGGCCTTTTCCTGTGGTGCAGGCTCAGCGGTTTACAGTATAGCATATAAACGTATAAAATCACAATAATAAGTTAAAGTACCATTAAAACAATTTGAACATTTCAATACTCTGTTATGCTTGTAGATGTTTTGCTGGCCTACCTAGATGGTATAGGTGATTATTAATTCTAAAATGGCAAACCACCCTGTTTTTCTTGCCAAGAAAGCACACCAACTATGGTATGGAGTGGTAGGCCCCCCAGGCCACCAAGTATTGAAAAAGCCACTGGGGAAAGGGTAACAGCTCTCTGCCAATAACCTGGGAATTTATGGACACCTAGCTGCCGATGTAGCCCATGGAGAATGCAGAGGCCTGAGCCAAAAGAAAACCAGAAAGATTGCAACATGGAATTTACGGGGAATGTCACAAGGAAAATTGGATATTGTCAAATAAAAAAAGACTCGACTCAGCATCAGGTTGCTTGGCATTAGTGAACTACACTGGACAGACAATGGCCACTTTCCATCCGAAGAGTAAGGATATCAGCTTTAATACAAAGTGCCAGCTAGTCAACGCCGTTGTCTTCCCCATAACAACCTATGGATGCGAAAGCTGGGCCCTAAAGAAGGAAGACAGGAGGAGAATAGATGCTTTCGAGTTATGGTGTTGGAGGCGAATGCTGCAAATACCATGGACAGCCAAAGTTACCAACAAGATAGTTTTAGAGAGGAGCAACCCAACTATGTCACTAGAAGGCAAGATATTACAGCTAAAGCTCACTTACTTTGGACACATCATGCAGTCAAACCAGCTAGAAAAATCATTAATGCTCAGCATGGTCAGCAGCAAAAGGAAACGTGGTCACCAAAGGATCCGTTGGCTTGACATGATCAAAGCCGACACAGGGATGACCATGAACCAACTTAAAGAAGCAGTCAGAGACCGGGGCACATGGGAAAGATTTGCCTATAGAATTGCCGAGGATTGGACATGACTGAACAGATGACATCATCATCATCATCATCATCATCATCATCATAGTTCTATAGCAAAAATTGCTTTCCAGGACACCTGAATGGTGCACATCTTTCACTTTTTAGACATTCTTGAAAACTCAGCTTTTCTATATTTATTTATGGTTGGATTTATATAACTGCCACTCTCAGAGAACTGGTTCACAGCAGTTTAGAATCATGTAAATACATATCCCAAACAACATAATAACCATTTAAAACTCAACTACACAATTGATGGTAGTACTAATTAATTTAGTTAAAAATGCATCTTGGACAGCGAGACCACTGGCCAATCTAAAAGCAAGTAGATGTTACAGTTGGGCTGATATCATCGGGGGATAGGTCACCTCATGGATTTGAGGCCGGTCTAATACCGTCCCCATACTCTAAGGGGAGGGTAGAACCCTTTAAAAACAAGCTTGTATAATGTTTGACATGAACACACCTGTCTCCTATTTACCCCCATCCTCATCTCCCTCTCCTACCTCTGATTCCTTCTTTATGTCAAGCTCTTTGTGGCAGGAACCAGCCTTCTTGGCCTCTATGGAATACCATGCACAATAATGGCACTATATAAACAGTATAAGAAGAGAAGAATATTCTTTGTGGTGATGTTAAAATAGATCTTTATCCAGAGATGATAAAGCACTTGTTTAAGCACTTGTTGTTCCACATGGAAAAAGTTAAACATTGAAAGCAACTATCTGGACTGACAGTATTCATGCACTAGGCCCAGCTCACACTGAATGCTATATGTGCCTCATGCACCAAACTACTCTGACATCTTCATATGTCAGTCCCAGGTCACAATTTTTCACTTATTGCATTTTCACAAATCACTGCTGGGAAGCTTCAAGGCAAGTCAATGTCTATATTCCTTCTTCCGCATGGCTGTGTCCTCAGGATCGTCTGTATGATGGATTCTATAATCTTAGTGAGCAAGATCAGTGTTTTAGTGCAAAGCTGAGTGACTATGCAGACACTGGACAAAAGGCTACTCTTTCAGTTTAATAGTAGCTTTTAAAATCTGGTTTTGAAATATTAAGACCAACGGAATTTTTCTGTCATATTTTCAACTAAATTTCATTATTTCTACCAGTAGGTGGGGGTATAAGCTTAGCAATTCACCACCTGTGAGCTTTCTAGGAGGGCACTTCCTTATCCCTGCAATTGGGTATGTGAAAAATTATTCAGTTTAGACTTCCCTACAATAATTAGATTAGAAAGGTGGGTTTTGCCTCCAATTTAAACATGTAAATCAAGCATAAGAAATGTTGTGACACATTACTGAGCCTTACTTTCCCAGCTAAAGTCTTGTTCTGATGTGTGTGGGGGGGAATAATGCCATGTAAAAAGATCAGAATAAATTTAAGTGCTCAATTGTTACGTTTTTCCCACCTGTAAAGTGTATTCAACGAGCAACCTAAGCTTAGTGTTATGCAGTCCATGAAGATTGGAGCTTGGATATTTAAATTGGTTTACCTAGGTATCAAGATGGTCCTGCAGCAAGAAGTTGGGACAATGGCTGAGACACCTGGGTTCAGTTCTGTCTCAGCCATGAAGATGGCCACTTATGTATTACTATTAAAATGTTTGTATATTTCAATCTATTACAGGATTCACAAGGCAGCTTACAATAATTTTAATTATTACATAAAATAACAATATCCCCAATCAGAAATCACCAGCAGCTCTGTAACAAACAAAAAAGCCAGAAATATTTTTTAAAATTGGACAAACTCAAATAAGGAATTAAACGGCATTTCAAATCGAACGCCCATCTGCAGAGAAGAGTTTTATGTTGATGCAGAAAGTCAGCAAGAGTGGGAGATGGGAAGAGAAAGAACCATATGTTCTGCACTAAGCTCCTCTGAGGAATTACTCCCGCCAATTAAATAAATAATTACATGTGATTGCTACGCAAAGTTGAGTAGGACAATGAAAAGGCATAGCAATTATATCATTGCCTAGGGCTGCCATTGTCAAACTTTTGATCATGGGGAAGCTCCTGAAATATTTTCAGGCTCCCAGGAGCTCCAGAACTGGAAGAAGAAGAAGAAGAAGAGTTGGTTCTTGGAAGAAGTTGGAAGAAGAAGAAGAAGACTGGAAGTGAGGTAAGCTGACCACGCCTCCCTGCCATGCCTAGGGAGGACTGAGGAGGGAGAGATAGGGAGGTTTGAGGCACGAGTGGGCATCCAGGCTTTGCCCCCTTTCCACACAAGAATGCCACTCACAGGTCAATAGAAACAGCCAGTTGTGAATGAGTCCATTAAAGCAGGATATAGGGGGAAGACCAGAGAGCCCATGGGGAGTTCCATGGAGCCCTGGTTGGGAATCTCTGTCTAGAGAGACAGTTTGGTGTAGTGGTTAGGAGTGCGGACTTCTAATCTGGCTTGCCAGGTTCGAATCTGCACTCCCCCACATGCAACCAGCTGGGTGACCTTGGGCTCGCCATGGCACTGATAAAACTGTTCTGACCAAGCAGTAATATCAGGGCTCTCTCAGCCTCACCTACCTCGCAGGGTGTCTGTTGTGGGGAGAGGAATGGGAAGGCGACTGTAAGCCGCTTTGAGCCTCCTTTGGGTAGGGAAAAGCGGCATATAAGAACCAACTCTCCTTCTCCTTCTCCTTCTCCTCCTTCTTGTTCTTGTTCTTCTTCTTGTTCTTCTTGTTCTTGTCTTCTTCTTCTTCTTCTTCTTCTTCTTCTTCTTCTAGAATATCAGATATGCAGGGCCACAGACAGTCTTTGTTATGCTGATTGTTCCTAGATTTGTCCAGTACACAGTCCTCACTCTGGTATGTACCAACATCTTCCTTCTCACTTCAACACCCCCTCTTACCAACCAGGCCCAGATTCAGATGCTGTTTTAAGAGTCACACTAGACATTACATTTTTGCACATGCATTCACATGTTCCCTGTGGCCATGCAGAAGTTGCAGGAACTTGTTTCTTACAGAGAGAGAGGATTCATAATGGTACTGCTGGTGAAGAAAAGAATTCTGCTTTTCCTCAAGCAGTTTACTAAAGTGAAAATACATGGGGGGGGGACTAGCTGACTGATTTTTCTGCTCCATAGGTACAGATACTCCATGTGGTGCAGAAAAATTGGCAAAGGAACTCACCTCCTTGTTTGAGAAATGGAAGGCAGAGCCGCTTCTACTGAGCTATTCTGAGACCATTTGGTTGCTCTCTCACTCTCTCTGGAAAGATTTGAAAAGAAACAAGAAACACTTGAATGGACTTGTTTGCAAGTG
Source organism: Paroedura picta (assembly GCF_049243985.1). Taxonomy (NCBI): domain Eukaryota; kingdom Metazoa; phylum Chordata; class Lepidosauria; order Squamata; family Gekkonidae; genus Paroedura; species Paroedura picta. The sequence goes on from NC_135378.1 coordinate 42,491,839, forward strand.
TAAAAACATAATCATCTGCCCAGAATGGATACAGTCTGAGAGCAGAAGAGATTTGCACAAAACTATAACTTCCCTAGAGAAACTGTGTGACGAGAAATTTGGCAGAACATGAAATTAAAATTATTAGCACTACCAGGACCCAAACATTGTCAAAATATGTAAAAACAGCCCCACAAAGAGTTGGATTGATCATGGTGGTGGGGAATGAAGCCAGGAAACAGTCACGGCCACAGAACTGATGACAATTTGCTGGTGAGTTACTCTGGCCTAAATTTATGGGTTTATACTGGAATAGCATAGGATTATACTGTCACTCTTGCAACAGGATGTGTATTGTAACCTTGACCAGTCAATTAAGCAAAGAAATGAAAATGAAGGGGTGGGAAACTCTGTAGCAATCTTTAAAAATAAAATCTCATGCCGTTGAATACAAAGGGCTTTTATATTATTCTAATAATATACAAAGGGAAGACCCAATACATTTCCCAAGGGGAAGGGATCCCATCTCCCTTTCATTGCCAGGTTCTGCGTGGCTCACGCTAGTCACTGTGGCAGCAGTGTTTAGGAGCTGTTCTGAACCCATTGTGGCTCCTAGGTGGAGTCTGCACGGAGATTTTATTCCAATCCCAGGTCAATTCAGTCCCTGCCCATCTCCACTAAATGTGATTTCCATTTTGATTTTGTATGATTTAAATTTTCCCTCTGCAACAAACATAATTGATCCAGAGTGACCCTACCTTTATCCTGCAATATTTAGGTAAAGGTAAAGGTATCCCCTGTGCAAGCACCGGGTCATGCCTGACCCTTGGGGTGACGCCCTCTAGCGTTTTCAATATTTAGGTGTGGAAATAACCCTCAATATTTTCAGAATCGGATTGAGAAAGCATGAGAAACCATGTGGATCTCCAGCTGCTTCACATTTGTTGCTGAAGCTCTGTGGTAGAGAAGCCCTGACTGGCCAAGCCTGACTCCGTGGTAGAGAAGCCCTGATTGGCCAGGCCTGACTCCATGGTAGAGAAGCCCTGATTGGCCAAGGCTGTAAGCTTTTTTTAAAGGGGAAGCCATAATTTTCTCTCAACTTAAGCTCTAGAAGCCCTAACTTCTGTGGGTAGAGATTTGGCTCGTGTTTTTTTTCTCCCTTCTATGCTTCCCCCCCACTTCAAGAAAAGAAAGAAAGAGGCTCCTGCTGTCCCCTCCCCTTCTGAGCCTCCCTAAGCATATGCAGAACACTTTTCTGTTTCAATGGGGAGGGGGGGGAAGAGGAAGACCGAGTTCAAATCGATCTGGATTCAGCAGGATCCACAATGAAATAAACAAAGTAAGTGCAGAATTAGTCCTAGTATCTGCCTTTGCCATGGCTGGAACGGCCCCTGGCATCCACCACTGTTGCTCAAAGATGCTCCTGGTGTACCCTGTGGCCAGGTCTGAAGTAGTTCCCAGAGTATGCTGCCATGGCTTAGCTCATTGAGATCTTGAGATCACAGAGTGATTTCCAGTGGCAGCTGCCAGAGCATCATGGTAAGTGTGCATGTGCATAGACAATGCAATTTTATTTTTTGAGGGGGGGGATTTAAACACCCTTGTGTATCTTTTTTAAAATTCAGATTTTTCTGCAAATCCAAGAAATCCCTCAAGTTTGCAGGAAAATCTGTTTAGTGATGGTGTGGTTCCATCTGCAGATTTAGATATATGCATATGAGTGGTGGTGGTGGTGGAGGAAATGTTGCTATTAGATATATAGATATTACTTCCAACACTGCTGTATTGTTCTGTGTCAGTTTGGATACTATTATTGTCCCCTCCTAAGCATTTATTTAATACCCAACAGGATCAGTGCTAGCTGGAGAGCAGGAAGTTTCCCCTGCAAACTTGGGGTGGGGGCAGGTTTGCATAATAACCTAAAAACATGGGAAGGGGAATTAGAAGGATGTATACCCTCCCTCAAAAAAACCCCTCAAAAAAAAAGATAAACATTGTCTTCTCATCTTACTAAAAAAAAAGATGGAATTAGCAAAGGAAGAAAATTAGAAATGAAGAGAATTTCATCTCTGGAAGAATTTGTTTCTACATTCATTATTATTGTTGAGTTTAAGGGATGTGGGGGGACATTGAAGCCATAGGATTCACACTGAATCTAGGGAGTTTCATTGTTAGACTGGAGTATAAAGCATAGTTAGACTGGAGTATAAATCATTATAAGATACGGTATTATCAATGTTGAAGATGAAATTATATACTATAATGTTTAGATGTAATGTTTTTATAGTTCAAACAAAACGAAGCTTTAAAAGATCATAAAGCTGATGGAAAAACTATTGTCCAATGTAGTTTGAATTCTTTAACTGGGTACATTTTACATTTGTACAACTTACAAACATCTGCGTAGAAGCAGAACTAATCAGGAGCAGACTTACTACAAATGTTAATCTTTGAAATCTGAGATCATGTCAGATTTGCAAAACTCACACTGCCTCCTGTTTGCAAACACATGGTTGTAAGCCGCGCTTTTGCAAGCCTCCTTATGGGAGACCCCCTACTGCATTTTCCCTCTGCCTCGTCATGGCTTTTTGACTCCCGAAGAGGCAGCAACGGAAAAGAAGTCAAACTTCTCACCCCCCCCCCGCACCTCAGCTTGTAAATCACAGCAAGCCACCAATCAAAGCACAGCAGTTGTCTCAGGGTCTCAAAACTTCAGTCCTGCCTGAGCCCCCAAATTAATTTTTTGTAAGTGCACTTTCTCATTGTTATGCAATAACACCACAACGTTAATGCATAAATCAATACTTCTGCATTGCTATGGGAAAATGACACAATGATAAAGCACCCCCCCCCCTTTTGGGATCTGTGCTGTTTTGGACTCTGTTTATGTTTGGGTAGAGATGTGAAAGGCTGGACAAGGAACTGGACCCCAAAGAGTGATTGTGTGTACACAGTAGTTTAAAAACAAAGAGCACAGAGGCCTACCTGATTGGGAGAAGGCTGCTTCATCATTCATTTCCCTCTGCCAGAAAACACAAATGGGATTGTTTTTTTAATCTGCCTGATCCCAAAAAGACTGTGGACACTTTAGGGAAAATTTTTATTTTAACGTATGCTAAGTAGCTTTGTGGTCCTGTGGCAATGTGGACTGTGCCATTAAAAAAATTCTTGGAGCAGGAAATGGAGAGGGGAGGGTGGGTACAAGGGCGGGCAGAATGCTGCAGGGACTGTCACACATTTCTTCCTCCACACAAGCCTGCCCCTGGTTGCTCCCTGATGTGGAGTGAGACAACAAGTGGCAAATCCAGTTTTGGCAATTTCCCTCATCTCAAGGCAAATCTGGCCAAACTTGAGCCAACCCCTGGAAAGCCGCGGGATGCAGATGACGTCATGTTGAAGAAGCTATAAAACCCACCAGCAACCAGAGGCTGCCCAGGGACAGATTCCTCATTGGTCCTAGACAAGTTTACATAGTTCGTCACCATGAGGTAAAAATGAATCAATTCATAAATGATCTAATAAACTTTCAACCACAGTGTAGTCTGGATGGGGCTTTTTACCCAGTCCCAGTTTGAATGAATCCCTTCCGTCTACACTGAATTCAATTTACATTTTGATTTTGAGCGATTTAAATTTCTCCACAATATCCTGGAGTGGATATAAACCTCAATATTTCAAAAATCGCCATCAGTAAGTGTGAAGCTCTCTGCTTATTGCGAATTAACTTGCTGCCTTATGCCTCATGCCTTGAAGGTTGTAGCAAAGCAATCTTCCCTGATAGGCCAGGGTGTCAGTTCAAAGTCTTCCTGATTCCCAGTTGCAAGGCTTGTCTTAAAGTGACTGCACTCTAGAAGCCCTAACTTCTCTCAACAGAGATTTGCCTCTTCCTCTGCTGTCTCCAATCCTCTCTCACACCCCCTTATTCAAGAAAAGAAAGATATTCCTGCTGTGCTTGGCACCCACCCCTTCTGAGCTTCTCCAATTGAGTATAGAACACTTTCTGTTTCAATTTGGGGGGACAGAGGAAGACCTGAGTTCAAATCAATCTGAATTTAGCAGGTCCACAATGGAATAAACAACCTAAATGCAGAATCAGCCCAGGTGAGATATTTTTGCTGCACAAAAAATAATTTTAAAACCTCCCTTTCAGCAAATAGGAGATGCATTTAAAGGTTCCTTTATTATTTGAATCTTAATTTGATTTTTCACCTTATGCTGACATTTTACCATGATGCCATAATCCCACTCTCAAATTTTAAGGCACATATTTTCTCCTAACAGTTTGAAGACATAGGCAAGTCCTCTTTCTGATTTCTGGGAGAGAAGGAAGATAATTTATACATTCAAACTGGAGATGTGAAACAGTTTGGTAGCAGATCAGATCATATTGTGTATGCCAAAGGGGAATTCCAGGTATTTCCAATGAAAAGGTGCTCAAGCAGCAGATCTCAGAAAAATCTCTGCTACAGAGTGAAGAGATGCTGCTATCTGAAACAGTCTGGGGCTAGATGAACCAATATAGCCTGTCTTAGTTGAAGGCAGACTGATAACATCACTCACCATAGATTATTTATTATCTCTTACAATATTCCCTTATTTAAAAGAAGGGTGATGATCGCTGTTCCTTTACTGTCACATTGATTGCTATGAACATTTTCATATTCAGATTATCAGAACAAATACAGTTAACATCATGGAATTAATGCAACCCACAGTTTAACCTTAGCCTTTTGGCAGTGGGAAGGAACCTCAACTATTTTCTTTCTGTCAATAGATTCCTGCTCTCTCAGCAAGAGAGACTCCGGGGAATGGTAGAGGACAGGAAGGCCTGGAGGATCATTGTCCATGGGGTCGCGATGGGTCGGACACGACTTTGCACCTAACAACAACAGCAGCAGCAAGAGAGACTGAGGGCCACTTAAATTATGCTGGCAGTGTTGTTTCTGCCAAGGCCATAAATATGCAAACTTTGTTGCTTGCAGGAAATGCTTTCCACAAATGATTTGGGAAATGTTAACCATATCAACTAAACTCTTTTCCAGGACTTATTGCTGCTGAATGTGAAATTTGTCCAAATCAAAGCTGCTTTATGAATGGTTTCAAACACAATAAGCTGTCCATGCAGTGTGCATTTTCATCAGCACCCAAGTTGACATTATAATACGTGAATGAGCCCTTTAACATGCCTTTATTGCCACATCTATTCCACAGGCCCCATTACCAACTCTGCTGTGCAGCAGGGAAAAGCAAACAGCACCCCAAGACGTCACAATGAGGGGTGGTATATGAGTAAATGAATTAATGAATGAATAAAACTGGAATAGAAGTTATGTCTGACAGAAGGTTTAAATAGTTTTTCCTCATACCTCACTTGGTGTTTTATATATTGTTGCTGAAAAATGTATTAAGATGCAGGAGGCTGGTCCTTTATTCTGTGACTGACTTCTCCATACAGTAGGTTTGTAAATCAAGCCAGTTTAAAAACTTTGCAATTATAGCTACATAGCTGGCTAAATTTAAAACCCGAAGCTCTAGACACAATGACGTGCAACTTTTAAAAATGGCCTATGCTACCAATTAAAGTGATAGCAAATTCAATTTTCTCCATACCGATTGGTTCAAATGACATTTTAAAATTTTGAATCTAAGTCACTTAAATCAATATGTTATTGACAGTCCCAAGCAGTTTGGCCCAGGGCAACAGGTAACTTGTCCTTTCACTTCTGACTTTCTTTTGTTTATATTTTAGCAGGAAATGTGTTTGAGTCAAGAAATCACCATTGGGCATCTTTAGTTTAAACAGAATTTATGAGAGTTTAGGTAATCTGATTCATACACATACATATGTAATATATATCCATGTATGAATAAAATCACCTTTCACATTAGGAGCTTTTCATAAGTTTAGCTACATTAGAGACCTGCGTTGATGTCCAGATAATTGACTGACAAGAGAGCTCCAAAATTCTGCAGAGAGACTGTTCAAAGACTATAAGGAGTTTTTTCCTCTTACTATCAGTGCATAGCTAGTTAATACAGGACAGTGAAGGCCTGCCAGCCAAATAAACCCAATATTTATCATGAGAGCTGCTCTATCACACAGCAACCAGTTTGCTGCTTTGACACCCACAAAATTAGCCAGCAGAGCACATGTGTTGACCTACCAATTGCATGACATATGAAAGTATCCCTATATATCCTTTCAAGTTAATGGAATGTAGCAAGGAATTGACAGCTCTGGAAAGAAGCAATTTATTTTTACTTAGAAAGGGAGAGAACAGAGCTATAGAACCATGGAAAGCAGAAGCAGAGGCTGAGAAGCTTCAGTGCCTTTCCTAACACATCAGCTTTCATCCAAAGGACATGCTTCAAATGCAAAGTTCTGGAAACCTTAGCCTCTGAACGTGCATTTTCTTATTATCTTGGAGACAGATTTTTGTACTTAAATAAACATATGTCTGAGTTACTCTTCAAGTCATAGAAATGTAATTCCCTGACAGTGTTGTTTTAGACCCTCCATTTTTAGCAGGAAGCAAGATATTATGTTTGCTTTGATCACAACATTGCCAGATTTAATACAGTTTCAAGAAACTGATTTTCTGCTGTCCTCACAAAATACATGCGTTCTGTATCCTACTGGATCATCGTCAGAATTGGCACATGCCAGTAATTGCTGCATATAGTGACAGAAGAGAACCTTTAGTGCCTGAAATGATAAAGCAGGAAATTATATTCAGCAAAGAATTGCTCTTAAAAATAAAACTTGTTGATAAGTGTCATTCAAAAGGCTTCCAAAATTGAATGCTAAATTGAATGCTAAGAAGAGAAACAATAAAATCTTATGATTGTCGACACACATTCTTGTCTCTCATACAAAATAAACCTATCCTTGACCTGGGAGAGTTGACAAACAACTGCTCATTCATGAATGAACCATTCTTGAGCAAGGTGATCAAATCAGCGGGGGAAACTTTGGGGATTCCTGAATGAAGCAGATTGTTTGGATCCTTTCCAATCTGGCTTCAGGTCTGGTTATGGGATTGAAACAGCTTTGGTTGGTCTGGTGAATGATCAGAGTATACGTTTGAACTGCCTTTCCAGGTTGACACTAGGAGGCACCATTTTGCAATTAATTAATAACAGTTAATTGCTCTTAGTCATCCCTATCCTGTTAATGGCTCCTTTAAGCCAGTACTTATGACTTGGTTATGGAAATGCTTGTAGCCGGCAAAGACCAATCAAAGAGCCATCTCACACCCTGGCAGGAACATGACACCTAAGAGCTGACAGAGACTTGAGGATTTCAAATGCTGAGGCAAAGGGCAGAGTGAGGAAATAAAATTTCCCGGACTCAAGGGGGGAAAGGTTCATTTTGAAAGGTTCCATCTGGGGATAATGTGCAGGAAGGACCTGAGATTCCTGGGTTCCATTTTGATGGGCACAGTTAACACATGGAGATAACAAAAGGCAGGCAGCCTGGAAAAGGCAATGGATGACTGATAGAAGCTGTAATGTTAAGAACAAAGAGCCTATCCTAGTATTGTTCCAGCAAGGCCTTTGGCTAATCCTTCTAATTTCAGCTGTTATTGGTTTCCCCGGTGTTTTCTCTTTCGAAGTACTAGAAGTGTGTCAAGATTTGAGGGACCGCCTATCGCCCTATCGCCATTCCCAAAGAAGCTCGCCTGGCCTCGACCAGGGCCAGGGCCTTTTCGGTCCTGGCCCCAACCTGGTGGAATGCTTTTATTGTTTTAGGGAATTGGGGGGAGGCGGGATATAAATTAAATAATAATAATAATAATAACAACAACAATAATAATTTTAATTATGATTTTAAAAATTAATGATAAAGCTTAAATTTTAATGATGAAGCTTAGAGTTTTTTTGCATTCTTCAAAACGTTGAGAGCCTCCCAAGACTTGTGCTATGGGAGAGGAGTGGGATATAAATCTCAAAAATAAATAACAACAGTCTGAGTATGTTAACCAAGGAGCATATTTCTGCACCTCTATTTTATAATCTTGCTCCACTCATTGCTGCACAGAGTATGTATGGATATTTTCTTTTAAATAAACTTTTTATTTTTAATGCTGGAAGTTTGTTCTACATAACTATGATAAGTCCCACTCAAATGCATCATTAAAGGGGTGCTAGAGGAAGGGAAGGGGTTGGTTAACAGATCACTAGATCCTAGGGAGTGTGTGAGAGTGATAAGCCATCTCTACAAAAGCTAGTTAAAGCAAAACAAGTTAGTTATATGAGTTTCCCTCTGAATTCTGTAGAACTATTGTTGATTGTATATTACATTACTTTTAAAAATGCCAATAAAGTCTAATTGACTTGACTACTTAGACAAAACTAAGAACTCCCCACACATCAGCAGATGGAAAGAGCTGAGAGCTTAGTGGTAGATGGAGCAAGAGCTAGTGAGGAGGAAGGACCATCTGCCACTAAGCTCTCAGCTCTCTCCATCTGCTGATGTGTGGGGAGTTCTTAGTCTGAAGAAGAGTGCTTGCATTCAAAAGCTCACACCTTGAATAAATTGGTCTTAAATTGGTCTTTCTTGGTCTTGAAGGTACTACTGGACTCTGATTTTATCATATTCTGATAGTTTATTATATATCAATTTTATTCACAGGTCATATTTAGATGTTCTAATATCATGAATAATGATTCTTTGACTTTATAATATTGATGCCTATTGTCACAACGTTTTTTAAAACATATTTTAAAATGAAAAGAATGTGCTGTTATGTGTTGTTATAGAATCATAGAATCATAGAGTTGGAAGGGGCCATACAGGCCATCTAGTCCAACCCCCTGCTCTATGCAGGATCAGCCCAAAGCATCCTAAAGCATCCAAGAAAAGTGTGTATCCAACCTTTGCTTGAAGACTGCCAGTGAGGGGGAGCTCACCACCTCCTTAGGCAGCCTATTCCACTGCTGAACTACTCTGACTGTGAAAATGTTTTTCCTGATATCTAGCCTATATCGTTGTACTTGTAGTTTAAACCCATTACTGTGCGCCCTTTCCTCTGCAGACTTGTTGAAGTCAACAGGTGTCATGAAATTGTCCGGTTGAATGATGATGCCTCTTAATGACGTGTTCACATGAATGGATTAGAGTTTGACAGATTTGTAAGGTATTTATCTAGTTTAAATCTTGCTATGTCAACTCTGGGAGAGGGTGGGGAAATGGTGAGACTTCCAACTTTCTGGATGTCTGGCAACTACTCTGTATTTAGAGATGGTAGCAGCTTTTGGATGGTCCTTTTATCAGCAATTGTTTTGTAACTCTCCAATGCAATTCTTCTGCAAGCACAAGGAGTTCTACCTGCAGAATACAACTTTCTTGGCTCACCCTTCACGGTTGAGACGCCAAACTAAGATGTATCTACTTCTTTCAGGGATCAATGACCACATCAGCAGAAGAGAAAGGACAATTCCAATGATGTTGGAGGTGGACGAAGCCACTTCAGCTAACCCTGATAAGTACTGCACAAAAGAAGTCTAAATGCATGTAGAGCGGTGGTTCTCAACCTTCCTAATGCCATGACCCTCATGCTGTGGTGACCCCCAACCATAAAATTATGCAAGTGTTCTTTCACAGAAATTAAACAGATACTGACCTATGCTGTGAAGATCCATTATTCATGATTGTATATAAATTGTTTTTTTCCCCCTGGGGTTTCTCAGTTCAGTTCTGCCTCCTGTCCCACCATGGCGATCTCATTTTTTTCTGCTGCTCCAGACAGATGAATGCTCTATCTCGATCTACCACACAAGGCTGTTGTGTGGATGGCGCCCCCTGGCCAAGCTGCTTGCCCTGCCGCAAACCCTGTGAAAGGGTTGTTTGACCTCTACAGGGGTCCCGACCCACATGTTGAGAACCACTGATGTAGAGTATAACAATAACCAGTATAAAGAAATAGAAGAGTACAACAAAAAAGGAAGACCAAGAGACCTGTTCTGCAAGATCCAAGGAATCAAAAGGAAATTAAAAGCTTGTTTAGGCATGCTGAACTAGAGTCCTCAGAGATGGGATCCAGGTAGGCCTGCCAACCTCCAGATGGGTCCTGGATTTCTCCTGGAATTTAACTATAGTGCTAAGTTCCCCTGGAGAACATGGCTGCTTTGGAGAGTAGTCCCTGTGGCATCACATCCCTGATGACTCTAAGTGTTTCCCATACTGGAGCTGGCAATTCTAGATGTAGTATCCATGTGTCCCACAATCATTACTATTCCAATTTGTTTAGTGCCCCCCATGCCTGTTGAATGTGATTAATGATGATTAAAGGATCTGTAGGCCTTTGGTCTTTTGTACTCCCTTGTTGTTTAACAAAACAGGAGTTTAAACTTAGGTGGGCAGATGACGAAAGATCTGGTTTTTGTGAAGTTTGCTGAAGAAATAAGATCATCTAACCTGGATATAAGAACTCTGGCAAAATAAAAGCTTACTACTGAGGTCTTGAGGGCAGCAGCAGAAGAACAAACATTTCTTTTAAAGAACATTTTCTAACGTACACTCTATGGGCTCTTCAGATGATGTTAGGAACAGAACAGAATGCTGTATCTTTTTGATAAAGTTGCTGCATGCCATTTTTGTCACAACTTTCTCGACTTTGTCACAAAAAGGATAAAACTTGAGAGTAGGTTTACTGAGCCTGAAAATTTTTGCTGGTTCCTCCTACTCACTTTGGAGCACTTCCAAAGGCAGAATCAAGTGGAAAAGCCAGTTCAGGCTTACAGAGTATTTCAATTTGTGATTGGAGACCGAAGAAGAAAAGAGTGATGATACCAAGAGAGGCAGATGTGCAGAAAGTCTTGTAGGACCATCCTAAGCATAGTGTCACCCTTCTAAATTAATTACACTTAATGAGCTTAGGAGGGTATCACTTTGCTCTAGATGGAAGCGTGAATGATCTTAGTGAAGTCCTGGTCTGCAATGTAGGCTAGGACATGTTTGCTAAAAAACACTTCTAGGAATGGTTTTCACTTATGAAGAAGGGATATGTTTGATGAGGGAGGTAGACTTTCTTGTGCTGTTAATCTTCAATAGCATATGTCTGACACTAAACACATTGAACGGTGCAGAGTTAGCAGAACCCGAAATAAATAACAGGAAGAGGATGTAAGCATACAGAACTATTGATATGTAGCATGTCTATACTACATGTGGTCATTTTAACATTTGTTCCACATTGTGACATAATATTGTACAGTTCCATTTTTATGGATGTTTATCAAGGTCATTTTTGCTGAACAGTTATTTAGATAAAATGTTTCTGTATGTATTTTGAATGCCATGTATTTTGACAATGTGTCTGTAACACAATGTACATGAAAAGAGAAGGATTATGGGGGGATTTCAGGGAGCAAGTAAGTTATAAAAAGCTTCCACATAACAAAAAAAGCTAAGTGGACACTTTCTTTATATGTAGATGAAACATTGTTTTTTGTACCCCACTTTTTCCTAACCGAAGGACTCTCAGTATGGCTTACAAATGCTTACTCTTATTCTCCCCACAGCAGGCTCCCTGTAAGATAGGTAGAGTTGAGAGAGCTCTGAGAGAACTGTGCTTACCCAAGGTCACCCAGCTGGCTGCATGTTGGGGAGTAGGGACTCCAACCTGGTTCTCCAGATTAGAGGCAGTTGCTCTTAAAACAATACAATACACCATGACATTCATATATTTTACAAGGTTGAGCTTTATTTAATCTGATAAACTAGACTGTATCTAATGTGATCTGCCTGATGCCCAGAAGTCCCCATCTCACACCCACCTGAGAGAGAAGAGGGCCAGAAATCCAATTCACTGATGATGGTGTCTTTATCTATGAAATGAAATCAAATGTTGTTGGTAATTTTCCTTTGTGCCCTTTTGTGTCTCTATAATAAAATGGTGTTGCAGCCCTGGAGTTTGGATTCCTGTCCCGTTCATATAAACAGAATGCTAAAACAGACACTTGCCTCCCCTGACATTAGTCATTATGGTGTCCATCACACATTCAGGATGACTTAACCTTGGATTCCTCAGCTTTTAACGTGATTAGAGTCTAGACTGTGCAGGTGGGAATAATAAGAAATACAACCAGGCTTGCTCTTACTCGTCTTAGGGTTTTCTGAGTAGAAGGAGAGAGAGCAATCAGTCTATTCATCTCATTTTTTTCTGTGTTGAGAGGGCTACTCCTCTCATAACATTTCTACACCTGAACAATAAGAGAATATTCTAAAACATTATTTCCTTGTCCCTTGAATCTGGATTATATGGCTTCTGGGGACAAATCTGCCAACCTTTTACATGCTTTTGTTCTTTACTAGGTTGATGGATAAAAGCATCAGCTGGGCCGGAGGCTTGAGCAGCTTATAGGGTTGCACATAGGAGTTCTAGGCTGGACAGCAATCCTATCTAGGTCTATTTAGAAGTATTTATGAATTAGTCATACTCCCAGGAAAGTGTTTTTAGGATTGCATCCTGAACTTCTTTCACTTCCTTAAATGGCTGGGTAAGTGGCTCTCGTGTTTCCTCCTGCTTTCTGTGTACTCGAGAGGGAGAACTAATGTAAAGATACATTTACTCATGTATAAACTGTTGCATAGCTAAATTATTCCTCTGCTGGGAAAGCAGTGGAAAATTCCATGACAACCATCCAGGCTTCCTTCTGATGGTGCCTCTGTCTTCCTGCCAGTACCACATTGAGCTGTTGGCTCAATGGAAAAGGAAATACAGGAACCAGACTCTTTGTTAGCAAAGGTACTAGATATAAGGACACTGCACAGATTAACTGCTACTCAACTGAAGGCTTACTATGAATTTGGAGCAGTCTGACTTGGAGCAGTGGCTTACTTGCTGTCCAGAGCGGTGGCTTCTCATCTCTTGGTCCACCAAGGCAAATATTGGCTAACAAGTTATAGACAGGCTAGACTACCACCTTCTGAGAACTGGTTGACTATAGAAGAAGTAGAGCAATCCTAAAGGGGCATTTTCTTCTTTCCTGAATATCTCCCTCTTTGAGCTGGGAATAAAACTCATACATTCCCATGTGGCATAAGAAGAAAAACAAAACAAACAGAACTCTTCTTTTGTCTCCTCTACAACCCATGATCAAACACATCAAACACAGAATTAATAAAAAGAAAAATAACTGGGTTCTTCAAAGCCATTAGGGTTTCACCTAAAACTATTTGTCTTGAACAGATCACAACAAAAGGGGGGGGGGAGGAATAACAATGCAAGATCACATTTTCTGCAGAGAGGCTCTCGTTCCCACTGTAATCAGGAAGCAATCTGCTATCTGAACAGCAATGTGCAAGGAAGTACAATTCAAAGCAACAATTCTTATTTCAAGGGGATCAGAACATCCCAGCTCTCTACAATCAAGCATTTCTGCACAGCAATAAAGTGTCCAGTAGCTTCCACTGGTCATCAGCTGCCAAACAGGATGATGGCGAAGAGGGTAATTTAATTCTAAATGCGACTTGCTTGGTTGCCTGTGAAGTTCAGCAAGCTGCCTGGTCCTGTCAAAGCAAAAACTTTCATCTGACAAAATGGCCTCTGATTGTCCACGTAGGGGCAAGACGGACCCATACAATTTTCTCAGCTTGCCTCCAAAGTAATAGTTGGGCAAAGAGAAAACTAGTATGGCTTTTTCACTTTAAGTGAGTAGGTTCTGACTGTGGTCTCTTTTCAGCAGCACAGGACATCAGTAGTACACACTGTGACCTTCTTGTGTTAGAGGATGAGTTGCTGGAGTTATTCCAGAACAAAACATAAACAGTGTTTGCAGCACTCTTCTCCTCTCTCTCCCCCCCCGGTCCCTGCCCCCATCAGGTGCTCATTATGTTTGACAACACAGACATGTCAAAGCTATATATCTTGATAATGATGCCCTTTTAAGACAAAACTTATGAATGACCCAAATCAGCCCACACATTAGCCTGTCCTGTCTGCCAGTATACAACATATTGTGAATATGATCAACAGCAATTCCTAAGATCAAGATGGCTAGAAAAATCACCTCTTTGGTTACAGGAATTGATGCTGAGAATGGCTTTGATCTGCCGATTGATGCAGTACGTTTTTTAGGGAATACATATATTTGGACCAGGTCAAGGGTCCTTGAAGAATGGCGTGGAATGAGTGCTGTGGCCTCACAGTAAGAGCTGGGCCTTTAATCCTGGACTTCTCTGCCCTGGGTGCCCTCCTTGGTCTCCCCACAGTACCATGCTCCCCTACCCAATCTTCCACATCTGGGTTGCCTCTCAGGCCTCAGTCCCCAGTCACTGCCTATGCCAACCAAGTTGCCACTTTGTTCACTCTGTCACCCTTGCTGGCTGGTGTGGCTTCCTTTCACCCTTCCTGGCCCTCCCCCTACAGTTGCAGCCTCTCGTATTCTTGGCCATGGGCAGTTTTGTCATGTCAGCTGTGCACTTCCAGTCCAAATCAGGCACAGCTTCCAGAGTGTGCACAGCTGTCATCTCTGCACCTCCTCCATCAGTTCGCTGCTTCCTTTTAAATGTGTGGCTTGCAGATGTAGGGTCCACCCCTAGATACCACCAGCAGACTGGTCACACTTTCTTCCAGTTGACACCACTCAGGCCTTGTAGACAAACTCAGGGAGCCGCACAAGGGAAAATAAGAACTGTGTCACTCATTCATGATACAGCATTCCAGGTAGCTGTGACAGTGATCCCCAGAACCATAACATCCTTCATTACCAGGTGGAGCATGTGCACCAGGAAGACAATTCCCTTGAGGTGCACAGCCTTCACCAGCTGTTGTTGCCAGCATCTGTGACCATTTAGGCATGGACAATGTTGCCACTGCCCACTCACTCCTTTGGCCTCCCTGCACATGTAGTTGAACCACTTTGTGGTCTGGTGGCAGGATTGTCTCTTCCTGGGGTCTGAGGCCTGCCCCAACCTTGTGGACAGAGGGTTCCTCTGGTTGCCAGACAGAGAGTTTCTCTGGTGGGCAGTAAGTGAGAGGTAGCCATGCTATTGGTCTCCCACGAAGTGTGTGGTTCGTCCTTGTGCTCTGGAGAGCTCAGTTTTGACCATCACCATTATGTCACTCATTCCTGAATACATGTCGGCTCATGATTATGAAACTAGTAGAGAAAGGGTTATGCTCATATTCCAGTGCTGTCAAGGCCTCCTTTGTAAGCTCTTCAGAGGTGGAAGAAGAGTTGCTGGAAGAAAGAGCTCAGACCAGCCAGGAAGTGTCTAATCAGAAGTCAGCTGAAACACCTGCAAGTGGGAATGTCTTGGACGCTGACAGACAGCAGCTGGAAAGAGAGGAGCAGACCAGTAACTCAGAGTACTCAGAACGCTCACTCTCCACAATCCAGCACTGCAGGAAAAGACTTCAAGAGATCTTGAATGAAAGAAGGAGATATGCGAAACTAGCTCCAAGGCAGCTACAGTTATCTGACACTGAGTAGGCATAGAACCATTGCCTAGGCAATCAGTAGGCTGCATTTTAGCCACAGTCTAGGGAAAGCAGATATGGAAGCAACTAGGCACTGCACTAGGAAGCTGGCACCCTCCTTGCCCATTCCTGCTTGCTGGACTCTTTGGATTTTTGACCCTGCACCGGACCTTGTGACTATGTCTCTGGAATTTGTCTGCCTGCCTTGTGTCACCTGCCAACTCCTAGACTGAATTTATGATGCTGATCTTGAACGCACCTTCCCGGCTACTTCTGCTTGGTACTGATTGCCCTGCATGAGTACAGGACTTTGACTCTGTGCAGCCTTGGCTGTAGGAACTCAGGTTCCTGTTCCTCCTTTGTAATCAGCTGTTGCCCAGCTAGATCTCTTCCCTGAGCCAGCAATGTGCTGCAGGCCTGACCTGCCGGGACAAGTGCTGTGGCACCAATCCAAATTCCATCCCATGAATCCTTTAAATAACACTGAGTTGACTTGAGTGAGATTCTGAATAAGCCTGTGTAGGATTGCTGGGAAGACTGAGCTGAATGATCAGTGAGGCGCCATTCAGTACTATGACCTTTAAGAAACAACATAAATTTTTGAAGCTTAATCTATAGCAGGCTGATGCTGTTTAGATGCTATGCAATTGTGCATTTGCCATTTTATTGCAGCAGGCAGGTTTTATAGAGTAGTGGAGTACTGTGAAAGCTGAAGTGCCTGGGGAGACATTAATTGTTCTTGGGGGTTTAAGCCAAACACACAGATTTTAATCTCTTGTTTAAATTTCAGTTTCTTTCCTCTGAGGCTTAAATGTACTTTCCAAGTTTAGAGAAATGGAACATATCTGAGACAAGGAAACCTGTAGTTTGCATTGGTTTTTTTTCTACGCAAAACCCTGGACAATCTGGCACAAATGTACTGATCAATGCAATTAAAGGCAAACATGCTGTTTTTGGAAGCCTGGTGTAACATTTTCTTCTAGCTTTGAAAAAGTGACAGTCTGAATGGTGTCTGTGTGTGCAACAAAAGAATCCAGAAATGGCCAGTAAAGCCTAATCACTTGAAACCCAACTGTACATTATGCTTTTGCTGAGGATGCCCCATATTGGGTAGAGATGTGTGTTTTGAAGTTCTGCCCAGGCATGCATGAGCCTGCTTAGATTAGGACCACAGAGGGGGCTTAGCCTCTCTCTCCTCCACTGCTTTCCTGATTTAAAATTGTCTTCAGAAAGTGCCATTTGCACTGTTGCGGAAATCTAACATATAACTCACCTGTTCATATGTGCAGCCCTGACATGGCAAACAATGTCCCTCATTTCAGGTTAGGAAAACAGCATGGGGAGGGGGGAGATCTAGCTCCTTCTCCTAACACATGATTCCAATACAAATTGGGCCTCTGCATACCCAGAAAGCAAGGAACTTCACAACATGCCAATCCAGGGAACAACCCTGGAAAAACACAATGCATAGTTAAGCCCCAAGAAAAGCATGAAAGGCTAAGAGATCTGGCCATGAAACAGTTCAGTGTGCAATCCAAGATTTATATAACACAATCATGAAATTTAGTTGTAGTTTTTTGTGACAATATCCTGATCTTCCTCCAATCCCACTCTCTATGGGAAAACTGAGAAGTGGGTATATGGAAGAAAATACATTTATATATTACATGGTTTCACACAGTCTCTAATCAATTATCTAGCATTTCCCTCTTGCTTTATCAGAAGAATTTCCAAAAAAATGGAGAAGAAAAATTGCTTGCAATAGGCTTGTAATTCCATTCATTAAGACAAAAATGCAAAACAGTATGCAAGGTTTTGACTTTCCAGAACTCATAATCAGGCTGGGTGTTAAGAAAACACACACAAAAGGGAGTAGAGATATTTCAGGCCCTGATCTTAAGACTTAAGATATATGAAGGGGAAAAAAAAACAAAATAACTAGTTGATCACATCTCTCTAACATTAGAAACAGGCTCCTGAATATTTTAACTGGAGTGGAGATGGGGGAGGAGATCATTTTGAGCAAACAACAAAAAGCTAAGCAGCCTACCTCCCAGGTTATCCTTGACTGTATCCACATATCAATGGATATTGTGTTATTGTTACACTATAGCAATCATTTGCAACTGGATCAGATGATTCACACTGAATTATCCAGTTATTAATGACTGCTAAACAACACTGATAGTGCAACATCCATTGATGCGTGGAGACATCTTACTGACAGAACAACCCTGGGGAAGGGAGAAAAAGAAAAACCAGAGTAATGTGCAGTTTTGACACCCTTCTGGGTACTAGAAAAACATATAGATGCAGTCAAAGAGAGCTTCATCATGATAATTGTATACTGCCCAACAACATAGCTATCTCCTATTTGTTGTTATTAGTTGCGAAGTCGTGTACCACCCATCGCAACCCCATGAGTCCACTTAAGCTCACACTGACTGTTTCAGTGACTCCATCCAGCCACCTCATTCTCTGTTGTCTCCCTCTTTTGCCCTCAATCACTCCCAGCATTAGGCTCTTCTCCAGGGAGTCCTTCCTTCTCATGAGGTGGCCAAAGTATTTGAGTTTCATCTTCAGAATCTGACCTTCTAAAGAGCAGTCAGGTTTGATCTCCTCTCGGACTGACCGGTTTGTTCGCCTTGCAGTCCAAGGGACTTGCAAGAGTCTTCTCCAGCACCAGAGTTCAAAAGCCTCAATTCTTTGATGCTCAGCCTTCCTTATGGTCCAACTTTCATAGCCATAGCAACTGGGAAGACCATAGCCTTGACTAGACACACTTTTGTTGGCAGGGTGATGTCTCTGCTTTTTAGGATGCTGTCTAGATTTGCCATAGCTTTCCTCCCCAAGAGCAAGCATCTTTTAATTTCTTTGCTGCAGTCCTCATCTGCAGTGATCTTGGAGCCCAAGTCCCAAAATTAATTTTTGTTTTAAAAAATACTTCTGCATAGCTATGGGGACCTGCTACATAAATCAAACAGTTTTTAAAAGAAAAACCCTTAAACTTCTGCATTGCTATGGGATCACACCACATTTCTTTAGTTCTCTTTTTGGGATTGTTTGTATAATGGTCTGTCTTTATGTTTGGGTAGATTTGTGATAGGCTGGTTGTGGTAATTGGACCCCAATGCTTGTGTGTTCTCAATAAAGATTTAAAACACAGATCACGGATGCTAAGCTAAGCGCTGCTTCATCACATGCCCCCCCCCTTTCCCCGTTCATACCCCACCACAAGGAAAAACAAACAGGAATCTGTTTTAGATGGGTTGTTGCCTGATCCTAATATTACTGTGCACACTGAAGAGAACATTTTACATGAACTGAAGACACGTTGCTTTGTAGTCCTGTAGCAACATGGACCACTCCATAAAAAAATAGCAATCTGAAAATGGAGAGGGGAGGGCAGGTGAGAGGGCAGGCAAAACACTATGGAGACTGTTGCATGTTTCTCCTTGCAGATCGGCTTGCCCCTGTTTGTGCCCTGATTTGCAGCATGACAAGAATGAGGAAGCAGGATTTTGCGATTTCCCTCATCGCGACCAAACTAGACGAAAACTTGTGCCAACTCGTGCTAACTCCTGCACAGATGCAGGTTGCTGCCAATGCCATGAGGAAGCAACACTAAAACCCATGAGCAATGAGAGGCTGTGCAGGGGCAAATTCCTTGTGTAGAAATGGTCAGGTTTAGTCGCACCGAAAGTAACAGCATTAAACCAGTTTTTGAATCCTAGTATTCAGTATTACTGAACAACAGTTTCAATAGCTACAAATAATTCAAGTTCCAGTTCCTTGGCACCCTCTCCCCTCTCTTCATCAGCTGATCCAGATAAATCCCAGCTTGTCTTTACGTATTGTAGAAAAATATAATCAAATAAAAATGGACTTTACTGTGCAGAGACTTGGGAGATGGTTACTGTGAATTATCTGATCCATACAATACCAGGGATAAAAAGATGGCTTATCTGAGATTATTCACAAGTCAGCTGGATACTGTTCTGCGTTATACCCCTGTGTTTAAATTACAGCAATATGTATACAGTAGCAACACCATCAATCATGCATAGGGCCATTGCTGGCAGAAAGCAGGCTCATTTTTTATTCATCTGTTGCATCAGTCTCTAGCAAAGAAATAATAAACTAATGTCTCTTCAAAGGCTACTCTATGGAATAGTAAAGAGAATCAGCACAGATATATTTATTCCCAACTCCCGGCCAGTTTTTCTTTCCTGCTAACTGTTCTGAACTTTTATGGGCTGGAGTCTTCCTTCCATGGGGCCCTAATAGCTGGCCACTAGAGCTCTCTATATCCCCCTCCAGTTTTTGAAATTTCACATCCTGACCTTTTTCACTTCCACTTGTTTTTCTTCCCCCCACCCTGCCACCTTTAATTTGAGGTTAATTGCCAGAAGGCTCTGCTGCAGCCATGCTTTTCACTACTGCTGCCTATTGTGTCTCATTCCAAGGCTTGTCTTTGTTGCTACTTACTCAAAGGGGTCACTGGGATCAGCCCTCTGGAGCTCTGGTGGAATTGGTATTCTTTTGTAGTACATCTCCCAGTCGAAAGCTCCACGCATGGCATCCCCTGCCTGTGCCTCATAGCCAAAGTGATTGTGGTCAATGACATCGATCATGGGGCACACAATAGTTTTGTGGTTGAGTGCAATCTGGTCTGAAAGACGAGAACAGAGAATTATAAATGAAAAGGCAGGTCTCGTCAAGCCACCTATCATACTATCACAAAGTGAATCCCTGTTCTAATTTTTGGAAGCTTGAAGATAGTTTAGGTGGATCCCTATGGCCCTAAAAACATTTTAGTTTTCAAATCTGAGTCAGGCTTCTATCTGAAATGGGCCTGATGCACTTGGCCAACGATTAAAAGCAATTATAGCTCTTCAAAGTGAGTCTCATCCCAGTGAGACCTGCAGAAGTCAAGTAATCTGTATTTCTGTCATTTTGCTGCACTAAACTGTCCCCAATCTGTCACCTAAGAAGTCAGCTAGTAAGCAATAACATAAAATGAAAACACCACTGATGTTAGCTTCAAGTGTGAGCAACAGAAACATGCCAGGAAAATGCTGCCTATTAAGAATATCATCAGCCTCTTGTGTAACTTAACTCTTGAGGGCATTGACTTGGTAATTCTCTTTTGAAAGGCCCATCAACTGTGTTTTTATTTATTTTTATTCATTAATTTCATTTCTAGGCCACCACTCCTAGCCAGCTAGCTCATGGTGGCTTACAAAATTCAATAAAATATATTTCAATCAACAATAAAATAAAACAACCCATTGAACCCCCCCTCCCCCCAACCTTTGTCAGGCTTTATCCATTGACGTGCTCCCTGGACTTCTTTGTACTTTACATTTTGAGTTATCCTAATGATATAGAAATGTAAAGCACAAAAAGGACAAATACACATTTTCAAGCACACATTCAGGCATTTTCATGTGAGAGACATGACTGGCTGATTTCAAACTAGATAACGTTAATCATATTTTTGACATGAAGTTTACATTGGATGACTACAATTTGTTTTAATAGTTATATGCTTTTAAAAGAGGAAAGAAAACTCTTTAGTGAATTATGTAAATAATCACTTGGTCCTTGAATGTACATGGTTGATATTCTGCTTTTTAAAATTCTTGCTATCATAATCCTTGGCTGTGACACTGTATTTGTTAATGATCCAAAGGGAAAACCCTGGCTTGATAGATACTACAAAATACAATGTATGGAGAAGAACCAAAGAAGCCAGCAATAATATTTATTTATTTATTTAGATTTCTATACCGCCCATTTCTTTGCAGCTCTGGGAGGTACAGAATATGGGCAGTTGAATATAAAGCATTAATTAGCATTACTTGATTAGCAGCCTAATGCTTTGACTTCTCCAGAGACTTGATGAATACTATTCAGAACATATAGGATTTCAGCATTTGCTTCACTGCAATTGTACCTATGAATAATGGAGTTTTGGTATTTTTTGCTTGGAATCCAGTACAGTGGTCAGTAGCAAATCATTCTTCATGAGTTTGCTATTCTGAACACAATGGCTACTAGCATTAACTCCAAGGTCTGGGCTACATTTGCAACAACGATCAAGCCAATTGAATATGAAAGAGTCATATGTTTCTTCCCCCACAGCCTTCTCAGTATTGTACTCATGAGATTAAGACAAAATCAAAATTTTACAACAGATTTTGATGATGTTAGAAAATATATCAGAATCATCCAGCTATGCAATGTGCATCTTCCTTGATAGCTGTGCCTTGTTCCAAGCTCTAGGGATAGAGTAGACTATTAAAAGAACTGAACAAAAATAAAGAACATTCGTATTTTCCAATTTCTTCTGGAAGATTAGGGATGCTGCACTTTTCTTAGCGATCCTGTCTGGCAGATGAATTTACTTTGTTTGACACTCCTGATCAGACTGTGAGCTGATCAGGGATATATTCGGATTGCATTGAGCAACTTGCAGCTGTCTCACAGCTAATCAGGGGATCATCTGGGAATTGAGTTCTTATCCACTCTGCTTCCTCAGAAAAATAGCCACACTGTGAAATCACAAAAGGAAACATTCCCCTCTATTCCAAGCTGGACAGGAATAGATGGAATGCTTCTGATCTTTGCACTGCAAAAGGCAGAGAAGGAAAACAAAACCATATCCTCTCCTTTTCTTAGTAGCCCAAGCTTGGGTTGGGCAGAAGAGGAAAGAAATCTACTCACCCCCTACCCCTTGCTACACTTATGAAGTCTGGGAGGCAGCAAAATTTTTAGGGTGGGAGATCAGAATTACCTGATTTTCTGCCTGTCACCATGTAGTTGGCTCCTGATTCCCCTTCCCTAAAACACTTTTCTGCAAAATTTCCCAGAAGCTGGCTCATAGCAGATCCCTTGTCAGCTGTCAGTCAGCTTCAGATGACTGTAAGTAGATTTAGCCTGCAAATGCACACAGACAGGTTGTGAGCTGTCGATTAATTGGCTTCCTGATCATCACTGGAGAATGGGAAGTGAACTGAACTGGCAAGTGTACAAGCATCACTATGAAAAATATCAGCAAAATATCTGAAAAATATCAGGTGATCGGAGTTATGAACAGGGGGTCCCACCCTATCCTAGGCATTCCCTTATGGAATGTGGAAGATCAAAGCCCAGTTTATATCATTGGGACCATGGTCCTGGGCCTAGCTGGAATTAGCTAGATTGGATTGGGGGGAATATTGTTGAGCCTATACCACCGTCTTTATTATTGTTGATAATAGGGATATTGTTCTTTTAATGTTTAATGGGATTCTAGGGGGTTACTCTGTTTTTACCATTGTATTCTGCAAGCCACCTCGAGATAACATTTGTCAAAGAGACGGGATATAAATTTGAAAATAAATAAATAATAAATATTATCTATGAACAGACCCAAATATTTTAGATTAATGAAGGTTCAAGAGTCACCCATGGGTCATTCAGACTCTCACTGCTGAATCCTAAACACATTTAACCCCACTGATATACTGCCTGGAAACAATGCTTATGTCATAGTCTAAGAAGCTTTACTTTCAGGTTAAAAATTCAAAGCAAGGTTAAAAATTCAAAGCAAAGACATAAGTCTGTTGCTGGGTTCCTGAGTCCTCATTTTAACCCGGCACATTTAATTGGTTCTTGAAAGTGGATCACATCTTCTAACATAACAAATGTTATTTTTCAACTTTTAATGTCACTTACTAAGTAAGGGGGGCAGCCAGTTCACATTGACTTCACAGTGAGAGTCCAGGAAGGTCAAGACTTCTCCTTTAGCTATCGAGGCTCCAAGTAGTCTGGTGCGAATGAGTCCTTCTCGTTTCTTGGTACGCACAATTCTCACTTTAACAAACTGAGCCATATATTCCTCCAGCCTCTCTTTCAAGTGCTCTGTAAAAATAAGGGGGGACATGGAAACACAAGCTGTGAAAAGTTGACCGGCAAACATACGACATGATGCATCATCTATAGGATGCCATTGCATTCAGCAGCCTTTTACAGTCTAGCTTGTCCCGAGTTTCTCATTATTTGCAAGCCACTTCCGAGACGCTTCATAAATTGCAAATGTTCTTTGTTTAAACACACAGAACAAGCGACTGACATTTTAGACCTTTTCACAGCATATTCACTGTTGGCAAACTTCCATCGACGACATAATCACAGCCAAAACGAATGCAGGAGCCCTCCGGTTCCTGCTGCCCAAGGCCAGATGAACATTCTGGCATATGGTTTTGTAAATGATGCCCTTTCCAAGTGGGCTTTCTTCTCCTATTAATTATCCAAAACATTTTTTTTAAAGAAGAAGTGTGAAGTCAGCATAACTGAAGGGCTTTGACAAGTAGGGGCATGGGGGAATCCACTTTTGAGCAACATCAGCAACTGGCCACCGGCTTGCAGCAACTGAACAGTTGCTAAGGCTCTGCTAATGAAAGTAAGCCAACATTTGTCTTACTCAATCCCCTGTGTCTGCAACAGGAGACAGTGCCTTGGGAGCCTGTTTTTTAAAGACACAACAGAATTGTACGTCCGCCTATAGTTCTGCTGTTTCCACAATTTTAGCGAATAGATCTAAACAAGTAAAAACACTGCCTTTGATTAAAGTTTTCAATCTAGTATATTCTTTGTCTATTTTTACTTCTAAAATTAACCCTAAGGTATTCCCTAAGGTATTCAACAAAAGATTGTTGTAACAAAAAGGTTCTACATGCCTACCAAAGATACACAGATCAGAGTCTTACAAGAGAACGTGGTTCTTAACATCCCCTGGTTCACAGTACAGGCCAGCCACATTTAATAGAAAACTCTCAAATCAAAATGGGACCTTCAGGATGAGGAAAGTAATCTGCAAGGAGATGATAGACCAACCTTTACTCAAGGGCCATTGTATATGATAGGTTAAAATGCTTTTGTTTAGTCATTTTTAGTAATCTAGTTATAAAACTGAACATGTTTGGGGCATAGCGGTAGCCATAGCAATTTGATAAAATTGCTATGAGCCGTTCCAAACTTTTTGGTCAGGCTGGGCTAAAAGTATAATTACACTAAAACAATACACATCTGAATTACCTTCTGCAATTTCTCCCTATTAAGAAAGTTCACATCTGTCATGGATAGTTCTTTAAACATAGTAAAAGTATAACATGACAACTACTACTGCTTTTATGCTACTGTAGTTAACTATTATGGATTTCCCCAATGAACCTAGATTAGCGGTTTGTGATCCTGAGAATTCTCTGTGACAGGTGCCAAAGCCATTCTCCAACCAAATATGCACATATATTTAGAACTGCCAGGATTCCTGAGGAATAGAGAATGACTGATAGTTACACTAGTTTGCCCATAGTGTAAAAAGCAGCTTACATGACACCACAAAGTCATAGACTCTAAGGTGGCAAATTTAGAGTTGAAATAAACCATCCTCCTCTAATACCAAGGGGGGAAATGTGACGTCTGGACAAATTTTCTGGAGATGCTATATTGCCATGTGGAAAAGAGAAATCCTGCTGAAATGAATGGCCATTAAATCTTTGGAAGACAACATGTCTAGGCTATTTATTATCAGTGGAATCCATTCAGGAAAGCTTGCCATCACAATTTAATATTCAATGAGGATGGTTTCATTTACATGCTGGGATATTGTATAAATTTTGCTTCCTGGGACAGATTGGAAAGAAAGGGTGGGGGGAATCAG
Source organism: Paroedura picta (assembly GCF_049243985.1). Lineage (NCBI taxonomy): Eukaryota > Metazoa > Chordata > Lepidosauria > Squamata > Gekkonidae > Paroedura > Paroedura picta. The sequence goes on from NC_135378.1 coordinate 42,516,955, forward strand.
ACCGTATTTAATTTTTCTTTTTGTCGTCTGCAATAAATGGTTCAGCTGAAATGCAGAAGTCAAAGTTCTCTTTGGTGAAATGGAGAAAAGGTGCCGGATTTGTAATTTTAAAAGAAAAGATCTCATTCTTTTCTTCACATTGTTTATTAAATGAGGTAATAAATCATACAGCTGATACCTGCCAGGCATCTGCCAGGGTATAAGTTGGCACAGAAACAGACAAATGAAGAGTTATGCAAGGGAAGGAGCTTTATAGGTTGTCAATGCTATGACAAGCAATGATAAAGGGCAGCATTATGGCCCCTCGACTGATAGTTTATAAACAAATTCTCCCTTGCAATTTTGTGTGTGATCCTCTTTATCTTAATTTGAAGCCAGCAGGGGTTTATAAAGGGAATAGCAAAGCGGTAGTAGGGCCCCCACCCCCAGTGATCACATGTGCCTAGGAATACTCAAATGCTTTCAGTTGACTGAGATGCACTAAAATAAAGGCTAGCTCATTTAGAGGTGCCAGCATTTTATTTTCCTGAGGGAGGCTCTTTGCCCTGTAATGGCTGCATCTCCAGAAAATCAAAATGTGTGCAGCCTGAAGTGCTGGTGTGAGCTGCATATGTTACATTTCTGCTTGCCCTAAAGTTAGTAAGGGCCCAGGAGCAGTGAGAAGGAAATTGATGCCAATCACATTTGAGATCATCACAATTGCTTAGAAATTTCTCTCAAAAGGGGGGCCCATTTGGTAGGTGAATGAACCTTACACTGATTATTCTCTTGTTCTGTTATGGAATATGTAAACATGGTCAGAATCTGCTGAGCAGTGGCCAAGGCTGTGGATGAATAAACCAGCCATTCAGGAAAGTTCAAACCACAGTTTGAACAGAGCTACAGGACTATCTGTCTAAGTGATGTGAATGGTCAACAATATGGAAAATGAAGCTCTAAGCTGGTATGTGGTCAGGCACACTGAAACAAAAAATATTCTATCTTTAAATATATGCTGGTGGAGTCTGAATGGAATGAGATCCAGATTGAAAGAGATTGTAGAGTTGTAGTGAATAGCTTGATGAAAATGTTCACTCTTGAGCATGAAACGTTCAGATGCTCCAATCAGATTCATTCACTTGTTAGCAGCTGTTAAAATGAAATCCCTAGTTTATATTGCAAAACAAAGGAGACTTGAGTGTGGCTTTTTAATGAGACAAATGTATTGTGTGCTACTAGTGACTCACCTGGTGGGGTGCCAGAATCAGAAGACTGGAAAAGTTTGGAAAGTGTTTGCATAATGTAATGTATTGTCAATTATTACATAGGAGACCTAGATTCATAGTGTACTCTGCAATCACTTGGTGAGCATGGTTGCACAACTGAAAGGAATGACATGTAGTAGTGAATGGAATGGTAGGATGTCAGTTTTGCTGCTCCCTGCTCACTCACTTGCATGTTCACCACTGCTATTGTGTTATCACCCCCTTCAAGGGAAGGTATCTGCAAATAGATGCTTGATATGTGTGGTGACAGCACACCACTCAAAGTGAGCACACAGCTGGCTGGAGCACAGGACAGTATGGCAACCTTGACCCTGACATTCTGTGTGATACAGCCTACTCCCTTCTCAAGTAATTGATATGTTGGTTTGAGTGGTCTAGGAGCTACTGTGAATTCTCTTTAACGAGAAGTCCAAAAGCAAGTCCAATAGCGCTGTGCTTGCTAGAAGATGTAAGCCTAGATGCATGATTAATGGGAATGCTATTGAGTGTTTAAAATACTTTAATGTAGTTTTTCATTCCTATGGTCTTGGCACACTCAAATTAAAAATATCTTTGGGAATGGCCAGAGAAGTAGCAGTCTTCTTATAAAAAGCAGTCTAGGAGGCCAATATGTTCCAGTGCTAGCTATGGCTTTTTGGCCAAGATCATTATCATACAGCTGCTATATGGGTCCCAGTTATACACATATGCCAGCGATACAACCCTTGAAATCATTCAGACTGAATTTCTGAGAATTGTACTTGCAATCTCCTCTCATTGTGGTCCTAATGTGGGTTTGCATCTAGAAGTGTGTTTAATTTCTCTGGAAGGATCAATTACTGGTTGCAGCTTGTTTTCTCTCCTGTAAGTCTTGTACCTTTAGCACTAACAGTCACCTATCAGTCAAAATGGAAAAGGTGTCTTTAAGAAAAATTACAATCCATCACAGTTTAATAATTTTGTGTTATTTCAAAACTAAATCTGAAGTTAAGCAAAAGATGTGGGACATTTAACTTCAGCACCACTGAAGTTCTGTTGCAAGATACCATCAGTTCAAGAAGAAGAAACTTGGTGTTGTCAAGCTATTCTCCATGTTCTTCCATCCATTTTATTACAAGTGAAACACCATGTTGTACCATGTCAGGGGCACTTATACCTTTATGCCTCTGGGAAAACTGAAATGGCTGGAAATGTGCTGCTGCACTGCCTCTTGTATAATGGTCTTCAATATATATTTACTAGATTTAAAGCCCATTTCACCTTAAAATGAAATGGGCGCTAGCAGGCATATTAGGACCCCCCTCCCAACTGGCAAAGGCTCCTGCGGGGTTGTCTGTGTGGGCGGGGAGGCAGGCAGAAGACGGGGACGGACCAGGCTGGTGGGGCAGCGTAGTGGGGGCGAACTCACCGTGGGAAGGCTCCTTACAAGTGTTGGTTGGCGGCGGCAGCTTGAAGGAGAGCAGTGGATCGTGCAGCGGTTTGTTTTTTCAGAGCCGGCAGCGTGGGGCCATTTTGTCGTCGCGACTGCCGGGGGCTCCCTTCGGCAGCGGCCTGCGAGCCGCGGAGCACCTTCCCCAGGGCCTGGGGAGCTTTTTTCCTTCTCCCCCGTTGCGAAAATAAGCTGCCCAGGCCCCGGGGAAGGCGCTCCAATGCCGCGAGGCCACTCCGCCGGCTGGGAGAAGGCGGCCAGGCCCACCCGCCCCCCGAGGCTGTCCCAAGCCTTCTGCCCCAAGCCTTCTTCGGAGAGCCTCGGGGGGCGGGGGGGCCTGGCCGCTCCGCTGGCCGGGAGAAGGCGGCCAGGCCCCCCGCCCCCCCGAGGCTCTCCCAAGCCTTCTCCCGGCCGGCGGAGCGGCCTCGCAGCGTCATAGACACCGCGAGGCCGCTCCGCCGTCCGGGAGAAGGCTGCGCGGCCGACCGCTCACCCGTGGCTGTCTGCGCGGCTCGGCTGAAGCAGGCAATGGGGAGCCGCGCGAATGGACACTTGGCTCCTGATTGGCCCCTCCGAGTTTTTATCCCGGACAGGGCCCGCCCTAACTCCTCCCACAGTGCCCTTACTGCTTTATTCAGTCCGTGGCGCTCTGCGCCACGGGCCTGTTTAAAGATTATAACTATCCTCCAAAAAACCTCCTGGGAATATCACAGGAATGGTATATTGCCTTTCTTCTTGAAGACTTTGGTCTTTTCTGCAGCCATAGATTACTCTTGATTTTCATTGTACTCAAGCTGGTATGGCTTGGTTCAAATAGTGTGCTTTGTACCTTCTTTCTCTCTCCTAGGAATTGTAGAGTATATATTCTGATACAGAGGGGAAAAACCCGGGTTGTGTTGCATTGCTGAATTTTTTGGGGTGGGAGGCACGTTAATCTCCTGATTGGTCAGTTTCTTGATAGGCATGTTTTTTTTTATTTTTTTAATGAAGGAGAGTCTTCTGTCTTGTATCTACTCTTGGGTAACCATTTTGACTTCAGCATCCCCCCCCCCCATCATTGTAAAATCTTTATTTATTTATTTATTTTTTACATTGGAGCTGGTCTTGCAAAAAGGCATGTGTACTGTAAAACTTGGATTACTCAGTTCTCTGGAAAACTGGGAATGCACACTTCTCTGCCCCCATTGCACTGCTTTTCTCTTTAAATTAGTTTGTCTCCTTTTGACTCCCACATCCTCAGGCAACCTCATGGCCCTTCTTTCTTTGTCCCCAGTTTTCCATCTGTGGTCTTGACTGGGTTGCAAAGAAGGGGCCCTGGAGTCAGCCAAAGTTTTCCAGGATGGGGTGTTCTCCCTCTCCCTTTGATCCCACAGTCTATTTTAACTTGGGAGGAAACAGCATATGCATAGCCTTCAGCTTCCTCCTTCCTCCCTACCACTTTGGATGCAAATGAGAAAGATGAGGGAGGAGGGGGGAAAAAAAGAGGGGGGAGAGCAAAGGTTTCTGTGAGACCCATAGAGGAAGCAGTTGCCCAGTTTGTTCACTTAATGCACTCCTATTGTGCATATACAGAAGTCTGAAGGAAATCAAATTAGCACAAAGAAAATTCCACTTGCATAAACCCAGAATTAAACCAGTGATCTTTACATCAGTCTAATGCCCTACAAACTAAGTTACTGGCTTTGCTCAAAGCAAGAGGAGAAAAGTGACTATATGTGGCACCTTGAGCTTTATGGAAGAAAAGAAGCAAATAATAATCTTTCTTTCACCCAGGCACAATATAGCAGGTGAAACTTTCCCCACATTTTATCTCCATGCCAGAGTTTTGTTACTGCAAACTCTTACAGTTAGGTCTGCTACAAGTTAATGGCCCTGCAGCTATGCCCTTAAGAGCCTGATGTGCAACCAATTAACAGCTGAAGCTCTTTATGGAATGAAGCTGGGACAATTTGCAATATACACAATGCTGGTCTTGACCCTATTCCTCCCTCTCCCTGGCCTGTTTTGGAGCTCACAAAGAAGCTCCTCAGAAGGCAGAAACACACATCAAGTCTTGCTCTCCCCAAGCAAAATCTAGCAAACAGCATGGCTGTTCACTAGACACAATTCACTGGGCCAAAAAGCAAAGGAAAAAAATATTTCATATTTGAAAACCGGAAGCTTGGTAAAGTGGTTAAGAGTTGGTGGCTTCTAATCTGGCAAGTCGGGCCAGTGGAGAAGTAGCCTGTGAGGGGTGAGAAAAGAACAGAAAGAACAAATCTGATAATCTTTATGCTTTGAATTAACTTTGACTTTCCAGTGAAGCACGGAGAAAAACTGACCCCAAGATACCCTCAAATAATCTAGAAATAAAGCACCAATGAAGTGAACTGAGTGCTGAAGGGAGGATAATCAATGTAGGTGGCAATTTTTACCTGACTGAGGTGCATATTGAAAGTGACAGGAAAGCAGAAAGTTTTAAAAAATCAACATAAATGCACTGTGAAAGTGCAGGAAACAACCAATGCAAAAAAAGTCCTTGAATCCCAAACCTCAGACAAGAGTTGGCAGATTCTGTGCAGCTGTCAGAGTCTACTGAGCTCTAGTGTTGATTCAGTGAGACATATTTGGTTTTTAATGCATATTCTAATGGAAGATTATATATGTGTAATAAATTATTGATTAATTGATTTCATAGTGAATCAGTCGTCAACCAATGGCACTCCTGGAATCCACATATAGATGACAGAGCAGTAGGCAGCAGCATAAACTCTTATACTTGCTATTTATAGTGAGGATATTTGCATCTTATACTTTTCATTTCTATCTTGGAAGATTTGATGCCAAATTTCAGGACGACCTGGCCCATCTAACTTATTGAGATCAACAGGCTTCACTGAGGGTTTAATTTGGCCTGAACCCAACGGCAGCATACCTCTTAGGACTCCACTGTTAGTCTTCTCTTTTAATATGTTGAATTAGTGCACTTTATTTAATAAATATTTGAAAATTAAAATAAAATATTTTTTGATTAGGTTGAGTTTGTCCCTTTTTGGTTTTCCATCAGGCTGAATTCCACCTGCCTGAAGATGGCTAGAACCTGGAATGAAAAACTGCAGGGAGGAGGAAGCATTGTCATGCACCCTGCAAGCTAATAGGCTATATGGTCTCTTGCACCTTTCCTCTATAGGACTACTTTACAGTGTGGTAATTAAGAAATGAAATATATATCTTTTATCATTCTGCCTGTTGTGAAGAATCTGGAAGCACTATAAGCTATAGGCTTTCCACACAAAGGCAGATTAAATCACTCCCCAAAGAAAAGAGAAATGCTGAGAAAGTATCTGCTTCTCAACTGAATCGAATTGCTGCTAACAATACAAAAGCAGTCCGCAAAAAATAATGTACAGTGCAAAATCCCCATCTAAGTGCAAATTCTCTAGAGTTTCGCCAAAGACAAAAATCTGTGCATCAATTCTGATGTAATTCTTTCTCCATGGAAAAATATATATCAGGATGTAAGCTACTGTGACATTCCCCCCCCCCTCCGAAGCCTTCTTTGTTAGAATCTTCTCCTAATTATATACAAAACAGGAAAGATAGCCCATTGCACCCAGGAATGTAATGAGCACACATGACCTCCCTGCGGGCCTTGGCGAGGGCCACGCGTTGGCGGGGCATTGGAGCCGGGCCGGCATGGTGCCTCCCCCAGCGACATGCCGAGTCTTCCACATGGTGAGCCAGTGTCCAAGAGGTGCCACTGCGGGGACATGGCCCCAGGGAGCGGAGCCAGCCCGGCAGGGCAGGGACCCAGGTGCTGCTCCCCTGCCTACCTGCCAAGTCCTCTGCATGGCGAGTTGGTCTCCAGGAGGCGCCGCTACGGAGACGCGGTCCCAGGGAGTGGAGAGGCCCGGCAGGGTAGGGACCCAGGTGCTGCTCCCCTGCCTATCTGGTGAGTCCTCAGCGCGGTGAGTTGGTCTCCTGGAGGTGCCACGGCGGGGACATATTCCCAGGGACCGGAGGTGGCAGGGCAGGGCAGGGACCCAGACTCTGCTCCGCCGACGACCCAACAAGTCCTCTGCATGGTGAGGTGGTCTCCAGGAGGCACCGCTGCAGGGACACGGTCCCAGGGAACAGCACCATCCGGGGTGCACTGGTTGACACAGGGCAGTGCAGCAGCAGCAAAGTGGAGGCGATCCGTGCCGGAATGGCAGCTCTGTTTTGAGGGTGAGGCAAAGGCGGAACGAGAAGGCGTGCTTTGTGCACCACCCGATTGGGCCGTTGAGGGCAGATTGGCCAATCGGGAGGCGATTTGTGCCTCCCGATTGGCCTCTCCACTTGTCAGTCCAGGGCAAGGAGCCAATCTGGAAGTTTTGATCCCTGAGTTGGCCCACCCCAACCCCTCTTACTGTTTTATTAAGAGGGACGGATAAGAAAAGAAATGGGGCCAAACTAGATGTTACACGCAGATCAAGGATTTGTTTATATTACTAGAAAGAAAGACCATTTTATTGCAGAATAAAATGGGCATTAGGGTTGAGGACCAGTGGGCAGGGACGAATAGGACGGCTTGAGGCTTGTGGGTGAAGGCGGCACAGGCCGGCGGAGGGAAGAAGGCAGGTGAAGCGGAGTCCAGGAGAGAAGGCGGGTAGTGGGGTAAGTGCTGGTTCGCGGGCTGTAGTGGGGTCGGTGAGGTGCGGAGCTCAGTCAGGGCATTGTGTGTGAGGGGAGGCGCAGGGCCATGGTGGGGCGGGGAGGTGCAGGCGCTTGTCATTGTTTTGCCGGGGCGGGGAGGCGGCAGCGTTTCCCAGGGTGGCCTACCATTCTGTGTGCGGCGGGAGGCTGCGGTGGCAGCAGCTCCGAGACGGCGGTGTGAGGTGTGGGCTCCAGGCAGGCGGGGAGGCTGTTGGCAGCAGCGAAGCACGCGGCGGGAGCGACAGGTCGCAGCGTGGGCCGTCGGAGTAGGTGCAGCTGCGGTGGGCGATGGCGACAGCGAGTCGAGGGTGTCTTGCAGCAGCGGGTGGCAGCGTGAGCCACTCCTGGTGGCGCAGGGCGGCGGCAAGGAGTCAGGTTGGTGGTGGTGCTGACGGGCTGCCATTTTATGGCGGCGGGTAGCGGTATGTGTCAGATGGCCACGGTCCCCGGGGTGGGACCTCCTTTCCTAAGGTGAGGGGACGGTGCCATGAGAACTCACAGCGTTGTAAGGTGGCTTGTCCTTCAGCGCGGTGAGTCCTCTGGCAGCCGGCGAGGCCGGGCCAAGCCAGCAATGGGGAGCTGCGCGGCTTGTCAGTGGATGAACAGTTGGAACTCGCAATCAGGAGCCGCTTTGCGGCTCCTGATTGGTCCCTCCGAGTTTTTATCCCGGACAGGGCCCGCCCTAACTCCTCCCTGACAGCCCTTACTCTTTTATTTAATCTGCTCCGCAGGAGCGGATTAAAGATTTCTTTTTAAAAGTGGAAAGTATCATGCAACTGGAATTGGGGGAAGAAAAATGGTGAGTGAGTTGGTTCTTATATGCCGCTTTTCCCTACCCGAAGGAGGCTCAAAGTGGCTTACAATCGCCTTCCCATTCCTCTCCCCACAACAGACACCCTGTGGGGTGGGTGAGGCTGAGAGAGCCCTGATATCACTGCTTTATCAGAGCCGTGGCTAGCCCAAGGTCACCCAGCTGGTTGCACGTGGGGGAGCGCAGAATCGAACCTGGCATGCCAGATTAGAAGTCCGCACTCCTAACCACTACACCAAACTGGCTCTCTCTGTTCAAACTACCGTACCATTGCACTCTTTTCTCATGTTAGCAAAGTTATGCTCAAAATCCTACAAGCTAGGCTCCAGCAATATGTGGACCAAGAAAATCCAGAAGTACAGGCAGGATTTCGAAGAGGCAGAGGAACTAGAGATCAAATTGCCAGCATACGCTGGATCATGGAGAAAGCTAGGGAGTTCTAGAAAAACATCTACTTCTGCTTCATTGACTATGCTAAAGCCTTTGACTGTGTGGAGCACAACAAATTGTGACAAGTTCTTAAAGAGATGGGAATACCAGAGCATCTTATCTGTCTCTTGAGAAACCTATATGCAGCTCAAGAAGCAACAGTGAAAACCAGGCTTGGGATCACTGATTGGTTCAAAATTGAGAAAGGAGTTGGGCAAGGCTGTATACTGTCACCTTGCCTATTTAACTTGTATGCAGAGCACATCATGAGAAAGGTGGGGTTAGATGAGTCACAAATTGGGATCAAGATTGCAGGGAGAAATATTAACAATCTCAAATATGCAGATGATACCACTCTAATGGCAGAAAGTGAAGAGGAACTAAAGAGCCTTTTGATGCGGGTAAAGAAGGAGAGTGCAAAAGTTGGCTTGAAACTCAACATCAAGAAAACTAAGATCATGGCATCTGGCCCTCTCAGTTCCTGGCAAATAGATGGGGAATAGATGGAGGTACTGACAGATTTTATTTTCCTGGGCTGCAAGATCACTGGAGGATCATTGTTCATGGGGTTGCGATGGGTCGGACATGACTTCCCAACTAACAACAACAACAATGGATAGAACAGTGCAAAAAGTTTCCAACTGTGAGTACTTCTATGAATGCAGGGAATGATCTGGTCAAGCTAAATATTTTATTCCCATTTATTTCAACAGAAGAGCTAACAATCTGCTTAAAATGTTCCAGTGACACCCCGTGGGACTGAAAGTGCTTACCTATGGCTGGGTTATACCCGCAGACTTTTCTTTTTGAACCATCAACCAAATATTCACTTTTAGGAAGAGGAAATGTGTGAACAGAAACAAAAGACTATTGTTTCAGACTGCCAAGAACAAAACTAAATGAAATGTGACCAAAGTGGTGATGTGGATGCACCTTGACTCATTATTTTTAAGGAGAGCTGAAATGTTGGCATTTCTACTTGCTCCCAGGGTCCAAAAGCTAGGCTGCAAGGACTGCCCGAGGCCTGCAGGCCATATATTTTCTACCTCAGGGCAAGTATATGGAAACAAGGAAGACTACACAGTAAGAGCATGTTAGCAAATAAGAGTTATGGCATCCCCACAGGTGCCTTTACTTGAGAAAAATTATGCAGCAAAAACTGTCTCATAAATTGCGCTGAATGATGGTGAATTATTTTTAACTGGCCTAATCACACAAGTAGTTTATATAGCAACTTGCCTCCAAGGAATTCCAGTTTTTACAAATAATATATATTATTTGATATATATCTCCACAAGTTTCATTAAGCTACTGTGGAACTTATGAAAACAGAGGTATGATTTTCTGTGATAGGAATAAATCATGAATGCTACACATTCATCACTAATCACTGTTAACACCAATGTCTAAACGGCAACTAAACAATACAAATAATGGTAACCATTTCAAATTGTTCTTGACAACAACATGCCATCTAAACCTAGTTTTACATATTTATGACATGGTGAGAAGTCACTCAGATTTTGCAACCTGTCATTATGCTGACATTTTCTTTGCTTTGCCTGAAACCCTCTCTGACACAGTTCTAATTTCTCTCTCTCTAAAACCCACCTCAAGCTATTCCTTGTTTTGTGGGAAATTGTTTTCTCCATATCATTCATTTAACCCTTAAAGTCTAAGAGTATACAAGTTACAATTTATTACTATTCAACACCAAGAGCTAGAAGAATTCAAGTTGGTTTCTATACCCCGCTTTTCACGGCCTGAAAGTCACAAAGAAGCTTATAATTGCCTTCCCTTTCTTCTCCCCACAAGTGGCTGCATGTGGGAGAGAGGGGAATCCCAGCAGCAGCTCAGGGTTGTTTTCATGAGGTGCAGCTTCTGGCCTCAAGTAAGTGGGGTATTCAATCTGGCCTATTCGTATTTTACTTCCTCAGTAAACTTATCTGGGAATAAAATAAAATGGGCTTTGAATCTAGTATAAAATATAAAATATAAGGTATATAAAATATAAGAATTAGGTAGTGGGTTGAAGACTTTGTTTGTATCCCTGGGAAAAAAAAACAATTCAGAAATAAGTTTACTGAGGAAGTAAAATATGAAAACGAGGTTTTATACCTAGGAACTCGTTCTGAATAAAGCTTTTTGCCATCACCAGCTTGGAAATTTCTTTCTGTTAATTCATCTTCGGCTGACGGGCCGTCTCTGCTTTTACCAATTGGTTTCTGTTATTTGGGCAGGTCTTTAGAATGTGAAGAGAGAGATTTCTTGGCAGTCTCCTTATTTAAACAAGTATTAGCTTCTTAGTTTCACAGACACTAAAGTTGGAGAAGGCAGGAACATTAAGTTCCAGTTTCCTTTCTTATCCACTGACTAGGGATCACTCCTGTTTTCTAGGAGCTAATTTCCTCCAGCTTGAAAGAGATGGGATATACATCCAACTTCCCTAACTCAGGATCCTTCTTGATCCTCTCACAGTCTGGTTCATTCTCTCACTGTTAATTGTCAATTCCTAACTGAATTCCTAAACTCAGGAATTCTATTTGATTTCCCTGTCAGTCAAGATTCTCAGACTGGGTCACAGCATTAAGCATTTGTTGACTGCCACACCTACATAAGAATTAAAAGTTCCCTCTTGAAGGGCAAGCTTAGCCTGGAAACTACATAAGTTAACACACCTATGTACAAAAAGCAAAAGTCTCCTTTCAAAAGTCTTCTTATACAGAAACAAACTATAAATAGACTTAAGCAAAGTTTATTTTCCACAGACTTCTTTTATGGGCCAATGACGCTTACTTGGCATCAGTTACTTATTTTATGTTGGGCTGAATCTAAGAAACATTGAGCAGCAGGTCATTCTCCACAGATAATTTGTTTCATTGCTTTGCTTTTATTGCAACTATCAGTGATGGTCCCAATTCACACAGGTAGCAAATGTCATTAAAACTTTTAAGTTTAGAATTTCAAGAGCGTTGAGACTCTGCACCATACAAAAATATGCATGTTTTCTGATGACAATGAACACTGCCAAGTATCCTCTTTATTAAGCGTGTACACAGAAGTTCTGTCCAGGAATTGGCCAAAATGATCTTTCCTAACTTTCCAGAGAGGACAATGTTGGTGGTTCACTAAGTTAAGTGGTGAAACAGTCCTTTCTTTTGACTGCACACTCAGTGGGAGACTTGCTTCTCTGTCCGTAATGGCAGAAGCCATATGGAATAAAGCCTTAACAGAAATGATGGTCTAGAACTCCATGGAGTAAAAGTAACTGGAAAGTTTTAGGTTTTCTTTTCTCTCATACCTTCTCCAAGATTAACGCAAGAGCATTTTACAATGGAGAAGGCTCTGGCAGATCCCTACCCCATGAAAGTATAGCAGATACATATTTATTTGTCTGTCTGTCTGTTTGTCTGTCAGTCAAGAGGAGTTACCAATCCAAAAAGACTGAGGTACATGATTTAGAGAGATGTCTCATATTTATATATTTAAAATTATATATATCTTGGGGTTTTAATTTTTAAAAATTTTTTATGTGGCATGTTGTTTGTATAGTTGTAAGCCACCTAGAGATGACTTAGGAGAGGTGGGATATAAAACAAATTATAAATATAAATAAATAAAACTATTTCACATTTGAGTTCACATTTCTTTCAAAGGTTTTGTAATATAATACCTTAAAAACTTTACACACACACAAACACATACACACACAGATTCATTCTACAGCTCACTTCTTCAGATGACAAAGGGGGATCCATCAAATCCATGAAAAATTATGGGCTGCAGCTCTTGCACAAGTAGAAAAGAGAAAAAGACAGCAGCACATTTGCATGAAGTCAAATGCCATGATGGCAACAACTTTTTGGAGTTTTTCCATATATTTCCCCCTAACCTGTTCAACCTTTTGACCATGGAAGCACCTCTGATGTTTTTTTCAGGCTTTGAGGAACACTGGAAGTTATATCAGTTGGCCACATCTCCCTGTGATGCCCCCAGAAATGATGTCATCCAGACACCTCCACCGGATGTGAACAGGCCACTCTCACTGTCACATCATAAGAATAAAGCAAATTAAGGAAAACTGAATTACCAATGTAGTTGTTTTATTTTGCTATGCTAGGCCCAGACAGGGGCTTGGTTGAGCCTAGTGCCAGGCTGAGGCCAGGCACTAAACCAAGCCAGGCCCCTCTGCCACCCCCCCCCCCCCAAGCCCTGGAGTTCACCAGGGGCCTTCTGTGGTCTAGCACTGGTCGCAGCTTGAACTCTGGCTGCAGCTGGGCACTAGACTGAGCCAGGCCTCTCTGCTACCCCACCCCCACCCCACTGAGTTAAAACTTGTTGAGCCACCACCAAAGGTAGACTCAAAGTCATAGGAGTCTCTGGCAGCAAAAGTTTGAATGGCTGGGGCCCCTCCCCTCCCCTCCGCACCCCACCCCCTCCAAGGCCATCATTGGCCACTTTAGGAGAGGGTAGGTCAACCTGCTCATATATGTGGGGACATCTTAACGTTTTTATTTTTAAATAATAATAATAATTTTTAAAATCTTCCCCACACCATGGCACAACTTTGTGGGTAGGGGGTTTCCTGCCCTAATCTGTTGATGCCTTTAAATCTTAAAGAACCTTCAAGCTTCCTGAAGGAATATGAACCCTCTACATTTATTTTTCATTATTGAAAAAAATAGTTACAGGTGCAGCAGAGGACATAAGACTGGCAACCTTTGACCTCAGCTCCCATTGCTCATCAACACTTTGAGTAAAGGAAAAGAAAAACATGCAAAGTTTATTGTATACTTGAAGGAGACATTAAGGCAACATCTAAGTTGACAATTAGACAATCGTTTAAAATAATGGGCTCCAGCTGAAGTTAATGGGGCTACGCCAGTGTATGAGATTACGAATTGCTTATGCAAAGTGATATTTTGCTTCCAGGCACAAGGATCAGCACAAAATGCATTTGTTTAAGTTAAGACATCACTTTGCAAAGATTTTCACTTTGGGTAAGGTAAAATTCTTCACCCAAGAGTACTGTTATATGATTGCCTTTTGAAGAAATGCAGCATATCTGGGGAAGCTGGAGGCTACATGAAGCAACTTTTCTATCTATTTCAGTTTTCTTTGACAGTACACAGCCTTCAAAACTGCTTATTTCAATGACTCATCACTGGGGCTCTGCCTTGTAGTGAAGCTCTATAGAAAATGATAAAACAATGAAGTCAGCAAGACAGTATTTTATCTGTCCTATCATTGCCAATCTCACCCTAACTGTAAGAAATTCACTGGCCTCAGTACATCCAGGTGCTTTGTTTTAATAATGACAACAAGAACAACAATAACTTTATTTTATACCCTGCTCTTCCCTTTATCAGATGATGAGGTCTACCCAGGGACACTATTCACCAACTTGCTAATTTGGAGATCCAATATTATACTATGAGCAAAATGGATTGGGGGAAAATGTCAGCTCTTCACTTTGGGAGACTGCCTCCTTCACGCCAAAACCAAACCATAAAACCTCTTAGAAACAGAAACAGTTGACCTAATTTTGATAAGTCTCCCACTGTCTTTATATATATATATAAATATATAAATATAAATTGGATGAGTCTAGTTGAGTCTGGATTTAAAAAAATAATCTTGTCCAGTCTGGTTTCAGGTTATGGGAAACCTATGGAGGCTGACAATATGACAGATTACTGAAGGCTGACCCTGTCCTGTGCCACACCACAGACAAAATGAATAAGGAAACTCTGTGCCAATTCCTGAGTCAAATCTCTGTGGTTGTCAGGTAGGTGCACAAGAAGGCTCATTAAGTTGCTTTGACTGGCAAGCAGCATGAAGTTAAAAACTGTTATGAAATGTCACGTTGAGATAGGAGGATTGTTAAAATAGTCCTGACCGAATTTTTTTTTATTTTTGTCCTTTGGGTGCACTCACTCTCTCCATTTAATATCTATAACAGTTTTTCCCCCTGATGGAAATATGTGCAATTTGTTGTTGTTGTTATGTGCGAAGTCGTGTCCGACCCATCGCGACCCCATGGACAATGATCCTCCAGGCCTTCCTGTCCTCTACCATTCCCCGGAGTCCATTTAAGTTTGCACCTACTGCTTCAGTGACACCATCCATCCACCTCATTCTCTGCCGTCCCCTTCTTCTTTTGCCCTCGATCGCTCCCAGCATTAGGCTCTTCTCCAGGGAGTCCTTCCTTCTCATGAGGTGGCCAAAATATTTGAGTTTCATCTTCAGGATCTGGCCTTCTAAAGAGCAGTCAGGGCTGATCTCCTCTAGGACTGACTGGTTTGTTCGCCTTGCAGTCCAAGGGACTCGCAAGAGTCTTCTCCAGCACCAGAGTTCAAAAGCCTCAATTCTTTGACGCTCGGCCTTCCTTATGGTCCAACTTTCGCAGCCATACATTGCAACTGGGAAGACCATAGCCTTGACTAAACGCACTTTTGTTGACAGGGTGATGTCTCTGCTTTTTAGGATGCTGTCTAGATTTGCCATAGCTTTCCTCCCCAGGAGCAAGCGTCTTTTAATTTCTTTGCTGCAGTCCCCATCTGCAGTGATCTTGGAGCCCAGGAAAATAAAATCTGTCACTATCTCCATTTCTTCCCCTTCTATTTGCCAGGAATTGAGAGGGCCGGATGCCATGATCTTTGTTTTCTTGATGTTGAGTTTCAAGCCAACTTTGGCACTCTCCTCCTTCACCCGCATCAACAGGCTCTTTAGTTCCTCTTCACTTTCTGCCATTAGAGTGGTATCATCTGCATTTCTGAGGTTGTTGATATTTCTCCCTGCAATCTTGATCCCAATTTGTGACTCCTCTAATCCCGCATTTCTCATGATGTGCTCTGCATACAAGTTAAATAGGCAAGGCGACAGTATACAGCCTTGCCGAACTCCTTTCTCAATTTTGAACCAGTCAGTGATTCCATGTTCAGTTCTCACTGTTGCTTCTTGACCTGCATATAAATTTCTCAAGAGACAAATAAGATGCTCTGGTATTCCCATCTCTTTAAGAACTTGCCACAATTTGTTGTGCTCCACACAATCAAAGCATAGTCAATGAAGCAGAAGTAGACGTTCTTCTGGTACTCCCTAGCTTTCTCCATGATCCAGCGTATGTTGGCAATTTGATCTCTAGTTCCTCTGCCTCTTCGAAATCCTGCCTGTACTTCTGGAAGTTCTCGGTCCACATATTGCTGGAGCCTAGCTTGTAGGATTTTGAGCATAACTTTGCTAGCATGAGAAATTAGTGCAATGGTGCGGTAGTTTGAACATTCTTTGGCATTGCCCTTCTTTGGGATTGGAATGTAAACTGACCTTTTCCAATCCTGTGGCCATTGTTGAGTTTTCCAAATTTGCTGGCATATTGAGTGTAGCACTTTTACTGCATCGTCCTTTAAGATTTTGAATAGTTCAACTGGAATGCTGTCACTACCACTAGCTTTATTGTTGCTCAGACTTCCTAAGGCCCATTTGACTTCACATTCCAGGATGTCTGGCTCCAGGTCAGTAACTACCCCATTGTGGTCATCAGGGATGTTAAGCTCGATCTTGTATAGTTCTTCTGTATAATTTTGCCACCTTTGTTTGATCTCTTCTGCTTCTGTGAGGTCCCTACCATTTTGGTCCCTTATCATACCCATCTTTGCATGAAACGTTCTCTTCATATCTCCAATTTTCTTGAAAAGATCTCTGGTCCTCCCCATTCTATTGTTTTCTTCTATTTGTTTGCACTGTTCATTTAAGAAGGCATTCTTATCTCTTCTAGCTTTTCTCTGGAATTCTGCATTCAATTGGGTGTATCTTTCTCTTTCTCCCTTGCCTTTCACTTCCCTTCTCTCCTTAGCTATTTGTAAAGCTTCCTCAGACAGCCATTTTGATTTCTTGCATTTCTTTTTCTTTGGGATGGTTTTAGTTGCTACCTCTTGTACAATGTTGCGAACCTCCGTCCATAGTTCTTCAGGCACTCTGTCTATCAGATCTAATTCCTTAAATCTATTTGTCACCTCCACTGTGTATTCGTCAGGGATATGATTTAGTTCATACCTGAGTGGCCTAGTGCTTTTCCCTACTTTCTTCAATTTAAGCCTAAATTTTGCAACAAGAAGCTCATGATCTGAACCACAATCAGCTCCTGGTCTTGTTTTTATTGACTGGATAGAACTTTTCCATCTTTGGCTGCAGAGCACATAGTCAATCTGATTTCTGTGTTGACCGTCTGGTGATGTCCATGTGTAGAGTCGTCTCTTGGGTTGCTGGAAAAGAGTGTTTGCTATGACCATTGTATTCTCTTGACAAAATTCTACCAGCCTGTGCCCTGCTTCATTTTGTACTCCAAGGCCAAACTTGCCTGTTATCCCGGTTATCTTTTGGCTTCCTACTTTAGCATTCCAATCCCCCATGATGATAAGCACATCATTTTTGGGCGTTGCTTCTAGAAGGTGTTGTAGGGCTTCATAGAACTGATCAACTTCATCCTCTTCAGCAGCAGTGGTTGGGGCGTAGACCTGGATCACTGTGATGTTGAATGGTTTGCCTTGGATTCGAACTGAGATCATTCTGTCATTTTGGGGATTGTATCCCAAGACTGCTTTTCCTATTCTCTTATTGATTATGAAGGCTACTCCATTTCTTCTGCGAGATTCTTGTCCACAGTAGTATACCTGATGGTCATCTGAATTAAATTCACCCATTCCTGTCCATTTTAGTTCACTGATTCCTAAAATGTCGATGTTCAGTCTTCTCATTTCTTGTTTAACCACGTCCAGCTTGCCTTGATTCATGGATCTGACGTTCCAGGTTCCTATGGAATAAAAATCTTTACAGCATCGGACTGTCTTTTCGCCACCAGTTACTTCCACAACTGAGCGTCCTTTCGGCTTTGGCCCAGCCGCTTCATTCATTCTGGCGCTACTCGTACTAGCCGTCTGCTCATCCCCAGTAGCATATTGGACACCTTCTGACCTGAGGGGCTCATCTTCCAGCGTCATATCGTTATGCCTATTGGAACTGTCCATAGAGTTTTCATGGCAAAGATACTGGAGTGGTTTGCCATTGCCTTCTCCAGTGGATCACCTTTTGTCAGAGCTCTCAGCTATGACCTGTCCGTCTTGGGTGGCCCTGCACGGCATAGCTCATAGCTTCACTGAACTACGCAAGCCCCCTTGCCACAACAAGGCAGCGATCCTTGAAGGGGGAATATGTGCAATAGAAGCACATTTTAAATTAGTATTATAAACTAATTAAAAGGAGGCTTTCTAGATTAGCACATCCAGCTGCAATAAACCTGAGTCTAAATTCTCCTTGTGGTATTAAAGAATTGAAACAAATGCACTAAGAACAAATCAGCTAAACCAGAAATTATCCCATCTCCATAATATGACAAATGGAGTTTCTTTGAGGAAGGAAAACTGAAAAAGAAGCAACATTGACTGACTAGGTCTAGAGGTGATCTTTTAGTGATGCAATTGCTGATAATGGCAGCTATTCCAAAATAGATAAGACATCATCGCTATAAAACAGCTGTGCAAAAACCTCATTAGATTGAATGGTCTGATTAGACTTTAAAGTGGCCCCGCTGTCAGTGAAAGTCTTCTAAATATTTCACCAAAAGTACGCCGAAGACTGCAGAGTTATCAGTTTGCAGCTCCCTCTTTTTGATTAATCTCATATTTTATTAGCTTTCTTTTCATCAGCTAATAAAGGAACAGGCAGCTTGTCCGAAAGCAAAGAACACGGGGAATTAATCATGAGCTGGGGCAGGGTGAAAGGGAACAAGGGCAGCTGGTTTGTACATTTCAATCTTTTTTATGTTCTTGGAGAATTCCACACTACCCTGATGGGTGTGTGGCATTTGATCTGTAACCTTCTGATTCCGTGATGAATAGATGGGGGGAAATCTTAAATGACTCCTTCATATTTTAACATGAGGAAGGCTTAGAAATCATATCACTGGAGAAACAAAGTACATTTGGATTTCTATACTTCAAACCTCCACCTGATGAAATTCTTCCAGTGAATAAGAATTCAGGCTGGTATGGAACAAGCATTGTGCCAACACAATGATATAAATAACTGAATATTGCAGATGTGGCATACTGTACCAGGATCTTCTGCCAAACACCCAAGTGGATTGGCACCAGAAATCAAATAATAGGCATCATTTCTGCTGCTGAGATACTTCACAAAATTGTTATGTAACTCACAATCAGTTCATGCTGTAAGGACTTTTGGGATACTGTGCACCTATCAGTTCTCATTCATCCATACATTTGCCAGCTGTCACAATAATATTGAAACTAATATGCTGGATGGACCTATCACTCTCTCCCAGGGTAGATTACTGCACAGTACAATATGCATTTTAGCGTGCATTGTAATGGGTACACACTGCAAAGCTACTGCATTATAAATATTTGTGTGATCTCATATAGAGCAGTAGTCCCCAACCCCCAGTCCAGGGACCAGTACCGGTCCATAGATCAGTTGGTACCGGGCCATGGCTCTTCCTCGTCCTCCTCCCCGGCTGCTGCCTTGAGGGCTGCCCTGCCACTCTGCCGCCAGCTCACCTTTGGTGCTCTCCTGCGGCTACCATGGCTGGGGCTCCCCCTCGGCGTGGCACTTCACAGCTGCTGCTGGCAGTGCCCCCCAATGGGCAGCAAGAAGTCAGGGGCGCTGGCAGGAAAGCAAGTGGAGCAGGGGCTTAGGCAGCGGCAGCGGCCCTTGGCAAAAAACTACACCCCCCGGGCCTCAGTAAGATTGTCAAGTGTTGACTGGTCCCTGGTGATAAAAAGGCTGGGGACCACTGATAGAGAGAATTGGCTAGTTCATACTTACCATGGCTCTCATATAAGCACCTTGCACACGGTACCATTTCAGCTGGCATAATTTGTGTGATCATGCCATGACCATTTTGTCCATGTACTTCGTCTTCATCATTAAACACTGGTTCTCACAAACAAAGCATTTGGATAAGTCTGGACAAAGTAAGTGTGTGGGGAAGTGGGCCACATGCTATACCTTCTAAAAGGGGACCTATTTTGAAGCAATTACATAATATTGCTCCTGTGAAATACTACTATTTGACATTAAAAAGTATGCATGATCTGATGCATTAAGCTTCAGACTCACACTATGACTGCTTGAAAGGAGAAAAATGGGTGGTTCACAATATCTTCTGGTTTTTACGAAGTAGCTGAGGTTTCGTAAGGGTACTCAGTACCTGACAATCAACAGCCATAAACTTCACAGATATGATGCTTCCAGTTGAGGAAGGGGGCTTGCTCTCCTCAATAGGCATGTCCTGAGGGAAATAAAGTTAGTGGATGTGCAGCCGAGGCTTTTCTCAACTGTGGTTCCCAGGCTCTGGGATTCCTTGCCCCAAGAGGGCTGGACAAGCCTCTATGGTCAGTGAAGACAGTTCTTTTATGGAGGGCCTTTAACAGGGTTTAACTCAGTTTTGCTCATTTCAGTTCTGGGATCTTGGTTTTGCTTCCCTACCCTGTACCTGTGGAATTAGGATTTTATTGCTGAACTAATGTTTTTATTTGCTAAGTTTTTACTGTGGTTTTTGATGATTCTATAGTTTATATGCTTGTGATTTGCTGCTTGTTTTAATTGAATATTTTAATGTTGGTGCAAACATAAATGGATTCCGGGGAATGGTAGAGGACAGGAAGGCCTGGAGGATCATTGTCCATGGGGTGATGATGGGTTGCATACGACTTCGCACCTAACAACAACAAAAAAATGTTGCAAGTTTTGTAAGCCATCCTTCCCTGGTATTGTTGCATAGATCTAGCAAATAGATAGATTAATTGCCATACCTGGAATTTATCACTAGCTTCTAGTTAACTGCAGCATTATCATTCCCAATTATTCACATTCATTTGTCTGTAGACATGCATAAAAATAATTAACAGCATGAAATACTGACACAGTATATTTCACTGGAGATTACTCATTGGCACAGATCAGTGCATGCCACATTTACCACGGGAAAGGACAATGGGCTTTGGTTTTTAGATTGGGAAACAATGCTCAAAAGAGCTACAAATGGCATGTCAAATTGACACATGTGGCTTCTGAGTGAATGAGTATCACTGTTGTGCCCCAGAAACCCTTATCTATACACATAAAAGCTCCCCCCCTGACATTCTTTTATATTTAGTTTTGACCAAGAACCATAGCCCAGGAAAAAGTGGTGCTAAGCATTTGGAGACTGGCTCAAGTCTCAAAAACTTCCACTGAGATCTGTGGGACAAAGTAAATGAGACACAGTTTGGAACACATTATATGTATTTTTGTGAGCAAGCTGGTAAGATCTGATGCTTGACCCTGAAGCATATTGAACCAGGGATGAAACATACTCTTCTACATTCCTCCATTGAATTGAATGTCTCAGGAAAAAATGGAATTCTGTACTTGGGAATTAATTGCACTGGAGTCAAACCTTACTACTCAAGATGCAATGGATGTCCCGGTACAGGCACCAAGAAGCCCAAAATATATGTATATCCATCATCATAATCATGGGCAGCTCACTGGCTTTAAATATGATAATCAATTTAATCAAACTTCTCTGAGAGTGGGTAGCACTTTACTTCCCTCTCTCCATAACACAATGTCTAAAGCTGCCAATCAGTGAGAGAAAGAGCTGGAAGAACAGACAGGTTTGTAGCATCCACCCACTGATTTTATCTTATTTGTAACATTAGACATAACGTAAGTTTGCTGCCCAATGCTACCAAATCCCTGAGGGCAATTTTCATCTGCCACATTTATATACAGTTGTTCACTATCTCACCCATAAATCTCAGTTCTCTGACCTGAAAATTCACAGTGTATCTTTCAGACCTCTTTATTATTAATACAAACCACTGGAGAATACAGTTCCATTAGCTCAACCACACTTCTTAAATGATTAAATTCTTAGTACTATGGATGGTTGTGAATCCCAGCAATTGTTGGCAATCACATCAGACCATTTGTTCTAATCCAGAAAACCTCCCCTGTATTGATATAGCTACAGATAGAACTGCTTTTAAACACTCTGAGAATGACTGTATTGTAGAAATACTAAGAAATGGGTACTTCTCTGCATGTTTCTTACCATTCTCTGCCCACTTCATCTTCTACCCAGAATAATGGTGAAAACCAGCATCAGGGTTATTAAGGTTTTGTTTTTTAAAGTGACATATTATCCCAGTCACTGAATTCATTGGATGATATAAGGGAAAGCTTAATCTCTTTTGTATAGAGAGACCTTACCACAAAGTGAGAAACTCTAATCCTTCCAAGTTTACATGCTCGTATAAAAAAGTCTGGGAAATTTAGCCTAAACCTATTGCCCAAAAGGAGAATTCCTTCCTAGATGATTGCTGTTTCTTTGTAATTCTTTCAACTATTTATCCTAAAAAGGTCCTTACTTTCATTATATTTTGCTGTGCCTCCCCAAGAGCATTGAGATGAAGTGATCAAAACTTGCTTAGGATCCCTGGCCCCAAACTGGACTCCACGTAATGAGACCAGGACTCTGTGGGACTTTAAACAGGAGCTGTTCTGCCAGACCTATGACTGAGGCATCAAGAAGATACTGGCCTTCCTGTCTGGAAACCCACCAAGCCAACTAAATCTTGAGAACTGATCAGCCCCCTTCAGCAAGTTTTTAATTTTGTCAAATGGAGGCAGCTCTTAATGATTTTAAACGTTGAATTTAAATATATAATTTTGATTTAAATTTCTAATGTATGCTGTATGTTCAATGTATTTGTCTTTTTATGTTGTATTTTGCTCTGAGCCACCAGAGAATGATGAAATACAAAAATAAAATAATTATAATTATAATAATTATAATTATAACACACACCCCTACACATAATAGAGATCAGTCACTCTATGTATGAATATGGATTATTCAACATACTCTCTGAACTTTCCCAGGTTATAGTATGTTCATAGTGAAATGCTATATTGGGCTTAGAATGGCTTAACTCATTTAGGAGACCGTGTCAGTATGCATATCCCCATTGAGGAAATGTTGCCGTTTTCATTTCCATTTATGTTCTCACAATAGCTTTTTTATTATCACACAAACAATGAGCAATCACTGTTTCCATTTTGACATTGTTATGGAATATGTTTTGTATTGACTTGGTTTTCTAACATCTTTAACTGGGGAAACTACTTGTGTCACTAGTGACAAGGACCTTTTGGCTGGAAGAAAGCCAGGCATTGATAGGAACCATCTAAACCTAGGGCCATTCCGCACAAGGACCAATGTCGCCAAATGTTCACAGAATGCAGAAACGCTATATTAAATAGTAGAATTTCGTCATTCCACATACCTTTATTTTTAGTGGAATATAGAAGTCCCAGTAGCATTTCATTCATTCCCCACAGGTTTCCGGTCTCGCTGGAATCGTAACAAAGGAAGCGATTTTTTTCTGTGCTTCTTCCCGCCCCTGGCCATCAATCAAATGGAACAGCCTGTTGTGTTCATGCTCCCGAAAAGCTTTCCCTTTAAGAACTGTTTTTCCCATTGACTTTCCCTTTAAGAACTGTTTTTGTTTAAGAACCAAACACGCCCGTTGCAACGAATATGCGTTCAATCGTTGCATCAGAAAGACCTTTTTATTGGCGTAGGAGCTGGCAATTAATCATTTACATGCTCCTCAAGTAGAAAAAAAAATCCCCCCCGACAGGCGCGATTTATGGCCGAAATTACGGGCAGTGCTGAACAGGGGGCTGTGTTGTTCTTGGGAACTTAGGGAGCTTTGTTTTACTTTAAATCACTTCTGTGGAGGGACTTTAGCCAGAGAAGCCTTGCTCATTCGTTGCTTTCGCAGGTCTAAGGGGAAAAAAACAGCGATCGCTTATCCTGAAGTTCGGGGCAAGAGCGGGGGAGGGACTTTCTTTCTACCGCTACACTGAGAACGCACATGTCTTTTGCTGGTTTATTGTAGCTTGTGGGCAGAAGTGTAGCGTTTTTTTCAGGGGGAATCCACTTTTCCCAATTCCCCGAAAAGCTCTACAATGAAGCACTTTTTGCGGGAGTATTGCAGGTGTGTTGCAGATTGCGTGCGACGTCATGTGGAACATTGAAATTGTAGCGTTTACCAAAGGTAAGACTTCTGCTATATTTAAGTCATGTGGAATGGCCCCTAGTTTAGTTTAGGGTTGAATATTCCAAAGCATACTCAAGAGTAACTTCAGTTTATGTTGTTTACACAGAAATTGAGGCACAAGGTTATTACCTAGAAGTCTTCAGAAAAAAGTAATTATTATTGATTATAGAAATCAATTCAATGCACAAAATATCTATATTCTTCTCAAAAGAATTACAGATGTGGCGACTGAAAAGAATTTTAAGACCAGCTATTCTTTCATCTTATACTAGTGGAATCTTCCCTAATTGAGTAGCTATATTTCAAGACTTTATTTGATATCATACAGTTTAAGGAGTGGTTGGGGACAAATACTTGAAAGGCAACTAATAAAAACTGAGCTGAGCATGCCCTATTTGATGCACATCCAGAGTTTGAACTGAATCTGCCATCTCAGTGATGGATATCTGGAGGTAAATGAAATCAGACTGGATTAAGCATGTTGAAGTGAAAGAAATTAATCAGTGTATAGTTGTAGGCTTTAGCACCAGCTACAATTTCTATTTAAAATAGTGCTATCCCACCCCACCCCAATAGCTTGGCCAAAGTGAAGGATGGGCAGAAAAACACATAACAATGACCTCTTGTGCCTGCTCTGTTAGGGAGAATTTCAATGGCTTGTAAAACAGGGGCCCTTTCTCCTCTCTGTCAACAATTAGTAGGAAGGATACCTTGCATTAGAGGTACCAACCTTGAGAATTTCATCCCAGTTCAGTTTGGGAGGGGAAAGATAAAAGAAAGATTAAAAAAAAAATTGGAACAAATGCTAACATCTTCCAAATACAAAGTTCACTGCATACTTGCCACACAGTGATACTATAATAAGAAAGCATGCTATAGGCAATTGGTAATCCAAATTTAAAGTAATGCAATTTGAGCTCTAATTTGCCCTTCGTGGCAACATCCTCCTTATCCACAACATATATGTAACTGGTTGGTGACTCTGTTTCAATGTAACTGCAGAAGTGTACATACACATGAAATCTTAACCCAGAATAAAACCTTGTTGGCCTTAAGGGTGTCACTGGACTCAAACTTTCTTCTGCTGCTTCAGATCAGCATGGGTAGCCACCTAAATATATCTCAAACTGTAAGCTCAAACTTAGCATTTAAAACCTTTCACTAATTCCTAAGACTTCTTAGCTAATTCCCCTCAGCCGGGATACTGTCTGCTATTTCCTCATATGTCACTCCTCAACTATCATTCTTAAAATGTTTTTCCTGCTTCCCCTCCCACTAGGTTCTAAAATAAGGTTACCAGATTTTAACATTGGTAAAGCGGGACACCAATGACTGGGGTGGGGGATGGGGTTCTTGATTAAAAATTTGGTCTATATGGAGCAACAAAAGGTTTCATAGAACCCATAGAACACAAAAGTAGTATTGTAATATATTTTTTAAAATTTCAGCATAAGTACAATTTGCCAGGTACCCCCAGATGTCCCTCCAAAAGTGGGACAATCTGGTCACCTTATTCTAAAAGTTTCTTTCTACCTCAGGGATCCTCAACCAGGACTCCCAGAAGCCTCGGGGCTGTGTAAGAGCTCCCCAGGGACTCCTCAGCTTTCTCCCTATATCCAGTCTGAATGGACTCGGCTACAAGCTATTCCTGGCATTGCTGGCTGCTTCCATTGACTTAGAGGTGGTGTTCTCACATGGTTACCATGCCTAGGAAAGGGAGCCTGGACACCTACTCCTGCTTCAAATCCTTTTCTCTCTCTTCCCCTGAGTCCTTCTTTGGCTTGGCATCAACTGACATCACTTTTGGCTCAGGTCCGGTGCTCCTTGAAACCTGAAAAATATGTTAGAGGTTCTTCCACAGTCAAATGCTGCTCTACCTGGTTGCTACCTATATAACCTTTCTAAACCAGCTCTGGGTGACCTTGGGCTCACCACGGTGCTGATAAAGCTGTTCTGACCAAGCAGTGATATCAGGGCTCTCTCAGCCTCATCCACCCCACAGGGTGTCTGTTGTGAGGAAAGGAAAGGTAAGGCAACTGTAAGCTGCTTTGAGCCTCATTCGGTTAGAGAAAAGCAGCATATAAGAACCAACTCTTCTTCTTCTTCTTCTTCTTCTTCTTCTTCTTCTTCTTCTTCTTCTTCCCTAAACATAAGCCCTTGTACATTAATTCTTTACTTTACATTTCTACTTTGTTGTTGTTATGTGCGAAGTCGTGTCCGACCCATCGCGACCCCATGGACAGTGATCCTCCAGGCCTTCCTGTCCTCTACCTCTACCATTCCCCGGAGTACATTTCTACTTAGAACATCTGAAATATATCTAAAAACGTGTACCAAAGCACAGCTATATCAGCACTACCTAAAAATAGAGCTCCAATGGGGAAAACTACATATAAATGACACAAACAAATAAAGGCTGTTTGGCACATGATAGTCAATGCTATTGTAGTATAACTCTATACACTAACTGATTTCATCTATGAAAACAGTAATGAAATCATTCATTGCTTTTTTCCAATATCTAAAATTAGCCCAACATATGGCACCTCAGAATCAATTCCCTTTTGTGGCTTGTTTGTCACATGACAAGATGATGGCTGTGCTCCATCTCCTCACATAAATGAATCTGGTCTATTTCAATCACCATCTTTTAGGACTTTAGGTATCCCTTTTGAATTCCCTTTTTAGGAGGCTATGAGGAAATCTGCCTAGTTTTATCTACGACACAATTATGTTAGTAGTACGATTTATAAAATCTAAAAGTGGACCGAACAGGAAGAATACAGTAAACACACATGTATCTTTGCAATTGTAAAATGGCTCCTTAACAGCTACTAACATTGAGAAAGTAGTTGAAAGACTAGAAAAGAGTATTCTCAGATGTCTGTATCCCAAGATGCTTTCTGGTATTCTGTAGGGTTTTTTTTCCTTTTCAATCTGGCTTTCGGAAAGCTCACTGTAGCAGAAGAGCTTCAGTTGTGATCTGAGAATTCTGTCAGCTGATATCACACTTTGTGCAAAAACAAGTACATCAAAAGCAAAGCATTCTAAGAATAAAAATACTGCAGATGACTCACAATGGTGGAGGAGGGGGCAAGTCATAGAATGCATTACATTTTCCTCCCTGCCTTTCTTCATTTCTGAAACAGTATCAGAATAAGCCTGCTCTAACAAAGGAGAGAACAGACCTTTGTAAACTGCCCTATATTTAACTGGCATTTCAGTCCAATGAAAGAACTTAGACTCTAGTGGTACCAGAAGCAACTTGCACTGCTACAAATGAAATGCGGCCCTATGACTAGGAATCAAGGCAGCCCTGAGAGGCTCTTCTTCACTTTTTGGGAAAGCCTTGACCCTTTTTCTGTTCATTTATGCACAAATCTTAGGAAACCCAACACAGAAAAGAAAGATATCTGTGCTGGCCTTTTGGCTCCTCTGTGTGAAAAGCTCATGGGAAGCTATACAAGACTTAGAAGAAAACACCTGCAGTCCTGAAGATTTGGATTCATATCCCACTGCCTTATATTCACATTGATACAAAAGGACTCTGTGACCTCTTGATGTGGTTGTGCTGAGTCTGATCTGATAGAGGCTTCCAGCTTTACCTGTTAGAAAATACTTACAGGATTCTAAATATGGAAATTCATTCAAACATAGAAGTCCAATTGCCTGTATATTCTGAATATCCCTTAGCTGAGGATAGTAAGGATGCATTGCTCTAACTGTTCTTGCAGAAAATAGCGTTCTGAAGGAGAAACTAAAAGGCTCTTTTTCAGTCATGTACAAATCAAAAGACATGTAACTCGCTCTATGCGGGCCTGCCCTTAGGCTTGATCCGGAAGTTACAGCTGGTGCAAAATGCAGCTGCTAGAGTCCTCACTGGGACATCTTGGAGGACCTATGTCAAGCTGGTGCTGAGGCAGCCGCATTGGTTGCTGGTTGCTGCCCGGATCCGGTTTAAGGTGCTGGTTCTTACTTTCAAGACCCTCCGTGGACTGGGACCCACATACCTTAGGGCAGGGGTAGTCAACCTGAGGTCCTCCATATGTCCACTGACTACAATTCCCATGAGCCCCTGCCAGCATTTGCTGGCAGGAGCTCATGGGAATTGTAGTCCATAAACATCTGGAGGACCACAGGTTGACTACCCCTGCCTTAGGGACTGCCTCTCGCCCTATGTCCCCCGCAGGGCTTTACGCTCTGCAAGGTCTAATTTGTTGGTCATTCCCAGCCCCCGGGAAGCGTGCCTGGCCTCGACCAAGGCCAGGGCCTTCTTGGTCCTGGCCCCCACCTGGTGGAATGAGCTCCCGGAAGAGCTGCGGGCCGTGTGAAAGTTTCCGGTGTTCCGCAGGGCCTGTAAGACGTAGTTCTTCTTCCAGGTCTATAGTTGAGGCCGGTGCGCAAGAGTACATCTGCCCCCCCCTGCCTTGCCCCACTTTTGAAATCTAGTGGGGCCATTAGGCAGACTGAGGTCATCAGCCCCCATCCATCGTGAGGTTCATATTGGGAAGGGAATCATTCCCACCCCCCGCTTTTACTGCCATGCTTGGATTGTTTTATGTAGTTTAATTATGGGTTTTGATAAGTTTTTATTGGGGGTTTTAGGCATTGTGATTTTATGTATTGGGGTTTTATTGTGAGCCGCCGCAAGCCCTTGTGGGAGCGGCAGGCTAGAAATGTAACAATAAATAAATAAATAAATAAATAAATAAATAAATAAATAAATAAATAAATAAATGAATGAATGAATGAATGAATGAATGAATGAATGAATGAATGAATGAATGAATGTTTGGGGAGGGCTTATAGCTCCACAACAGAATATTTGCTTGGCATGCAGAAGGTCCCATATTCAATTCTTTGTCCTCCCCAGTAAGAAGATCAGATGTTAGGTATGAAAGACATCTTACAGAGACCTGGAGACCAGCTGCCTGTCTCATTCAATATAAGGCATCTGCATGAGTACAAGGGTGCATGGAAAGCTTGTGTTGCGCATGAGCTTTGCCTTGTTTGTTGTTCCCATGAGCTCCCACTGCTTCATGGTCTCTTTGGAAGCTTGTTGTCTGGAATGCATTAGGGTATATTTAAGGTAAAATGGATCCTGTTCCCTCTGCAATTTCTTCTGTTAGAGAATTATGGTGCATCATGTCACTACAGTATCAATTGGACGTTTTGATTTTGAGGTAGCCTGCTTCCTTTCCATTCTTCCTGACACAGTAGACCATCTGCGGGTGGACAGGGAAACCCCACAAGCAATATGCTGAAGACTCTTCATGTTTATAGGTCATCCCTCATTCGAGATCCTTCAGACCAGTGGTCCCCAACCTTTCTGAGGCTGGGGACCGGCAGGGCATTGGGCTGCGCCCGCGGGGACCATGCCCACGCATCGGGCCGCGCCCGCACATCGAGCCACGCCCGCGGGCCATGCCCGCACATCGGGCCACGCCCACGCCCGCGCATCGGGCCGCGCCCGCGCATCGGGCTGTGCCCGCGCAATGTGCAGGCGCGGCCCGGCCCTGATTCCCTCTCCCCGCCCTCCCGCAGTAAGAAGCTTCCCGGGCCGCAAGCTTGCGGCCTGGGAAGTTTTTTAATGCGGGGGGGGGGGAGAGGGAGCCGCGGCCCGGCGCCATGGCCTTCGTGGCCCAGCACCGGGCCGCGGCCCGCAGGTTGGGGACCACTGCTTCAGACCATTACCTCAGTACCATTCTTAAGGTGCAAGCAGTAAGGCAGTCAATGGAGTCTTGCACATTGCAGCCCTCAGATGCAATATTTTTTCTTATAATTTTTCAACTGACAATTATCTGTGCACTAGAACAGGGGTAGTCAACCTGTGGTCCTCTAGATGTCCATGGACTACAATTCCCATAAGCCCTTGCCAGCAGTTGCTGGCAGGGGCTGACGGGAATTGTAGTCCATGGACATCTGGAGGACCACAGTTTGACTACCCCTGCACTAGAACACTAGAAATAGGAAGATCCTTGGGGCCCCACACAACGCATGCCATATGCTTGGCTGAGACATTAATCATGATGATGTTGTTCTATGCTGCATTTCCTAATAAGTATGGATATTTTTGTAAACTTTGACCATTCTTCATAATCCAAAGTACTTTAAATACTTAAGTTTCTTCTAGCAGCTTCTCAAATATACTGCTATATCTTTTCAATCAAGTTAATATATTTAATAACTCAGAGCTGGCTTTATCAGGCTGGAAAATGCGCAACGATAATAAAAGTTAAAAAATAAACCTGCATTTATTTTGAACTATCCGCTGCAGTAATCTCAGGCTTTTGGATAAATGTGCCTGATGCTAAAGGATAATATTTTCTCAGCAGAGGAGACCCAAATCATAAAGCTATTAACATGACCTCCAGAGAGAAGTGTGTTGACATTTAACTTTCAATAGAAAGGCACTTCCACAGTGATATTATTGAAGGTTGAATTTAACATGTAAGATGTTATTTGGCTGCATACCAGAGAGATATGCAGTGACTTTTTCTGTCAGGCAGTGGGTTAAAAAAAGATAGAAAGAATAATCTGAATAGCACTCCAATAATATTCCTATTGCATAGAAAGTGACACAGGATTTATCCCCAAAGACCTAGACAAACAAGCCATTTCTATAGCAGAAAAACCTAGTTGTGTTGAGGTTAGGTTACTGAAATAAGACTGGGAAAACACATCTTCAGATCCACTCTCAGCCATGAAGCTCCATGGGTTATCTTGGGCCAGTCAGCCTAACCTAGCTCACAAAGTCATTCAGGAAAAAATGGAGAAGGGGTAGAGCCACAACAAGTGCCCTGAGTCCCTTGGAGGAACAAGAGAATACAAAATGTGAGAGCCAAGACTGGACATCACCTTGTCTCAGCCATTTACCTAGAATAACAGGTAATGCAAGCGTGCAACACAGAGGTTGATACATGATGGCTTCTCCATTGAAATGCCTATGCATCTAATCATAGATACATAGTGCTTTTTATAATGCCACCCCTTATGGAATCATGAGTCTGTAATCTTTAAAAAATTAATCTCGTTCCTGATTTTTTTTTGGGGGGGGGACTTTAGAGAGGCATGCTTTGTGTTTAAACTGTGGGATTTTTTTTTTGCTTTGCCTGCACAATTGAACCTCCTATTCATTGCTACAGGCAGTTTGCTTTAAAAAACAAACAAACAAACCAACCCCGTCCCAGGAAGAAGGGAGAGGAAGGTGGGTGCGAGGGTAGGACACTGGAGATGTAGATAGTGCTACTTCGCCTCCATACATTTTCTTAGCGTGTGGCTTGCTGGTTGCTCTCCTGTAATTCATGCTACATAGGTTGGGGAATCCACTTTAAAATGGAGGATTTTGCTTGACGTTTGCTGGATGGGCATGGGAGGTTGGCGACGTCGTGCAAAATACCAAAATTAGGGCGTCTTCAAAAGGTAAGCATTTCACTATATTTATCAGGTGTGGAATGGCCCTCTGTTATCATTCCTGATGGAAGGGACTTTCATGTGTGGAATAAAGTATAGTAAAGAAGCTTTGATTAAGTGAATTCAAAACAGGGGTGTGGCTTGGTGAGATGGAAGGTGGCATCCCTACTTCGTAGAAACACCAACTTTCTCAGTGTGGTCATTACTGCTTGCTACTGTAAGTTGGGGAAAACGAAAATTTCAGGGCAGCAAGAACTCGGGAAGTTTTGATCATATGAACTTAGGCTAATGAGAAATGCTAAACATAACAAAAAAGGGATACTTTAGTTATGTTCAAAGAAAGAAAAAGAGTAAAGACATGGTAGGACCAGAAAATGAAATGTTAACAGGTGATAAAGAGAGGGCTAAACTGCTAAATTCCTACTTCTTAGTTTTATCTTGTGAGGGACATTGTGCTCAATGTGGCAAAATCATATCATGTGATGAGGGAAGGGAGTTGCAGCCTAGGATAACTGTAGGGATAGTCCATAAAGACCTAGTCTCTTTAAATGAAACTAAGTTTTCTGGGCCAGATGAATTGCATCCAAGGTTACTAAAAGAACTTGTGGATGTAATTTCTGAACCCCTGTCCATTATTTTTACCAGTTCTTGGGGAACAGGTAAAGTGTCAGAAGATTGGAGGTGGGCAAATGTTCCCATCTTCAAGAAAAGGAAAAAAGAGGATCCAGGTAATTACCAACTTGTTAGCTTGACGTCTACAACTGGCAATATTTTAGAACAAATCCTCAAACATATGGTCCTTGAGTAGCTAAAGCAGATGGCTATAATTACTAAGCACAGCTTTCTCAAGAATAGATCATATCAGACTATCCTTATCTCTTTTTTTGAGAAAATTATTACTTTGCTGGATCAGGGGATGCTGTGGGGGGCTTCCCTTCCTTGGAAGCTTTTAAACAAAGGATAGATAGCCACCTCACAAAAAATGATGATTCTGTGAATTTAGGCAGATTGTAGGTGGTCGGGCAGAAGGGATTGTGCCCATGCTTTGCTCTTGTGGCTCTTTCTTGCATGTTGATCACCATTTTGGTGTCAGGAGGTGAATTTCCTCCAGGCCAGACTTGCCATGAATTCTGTTGTTTTTTTTTTGGGGGGGGGGGAGGACATCATCTGGGCATGGAATTGTCATCACTGTGGTGAGTTTTGAATTTCCTGCATTCTGCACTGGATTGGATTAGATTACCCAGGAGGTCCCTTCCAACTCTATAATTCTGAGTCTATTACAGTTTGATAACATTTCTGCTTGAATTTTCGTCCTTTCTTGTTTGGAGAGGAAAAAAGAAAAGAAAAAGAGAGCGATGTGTTAGGTTAAACATACTTTCATGGCTGCATAACAAAAACAAGTCCTCCACCCCCGTCTTTCAAAATCAAAGTAAATATTAAAGACAATGCTGGATACTTAATTCCACAACAATCTCCCTTTGAGAAAGTCTCCAAAGATGTGCTTATTAAAAGAGAGAGCTAGAGAGATGGAAAGGCCAGGGCATGTTGAGCATTAGCAATACTGTGATACTTAGAAGACTTTTTGAGCAAGATGTTCTTTAGCTTACAAGTAGAGGTCATGAGAAGATTAAAGGATGGGTTTCAAGTACACTAGTATTAGCTCTGTCCAGCTCCAAAACTTACAGTGCAGCCATTATGCCTAGCTTCTGAGAAATGCCATAGCAAGTTCTTGTTGCAAAGGATAATTGTTTTCTTGGAAAAGACCAATTGTGCTCAGGGTGGAAAGGCCACACTGGTGGTAGCAGGGCAGCAGAGCTAATCCCTGAATGCACATGACGTTGCCGCCATCCCGGCTGCCTCCCAGCCCTGGCCTGACTCAGCACCCTGGAGGGCCTGCTGTAAGCGAATGCGGATACTTCCGTGTTCCATGTGATACTGTGGTTATCATCCACAGCCCTGCCAGCCTGGCCCTGCGCATAACAGAAGAGTCAGGCCTTTGGGCCCAGGTCCTCCTCCATCCTACAGTACTCCTGCAGGGACACCAAATGCCCCTGTCAGCTCAGCGGAGTCACAGAGCTGGACAGGGAGTTCTGGTGTAGTGGTTAGGAGTGCGGACTTCTAATCTGGCATGCCAGGTTTGATTCTGTGCTCCCCCACATGCAGCCAGCTGGGTGACCTTGGGCTCTCCACAGCACTGATAAAGCTATTCTGACCGAGCAGTGATATCAAGGCTCTCTCGGCCTCCTCTACCTCACAGGGTGTCTGTTGTGGGGAGAGGAATGGGAAGGCGACTGTAAGCCACTTTGAGCCTCCTTTGGGTAGGGAAAAGTGGCATATAAGAACCAACTCTTCTTCTTCTCTCACACCCATGATTGTGGTGCCATTGTGCAGTGGGGCCCCCATGCCCCCCTCTCTCCTCACCACTGTTACTGCCATGCAGTATGTTGGGCTCTTTCAACCCAGGCATTGTGTGTGCTCATGCACTATGCTGGGGCAGTCCATGTACACTGGGGGTTTCCGTCCCTTGTGCGTACTCAGGAAGCAACAGTGCATGCCACCCCGTGTAGCTGCTGCCATGCATAATTGGTCAAAGAAACACAAGGACATTCATTTAGTTTGGGTGTAACATACTGGAAAGTAGGGATGGACATGAACTGTGTCAAAAACCAAAATTTGACAACAATTTGGCATGGTTTGTTTATCCAGAACTGAGGTTCAAGGGAGGTGCCTCCCACAAACTTTTCCCAGACTTTTGCGCAGTTTGGGCATTCTGCCCATCAATTATTAGTTTTAAATTGCTGTGAGCCTTCTAAACCATCCATTTCACTTCCCCTGAAATGGCTGGTTTCACTTCCTCCCACTTTGAAGCAGGACAGAGTGAAACGGATAGCTGAAATGGCTGGCAGCCAGTTTCACTTCCCCTGCTTCGAAGCCATAAAGAAGAAAGAGTCCAGTAGCACCTTAAGGACTAATACAATTTGTGGTAGCTTTTGTGAGTCACTTCTCACTTCTTCACATGCTGATACAAACTAACATGGCTTCCTATTTTGATCTACCTCCTGGGGTTGTTGTCAGGATACAATGGGTGAGAAAGGGCCATTTTGGGTCCTCACTTTGAGCAGACATATGGCAAGCCAATTTGAAAGCAAGACCCATTGATTTCATTCATTGGTATTCTGGAAATACTTGGGACACCAAAATCTAACTCAGGGAGCTGCATATACATCTCATCTGAATTACAGTTTTAGTCATGGCTGTGGTATCCCTAAGGCACGCCTATCACTCAACATTGGGAAAAGTCACCC
This sequence comes from Paroedura picta, assembly GCF_049243985.1. Classification (NCBI taxonomy): domain Eukaryota; kingdom Metazoa; phylum Chordata; class Lepidosauria; order Squamata; family Gekkonidae; genus Paroedura; species Paroedura picta. The sequence goes on from NC_135378.1 coordinate 42,551,394, forward strand.
TAAGCTACAGCTAAGGCTATGTTTTTTTAGCAACATGTGGAGGGCAGTGGTACCTGCAGGTTATTACTGAAAATGCATGGAGTATGAACTGCGACTACTTTCTCACGAGAAGGCCATATTTAGCCCCCAAATTTAAGTGGAACATTAAGAATAGTTTTATATCTCTTTATAAAGAAGACAAAGACTACACAGGAGTGATTCATGAATTGCCAGTTCAATTCCCATCATAGCCCAACTGCAAAGCCTCTGAAACATTGAGAAAAATGAAGAGTATGCCATATATTTTATCCTGTTTTCCAGTCACAAAATGGCTCCCAAGGCAGCATGGAGGATCCCAATTCTGGCCCAAATGGAAAAGTTGAATACAAATGTTCCTAGGGAAGATTTGTGGCTGTAGGGGCTGCTGCCCCTCCTTCTGATAGCCTCAGAGGTGAAAGCTGGATATGAGGCCTACAATGGAGTTGGATCCTGCTATGATGGAATAGCTCCTGGCTAGTGCTTTGCTTCTCTCTGAGGGCTGCATTGAAGAAAATGGTGTAGAGAACGGTGTTGTATTCAAGTCATCTTGGTGTAGTGGTTAAGAATGGCACCCTCTAATCTGGAGAGCTGGGTTTAATTCCCCACTCCTCCACATGCAGCCAGCTGGGTGATTTTGTGCTAGTCACAGTCCTGTTAGAGTTGTTCTCACAGAGCAGTTCTGTTTGAACTCTCTCACCCCATCTACTCACATGGTATCTGTTATGCGGAGAGGAAGGGAAGATGTAAGCCTCTTTGACATTTTTTCGGTGGTGAAAAGCATTGAGATTAATTTTAAGACAAAGAACCCCACTATAAATATATATGAGGACTGGCCCTGTCTGGAAGATGGAGAGGAAACACTGGGACAGAGTTAATATTGACTTATTTCATTCTGCAGAACATTGTGCTGAAAGAAGGCATATTCAGTTAGATAGGAAATGGGTTTAGCAGTTCACCATGAGAAACTCCCAGTATAACCCTATGCAGAGTGACTCTGGACCAAGTCCACAGACTTCAATAGACTTAGACAGCAATATTGCACTGTTGGTCAATAAAATAATTAGATGCCTGTTATCTCACAGTTGCTGCCACAAAGCAGTCAGAAGCCCTGGGCCTGGGTCCTTCAGTGATCTCCAGCCAACTTGCCAGTCAAACTTCTAGAATTAGGGTTCAAATCTGCACAATTCAGGTTCTTCACAAATTAGGAATTTAACATAATTTGGTGTGAGTAGCTAGAAGCATTTTGATAAGACTTGGGCAATTTCTCATGAGGGCTCCACACAGTCTGGGATTATCATTAGATTTTGCCCACAGTAAAATTTAAATCAATTTGGAAATTCTTCCTCAGGCAAAACATTTAGGGGAATTAAGCAGGAGAATAACAAAGGTGTTTTGATTGTCAGAAAATCATTTTAAGAAGAAATAATTAAAAACACATAAATACAGCAATCGTTTTGTAGGAACAGGGCCCATTAGTTGTTACTGGACTTCCGTCAAAATGCTTGCTGAGTTACTTCAACTTTCTGACCATCTGCATCAGGCCCCAGGCAATTTATAGTCTTTCCAAGAGAGAACACTTCATCCAAGTATTTGAAGAAATGTCTCATAGACTGACATAATCCTACATAGTAGAAAGTCAAAACCTTAAAGTCAGTAGTGACACACAAGGCTTAGAAAGACCTTCCTTTATCTTGGAAACTCAATTCCAGGTCTAGGCAAACAACATCTGTAAACAGCCCGTGGCGCCACGGGCGCCACGGACTGTATAAAGGAGTAAGGGGTAGTGGGGAGGAGTTAGGGCGGGACCGGTCCGGGATAAAAACTCGGGGGGGGCCAATCAGGAGCCGCGAAGCGGCTCCTGATTGGCCCCTCCGAGTGTCAATCCCGCCCCAAGCAGACAATGGGGAGCCGCGCAAAGCGCGGCTCCCCATTGCCTGCTTCACTCGCTCGGAAAATGGCGGCCCGCCTGGTGAGAGCCTCGGCTGGGGGGTGGGCCGGGAAGCCTTCTCTCGGCTGGCGGAGCGGCCTCGCAGCGTTGTGGACGCTACGAGCCCGCTCCGCCGGCCGAGAGAAGGCTCCAGAGAGCCTCGGGGGGGTGGATGGGTGGGGGGGGGGGGAAGGGAAGCCTTCTGCCGCCGGCCGCAGCGGGCTCACAGCGTCGTAGACAGAAAAAAAAACCCTGTAGGAGCCTTTCGCAGATCCAAGCAGCAGAAAACAAAACCCTGAAGGAGCCTTTCCCAGCTCCAAGCAGCAGAAAAAAAAAACCCTGTAGGAGCTCCAAGCCGGCACGCCCATGAGAGCTAGCAGAAAAAAAAAAACCCTGTAGGAGCCTTTCCCAGCTCCAAGCAGCAGAAAACAAAACTCTGAAGGAGCCTTTCCCAGCTCCAAGGAGCAGAAAAAAAAAAACCCTGTAGGAGCTCCAAGCCGGCACGCCCACGAGAGGCAGCAGAAAAAAAAACCCTGTAGGAGCCTTTCCCAGCTCCAGGCAGCAGAAAACAAAACCCTGAAGGAGCCTTTCCCAGCTCCAAGCAGCAGAAAACAAAACCCTGAAGGAGCCTTTCCCAGCTCCAAGCAGCAGAAAACAAAACCCTGAAGGAGCCTTTCCCAGCTCCAAGCAGCAGAAAAAAAAAACCCTGTAGGAGCTCCAAGCCGGCACGCCCACGAGAGGCAGCAGAAAAAAAAAACCCTGTAGGAGCCTTTCCCAGCTCCAGGCAGCAGAAAAAAAACCCTGTAGGAGCCTTTCCCAGCTCCAGGCAGCAGAAAAAAAAAACCCTGTAGGAGCTCCAAGCCGGCACGCCCACGAGAGGCAGCAGAAAAAAAAAACCCTGTAGGAGCCTTTCACAGCTCCAAGCAGCAGAAAAAAAAACCCTGTAGGAGCCTTTCCCAGCTCCAAGCAGCAGAAAACAAAACCCTGAAGGAGCCTTTCCCAGCTCCAAGCAGCAGAAAAAAAAAACCCTGTAGGAGCTCCAAGCCAGCACGCCCACGAGAGGCAGCAGAAAAAAAAACCCTGTAGGAGCCTTTCACAGCTCCAAGCAGCAGAAAAAAAAAACCCTGTAGGAGCCTTTCCCAGCTCCAAGCAGCAGAAAAAAAAACCCTGTAGGAGCCTTTCCCAGCTCCAAGCAGCAGAAAAAAAAAACCCTGTAGGAGCCTTTCGCAGATCCAAGCAGCAGAAAACAAAACCCTGTAGGAGCCTTTCCCAGCTCCAAGCAGCAGAAAAAAAAACCCTGTAGGAGCCTTTCGCAGATCCAAGCAGCAGAAAACAAAACCCAGAAGGAGCCTTTCCCAGCTCCAAGCAGCAGAAAAAAAAACCCTGTAGGAGCCTTTCGCAGATCCAAGCAGCAGAAAACAAAACCCTGAAGGAGCCTTTCCCAGCTCCAAGCAGCAGAAAAAAAAAACCCTGTAGGAGCTCCAAGCCAGCACGCCCACGAGAGGCAGCAGAAAAAAATTAACCCTGTAGGAGCCTTTCGCAGTTCCAAGCAGCAGGGAAAAAAACCCTGTAGGAGCCTTTCGCAGCTCCCAGCAGAAAAAAAAAAAAAAACCCTGTAGGAGCTCCAGGCCGGCACGCCCACGAGAGCTAGCAGAAAAAAATTAACCCTGTAGGAGCCTTTCGCAGCTCCAAGCAGAAGAAAAAAATTAACCCTGTAGGAGCCTTTCGCAGCTCCAAGCAGCAGGGGAAAAAAACCCTGTAGGAGCCATTCGCAGCTCCAAGCCGGCACGCCCACGAGAGCTAGCAGAAAAAAAAACAAACCCTGTAGGAGCCTTTCACAGCTCCAAGCAGCAGAAAAAAAAAAACCTTTAGGAGCCTTTCCCAGCTCCAAGCAGCAGAAAAAAATTAACCCTGTAGGAGCCTTTCGCAGCTCCAAGCCGGCGCTCCCACGAGAGCTAGCAGAAAAAAAAAACCCTGTAGGAGCCTTTCGCAACTCCAAGCAGCAGAAAAAAATTAACCCTGTAGGAGCCTTTCGCAGCTCCAAGCCGGCGCGCCCACGAGAGGCAGCAGAAAAAAAAAACCCTGGAGGAGCCTGTCGCCGCTTCAAGCCGGCGCCCTGGGAGCCCCGGCAGCCGCCCACAGCGCTGCTGCTGGCGGCTCCCTGCCCTCATGGCCCCAGAACACAATGGAGCCGCCGGGAAAGCCGCAGAAGAACAAAAAAATGCAGAGGAGCCGCCACAGCCCAGCGCACCACACCTGGGACTCCCCGGCAAAAACTACGAGACGCCGAGGAGCCGCCGCCCGCCTCCTCTTTCAGGTAGCCTGTCCCTCGCTCTGTCCCTCGCCTGCCGCTCGCTCTGGTCCCCACCTGCTAGCGCCCATTGTCTTCTTCATACAATGGGCTTTTTTACTAGTTTCTAATAAGACACTAAAGTCAGTCTTTTGTGATTGTAAAATTTGCAGAAAGCCCAGACAGAAAATAATAGAATTACCCAGAGATTATACACAGAAGAAACAGAAAAGTAGACAAAATATTTTTATAGGGGAAAAAAAAAAGACTTCAGTAGTTTGTTGGGCCCTGTTACAAGTTAGATGCTGACCCTGAGGCAAAGATAAAGCAGCTATGAGAAATTATTTACTCACTATGTCATTAGGGAACAGAGGAAACTTCCAAGAAAGCAACAAACAAGACTTCTGCAATGGTTTAAAATGAAGACCAGCACACAGTATACGTATACTTCTTTTTCATCCCTTTTCTTCCACATTCACTTTGCTCAGCAGTAACTTTGGACCATGAACCAAGCATTTTAGTTATGGAGAAAGTTGTGTGACCAGAGCTTTCTTTATCTAGAGCACAATATATCTCCAGCTCTAAACAACAACCTTTCCTTGTAGACAATCCTTCTATAGGCTAGCATTAAGTGATATCATTAAGGGATCATACATTCGCTCGCTCTCACAGATATTTTCTTCATGCCCCCTCCTGCTCACCAAAGATGTTTGCCTGACATTATTTGACTGTGTTTATTTTCTTTGACTCCAATGTCCCAGAAGCCCCTCTAAAGTAAAGCAGAAGAAATTTCTGGCATACTCTTGCTTAGAACTCTTTTCCTGCATTTAAAACCCCCTTTCTGACTCTTCTTCTAACTCTGCATTTACTTTCCCTATATCCAGTCCACCCTGTGTACCTGTTCCCTACCTGTATGCTAGCTGGGGAGCCAGCTTGGTGTAGTGGTTAGGAACGTGGCTTTCTAATCTGGCAGGCCAGGTTTAATTCCCTGCTCCCCCACATGCAGCCATCTGGGTGACCTTGGGCCTGCTACAGCACTGATAAGGCTGTTCTGGCCAAGCAGTAATATCAGGGCTCTCTCAGCCTCACAGGGTGTCTCTTGCAGGGAGAGGAAAGGGGAAAAGCGATTGTAAGCAGCTTTGAGACTCCTTTGGGTAGAGAAAAGAGTCATATAAGAACCAACTCTTATTCATAGGCTTGCCTCCAATCTAACTATGCCGTTCACATTCTAGCTAGTTCCCTGACATTTACCTGGTTAAGTTCAAAGGTCTAGAGCAGTCTTTAAAATTTTTTTTTACTATTGAGAACCCCTGAAACATTCTTAAGGCTTTGAGAAACACCAGAAGTGGCGCGATCTTGCAGAATGTGGTTGGGAAGCATAGCTGTGTACACGCCCACCCAGGGCCACTCCCCTTCCTGCCCACTCCAGGTCCATCACTGGCCATTTTGGAAGGGGGAGGCGGGTTCATATGACCATATATGGTCATATCACCCGATAAATGGACAGAAAAGGCTCTGGCCCTGGATGAGGTCAAGCAGACTTCCTTGGAGCCAGGGGTCACTAGCCAGTTGGACATGGCAGAATGTAGAGGGGCATAGGCAGAGAGGCAGTCCTTCAGATACACTGAGCTCAGACCACACATGGCCTTGAAGGTAATTACGAAGACCTTAAGCCTGATCTGGAATTTTACTGGCAGCCAGCACAGTTGTTGGAGGATGGGCCAGATGTGGGACCTTAATGGTATTGCTGTGAGGACCCTGGCCACCACATTCTGAACCACTTGCAGTTTCCAGATCAAAATTAGGGGTAGGACTGCATAAAACAGGTTGCAAAAGTCTAGCCTGGAGATGACAGTGACAGGGATCACTGTGGCTAGGTGTTCTGGAGCCAAGTAGGGTGCTAGTAGTTTGGCTTGGCCAAGATGGTAGAAGGCCGTGCTACTCTTGTGACTTGGGCCTACATGGAAAGGGAAGCATCCAGGATCATGCCCTGGTTCCTGGTGGAGCGAGCTACTGATAGTTGTAGTTCACTCAGGCTGGGCAGATGCGTTTTCTTGCTTGGACCCTTCCTGCCCAGCCACAGGACATCTGTCTTTGAAGGATTGAGCTTCAGATGTCTCTGCTTGAGCCACCTCGTCAGTGCTTCTAGGCAGCTGGCTAATACTTCTGGGGGAGAATCAGGGCAGTCATCTATCAGGAGAAAGAACTGGGTGTCATCCGCATATTGGTGACAACTTAGCCTGAACTTCTGTACCAGTTGGGCATGAAGATGTTGAAGAGGATTAGAAAGAGGACCGCTCCTTGCAGGACTCCACATGTGAGTTGGTGGTGGCTTGAAGATCTCTCTCCTAGTGCTACCCTCTGTCTGTGACCCCAGAGAAAGGAGATCAGCCATTGAAGGGCTGTCCCCTGAATTCCACAGTCAGCAAGGGGATGAGCTAGAAGTTTATGGTCAACTGTATCAAATGCTGCTGAAAAGTCTAATAATAAAAATAGCACCAACCCGCCTCAGTCCAACTTGCAACAGAGGTTATCCATCAGGACAACTAGTGCTGTCTCTACCCTATGGCCAGGCCAGAAACCTGGCTGGGATGGGTCTAGGACTGAAGTTTCTTCCAGGAATACAACAGCCCTTTCAACCAGTTTTCCAGGAACGGGTTGGTAGTTGTTGGGCTCTCGCGTGTCCAGAGATATTTTTTGAAGCAGCAATTGAACCACCACCTTTTTTAGCCCTTCCAGGAATTCTTGTGTTTCGAGGAAGCATGATTGGTTGCACTGACACAGATATTGCATGGCTTTTTGAAATTCAAAGATGAAAGGAATGCTTTCTAGTTTAGAATGCAAGAAGAAAAAGAGTCCGGAAGCATGAACCAATTTTCCTCCTCCAAATCCATTTTTCCCCTCCACCGAGTGAACAGAAAGCAATCAGCGCTTAGTTCATCTGACACTCCCCTCTGCTCAATGTACAATTGGATCCAGTAACTTTTGCTGCTGAGTGATTTAGACTAGATAGGAGAAAATGTACAAGATTACTGCTGTCTCTTTATATTTAGGAGAGCAGTCATGGATTTTTCTGTGCTTGCACCACACAGGCTATTCAGAGGCTAAATATTTACTGCCTGTATCTGTCACAAAACCACTTTGCGAATTTAGGGGAGATGCTCACAGACCTTTTTTCTAAGGAGCAGTGATGAGAAATGTGGATAGCTCCCATGATCGTCAAGTTTGTACTGAGTTAATGAAGTTTTCATGAAAAAACACTCCGAGAGCTGGGATCAGAGTCTCTCAGATGCCACTTGTCTTTGCTCCTCCTGCACCCGTCCCACTTCATCAGAGTTCCTGTGAATCTTCCATTAATTATTTGATTATAAAGGCCCTTTAAAAATAAAATACACTTACATGGCTAAGTGGGTAGAAGTTTAATTTAAAAGCATCAGACCATGACATAATTTTAGTTTAAAATGAACCTCTGAGCTGAGGCTAATTAAACTAACTTCTGGGTCACAAGGTATACTCTTCAGTACTTAAATGATTTAAAATTATAAATAGACTAACACGTTATGCCTTGGGGCCACTCATTTTAAATGAAAGAACTCTGTTTATTGGAAGACATCTGTGGTGTTATGCACTTCATTTGCTGGCGGGGAGGGGAGGGGGGAGGGAAAATCTCATGCTGGCATTTCCACCCACAGTTCTTTAATAAAATCAGCCTGTACTGCAAAACCTGTACTGACTAGACAAGCATGCATCGTTATCTTCTACATTATTTTTAACACAAACAACATGCTGCGTGTGCATACACACACACACACACAAAGCCTCATTATGAACACATGAAACTGCCTTATCATGATTTAGACTGGTGGTCAGTATCCTTTATTCTGGCAGTGGGGTCACCAGGGTCTCAGGCAGGGGTCTTTCACATCACCTATTACCTGATCCTTTTAACTGGATGCGTTGGGGACTGAACCTGGGAACCTCAGCAGGTCAAGCAGAAGCTCTGCCTTTGAACTATGGCCCTCCCCCAATACTAAATACACAGCTGAAGCCAACATGGGGAGTAGGTGGGTGAAGCGGCTGGTCATCCCTCCATCACATCCTGATATCATTCATAGAATCCTGACACTCTGCCTGGATCCTATTCCAGCTTGAGGAAGCACCTTCTGCCTACTGACTAGAACTGATCTGACCCTCGGCGGGAGAGCAGGAGGATGCCAGGATCCCTCCCATACCTCTACATGCATTGCTTTTTAATTGTCATTTGAGTCAAAAAGCAGTAACCATATATAAATATTTAAGAATAAATATTCTACAAAAGGAGTACTACAAAGAATAGTAACTAGCCCTTACAAGGGATTAAAATGCTTCACATACACTATTCTAGAATTTTTTTTACCAAGGACCTGAAATGTAGATCAGTATTGTTATCACCCTTCCTTCAGAGGTGAACTGATGCTGAAAGTAAGAGAACAACTGTTTGCTGTAGGCCAACTAATGTAACAAATTAAGCCTTGGTGGTGATGACTTTAAACTGGGGGATTAAAGTTGGGTGAAATCTTTCTGCCATTATGTAACCTCCAGTTGCCTACAGAAATTGCCTATGGAGGGGCAGAGATTCTCCTGTGTTAATATGAAGCACATAAACTTACCACTGAAAATGTAAATGCGAATTAATAACAATGGAATACCCCAGTTTTCTGCACTGGTAAGTTGCTTGGCTAACAGTATGTCCTGCCTTTGAATAAATATTTGGTTATATGAGAGGCAGTGAGGAATATGGCCATTTCAAAAACATGCAATACATTATTTGCTGTGTAAAAAAAGGTAAAGGTATCCCCTGTGCAAGCACCGAGTCATGTCTGACCCTTGGGGTGACGCCCTCCAGCGTTTTCTTGGCAGACTCAATACGGGGTGGTTTGCCAGTGCCTTCCCCAGTCATTACCGTTTACCCCCCAGCTAGCTGGGTACTCATTTTACCGACCTCGGAAGGATGGAAGGCTGAGTCGACCTTGAGCCGGCTGCTGGGATCGAACTCCCAGCCTCATGGGCAAAGTTTTCAGACGGCTGCCTTACCACTCTGCGCCACAAGAGGCTCATTTTGCTGTGTAGTTTGCTGTGTAGTTCTTACTAATTATGTAAACTGCCCTGAGCCCCCGGGGAGGGCGGTATAGAAATATAACAAACAAACAAATAAATAAATAAATAAATAAATAAATAATTGATTAGTTGCATGGAGTAGGCATATATGGATACTGACCTGTAAAATCTTGTTGATTGATTGATTGATTGATCAAGAGATAGAGCTGGGTGTCATCTGCATACTGATGACACCCAGGGCCATAACTCCGAACCAACTGAGCCAGAGAGCGCATATAGATGTTGAATAAAGGGGGGGGGGGAGAGCGCCACTCCCTGTGGCACCCCACAAGGGAGTGCAAAGGAGTCTGATAATTCATTCCCCCATAGCAACCCTCTGTGACCTGTTCTCTAGAAAGGAGGTTAGCCACTTAAGAGCCATTCCTCCAATCCCAGTGTCAGTGAGGCAGGGAACCAATAACCCGTGGTCGACCACATCAAATGTGGTCAACAGATCTAACAACATGAGTATGGCTGACCCACATTGGTCCAGTTGGCATTGGAGATCATCTGTCAGGGTGACCAACACTGTTTCCACCCCATAGCCAGTACAAAAGCCAGACTGGTATGGATCTAGGACCAAAGAGAAGTTGACTGTCTCACAGGGTTGTTAAATGTGCTGAAGAAAAGTAGGCATTCTCACAGGGTTGTTAAGTGGGCTGTCACACACACTACATGATGACGTTTCAATCCACTTCAGCAACCATTTGCAAGTGGGTGTTGCAGTTTAACACAGTAAAATCCAGTTGCAAAGTGCATTGGAAGTAGATTGAAAGTGCATTACTGCTAGTGTGTATGAAAGTGCCCTAAGTTTGCAAAATTAAAAGTGGAACTTCTAAAGGCAATGCTAGTGGTTCTTTCTATAGCCTATCAGGTTGTTGAAAATATTCCTGAAATTTTAACCTTAATCCCACCCCCCACCCCTGAATCAGGCTTTGATCTCTGTTAATGCAGTGGGGTAGATTGGCAGTTCAGTAAAGCTAAAGGGCTATTCAAAGAAATAGAACCTTTCATCTTTTAAATAGGAGCTATACTATTAAAGAATAATGCTTTCCTCTGGTGTTTTGAGATATTACCATACAAACATTTCAATACCTGGCTCAGACGTTGCAAACAGTATGTTAACTTGAAATGCTGACGTCTCCTCTACATTCATCACTCAGTTGCTCTGTGCATTATGAGTCTCATGCTAGAATTGTTGTGAGAGCAGCTGTTTTTGCAGCTTCAAAATCTTTTTCTGATTAAATTCTTTGTTATTTATAATTTAGAACCAGGGGCTGAGCCGATTCATGCATTTTTAACCTCAAGACTTAATTAGTGTCATTCTTCCTGATAAACTACAGTAGAACAATCACAATTAATTCAGGATCCAGGAAGTCAGGCTCTTAACAGAGTCTGGATGTAGCTGCCCCATTGTGCCTCGCTTGCTCCATGGTTCATGTTCAGCAACAATTCTTGTGATAACCTTTTCTGAACTGACTGGATGAAAGGCAGAAAAGTAGCCTTTGAGAGGTAGCTCCTGCAGCTTGAGAGAACTGCAAAGGCATGCAAAAGACAGACAGAAACGGGAAATGTGAAAAAGAGAAGGATGCTTGGTTGAGTTTTAAAGCTCTTTTGGAGCACCACTCACTGAACAGGGTGAATGAGCAGGGTGGGAGAGAAAATAACTTCTGTAGAAGGTGGGTCTGTAGAAGACGGAGGAGATTATTTGAAAAATACCAGGAAATTCCTATTCCAACTACTCTAAATAAATATCTCTTCAGATGCCCCTGAAGGGTATGCTTCATATGCTTTTGAATCAGGCACACTACAGATCTTGCATATTTCAACAGGAAGAGGGATGGGATATACATGTCAGGAACAAATGAATAAAAGTGCCTTGCCATATTTACTCCAGTCCTTTTCCTACCGGCCAGATTTGGACCACCTGCTTTCCATGAACACTATTTCTACTTGCGTCTAATATTCAGTTTTCCTTGCAGAAAGGCTGATTCTTATTTAGGGACTGCATGCCAATCCTGCTCATTTTAGGGCTGACCATAGCCCTAGCTGGGAAGACAAATCTAGCTGCGGACTGTAATGGAAATATGTTGATTGACAGGTGGTCATCCCCAGCCCCAAGCAGGATACAAACACCTAGACTGGCTTAACATGTGCACAGCTTTATTAACAAGTAAACACTGAGTGCTGGCATGACATAGGAGGAGACCCGCTGCCATTGTCAGCCAACCACTCACCCCTTTTCCTCTAGCATCCCCCAAGGGAATCCTCCTTGTTTCCACGCCGGAAACCTGAATGCCCCTTGCTGCTAGGATCCTCTGCAAGGGAAGTGCCACCTGAAGTACTGCAGGGGGTGTACAGCTCCACTGGTCCCCTTCAGGCCACCTAGCAGTGTGAGCCCCTGGTACCTTCCCCTTGGGGTTGGCTCCACTTGCACTCTGTTGCCTCTTATAGACCTGGGGAGTCCAGGATGCAGGCTAGGCTCCCCCCAAAACTCCCTATGCCAACTTGCCAGCTGTGATGAACAGAATAAGCATAAAATCAACCAAACATAACAGTAGCCATAACAGAAGATGGTTGGGAGGGAAGCTGTCCGGTCACAGCAACAGGCAAATGAGGCCTGTGCATGTGATGCCTTATATAGGCCTGGCCTCCCCTGCCCTTACGGCATGATGCTTCCACGTCATGCCACTGCCAATATGCTGTTCCCTAGCATGTCATTTTCTGACATACTTTCCTGCTGCCTGTGCTACTGCCTGCCAACTCATGGCCCAGGAAACTCAGGGCCTTTATTTGTCACATCTCTCACAAGCGTGCCATCACAATTATGTTAGGGACACATGTGCAGCCAGCAGTGTGGAAAGGGGGTCCTGGACTTCTTCTTAGGAGGTGGTGAATGGCTCGGTGGAGATCTCACTTTCTTGCTGGCTCCAAAGGTCAGCCTTGCTTTCTCAGAGCAACATCACAGAAACTGGTTCCCTCTCTTCCATATCTTTCTTCCACTGTGCAATAAAAGTAAAAGAGTTGATTTCTGCTACTTTGTAGAATAAATACTTGTGACTTTGTGTATCTGACTTTCTTGCTCACAGAGTCAACCGGTTTCACTATTTCCAGTACAAAGAAAGAGAGACAGACATTGAGACGATGGGACTATTTTAAAGGCATATTACTTGTTGTTTCAGTAGGGATGCCAACCTCCAGGTAGGACCCGGCGACCCCTCTTGAATTCCAGCTCATTCCCCTGGAGAAAATGGATGTATTTGGAGAGTGGGCTTTATGGCATATTACCCCGCTGAGGTCCAGCTACTTTGGAGAGTGTGCTTTACAGCACTGTGCCCCACTGAGGTCTGTGTCCTCCCCAGGTTCCATCCCCAAATCTCTAGAAGTTTCTCAGCCTGGATCTCACAACCTTCCCCCTCCCATCCCCTGCCGGTGACCAAAGGGGACCTAGCAAACTTATTCTTTAGTAAAAATTTTGGAATCATTTCTTAGTCTTTAAACATAATTTCAAAATTGGAAAGGGTGTGAAAAAGAATGACCTGTAATTCCAAATTCTCAATGGTAGCCTTGTCATACCTTCTGCTCCACCTCCGTCCTGTCCTCTGAAGCATATATTGTTCTGCTGCTGAAGTGCTGCCGCTACTCAGAGGCCTCATGATTAATCATCTGTGGCCACATGCAAAAACCTGCCATAATAGATCTTCTTCCGACATCAGCATAATTTACTGGGTATTATCACTGACAGTTTTTGTCACAATGAGCAACTAGTTGTGCACATGAAAAGCTGAGGAAAAGGGAGACTCTGAAAAAAGGAAGAAGTCAGTGAATCTTGTTTGAAAGAGCCTCGCTCTCAATGATCAGGACAGCCTTAAAACTGCTCCAGTAATCCCTTCCCACAGCAGCACTAACCTTTGTTTCACTTGTGGAGGATAAACCTCTCTAGTCTGTCATGCTTTTTCTGCACCACAGTCCTCAGAAGACTGGGTAAATCATCTCTTTCCCTTTGTGGAATATTAGTTTACAAACTAGAGTGAAATTTTAATTTTAAAAGTTATTTTTTCTAGTCTTCCAAAACATGTGACCATAGGGACCAGAATTCATCGCAATATATATTTCTAGCATACTAGCTGTAACACATGCTGGCCTATTAAGACAGGTCTGGCTATGAATCTAAAACAACCTGCAATAGCAGAAGTATAAGTCCATGTCTGTTTGTGGCAGGCATAAATAATGGGGGCCATTCCACACAATGACCAATGTTGCTGAATGTTTGTAGTATGCAGAAAATAGTGGAATTCTATCATTCCGCATACCTTCAATTCTAGTGGAATATCGAAGTCCCAGGAGTGGTCTATTCATTCCTCACAGGTTTCCAGTCTTGCTGGAATTGCAACAAAGGAAGCAATATTTTTCCGCGCTTCTTCCTGCCCCTGGCCATCAATCAAACAGCCAATGAACTGTTGTGTTCGTGCTCCTGAAAAGCCCCTTTCCCTTTAAAAACTGATTTTAAAAAACCCAAACATGCCAGTTGCAATGAATGTTTGTTCAATTATTGTCTCAGAAAGACCTTTTTTGCTGGCGTAGGAGCTGGTGTTAATCATTTCTACACTCTTCAAGTAAAAAAAAAAAATCTCCCCCCATGGGCGCGATTTGTGGCCAAAATTATGGGAAGTATCAAACAGGGGGCTGTATTGCGCTAGGAAACTTTAAAGACAATTGCAGAAAGGAGCTTTGTTTTACTATTAAGCACTTCTGTGAAGGGACTTCAGCTGGAGAAGCCTCACTTATTCGTTGCTTTCGCCGGTTTAAGGGGGAAAAAAATGGCGATTGCATCTCCAAAAGCTTGGGGGCGAGAGCGAGGGAGGGACATTATTTCTACCACTATTTTGAGATTGCACATGATTGCACACTGATACGTTGCGGCTTTTTCTCAGAAGTGTAGCAGTTTTTTCAGGGGGAATCCACTTTTCTGGATTTCTCCCTAAGCGCTATAAAATTCCAATTGTTGCTGGAGTTTCGCAGGAGTTTTGCAGTTTGTTTATGACATCATGCGGAACGTTGAATTAATAGTGTTTACAAAAGGTAAGGCTTTGGCTACATTTAAGTTGTGTGGAATGGCCCTGGGAGTTTCAAAACTGGCAATTGACTTCAGGATGATTAGGGGACTTGTGATACCAAAAACAAAGAGGATTTCAACACCCCGGTCTGATCAAATAGTAGGCAGGGGAACTTACTGGCAATGGGGGATAACCTAGGCCAGCATTATAGCAACCTAATTTATGGCATGCACTGGAAGTGATGACATGTTGCTGGTAATAGAAGATGCTCTGATATTTGGGTAGAACTTCTATGGTAAGAATAGCTTCTACCATAAAGTTTTTGACCAAATACCAGAGCATTCCCATATTGCTGGCAATGCAATAACGTCCCTTCCAGTGTGTGTCAGAGGTGCTGTTGTTGTGTCATGGATGAAATTGCTGCAACGCTGGCCTAGGCCTTTCCTTGCTGCTGTTAAGTCTTCCCACCAGCTGCCAGAACAGATCTGGCAACCCTAGCATCCCTACTTGCATTTCTATTTTGTAAGATATTGTGCAACCAACTTCTTGACACTAGCAAGGAAAGTGCTAAGTGTTTGGCAAGATCCTGCACCAGCAGAATTGCACGAAGAGCATTTACATTTCATTGGATCCAAGCCAAGGTTAGGTTAAGGTACTAAGGTTTTCTTTTAACAGAACTCCAACACTTAATATATATCCAACAAAGGATAATTGAAATAAATTAGATCCTCCATGACTATTATACAATTTATGAATTAAGCAACTTAAATGTTTCATCATGTCTATATGAAGTCCACAGCAATCTTTTCCCCTTGAATGTTTAAGATACCTTTGTTGTTTTAAATATATATCCTTTACTTGTTGAACTTGTGTTTGTTTGTGGCCTAACTTGCCCTATGAATTTGTAAGATTTTTGTCGGGTTCTATAACAGAGCCTATTTTGCTGCCAATAAAGACCTGCTAGCTGCTCTAGATAAGAGATCTAAGGGGGATGGTGACATTTGAATGATTTCAAAGTGAAGTACACACTGGGTAATTTTATGTCACAGTATCATTTGACTGAGAACTTCAGGAAAGCTGTGAATCTCCTACTCAATTATTGGTTTTACCCATGCTTAAAACCTCGGTTTTTATCTTATCAGCTTTGTAAATAAAAATGACATAAAGAGGATATGCCTTCTAGATATTTTTTTAAAAGAATATAATTTTATAGCCATCTAAAAAAACTCACCTTTGCTCATTTTTGCAAAATCTGTTGATATACCACCCGGAGCATTGGTAATACAAACATTTCTATGCCCATAACAAAGCAAGATGCCAAGCAGAATTCCCTGTCCAGTTTTCTATTAAGAGAATTTTTTTAAATAGGAAGGACATTCTGTCATGTGGCAATCCACCTAAAATCTGGTATAACTTTGTTCCCTAAGTGAGAACCAGGCCTTAGGAAAGCAACAGTGCAGTCCTAAAAAAGACCTGCACCTTTCTGAACACATTAATTGGGCTTTGGATACTATTTAGGATTGTCCTGCAAGTCAGTAATGAATTTGCTGCAGAAATCTATTTCACACTGCGCATCTGCTTTAACACCTGTCATTTCCCTCTGCTGACAAGCAAAATGCTGGTTGTAAAAATAATTTGGTTATTTCCAAAAGTTTCTTCCTGAAAGGAAAACTGGCTATTCTTACCCTCTCTCTACATTTAAAGGAATACAAGACTGGGACTCTTTTATCACAGCCCTCAAAATCTAGTGATTCAATATTAATCCATGAAGAGAGGCAGTTCAGAGTCATGCACCAGAAGACGCTATTTCTTTATGAAGGCTACAGCTGACTGTAGGAAGAACAAAGCTTAACATTAGTATGGCAGGAGCACAGTGAGTGCTGCAAGAGATCTGGCAGACAATTGCTGTAGCGGTATTTTTTCCTCCCCATTTTTAAAAAAACCCAACAGGATAATTGTACAGCATTCGTAGATATGCAATAAGATAATAAGGGGAATCAAATCTCATTCTTCAAGGTGTGAAATGATTGCTTAATGGTCAGGACAGAATTCTTTCTACTCCCATGTCTAGAAAATTTGATCATTGTCTGAATTAATTGTAGGGCTGCTAGACTGTGAGTTTTCGTGATGGGGTCATGGTGTCATTAATAGTATTAGCTTTTACTACTCAATCCAAAATGTGCTTTTTTGAAAGCAAGTCTTAGAGCAGGGGTAGTCAAACTGCAGCCCTCCAGATGTCCGTGCTGGCAGCGTGCTTACAGGGGCTCATGGGAATTGTAGTCCATGGACATCTGGAGGGCCGCAGTTTGACTACCCCTGTCTTAGAGAATGGAATTTACTTCTGAGCACTGAAAATTCAGGAGATGGAATGCTGCAGCATTGCCTTATATATTTTCTTGAGGTATATGATCCCACTTGCATCAGGGTGGAAGCAGCAGCACATCCATTCATAATTATATATTACATTCTCCTCCCTTGTTTTGAGGAGCTCAGAGTGATGTCAACAGCTCTCTTCTCTTCTCTCTTATATATTTTCATAAAAATCCTGTGAAGGAGGTTACATCAATGGTCTTCAACCTTTGAAGATCTGAGACACATCTTTAAACCTCATGCATAGGACCCACTGATTTGTAAGGATGTAACAAGAATCCACAGTCACATGACAGTAAGACAGGGAACTAGAGTCATGACCTCAATAACATCAAGACCATTGGCAGCAGATCAGCAGAGGCAGGGAGAAGAAATACAAGGCAAGACCAAGAGGTGAGCAACAAGCCAAGGATTGGGACCATGGAGGAATCCTTTCCAAAACTGTCACACATTATAAACATGTACTTTTGAAGTTCTGGGCCTCTTCTGACTACATAGGCCAAATATGGATTGGGGTTGTGTCACACAAGGAAAGCATGCTTAAATATTCCAACACTGTTTCCCCAGCCTCAAATGGACACCAGTTAACCCTGTTAGAGGCTCCATATAAGATTCCTAAATTGGGCTAACAGTTCTTCCCTAGATTGAGCAAAAGATCAGCTCCTTTGCAGGCTCTGTTAGGCAGACCAATCTAAACTGGGCTGCTTAGCAGGGTCCCAGCCAAGCCTGAGGAGAGTTCTCCCTGGAGGGTTAGCTCCTTTGCTGACTGTCAGGCAGTCTCATCTGTGAAGTAATCCTGTGAGGTAACCCTGACTGAGAGTGTATCACCCGGCAGCCTTCTAGGGTAGATTGGGGATCTGAGTATTAGAGACCCAGGGCAGATTTGCTCATCATCATCATCATCATCATCATCATCATCATCATCATCATCATCATCATCATCATCATCATCATCGTTGTTGTTGTTAGGTGCGAAGTCGTGTCCGACCCATCGCGATCCCATGGACAATGATCCTCCAGGCCCTCCTGTCCTCCACCACTCCCCGGAGTCCATTTAAGTTTGCACCTACTGCTTCAGTGACTCCATCCAGCCACCTCATTCTCTGTTGTCCCCTTCTTCTTTTGCCCTTGATCGCTCCCAGCATTAGGCTCTTCTCCAGGGAGTCCTTCCTTCTCATGAGGTGGCCAAAGTATTTGAGTTTCATCTTCAGGATATGGCCTTCTAAGGAGCAGTCAGGGCTGATCTCCTCTAGGACTGACTGGTTTGTTCGCCTTGCAGTCCAAGGGACTCGCAAGAGTCTTCTCCAGCACCAGAGTTCATAAGCCTCAATTCTTTGACGCTCGGCCTTCCTTATGGTCCAACTTTCTCAGCCATGCATTGCAACTGGGAATACCATAGCCTTGACTAAACACACTTTTGTTGGCACGGTGATGTCTCTGCTTTTTAGGATGCTGTCTAGATTTGCCATAGCTTTCCTCCCCAGGAGCAAGCATCTTTTAATTTCTTTGCTGCAGTCCCCATCTGCAGTGTTCTTGGAGTCCAGGAATCTTGGAGTGATCTTGGAGCCCAGGAAAATAAAATCTGTCACTATCTCCATTTCTTCCCCATCATCATCATCATTATTATTAAATATTGCTTGGTTTAGAGTGTGGCATTTCTCTACATTTCTCTGGCACAGCAATTTCATTCATAATTCTGGGGTTGGTGGCCAATTTTCAAATGTGTAGCATTATTTTATGAGTTATGCCTGCCACAGAGATGCAAAGCTTCCATTACAAATCACATGAATTGGGGTGTTTTGTCTCATCTGGCTCATTATGGCCCTAGAAATCCACAATCATCCTGAAGCTGGTGGCCAATGTTGAGTCTCCTAGCTTTATTCTCTGACAATTTATGCCTGCCAGGATTCTTTTATTACTAGAGATTCCTGGTAATAGCAAGCAAAGTGACTTGTTTTGTTAAGGTATTTGGCTTGGATCAGGGTCATATGGGGAGGAGATTAGGCAAAATATTTGTCTGGGGGTCCAGCTTTGTCAGGAAATCATCAGCACCACATTTGTGCCAGCTTCCATACAAAAGGTCAAGATACTGTCCTTCTTTTTACCCCCAAATAATCCTTGATAGCGAAAACAGCCTCCAAAGGAAGAGGAATCCTGTGAGAAGAACCCTAGAAACATTGCCACACAGCATTTTCAATTTAAGGACATTCAGATACTACTGATCAAAATGTTATTGCTTTCTTTTTTCATGTCCTTTCTGAAAATGTAAATTTGTAACTATGTTCCCTGGAACCTTAAGGAGAGAACAAGATAAACATTAAATAAATAAAACTTTTAATGAAGGTGATCCGTAGACCTCTCACCTTATATGGAGAACCCACACTGTTTGTTAATGAATATTCTGCGTGACTTGGAATATAACACCCATGAAGTATCATTTTCATCTCACTGAAGAAGATGGTCAAATTCCCACTGTTTTTAATAGGCCTGGCTTTCTCATAATTGCATCGGTGTAGAAACTTAAAGTTGCTTTAAAAAAATGTTACCATATTTGTACCTATTCAGAACCTGGCTTTTTAAAGGAGAATTATAACAATTATGCCTATCAAAGTGGCAAAGAACAGAAACGCTATTCGTTACCTGCTATAGGTCAGCCTATTTGCTATAAGTCCAATGAAATTTGCTATAAGTCCTCTGAAAGGAAGCATTTGTAAATTGTAAGCTGAAACAGGAATAGTTTAAATCTGAGATTCCTTGGTGGAGATAATGCTGCTACAATTGACTGTGTTTTTGTGTGTCAAGTGTCATCATGGCTTGAGTTGATGACTTATTTCTGTTGAATAAAGCCTGCCATTTCTCCACTGGTTAGAATACACAGACCACCATCACCCTTCTGAACTTTGACGCAGCTGGATGCAGGCAGAACACTTAAAGCTGTTGCTTCTCAGGAACCTCTTGACTTCCATACATGACGTCCTTTCTTTTTATATTGAGGTGAGGAAAAAAACTTCAAGGACAAAGAAACAGGGAGGGGGAGATGTTTTTCTCCTAACAGCAACTCTCTGCAATGCTACTATTATGACTTCTTGCCCCTGTCATGTTTTTCTATCAGGATGCCAGTTGAGATGAAGGTAGCAATCATGACACAACTTACACAGACGTCGTTCTACTGGCGGAACTGGGAGTGCTTCAGAATAAACTGCTTCTGTATCACGGTCTGTTTCTTTGCACTTCACACTTCTTGACTGAACAAGCTGTTTTTTCATCTAAGTAGATTAGGGTTTCCTGGAGAACGATAATGAATAGTTTCTGTTCTTTTCCTGTCCATTCCTCCAAGCATCAAGGCACTTTGCTTTTTAGAGTTTTGTAGACCTTGGCCTTCAAATTACCAATGTATACGTACTCCATTTGTGACAAGGATTCAATGGGCTTTCATTTCTTTCCCATACACAAACAAAATATTAATCTAAATTGTACATCACAGTGTCTATCAGAGAAAAAATGGCACTAAAGGGATTTCTTGTGTCAGCCCTTGACATAATGTTTATCTTGGGTATGTGTCTTTCTTTCTTTCTTTCTTTCTTTCTTTCTTTCTTTCTTTCTTTCTTTCTTTCTTTCTTTCTTTCTTTCTTTCTTTCTTGAACAGAGCTAAACCAGAAAACAGTCACATGACATGCCCCTCCTATAGTAATGTTTGCATTTGAAGGCACCACAGTTATAACCTTGGCTTTTCAAATCTGTATTAAAACATCTCCCTCATGGGCTTCCCATGAGTGCAGTAATAAGAGATGGCTCTACACTGGCATTGCTGCGCCCTGGAAGAGAACAGCTACAAATCTTTGCCTTTAAAGCAGCTCACAAAAAAGATGAACCACCTGGGGGGGGGGGGGGGATGAGCAAGAGAATAGCATAACTGCTGAGTTTACCCGAAGGCTGGTCATGCTGATAACACTGGTTTGTTAACAGACTTCCAAATGTCTACAATCAAATATTTATTGAGCAAGAAGTGACATGCAAGACCCTTGCTGAGCAGGATTTTCTTCCAAGTATATATACAGCAGGACCTTGGCTAGGGTGTGTGTAACATTATTTGCTAATATTTTACATCTCTTGAGCTTTTAGTCCTCTAATTTATTATTTTAATTATTGTATGGCATGCATTAAATGTAATCCGGAAGCATCTAGGCATTGCCTGCCCTGTATTATGACCTTGGCATTCCTTGGAGGTCACCCTTCCAAATACTAGCCAGGGCCAACTCTGCATAGCTTCTGAGAGCTGACGGGACTGGGCTTGCCTGGGCTATCCATGTTGAATCTTAGTCCTCTAAATCTTTTAGAAACTCTAATATCATTTGTATAAAATCCATTCTAAAAGCCACTCCTAAAAAGTAACTAATGAGACTGGGATGTAGTGGGATAGATTTCTACGGGGAATAGAGCCTTTGATTAAATACAGTGTGGATCCTTGTTTCAATTTATTTGTAGCCAAATGCAGAAAAGCATGGCTAAGCAGCTGAAAAAGGTGCAACAAGCCTTTTTCCCTATGTGATTAGTTGTGATAGTACTTAATTGCAAGGAATTTCATACCAGATTGTGTTCTCTGAGATTAGGTCAGTAGCAACTTCTCAGTAGACGGCCTTCTCAGTCATGGCACCAAAAACTCCGAAACTCTCTTCCCAGGGCCACCTGACTGTCCTTTTCTCCTGCCATCTTCCACCAACAGGAAAAGATTTCATTTAGTGGTCTCTCAGTGATTCCTTCTTCCTGCTCAATGTTTTAGTTGTAGCGGTTTCTTTGGTATGTCTATTTTAGCTCTGGTTTAAATTGCTTTTAAACACATGATTTGATTATACAAGTTTTAAATTTGTTAGCTTCCTTGGTGGCCCTTATGAAGGCAGAAAGATGGGGTATACGTTTTGCAAATAAATAAAATTAAATTGTATCTGTATATCACACAATTGGACCTGTCCAAGTGGTCATTACTCACAAAGTTGAACATTAAAGACAACAAGGCCTGACTCAGAAATTAAGACTATATTTTGATATTATAATATGAGCATTTTGTGAGGATATAAGGCATATGAGGATAACTTTTCTTAGACCCAAAAATGTTCAAGAAGGCAAATA
The DNA here is from genome assembly GCF_049243985.1 of Paroedura picta. Classification (NCBI taxonomy): domain Eukaryota; kingdom Metazoa; phylum Chordata; class Lepidosauria; order Squamata; family Gekkonidae; genus Paroedura; species Paroedura picta. The sequence goes on from NC_135378.1 coordinate 42,573,319, forward strand.
TACTCTAAAACAGTCTTCTGAGAGGCATGATATAATTCTCTTTCCATATGTCTGCTAATGGTTTGTGTGAAAAGGTGTCCCATACTAGAGAACAATTGCCTACTCTCCATACTTTCATTTTCATATCCCCACCACCACTTTTAACAACTGTAGTCTCACATTTAGACTGTCCTTCATTAATTATGATTAATTATGCATGAGGAGATAACCTCAGGCCTGTTCAGAGCAGAAGATAAATGTTGGGCTTAGAGGAAGGATGAATGTTATAATTAGTACCACAGAATCATTCTGATATTAACCCTTGGGCTGTGATTTAACATTTACTTACAGGTTAAGTGGATTAAAAAAAACTTGGATAAAAATCTCAGTCAGCAGATTGTACTTGAATAAGAACACAGCAAAGTCTCTGACCCTCTAATAACAAGAAACATACATAGAACCCATCTACATCTTATGAAGTCTTGTTTTTGTTGGGAGATGACACATGGATCAGATGTGCAATTAGAGTTTTGTGACTCCCACACATACACTAGCCTCCCACACATACACTAGCCTTTTTGCTGCTTGTGATCACAGCTTGTGAAGAGAAGACACTAAAGCATACACTCCATACACTGTTTTTGCATCCTCTCCCTACCCCATAGAGTAGCGATCCCCAACCTGTGCGCTGCGGACCACATGTGGTCCTTCGACTAATTGGAGGTGGGCCCCAAAGGATGCCTTCTCCCCCACCCGGCCCTTTACTTCACCCCCCCCCCCCCAGTCCTTTACAACACACTTCATTGTTGTGGCGTGTCTGTATCTTATTTTGAAGGGATGTTTAAACATTACCATAGCAATCAGAGAGCGCTAGGGCAGTAGTTGAGAGTAGAGGAGTAAACTACCCCCCCCCCCACTGGGCCTCAGTAAAAGGAGTTGAGTGGTCCCCGGCATTGAGTGGACCCCGGTGATAAAAAGGCTGGGGACCACTGCCATAGAGCTACCACTGGCTTCATTATGAAAATCATCTTGAAGCCACATAAGTAATGTGATTTTGCAAAGGAGCCAATAGCAGCTCCATGGCATGGCTTGAGAATGCAAGACAGCATGGGTGAAGATTAAAATTACTTCTCAGTTGGATAACAGACTAGATTACTGATCCTCAAGGAAGCTATGCTAGATTAGAGACAAGGGACACTAAAGATGGAATTTATGGGTTAAAAAAAACATTCAGAATGATCCAGAAGAAAGATGGTAAACATTATCACGGGACAACTTGCTAAGGATATGGTTTAAGATGAAGTTGTAGAAGGGAGAGGAAATTTACTACATTTATTTATTTAGATATCAAGAATTTTTAAAAAGCTAGCCAGTACACAGGAGTTTTTTTTCTTATACTGTTACACTTCCATTATGTTATACTTTTAATATGTGGATATCATGTGTCTTACAGGAATACTTTAACTGAAAGACATCACCACTAACGTTCACACATTATAGTGAATGTATGTATAATCAGTGTACATACACTGAGAAATTTTCATATTGAATTGATCTATGTACAGGTCAACATGTTATTTAAACACCTATCTAGGTACGAGTCCCTGATTTCATTTGTAAAGTAAACATGCATTGGCTCTTTCTAACAAACAGATATATGTACATTCACTATGAGACGTGAACAAGGCTACTGTTCTGCTGTTTAAATTAAAAGAACAACCTTGCACACATTTGTAATCTGGAAAGTAGAAAATTCCCCAGGAACATACACATTGTTCGCAATTTCCACTCACGGTTGACCTCACCTCTTTTGTTTAACAAAACCCATTAATCAAATATATCCCAAAGGCAGCTAATGATCTTTCAGAATTCTAATAAAAGCAGAAAGTCAAGGACAGCACAAATTGATCCACATCACCTATGCTATTAGGCCCCCGTGCTGACATTGCTTCTTCTACCCTACTCTGAGTTGTGGCCCATCTGATTATTGTAGGCTTGCTGTTCTAACAATTAAATAATTTGGCATATGGATTTCCAGCAGACTGCCTAATAACTTTCATTTTTACACAAAGTATTATGCAGTGTGCTGTGTGCAAAGATGTTGCAATAAGGATTCTTGTGACTCAATTATTATTCAGATAAGGAAGAAGAAGAATTGGTTTTTAGACCCTTCTTTTCAATATCCAAAGTAGTCTTAAAGTGGCTTACAATCATCTTCCGTTCCTCTCCCCACAGCAGGCACACTGTGAGGTAGGTGGAGCTGAAAGAGCTCTAAAAGAACTGAGACTGAACCAAGGTCACCCAGCTGGCTTCATGTAGAAGAATGGGGGATCGCTTGGTTCTCCAGATTAGAGGTTGCCATTCTTAACCACTATACTATACTGGCTCTTGCTGAAACTGTTTCTTTTTTACATAGACATAAGTGCTTACATTCTTCATCTCCTGATGTTAGCCTTTTGGTATACTTAAAAATACAATTTCTATATTTTTTTACTGCAAAAGTAGCTATGTCATCCTGGAAAGCCAAAGTGTTACATTTCTTTATGGTAACAGTGGCAATAGATCATGCATGTGTTTTAGACCAGTGGTCCCCAACCTTTTTATCACCGGGAACCGGTCAATGCTTGATAATTTTAGTGAGGCCCGGGGGGGGGATCTTTTGCCGAGGGACATTGCTGCCGCATGAGCCCACTTGCTTTCCCACTGGTGCCCCTGACTTTCCACCACCTGCTGGGTGGCACTGCCAGCAGCAGTTGCGCAGTGCTACACCGAGGGGAAGCCCCAGCCATGGTGGCCGCTGGAGAGCACCAAAGGTGAGCCAGCAGCAGAGTGGCAGGGCAGCCCCCGAGGCAGCAGCTGGGGAGGAGGATGAGGAGGAGCTGCTGATCCACGGACAGGTACTGGTCTCCGGACCGGGGGTTGGGGACCACTGTTTTAGACTACATTTTCCATGTGGATTAGATTCTTATTCATCTGCAAATCATTAACTGGCATACTATGAATGTGTGAAGTAACCTAGAAGGGCCTTGCTTCTGGTAAACTGAACTTTGCTGCCAATGATAAAGGAAAACTGCTTTGAGTGCCAATTGAGGATCATCTCTTACTGTTTCAAATAGTTCTCAATTTTTCTTGGGGAGGCTGCCATAGGCTTGCCAGTATAGGTCTTGCCCTAACCTTTCACAACCTGGTCTAAGACAGAAGAAAAGTGAGAGTGAAAGAAGTGTATTGTTGCTAGGCTGGCCTACCCTCATGACAATGTGGTTGCAGCCCTGGATCTCCAGACCACAACAAAATGTACCCTACTCCCTCTACCCCATGCTTGGACCCCTTATCTACTTAGAAATATTTCTAAGATCAAACTGCTCTCTTCCTTAACTATCAAACAAATTATTAACACTGGGTTCAATTCAGCTGGTGTTTTGCATACATTCACCCAATTCTTCTGTTTACTCAAGCCCTTGTTCCACATACCTTTTGTCAATGGGGCCTGCCACCTTCCTATTTCAGAGCAGAAAACTGAAATCTGTTTTGCAGGTGTCAGTGGCTTGCCTGCCAATGCACCCATCTGGTTTACCTAGATGCCAGATTTCAGGATGTGGATTCGTACCCCCTTTTAGAAGGACATCATTCTTTTATTCCTAAACAAATGCTTGCCTAAATGGGGACTTCCCTAGATGTTTTGTGTGCCTTCAAATCACACAGAGCAAGGCCTATCTCAGAGTTTCCAACACTTATGCAATCCAGGAAGAGAACAGGTGCTCAATTCTGTTTACAAAATCTACTGATAAAGTCTAAATTAACATGTGCAACTAAATTCATACTTCAGCAAGAACAGATGCTTCCAATCTGTACCTATTACCTTTCTGTAGCACTGCTCCAAGAATAATGCGCCATAGTTAAAAGTACACCCACTAAAACTAGTATTAATTTATACATCAGTTCTGTGACTATTAGATATAGGACTAGGTGTGTGCATTCAGATACACTCAAGCCAAAAGTATAATACATTGTGAATATTTTTGGGGCACATTTGGTTACCCAGGTTTTTTTTTGAATACCACAAAAAGGTCTCAAAAATCCAAGGAAAGCTAGAGTTTGCAAACTTCCAGGTATTGTTTATTCTCTCCCCCCCTTCACTTTGCTCCTCTGTCCCCAGAAGTTTCTGTGGGCTTGCTTCTTGTCAGTTTCAAGAGTTTTTTTTTTTTGCAAAGCCTTGGATTTGTTCTGCAGAGATTTTCCAATTTGATATTAATCCTTTTAGAGTTTGACATTAATCCTTTTAAAGTGGCCCTGCTAGGCATCTGTACATTGTCTATGAACTTGCAAAAGTATCCCTACCACCTTGAGTTTCCATTGCAGAACTTCTCTGGTTTGACATTATTATTGTTGGGCTTCCACTGCCACATTGCCCCTCAGTCCTGTTGGGCTTCTGCATATTGGTATTGGTTCTACTGTGCTTACAAAAGTGCACCCCTTCAGTTTTCATTGTAAAGATTATCTGGTTTACCTTTAGTTCTGTTGAATTTGCCCTGCTACCATGGCCCTGTGTTATGCTAGGCTTGTACACATTCCCCCCCACCCTGGGTTTCCACTGCAATGATGCTCTGTTTTTATTTTGATTCTGTTTGGCTTAGCACATTGTCTTGTGGTTCTAGTGGTTCTACTGAGTTCTACAATGGTTCTGATGGACTTACTTTTGAGTATCAGTGATTGCTACTGACATGGCTTTTTGCCCTGGAAACAACTTGCAAGGTCCCCTCCCCTCATTTCATATGAAATAATTGAAAATGGCTGGGAGCACCAAACAAAAACAAAACAAAACCCCACCCTGAGTAGCATACTAGTATTTAGAATTCAAGAAGATTGGGAACACCAATATTTTTGGAGTCCAACATAACCAAACATGGAGAATGTTTTTCTGCACACTTCTAGACTCATGGGGCTAAATAAGACTTATTCCCAGTTAAGTATTATAAGATAATAGCTATAATAAATATGATGCATGTTCTGAATTATGTATTTTTGACTTAAAATATATACATTTCCATTGATATGAAAGTAATGTAAGGAATACGGTGAAATCTTTGTTTGCCCTGTCTCTCTGTGTATGTGCATTGGGGGGGGGGGAGTTTTAAAGTAGTGACAGTTTAGGCTGAATGACAAATAACAGAAGTTTTAAGTATCCCTCATTCCCAGTACTTCATACATTTCATACATTCATCAGCTAATCAAGTGGAAGATGAGTCAGAATCTGTCTCTAGAAAAACACCTAGTAGTACAAATAATCTGAATGGTGTGACTAATTTCAGAATTGAATGTATTGCACTGTGCAGGAAAAAAAAACATTCAGAACATTTCCATAGCTTTCCAGGTGCAGTCGGAAATGTCAACCCTACAGCGTTAAGGAAAATACTCGTATTCTGTTTCCCATGCAGAAAACCTATGCTGCACTGAAGAAGGAATTTTTTGGTACTTTCCAAGTTAAAGCAATAAAAACTTAGAAATGAAAATTCACCATTTTGTCACAGAAATATGAAATATGGATGACATTTTAAAAATGTTGGCTATATTGCAAGATAGGATTAACAACTTAAAATGCAATTTATCAAGGAAGAAATTACATGCATGACATTTCTACTTACATCTCAATGATGAAAAGAAGCTAAAAATTAAAATAACAGAAGTATCTTAAAGTAGTCTGTCATTCCTTGGCATAAGTTTTGTACTACAGAAATATACCACAGACAACACTGACTGTTAAATTCCTATTAAGATCCTTAACATGAGAGAGATTTAACCTGATAGCAGCTAGGGTTACCATCTCTGGGTTGGGAAATTCCTGGAGATTTGGGGTAGACCCTGGGACGGTGGAATTTGAGGAGGGGAGTGACTTCAGCAAGTATAATGCCATACTCTCAAAAGCATAATTTACCCAGGAACAATGATTGCTGCTCATGGAGAGAAGTGGTAATTGTGGGAGATCCCTGGGCTCCACCTGGATGTTGGCAACCTTACAAAAGCCACAAAAATGTTTAAATAAACAATTATTTCCCTTATTGATTGCACAGATTTCAATATCTGAACTGTCAATCAAGGGTAGCTACATTTCCTCAGTATACCCATCTTAGGTCAGGCTTTTTTGATTTTTTGACCATCTTTTGACCCTTGAAATATTCTTTAGGCTATATCCTTGAAGTGATGCTAGCTGGCCATACTTCCCTGCCATGCCCCTGGAAGTCTCATGTTTACTGTGTGCATGGCATCACTAATATAATAATATGTTTGTTAAATAAGAAATTAGTTTCATTTTTGTATGTGCAGTACCTTGTGTGAGAAAAATGAGAAAGCATTCATCTCAGCTATCATAAAGCCCACGATACAAAGCAGCAAATCTCCTTAGGCAAAATGATCTGTGTAAGATTACTTGTAACTCTGGGCAATCTCCAGGCACCACCAGGAGGTTGGAAATCTTAGCAAAGGAATCTTTGCGTAGACTGTGCACAGTCCTTGCACTGGATCCAGGTGTCTAGGGATGGCAGACTCGAGGTAGGACTATCCCCTGGAATTATAGCTCATCCTCAAACTACAGAGATTAGTTATGCTAGAGAAAATGGCTGCTTTGGAGGACAGACTCTGTGGTATTGGATACAATCCTCTCCTGCTTGAGTATCTGATTCTTGTAACAGCCTCCCTCCAGCCATTTACTGATAGTGGACTTCTGAGAAGAAATGGGAGGAGCCAATGGTAGGAGTGCAGCAGATTCAGCTCTTTCCTCCCATTCCTTGAATTCAACAAGGTCACCACAGACCAGGCAGATGAGCAGAACGTTACTTTGTTTTCCTGACTCCTCCCTGGGTTAATGTATATGTATGTTGAAGTTGAGGCCAGTCATCTCCTTGGGGCCAAGGACCCTAAACACATTTTTCTGGCTTGATCTCAAAGCCCTTTGAGGGGCATACAGGGAGAGGCAGTCCCAACGGTACGATAGTCACTGTTTAAGGCTTAAACATTATACCCAGACCTTGAATCTGATTTGATCTCCAGTCTGCAGCCAGTGCAGGTAGGAGAGTACATGTTGTGTATGTACTCTCCAAAATATCCCTATAAACACCCAAAGAGACCAGTTGGAGTTTTTGAAGCAGTATCAATGGTAGCCCTGTATAGACTGAGTTGTAATAACCTAATTTGGAGGTGACCATTGTGTGACCAATAGATAGGCTGCTAAGGGTTGTGCTCGGCACACATTTGTGATCTTGGTGTCCATGGACAAGTTGGTATCCAGAGTCATATCCAGACTCTTGACAGTTCTTGATGGTGTTAACTGGTGTGCTTGCTTCAGCAATGCATATACTAAATTGGAATGGTGTTAACTGGACTCTATCAAGGATTGGGAGTTGTGGCAGCCCATCTAAGGCATGCCAGCATGGTCAGAGGACCTCTGTTTTAGATGAATTCAATTTCAGCCAACTCCGCTGAGCCAATTTGAGCCAATCTGTCACAGCCTCCAAACATCTGACCAGAGAGTCTAAGGATGTCAACAGATGGCTGTCCATCAACAGATATAGCTCTGGGAACATCCCCGAAGATAGGGAAAAGTTGTTAATTTCCTGAAGGGGGACCCATATCTTACCACCAGTTTTCACAAGCCATGAGGTACACGTGTCAAGGGGATAAGTCGTGGGCTGAACAGCTGTCAGAGTTATGTCCTCATTGGCCAATGAGAGTGGTCTGAAGTGGCCCAAAATAGGATCTTGAGACAGCCATGGAGCCTCTGATTCTATTACTGTATTAAAGTCAGAGGTTAAGTTGTGGTGGAGCAACAAGATTTTGTCTGCAAAAAAGCTCACAAATGACTCACAGCTGATGCCTAATTATTTTTGGACTGTTCTGTATTTAAGGACATCAAAGACTGAACTTTTTAAACTAATTGTGCCAGGTGAGAGCTAGTGGATAGAATAGCAGCCACAAAATAATCCCTTTTGGTGGCCTTTATTGTCATCTCATAAGGTTTCATATAAGATGCTCTTGCAGCCTGACCATGAATTTTCCACCAAGCTAATTTCCATTTGGGTTTAGGACAGGAGCAGAGAGGGTATCAGGGGTGATCTCATTGATGGCCCAGAAAAGATGATAATGCGAAGCCTTTGCTAGCTCATCTAGCTGGGGGGGGGGGCTAGATCCCTCAGACTATTCCAGATTCCTACTGGACCTATAAGTCTTAGGTAGCAGAAATAATCTCTCTGCCTTACCCAAGGAGGGAATGGGGCACTGACTCGGGCCTTCAGAACACTGAGCGTGGCATTTTTGCAGATTGCACCAGACCAATCTGAACCTACACTGTAAAGAGCAAATTCAGGGTGTATTCTTTAACTGTCTTTATGCCCAGTAGGTTGGCTATTCAGGCTAGATGGCTTGCTTTCATGAAGGTCTTTAGGCAGCAATCCCATTCATATTTCCTTGGGAGCTCAGTGCAACTTACTTCTGAGTACATATGAATAGGGTTGGGTTGCCTTTCTCATGATATTTTATAGGAAGCGAACTCATATAGATGGTACTTGAAGGTACTGAAAAGTCTTATGGCTGTTGGTGAGTCTAGAAAGAGCTGTTGTGAATTCAATATAATACAACAAGATTAACTATCTGCATTAACCCAAGTGCAAAAATAACAAGTATTTCAATTAGAGAACCATATTGTAGACTCCATGAAAGTAATTTGATATAAAGCAGTTTCTAGAAACAAATGGAAAGTAATCAAGTTATAATAAAGACAGCAGAACACTGATGTGCAAAGAATGGAAACCATGTCATGCCCAATTAATGTCCCTTGGTAGCACAAGCATTATGTTCCTGAATACAGCCCATGGGAAGACATACTAATGGAGTACACAAAATGTTAATTATGTGTAGCAATGTTTATAGAGTTAATATTCACATTTATATTATTAAACCACAGAGATCTGCTAGCAATTTATTTTAAAGATTTCACCTAAAACTAAAAAAACAGTATTTCCTAAATATCGAATTAATTTAGTAAAATTGCTACAGCACTTAATTTTTTCTCTTAAAAACCCCCTCCTGATTTTGCATTGCTGCTTTGGGCTGTCTTTAGCCCTACTGAACTTCTGAAGTCCCTGTTTTTCCTAATGAGTACTACATCATTAATGAAATAACAAACTCTAATTAGAGCAGAGGCTTAAATTATGAAATTCTCTGGCTGAGTTAATTGAAGACAATTTTTCATAGATTTTTTTTTATTCCAAGCAATGAGATATAAAAAGGTCATTATGCAAACTTTTGAATATCTGAATATCTGAATCTTCCATGTTATTAATAACCCCTCTCACTCTTCTCCCACAGACCCTATCTAATTATTTGTGCCTTTTTACTGTTGCGTTTCATAAAGCAACGCGTGTTTAGGCTACATTTTGAGGAGAACGTTTATACATTTCTTCTTCAGCAATAAAGATGCATCTTTTGTGATGAGGAAGAAACCCTTAGAATAGTGCTCACTTATTTGACACCTACTTAGGTCATTCATGGCTAATCGCAGATAACCTACTACATTTTACACTTAAGAACGACTCAATCCTAGGTGATACTGGGAAAGATTTTCTTTATTTGAATATGTGTCATCAGTAGTTTAAGAGTAGCTGTATAAATATGGCCACATTTGACTGTGCATGCAATGAAGATCTAACAAAAGGCTTCCAATCTTTCTGAACAGTCCTGTCACATGTGTTTGTTTGCTTGAAATACTGTAATGATAATAATATTATTAAAACTTTTACACAATAAATACTGGGAAGTCCTTTCAGTTAATCAGCTTTGAGAAACCAAAGCAGAACAGAGAATGCACTGGCTGCAATAAAACTTTATGATAAACTGTGGCTTGATGGTATCTGAATAAATCCCACCCAGCAAAATGTGGTTTGTCGCTAAACTGAGATTTTTAATGATTGTTTGGACCTGGCTTATAAACTGTGGCTTGTCATGACATCTAAAAGTGCAAATCACAGTCTCCCTGATTCACTCTTGCATCCTTGGCTGCCCTGGGCTCGGAAGTGATACATGAGTGGAGCATACAGGGAAAGCAAGTCCATTTGGTTAGCTGCAGGCTCAGATGGAGGAAGGGGATCAGATGATGAGTCTGTCCAGGAAACGGCAGCCAGCACACCTGGCACAGTTGGGTTGGAGGCTGGCAAGTAAATAGGCTACCTGCTTTGCTCCCGTCAAGGGCTGCAGGGCTGCTGGGCAGGCTTGCTGGTGGCTTCCACTCTTTTCTTTTGCTGTACCCCACCTTCACCTGCCTGACTCTTGAGGTAGCTGGGGGCAGTGATGGCTCCTGCTTGTCCCACTTACATGCCTAACTAGTAGTGACTCCTGTCCTTACTGCCCTACTTAGTTTTAGGGGAGGAAACCCATATCTAGGAGGCTTAGTTTTGTTTTTCTCCTGTGTCCAAAAGCAAGAGCAATTGAGGGAACTTGACAAAAGCGAGCCTGTGTGTGAGTGTGTGTGGAATCTCCTATCTAGTTTCTAAAACACATTTTTGGAAAAGGGGAAGGGGGAGAACCATGATGTGGGGCTCCCTTTACTCAACTCAGTGCAAAATAAACCAAGTTGCAAATTTCAGTATGGGAAATAAGGGGAGGAAAACAGAAATGCAGAAATGCTAGAGTCGACTTGCAGCATACAAGTGGCTTACAACCATTCCCATGTCCACCCCCCAGTTGAGGAAAAGTAGGGATTTATATAATTTTTGCATTGTATTACATCTTGAACTGTGGTTAAGGGGATTTTAGCTTAGTTTTTAAGGGGTATTTAATTAGGGGTTTAAAGTTGTATTGTATATTGTATACTATAATGTGACAGCCTCGAGCCTCCAGGGAGGGGCGGGATATAAATCAAATAAATAAATAATAAATACAAAGGAAATCAAAGATGGTTATGCATGATATCACGGTCGCTGGTCTCCTCTGGGCCCTGGCCCAGATTACAGCCTCTGGTGCCCCTTGTTAAGAGAATGCAGATAGTTTCCACCTTCCCTTTTGCAGCATGGGCAACATCAGGTCTGGCTCCTCCCCCACTCCACCCAGCAGGGACAGAAAATGTGAAGCAATCCCACCTCATGAAAGTACACCCCCTCTGCCATAGTGAAGTGCAATGGAACCTTACTGCCCTAACAGTGTGTGTGCATGTCAGTCAGGAGTAGGCTTGTGTGATTCGGCCGCTTTGGCGGCCATTCCCTCCGGGCACAGCCAGTGCTGCGCCACGGGGGGAAGGCAGCATGGATGGTGGTGAGCTGGCGGGCACACCGCCGCCTGCGCTGCCCTCCCCCCCGTGGCGCGGTGCTGGCTGCACCCGAGGGAATGGCCGCCAAAGCGGCCGAATTCCACAAGCCTAGTCAGGAGAGCCTTTTGTGTCGCAGAGTGGTAAGGCAGCAGACATGCAGTCTGAGGCTCTGCCCATGAGGCTGAGAGTTCAATCCCAGCAGCCGGCTTGTTGACTCAGCCTTCCATCCTTCCGAGGTCTGTAAAATGAGTACCCAGCTTGCTGGGGGGTAAACAGTAATGACTGGGGAAGGCACTGGCAAACCACCCCGTATTGAGTCTGCCATGAAAACGCTATACATGACCCAGTGCTTGCACAGGGGATACCTTTAGCTTTATGTCAGTCAGTGGAAATCTTTCCCCATTCGTAAGCGGGAAGTGGCCACTGCTATGCCTAAAGTCAAAGTGAGGCTAAAACAAGGTACGTCTTTTAATATGGATGCTATATCAGTTCCCCCAGAGAAAATAGCTGCTTTGGAGGGTGGACTCTATAGCATTGCATCCCACTGAGGTCCATCTTCTCCCGAAACCTCGCCTTCTCCTGTCTAAACTCCTAAATCTCCAGGAATTTGGCAACCCTAAAAGGTTGCCTAACAGGTAGAAGCTGAAAGGGGAACGAACCTTTAGCTGTGTCTGTGTCCTCTGCCAATTTGGAACCAAAAGCAGCTTTTGATGCCAATGTTTCTATAGATATCTATGGTCCTTTTTTTTAGCATTTCAAAAGACTACCGTGGCTCACAGTTATATGATTATACTTTAAATGCATAGCTTTTATAGTTCTGTTGTGGGGAGAGGAAGGGTAGGCTATTGTAAGTCACTTTTGAAGAGTAAAAAGCGAGGTACAAAAAAGAGTTCTTCTCTTCTTAAAGAATGTGGCTTCAGGGAAGTAGCAAAGGAAAGTTAACCCATAGGGGAATCAAGGAAACTGACTGTCTCCAATACTTTCTAGGATGAAGTATGCCTGTTAAGATGGTTCAAACCTGACACACAGTCTTGTTGTGGAATCACAATCGTGCTTCAGTCTCAGTCAGCTGACTTCCATTTTAAGTTGAATCTTTTTTATTTTAAGTTGGGAGTAAGGCAATTAGAACTCTCTTGTTCACAGATCTCGGAAGTTGCACCTCAACCCCAAACTGAACAGAACTCACTGGAAAAAACGTGATGAGATGACCATAGAAAACTAAAGGGATCTGTTGATGAATTGCCCTTGGCTTTCATTGCTAGTGACTGTGCTATGCCAAGGCTAACAGAACCTCTACAGTTACATAATACAGCTCACAATAAAATTGATTTTAGTATACACTGTGACAAGGAATTCAGTATTAGAAGTAGAATGCAACTGCCTACACCACTGGTAATGGTTTAGACCTTGGAAAGGTTTTCTCAGCTCTTGTCACTGAAGACTCAATAGTGAAATAAAGAAATCTGCACATAGAAAGAGTGAAAGCCTATTTGTTTCTAATGTAAAGATATTTAAGTGACAAACTACATCCAGCATCTTCATGCTGTAATAGGAAATGCCATCATCTAGCTAATTGCAAAAAGGGTTATTTTATTCTAAAGAGTACATTTATATAGTCCCCCAATGACTCATCTAAGGATACTGCAATTATCCCCCCCTCTGCTTTCAGTATCACAAATCAGTAACATTAGATCCCATTATTCTACCAGCATTCTTCAAGCTATTTGAGAGCCAGTTTGGTGTAGTGGCTAGGAGTGTGGACTTCTAATCTGGCATGCCAGGTTCGATTCTGCACTCCCCCACATGCAGCCAGCTGAGTGACCTTGGGCTCGCCACGGCACTGATAAAACTGTTCTGACTGAGCAGTGATATCAGGGCTCTAATAAAAAGCAGTGATAAAAATAAAGCAGTGCAATTATTACACAAAATGAGGTTGAATGTGTGTGTAGTGTGGGAGGCTGTGGTGGCGTGGTGGCAAATGAGGGCATGGGTGTGGAGATATGGGTGTCAAGAACCTGTGGTGCGGAATGTTTGTTGAGTGTGGGAGAGGACTGACCTTTGGGAATTGTGGCATAGTGGTTACAGATGAGCTTTCTGGAGCCATATCTTCAGATATGTGAAGGGAAAATCAGACTGGAGACTCTTCTGAGGGGAAGATTACATGGCAACCAATTCCTCCCAGTTCTGCGTCATTTCCCTTCTTGTGTGAATTAGGCTACAGACACCGAAATGCCTCTCTGCCCTAATTCACATGGGGTAGTCACAGTATGCAGGTGTCCACCCTGTTCCTTCTTTTCCATTTTTTCACTGTTGATAAAATGTTGTGCCCACATGCTTCTTTCATGGTTGCTCCTTAGAAGAACGGATTTTTGTACCCTGTTGTTTACTACCAAAGGACTCAAAGCGGTTTACAAACACCTTTTCCATTCGTCTCCCCACAATAGTCAACCTGTGAGGTATGTGGGGCTGTGAGAGGTCTGGGAATGGGCCGCAGTGACCCAGCAGACCACAGGACACCTCCCCAAGATGCTCCTCTACATGCTGTCCAACAACTTGGAAAATACAGCTCAGTACAGGTACCTTTAATGTGGTACACATTACTACAAAAATTCTAATTTCTCATATATGCTGATGGAATCTAAATGACTAGTGTCAAGACCTTGGGTTGGAGCACCTTCCCCATGAGGAAATATTGAAGGAACTATTTTCAATTTAGAAAAATACTAAGAGAGTATAAAATTATGCATGAAGTGGTGATACAGAAATGTTTTTTTTTCCTCTTCCATAATACTAGAATTCAGAGGCACTCAAAGAAGTTGATGAATATAAACGAAGGACAGAGAAAAACTAGTGCTTTTTTACTCAACAAAGAATTTACAGAGCCAACTTGGTGTACTATTAAGAATGGTGACTTTTAATCCAGCAAACTGGGCTTGTTTTCCCCCTTCTCCACGTGCAGCCAGCTGGGTGATCTAGAGTTAGCCACAGTCCTATCAGAGCTGTTCTCACACAGCAGTCCTGTCAAAGCTCTCTCAGTCTCACCTACGTTACTTGGTGTCTGCTGCGGGGAGAGGAAGTGAAAGCAACTGTAAGCCGCTTTGAAACTCCAAGTTGTGAAAAATAGGGTCTAAAACCCAACTCTTCCTCTTCTGCTGCTTGTGGAATTCATAACACAGGACATAATGATGGCTAACAGGATCCACCAGTAGCTATTTGTTGTTGTTGTTAGGTGCAAAGTCGTGTCCGACCCATCGCGACCCCATGGACAATGATCCTCCAGGCCTTCCTGTCCTCTACCATTCCCCGGAGTCCATTTAAGTTTGCACCGACTGCTTCAGTGACTCCATCTAGCCACCTGATTCTCTGTCGCCCCCTTCTTCTTTTGCCCTCGATCACTCCCAGCATTAGGCTCTTCTCCAGGGAGTCCTTCCTTCTCATGAGGTGGCCAAAGTATTTGAGTTTCATCTTCAGGATATGGCCTTCTAAGGAGCACTCAGGGCTGATCTCTTCTAGGACTGACCGGTTTGTTCGCCTTGCAGTCCAAGGGACTCGCAAGAGTCTTCTCCAGCACCAGAGTTCAAAAGCCTCAATTCTTTGATGCTCGGCCTTCCTTAAGGTCCAACTTTCACAGCCATACATTGCAACTGGGAATACCACAGCCTTGACTAAACACACTTTTGTTGGCAGGGTGATGTCTCTGCTTTTTAGGATGCTGTCTAGATTCGCCATAGATTTCCTCCCCAGGAGCAAGCGTCTTTTAATTTCTTTGCTGCAGTCCCCATCTGCAGTGATCTTGGAGCCCAGGAAAATAAAATCTGACACTGTGTCCATTTCTTCCCCATCTATTTGCCAGGACCAGTAGCTATTAGTCATGATTAAATGTAATCATCATCTTTAGAGATAAATCTCTGTATACAGAAGTGGGGAATTACAACAGGGAAAGATCTGTTTTTAGCTCTGCCCTCGGCCCTCTGCTTTTAGATCTGGAGAGATATGGTTGGCCACTATGTGAAAGGATGCTTGCCTAGATGGTATGATTCAGCAGAACAGCTGCTAAGTTATTATGATCAGCAACTGGTCACCTGACTTATTAGAATACCCCTCCTCCCTCCAGCACACACACGCACTCACACTCCCAAACTGCTGTCATTTTTCTGGATATAGGTGTATAATATGCAGAACTCTTCTACCCTTGAATAACATTAAGTATCCAAATTGTGCAATTTCTGTCCCCCTCCCCATATAGTGGTATAAAACTATGATGACAGAAAATGATATAAGTGAGACTCAGTATGTTTGAAGAGAGTGGCCAATATAAGGTACTTTGTATGGAAGAACAACATTTCTACTGGATATTTTTTTTTTGTTTGCAGCTGGCTTGCACTGCGAAGCAAGGTACTCCTGACCTTTTATGAATTTTTCTGAAGGATACATTAATCTTGATCTTGCTGACTCATGAAACAATAAGACCATTACTATGTCTTGGTTATTTCAATAGTTTACTGTCAACAAGAAGGTTTACGAGTCTGATGAATGTGCATTCATGCACAATAAAGAAAAGGCCACATTAGCATGGAAATTCAAATTTTAATTGTTCTTATTTTTGTATTGATGCTTGGTGAATTAGCTGTGTAAAGAGCCATTTTCTCATCTGAAAGGAATTTGACACATAATCTGGCTGTGTAAACATTTTCAGAATAATTAGAACACTAATTAAAGTCATGGAAACATAAGGAAGAAGAGATCAGCTTTAAATTCCTTGGTGGAAAAGTATACCATTACATGATTATGAAGGGAAAATGGGCACATGGAGCATAAATAGCCAGCCTCTAGTAAGCAAGACTAATTTATCATTAAGGTATTCCTTCAAGCAAAAGCAAGCAAAACAACAGATTAGATTTTTTTTAATGACACAATACGACCCAGATACTGGTCTTTTATTTCTAATGCTTACACTGAAATCATAATAGTTTGCCTTAACTTGGAGGAAAATACCACCCCTCCAAAAAATAAATTATCCAGGAAAAGTCAATATGTCTATGAATGCTGCAACACAGGCTACATTC
Source organism: Paroedura picta (assembly GCF_049243985.1). Taxonomy (NCBI): domain Eukaryota; kingdom Metazoa; phylum Chordata; class Lepidosauria; order Squamata; family Gekkonidae; genus Paroedura; species Paroedura picta. Next base: position 42,589,654 of record NC_135378.1, read on the forward strand.
AAGTAAGTATTACCATTGCCAGAGCTCAAATTCATTGCTTAAGGATATTAGCTAATGGAATTCATACGATGAATTTGAGAAGTGTGCTAGGGGGTCTGCATTTGGCTATTTCCAAGCTGGAAAAAAAAATCATAAAAACACCTTATTGGTATTTTCCAGCTATTCTTTCAGCTGTATATAGATTTGTGCATTTTTTCAGCTATCTGAAAGTACCAAGCCCCCCAAAATCCAAAAATATTTGGTATTTTTCAGGAATGCCAGATTGTTGAAGTTAAAAAGTGTTTAAAGGGATTACAGTCTCCCATGCCTTCCGGGTGAACTCACCACTTGGAGAGGGTATTTACAAGCAGCTTTCAATACACCTGACCCTGAAAGATTCTTTTTGCACATTCGTAAATTGTGTTTTAAAAATATGCTCATCCAGGAATGATGAGTTGTAACTAGGGCTGAATCTCCATGGGGCTTTTATTCCAATCCCAGGTCGATTCAATCCCTGCCTTCTACACTGAATGTGATTTCCATTTTGATTTGGGGCGATTTATATTTTTCATCTGCAACAAGCATGATTGATCTGGAGCAACCCTACCTGTCCCCTGCAATATCCTGGCGTGGATATAACCCTCGATATTTGAAAAATCAGCATGAGTAACTGTGCAGTTCCTGAGTTCAAATCAATCTGAATTAAGCAGGATCCACATTGAAATAGACAAAGTAAGTGCAGAATCAGCCCAGGAAAGGAGGTGAAAAAATTAAGTGACATTTTTGGAATGCACTTTACTTTTAGGTGCATGATATCTACAACCCCAAGGTATGTACCTAGAATTTGGGAGAAGGATCTTTGTCCTATTAGATCAGCTGGCTGAGAACACCAAGTGGGAGGTCAGTAAGGGTACAAAACAATCTTAAAACCTGGCAGAGATTTTTTACCCTTGAAAAATATCCACCCTTAATAGATCCACTCCATTTACACCCCCCCCCCAAATACTTATGCTGCTATTTTAAACCCACGGAGATGGCTCAAGCCAGAACTTGTTGCAGAGCTCCACAAACTGACACAAAGCTAGCAGAGGAGTTGTGGCTAACAAAACACAAAGGAAGAATGAATGGTTATGGTGGTTGAAGGACCAAGGCCAAGGGAGAGGAGTCTCCTTCTTTCCTTTTAACCTGACTTTCTTCTCAACCACAAAGTGTATGAATGTAGGGGACTGTGTGAGAGTATGTGCTGCAGCAAAAGCAATTTAAGAACATAAGAAGAGTTCTGCTAGATGAGAACAACATTTAGTACTGCATCTGTCTCACACAGTGGCCAACCAGCTCCTCTGGAGGGCCAACAATAAGACATAGAGGCTGAGGCTTTCTCCTGACATTCCAAATGAGGCCAAACCATAGGTCTATAGAGGGGCATTACAATATTGGCTGTTTTATTCACAATCCCTTTCCTAATAAACCATAACACAGAATTTGTCCTTTTCACTGCTACAACACATTAGGTTGACACCTTTACCAAGCTATCCCCTACAGCCCCAAGATATTTTTCTCTAAAATTCGTGGAATTTGTTCTCTGGTAGGCCAAGCAATTGCCACCAGGGCCAGATTAATTCATGTTTAGGTCCTAAACTGTGACACAGGAGGCCCCACAGTATTACTCCTCAAAAAGGTTTTTTCGTCATTTAAATTTGTTGTGTATTAAGAGGTCTCTCCTAACCTGGGGACCTAAACTTTAGCTCAGTTCGTTTGCACATAAATCCACCTCAGACTGCTGCTGAAATAATCCCACTCAAAGCAAGTATTTTAGAGTTTCTGTCAAGCTTGCTTTGTAGGCCGGGGCAGCTTGCAGAATGGGTGGAAGAAGGAAGAAACAAGTCAGGGGGAAGACAAAAAGTCTTCAGATGACTTTCCCTTTCCATCCTCTGCTCATTAACTCTAGTTCTTGTTTGTTGAATGGAGATTTGCACTTCTATGCAAAAGTTGCTTTTGGAATTTACTTTTTGTATTCTATGATGTGAAACTCCTCTTCCAGATATCAGGCTTATAAATGGACCCTTTTAAAATTTGCTAACCAAAAAAGTTATTAGAATCTTAGCCTGGAGGAAGAATTTGTAAAGCAGAAGTTTGGCACTATCTAACACCCAGTTCCTATATATACCTCTGCTTTGACTCTGTTCCTGGATGCATTCTTCATCCCTTAACGTTATTATTAATTACCTGTCCAGATTAGCAGCAGAGATGTGTTTCATTAGCACATACAAGTGTTGAACATTTCAAGAACAAAAATACAATTAATCTTTTAAAACCTTAGAGGACTAATGTATAGAATAGTCTAATGGGGGAAAATAAAGCTTAATGATGCAAAGTAAAGCACATGGGAATATTTGTATTATCAGAGAGAATAACAAATAGACTGTGATATTAAAGATATTAATTAGTATTCTTTTGCATACTAAGGTGAAAATCCAAGCATAGGCCATTTCATTCTAGCATAACAAAAGGATTAGTGGTTATTAAAATTTTCCATTTTACTTATGTTAGTTTTTGCACACTGCATACAAAGGACTTGGTATCTTGCCAGTGTCATATCTTATTCTTAACTATATTATGCTTTACATTTTATGATGAAAATCTCCACTGAACACCACAATCTGCCATAGTATATTGAAGGTAGCTGCCTACATATAAGTGGAATCACTTCTACTAAAAATATACCCTGTGCATTTTAAAATCTATAATTCATTCATTTATATTCTGCCCCCTCTCCCCTGAAAGGGCCTTGGGACAGCTAACAGCATATAAAATACACTAGTAAAAATTTACAAAGATAAATATAACACAATTATATTCCTCCCTTCTTGGGGACAGGACTTTGGAGTAAATGGGAAAGCTGGCCAGAAAGCTCTTGCAGCAACAGATGATAAAACCCGTCAAGACATGCAGTGAGGGGAAGAGATAAACAAGTGAACTGTGGAGAAAAAAAGATTCTCTGCACTCTTTCACAAGCCCAGTGGGGATGGCCTCCTGTCGGCAAGCCAGATAGGGTGACAACTGGGGATCGTGGGAGAAGCCCCTCCCACTAGGAGTCAGCTAAATTGGATTGACATGTTCTACTAAGGACCTGGATATCTATAGCTCCTGCTTCATTAGGTAATTCAGCCTCAGAGACTAAAAGAGCTCTCTCATTAAGTATGGCTGAGAAGCTAGAATACCAGTTGTACTTTGCCTGCTTGGGGAATTTCAGTCAGTTCAGTTTTTTAAAAAAATGTAAGCAGCTCATAAACTTCACAGAAACCACATTACAAACAGCGAGGAAACACTCTACCCAGCACCAGGGAGGAGAGAGAGAAAAGTGGAGGCAGAAAAAAAAGATACACATGAACCCATCTCAGAGGTTAATATTTACAGCATTGTTTTCCATATATTGCTCTCAGATAATTTTTTATAGTTGAGTACAGGTTTCCAGACAAAGAAAAAGTCTTCTTTGTTGTGAGTCCCTCTAATCGTTTTAATATTACTATTTTTTCTATTATTATAACCGATCATGGCTAAACTCCAGCATATTTTAAAGTAGTGGTCCGCAACCATTTCTAGGCTGTGGACCGGCGGCGGTGGGGAGGGTGATTGCCCGGCCGTGCATGCCGTGGGAGTGCCGCGCATGCACGTTTGCGGTCACGCATGTGCACATACGCGCATGTGTGACCCGGCCACACATGCGCGCGTGTGCGGGACTGTCGCGAATGCGCGTTTGCGACCGTGCATGGTGCAAACACACATGTGCGGCCCGGTGCGGTCCTGCAGAGGCAGGGAGCCACAACCCAGTGCCAGGGACTTTGCGGCCCAGCACCGAGCCGCAGCCTGGTGGTTGGGGACCACCGTTTTAAAGGACTAACTTTCTTCCAAAGAAAAAATAACTAGCTCACAGAGAAGCCATCTCGGAAGAGAGTTTTCACAAAACTGGAACAGAAAGATGAGGTTCCTTCCGTAAGGATGAGCTGTGGCTTAATGGTGGAGCATCTGTTTGGGATGAAGAAGGTCCCAGGGTCAATTTCTATCATCTCCAATTAAAAAGGATCAGGCAGTAGGTGATGTCAGAGATCTCTACTTGAGGCTCTGGAGAGCCACTGCTTGGCAAAATAGACAGTGCTGACATTAATGAACCAAGGATTATTCTCAGTATCAGACAGCTTCATGTGAAAAGCGTGCAGCTTTGATCGCATAGGAGAGGAAACTATTTTCATGTATAAAAAGTAGCTCTAGAAATTTCCAAATCAAACCTCTACACAAACCCCACTTCCACCACTATGATCTTCAGATAGTACAAAGCAGAATTCATTGAATTTTGCAATTTTTTTTACAGCAGCTAGTAATAATAGAATCTACATAGACATAGAAGGTGGGGAGAAGCAGAAGTTGGTTAATAATGGCCAATACTTTAACAGGTATGGAACTGAAATGAAATATTCCTGGTCAAGAAGGTATGTGAGATAAAAATCACCTATTATCCTGAGTGTTGGCTGGTCTGGAAAGATACAGCTGCTTCTGAAGAAAGTTATGACATTTTTTTCTTCTTGTCATGTCCTATCATCAGAACTGAAATTTTGTAGTTATAGGTTAACAAATTATTTGTTCCTTTCACCCAATAGCACTTCACTATTTGTATAGTCTGTAATGTAGCTACTGTTATTTCAAAAAGCTCCCCTTGGAAGAAGCTTTCATCTTTTCATAGACTTAATCCACATATTCTTAAACCTGCTGCCTTAATCTTGAATTCTATCTTTCTACTCTTTTCTTTCTATTTCATTTGTCTCCATGTGGCAACCGTAGCTGTGATTTTTCCTGGAATTTTAATGACTGGAATGTGGGTACTCATTTGAACTTAAAAATATTTATTGCAACATTTATGCTCTATGAATGAACAACAAGAGAAAATCTGAGAAATAAACCACCAGACTACAACTCTGCCTCACAGACTGCTCATCAGAACTCCTACTGAGTATGTTTGAGCCAAGATTCAGTTATGAAATGTATCCTAATGCATGGATTAAAGTACTATGAATTAATGCCAGAAGGTGACTGTATAGCCAGTGCAAGTGCTTAAAAACTGGAGATGTGTGATCTCTTCCACTGGTGACATTTCAGCAATCTAGCTGCTGCATTCAGGACCAGTTTTTCTGAACAGTCTTCAAAGGTATGTATACATAGGAAGGCTAGACTGCATTTTCCAAGAACAGAAACGTAAAGCTGGAAACAAGCATTGCTGATCACAGCTGTACTTCAGAGTACATCTACAAAGCCAGTGTAAGGGGCACCCCCAGATTATGAACTTCACCTTTGGGGTTATGTATGTATGTGCGAAGATCATGGCATCTGGCCCTCTCAATTCCTGGCAAATAGATGGGGAAGAAATGGAGACAGTGTCAGATTTTATTTTCCTGGGCTCCAAGATCACTGCAGATGGGGACTGCAGCAAAGAAATTAAAAGATGCTTGTTCCTTGGGAGGAAAGCTATGGCAAATCTAGACAGCAAGCTAAAAAGCAGAGACATCACCTTGCCAACGAAAGTGCATCTAGTCAAGGCTATGGTCTTCCCAGCTGCAATGTATGGTTGTGAAAGTTGGAAGGCTGAGCACCAAAGAATTGACTTTTGAACCCTGGTGCTGGAGAAGACTCTTGTGAGTCCCTTGGACTGCAAGGCGAACAAGCCGGTCAGACCTAGAGGAAATCAGCCCTGACTGAGAAGGCCAGATCCTGAAGATGACACTGAAATACTTTGACCACCTCATGAGAAGGAACGACTCCCTGGAGAAGAGCCTAATGCTGGGAGCAGTTGAGAGCAAAAGAAGAAGGGGACGACAGGGAATGAGAAGAAGAAGAAGAAGAGTTGGTTCTTATATGCCGCTTTTCCCTACCCGAAGGAGGCTCAAAGCGGCTTACAGTCGCCTTCCCTTTCCTCTCCCCGCAACAGACACCCTGTGGGGTGGGTGAGGCTGAGAGATCGCTGATATCACTGCCCGGTCAGAACAGTTTTATCAGTGCCGTGGCGAGCCCAAGGTCACCCAGCTGGCTGCATGCGGGGGAGCGCAGAATCGAACCTGGCATGCCAGATTAGAAGTCCGCACTCCTAACCACGACACCAAACTGGCTCTGAGGTGCCTATGAGGTGGCTGGATGGAGTCACTGAAGCAGTTGGTGCAAAATTAAATGGACTCCGGGGAATGGTAGAGGACAGGAAGGCCTGGAGGATCATTGTCTATGGGGTCGCGATGGGTCCGACACAACTTTGCACCTAACAAATGTATGTGCATGTATTTATGTAAACTCCCCCAGTAGAGTCTCTCATTTGGTTCCAAGGTCAACATAGTCAGCCACCATCAATAATTCAGTTATATTTCGAATAGTTTGCTTGTTGATTCAAGGCACTGATTTTAGGACTGTTCCCACATAAACCTTGTGCTCCCTCCTGCTTGTAAATGCATGGTTGTAAGCCGTGTGTTTGAATGCCTCCTCATGGGAGACCCCTCCCACATTTTCCCTCTGCCTCGTCCCAGTTTTTTGCCTCCCCACAAAACTGCAAGGCAAAACAAGCCAAACTTCTCCCTCCCGCCCCCCCCTGCCCCCTGGGTAGATTTGTGAGAGGCTGGAAATGGTAACTGGAACCTGAAGAGTGATTTTGTATAAACAAAGTGCACAGTAGCCTGGCTGATCAGGTAAGGGCTGCTTCATAACATTCCCTGCCTCTTTCCCTATTCATCCCCCACTGCCAGAAAACACAAACAGGATTGTGTTTTGCCTTCCTGTTTCCAAAAAGACCATGAGAAAATTTTATTTTTCCTTTGACAAAGTAGTTTTGTGGGCCCACAGCAACACCGACCATGCTATTTAAAAAAAAAAAAAAACCCAAAGCAGGAAATGGAGAGGAGAGGGTGGGTGTGAGGGCAGGACAAAGCTCCATAGACTATCATGCCTTTCCCCCTCCATACGGGCTTACTCCTGGTTGCTCCCTGATGAGAAGTGAGATAACAAGTGGAAAATCCAGTTTTGGTGATTTCACTCATCCTAAGGCAAATCTGGCTAAAATGTGAGCCATCCTCTGGACAGCCTTGGGATGCAGACGATGACATGTGGAGGGGGCTCTAAAACCCACCAGCAACCAGAGGCTGTCCAGAGGCAGATTAATCATGTGGAAATGGTCTAAAAGTCTACCAAAGCAGTGGGAGTTGAAGAAAAAGAGACTGAGTAATGTGTAATAAATATAATGGTGATACTAAACTACAGATGCCCATACAATCTCTTTCAGTATCTTATCTTAAGAAATATAAAAAATACTCTTTACCTGCAGTAAGCATTGTCTATTGTATATACTAGAACATAGTTCTATAAAAAGCATTACAATATTCAAAGTATTTCACACAGATTATTTTAGTAATCGTTACAACCACAATTCTTGGTTACTATACTGCCAACTCCAGGACTCAAGCGTGAGAAAAATCGCACCTGAAAGTCAGTGAGGGTGCTCTTGCTGCTGTGGGGGGCAAAAGCACTGAAAGACAACAGCGTGGAGGTGTCTGCATCACCCCGGCAGCCTCCGTGTGTTGACAGCGAGGAGGGGGCGAGGCTGCTCATGCGAGCGTTTCCTTCAGGAGCGCACACTGCTGGGCTATCTCTTTCCCTTCTCGGACTCAGTGCATACTGTAGTTTATATAGGTTTTTTAACTTGTTCAGTGCTGATGTAATAGATAAAGATCATGGTGCCTTAAATATACATATACAAATACGTATATGTATACATACCAAAGTTCCTCTTTATATTTCTGAAACAGCCAACTGGGCGGTCCTGTCCAGGTCAGCAGCCTCCTGTCTGGGTGCAGTCCCGGACAGGAAACTGCAGTCCGGCCAGGGCTTCTGCCGCCCCAGCAGCCCAATCTTGACACGCCCAGAAGAGCTGGATGCGCCCAGATTGGGCCGGCCCCTGGAGCACCTACTTCCATGAGTCGCATGTCAGCTGCACACCGAACCTCTCTGCCAGATGCTTCCTAGGCAACAAGGGCGCTCCTGTGGCTCTCACCCTTCCCGAGGCTGCACTGGCTCACCAGCGGATGGCTAGGCCCACACGCTGCCCGACCCATGGGCCCATGACGCGGCGACCCTCCAGCCTCTGCCAACCCGCCGCTTCTATACCCGCTCCTCACCAATTGGACTGCCCTCTGAGCCTCAACATTCACCTAATTCACCTGTTTCAACACAAGGAGCAAGCAGCCCTCGCCAATTTGACAATGCCCCACCCCGGCATGCACCCATGGCCCTCACTACAGCTGCAAGACTCCCCTTCACTGCTACTGCTGCCACCCACTGCCAGACCAGTGTGCAGCCAGCAGGAAACATGCTGCCAATGCCACCAACCATGCAACTCGCTCATCCTGGGCCACACTGCCATCCCTTCCGGGAGCCCTGGCCCTGCCATTATGGAGTCAACGAAAGCGCAGTGGAGACTACCTCCCAGGACAGCAACACTGCTCCGCACTGACTTGCACTTCCTGCATGCTTCTGACACCTAGGAAGAGCCCTGGCTGCTGCTGCACTTCCCAGCCGCCAGAAGCACTTCCCGCCCACCTCCGCAGACAGCGCTCCTCCCTGCAGCACGATTTGCACACCCCAATGGTGCCCACTAGCCCTCCCTGCCAATATTCCCCATCCCACTCTGGAGCTGCTGGTGGTGCCCCGGCCACCTACCACCACAATAATGTTCTGCGCGCCACTACCCCGTGGCAGACCAGTGTCATCCTCTGCCGCTACTGCCAGTGCTGCATCACCTGCCACTAGTAGCCCCCCATCCCATGGACCCTGCGCTGAGGAATCCTGCCAACCGCTGACCCGGCCACTCACTGTAAGTGCGCCCCGCCACTTGCTCACCTGCCCGCCTCTGTGCTGCCCCGCGCCCAGGTTGCCGTCAGAACTCCCTTGCCCTCCCCAACCCTCCCTCCACCCACCCCCCTTCCACCACGGCCCGCCCCCCCACTGCTCCCCCTCCCTGCCTCGCCCTCCCCAAAATGCCTGCCGCTAGTGCCCGCTGTATTGGGAATACAATGGGCTTAAAGGCTAGTACATATACATATACATGTACATGTACATGTACATATACATAGGAGTGTCACCCCAAATGTCCTTAAAGAAGGAAAAGGGGAAAGGAGAGAGGGTACAGCCCTGATCCATTGGGGGGAGGAAGGCAGCATATGTGGCCCCTGAAAGTGCAGGGCCCTTAATATGTGCTACATGTGCTATATGGATAAACCAGCCCTGCTTCCACCCCAGATAATTCCAGGGAAATATCAGGGAGGAATGAGTAGGAAATGTGTGAGTCTTTGGGAGCCTGAAACCCATTCCTGATGTTTCACATTTATGGAACCTAAACAAACTTATGTCGAGATTGGTACAAACACTTGTTAAATGCAGCCCTTTCCTATGCGATTGGAAAGATGCACATCACTTCTATCCAAACAACTTGCTTTATTGGATCCCACTGTGAGAAACCCAACCCTGAGAACCACTGAGATACAGCACTGGACTAGGACCAGGATGATTCAAATGACCACTTAGCTATGAAGCTCAGTGGGTGATCTTTGGCTAGTCACTCTATCTTACAGGCTAACCTACTTCATTCAGAAAAGGAGGGGGGGGAGATCCATGTCTACTACCTTGGATGGACACAGAGAAAGGGCAGGATAAAAGTTTAAAATAGACACAGAAATGTTGATGTGATACATGTAGTTATCTTTAAAAGTTCACAAGGGAAATGCATGGAACTCTATAAACTATGTTTTGCTTCCTTAAGATCTCTCTCTGTCTCTCTCTCTCTCTCTCTCACACACACACACACACGGTAATTAGGCATTTAATATCTATGATACAACTGAGAACACTGTGCTTCTTAATGAATCAATCTAACCTATGCAGTAAATAGGTTTTATCACTCTTTTGAGAACACCTCTGCTATTTGTTTGAAATATGGGAAGCCATGGGAGAAATTTCAGCCCAATAAGAAAACAGATGTTTTGACATTTTAAAGAAATTATTAGGCACTAAGCATTCTAAAACTCTGAAGAGGACATATGTCACTTAATTTTTGGCAACTAAGATGCTTTAAATTAATAAAAGAACAATTAAGGTAGAGTTCCTGTTTCCCACACAGTCCTTTGTCCCACCATTATGATCTTCTACTAGTATCTTGTAAGGCCATTTTGTGGTACTGTTCTGTATGCACAAGCACAATGAGAGAATGAATTCATCTGATACGTTTTCCATGCAAACAACACAATATGGGATTCTTATCAAAACTCAGATAATTCATAAACAAAGGAATAACTGGATCTGAACTATTCAAAGCATTACAAGAGTTGAAGGAAAATATACACACAAATATAGAAAATGTTCTTAACCATGAAAAGCTAGCCTTTTATAACTTTACGTATCAACTGACTTCTCTTTTTAAAAAAATAACACCTAGGCCAATATCGGGAATGTTAACTTGAAGTTAAATTAAAAAGCAGAGCAATATTTATTTATTATTATTGCCTATTTATTCTCACCCTTTCTCCAAGGAGCTCAGGGTGATATAAAAACTGTCACCTTCTCCATTAACACTTACAAAATATTTCAAAGTATTTAGGCAAAGGGGAGTGGGAAGAAGAAAGACCAGCCCAAGATCACCCAGACTTTTTTATCATCATCATCATCATCATCATCATCATCATCATCATCATCATCATCATCATCATCATCATTAAACATTTATACCGCTGTTCCCTTAGGCTCATGGTGGTTTACAAGATAAAAATTACAATAAAACCCATAGTTAAAACCATTAAAACCAATCCATACTATCAATGTTAGCAACGTTAGGCAACAGGCGAGCACTAACTAACCCCCCCCCCCAAACCGCCCCATGTTAGCCGAGGGACATCTAATATGGGAGTGAGGCAATCAGATCATTCAGATGAACCCAGGGAGCCCCGATCTAATGTCGGGACCGCCCACCCTGACCTCAACCATATGCCCGGCTCCGTCTTGCAGGCCCTGCTGAAAGCTGTTAACTCCGACAGGGCCCTGCATAGAGGCCATCATGCTGGGCTGCCACCTGGTCTTTGGGCCTCAGCTTTCTGCTTCCTGCACAGGGGAACATTTGGCCCACTGCACCTCATCTGCCCCAGATTTGAGCTCCCACACTGCAGCTGGGGTGGCGAGGTTCTGCCATACTTCGGGGTGGTGTGGGCTTTTAAAAAATTTCTAAGAATGTGATATTGCATAACAATGCAATACCATGTTCTTAAAAATAAAAAATGCCCCATGTGGCTCTGCTGCACTGTGCGGCAGAGCTGCCTGCGGTGTTTTTTTGCCCCTTCTGGGATACCATACTAAGGCATGGGTGGGGAGGCATGGGTGGGGAGGCACCAGGCCAGGATAGCTTGGTTGTTCTGGAGCCACACTTCCCAGGCCCAACACAGGCCTTGTTGAAGCCCAGGTCAAAAGAGGGCCTGAGTTGGGCCAGCCCTGGGATGGCCTTGGACTGGTGCTGACATTATGCAGAAGCAGGAATTTGGCTTGCCACCAGATAAGCAGTGATTAGGGCCAAATTCCTGGTGCAGAAAAGGTCCTAGTGAGCTTCTTTGCAGCACATGGAATTGATCATAATCTTCCAGATCCCAGAACATTCTAGCTGGAGATTAATTGTAATTCTGGGAGATCTCCTGATGCGACCTGGAGGTTTGCAACTATGACAGAGAATGAATGCATGAACTCTCACACCCAAAATGAAGATCAGGGAATTAGACCAACAAATACCTCATCTTGGACCACAAAGCTTTTCAATAGCACATCATTCATATATGACACATGGGAAGTCTATAATTTCCTCATTGTAATCAACATTTATATTAAAGTATTATTCAAACAGTATGGTTCACATATCTACATGATCATTTCATGCTTTCTGTTCCTAGCTGTTAATCTTTGATATTTTTATGTTGCTGTTTCATTATGAACTGTCTGATTTGGGAATTATTAAGTGATAACACTTATTAATGATGGAACTGCAGTTCCTGCAGAAGTAATAAAAGAAGTTATTAGAATTTGACAAATGGCATCTTGCATTCATCTAGTAGGTTGGTTCCGAATGTGCAATCTAGAAAAGATGCGTTTCATAAGTCCATCATAAACAACAGTATAGGTTTAAGTGTGCTTCAGTCTCATTGTTTGAAATGAGATTTAAGCATGCCTAACTCTTTCAGGATTGTGTCCGAATACCATTCTATTCCATTAGGATGTAAAGGATGTTGGAAAGGGAACCCCCCCTCCAAAACAGTAGAAGTTGAATGCAGAGGGAGTTATAGATAGGCAGGGTGAGAAAAAAATATCTTTGAACTAAAGCATATACAATATTGAGACAAGTTGTTAAAAAACTGGCACTGTAGCTAAGTGTGTCTTTGGAAGGCTTTGTATTGCTCTCAAACCAATTAGCTAAGATACAAGTCACTGAGCAGTCACAAAATGCAAACTATTTAGGAGAAATATGTCAGAATTGTACGTTTTGCAAAAGCAGGTTTATGACCCATAGCAACATTTTCATCTTCCCACTGCAAATAATAAGTAATTAGTTATCATTAAATTATGGAAAGGATCTCAGTGCTTTTATTTACAATAAGAGAGTGAAGATTCCAAAAATCATGCCAAGACAGAATGGTCTCATGCTGTGCATGCAGGAGATTCAGTGCTCTCCATGGGAACACACCGTAAACCAATGTACCATAGCAACCATTTTAAAGTTTACTTGGCACAACCTTCTTTTACTATTAATGTTTCATTGATAGGGTTGCCAGCTTTGGGTTGTGAAATACCTGGATCCTGGGAATTGCGGGGCTTGTGGTGGGGAGGGACCACAACAGAATATCATGCCACAGAGCTGACTCTCCAGGGGAACTGGTCATCTGGAGATCAATTGTAATGGAAGGAGAACTCCAGGTGTCATCTCTCAGTTGGCAGCGCTGATTGTTGAAACCATCTGCTGGTACTATTCTAGTTTGTGTGAATGGAAGCAGTATTTATTGAAAATGCCCTTATTGCCCTATTCCCACAAAGCACATATTGTACTTCCCAAATATATAGCTGTAGTGGTCTTGTCATCTGCAAAAGTCTACAGACTTTGGTGCAACATCATCAACAATCAGATTTCTTTTAAGTGACCAGGATTTCTGCAGGAAGCTGTTCTCCATATTATGTCATCCTTGAATTCCTTGGGGGCAGGTTCTTGCAACCCTATTACTAGTAATTAAAATGCTCACTCAATCGTGTGCAGCAGTTTTCAGTCCACAGTAATTATGTACATTTAGAACAAAAGAGGATCTGGACTGAAATAAATGTTAATGCTTCCCCCCCTACTTTTAAAAATAATCTTGCTATTTTATAGAGAAAACTATTTAATTGCTTTTTTCCCCAAGCACTATTATCAAAATCAGAGGAATACACTAATTTATGGTTTTCAATAGTCCTCACACTGTCCTTCAAGATAGTGCATGTAGGAAAAAAATGTTCATTTCCTTTTGCATGGCCACCTCTGCTAAGCTCAATGAAGCTTTTGCCGGTATGGAAATGGACACAAATAATTAGGATAAAACATTTCCCTAAGAAATCTGTACAATAAAAACTAGAATAAAATGGACTTCCTAAAGGCCTGTCAAAATACTGGGAGGTTTCTCACCATGGCAGGCAATCAGGTTAGCCTGGCAAACAGTGACAGATGTATCTGTTAGCATGTACTTCAAAACTGCATTATTTAGCATATAGCTGTATATCCAGTGATCCATTTGGAATAGCTCACAAAGGAAAAAATAATAAAATAAAATAAACAATACAAGAATGATCGGTTTCCCAACAAGCCTGGAACACAGAAACAGGGCAAAACGCCATTCAGCTCTCTAAGACATCCAAGACCAGCTTTCCAGGCTAGAAGCAAACCATAAAAAGCAAGTTAACAAATGGGCCCCTTCAGTGAAAAGACAGTTTTGACCTGGTCCTGGCAAAACAGTAAGGTTCAGGTGAGTCTCACGTAGAGGGCATTTCAATGGTGCCACAAGACAAAAAAAACACTGCCTCAATTTGCCACACACTTCACTTCTGCCAGGACAGCAGGGTTTGGGAAGAAGATCTTGAATAGCACATTTGGACACTAAGGTAGGAGGCAGCCCTTCAAATATTCCAGGCCCCATCTGGTTAGAGTCTTAAAGAACCAATACTTTGAATTGTGTCCAGAAACAAAAGGACAGTCAATACAGATTTTTCAGCACAGGATGACAAAGACCTTGATGGCTCTGATCCATTCCCCTCCCTTCTCCAGGTATCCATTTGTGACTTCTACAGACCTACATGACTCAGCTAATAGGGAGAAACACGAGCTAGGATTTTTTTGTGTATAGGAATCTCTTTTGTTACCTAAAACACAAGGGTGCAATTGCCTGTTTTGTTCTCTCTCCTTCTCTGTAATGCTTAGTATAACCTGTCTCATGTTGTAGCATCATAATAGAGTGCATTTTCTTACTTACTGCTGCTGATGGGCTCAGAGACGTACACAATGTCATAATGACTCAGTACGAGAATAGAGGGACTCAGAGATAAACAGCTATGGGGGGGGGGGAGCAGCTCCCTTACAGGTTATTCTAGCTTTAGCAACTCTGAGTAAAAAGCTCTTTATCTCTCTCATCTCCAGTGTGATCAACTAACTCAGACTCTCTCCTCATATGAACTTCTGCTGGTGGCCGAGGTAGACACAGAAATAATCCAGTCCAGCCAGACATATCGAGAATGCCTGCCTCATCAGTAAGTCACAACATCTTTAAAAAAAATCCTTTGTTTTATACATTCATCATGTCTGCTATTTTTGAAAGTGCTTCCTAGACTATGTTCTATGGAAGCCCCCCCTCCCCGGCAGCAATTGTCCAATCCATGTATTGAAGGGGGGGGAATCATCTGCCTGTAGAAAAAAAGTTACATATTCAGTGTCTTTAATTTCAAATTTATACAGTGCAAATGACTAGAGATCATCTAAGCCCTGCCCTGTGAGAAGAAACACTGAAGGATTTTCTTGTGTAATTATAAGGTCACAGAAGGGGCTGCCAAAATGTCAGCCAGTCACATAAACCCTCCAGGATTATTTTAAGTGAAAAACAAACTAACAAAGACATTCCCAGCCAGCTGCACTCAGCAAGGTGTCAGCACTGGCAGTACAATACATGAGAGCATCTTGCTGAATTAACCTTTTACACCTCTGTGGTGGGAAGGAGTTAGAATCTTCCAATCAGTAGCTGTTATCAGGAAACACAAAACACCAAAAATGATATTTTAAATAAGCAAGTGAAGACAGAAGCTGAAGGACTGGAGCACGGCCCATTTTAACATATGGAAGCCTATTAAGTACATTAGGGTGAGAAGTCCATTAAGAAGAGAGTCTACCATGGCTACCCAGCTGAGAAGAAAAATGGTTATCACCTGTTATATAGAAGGAACTCAACTGAACTGAAAGTGAAGCCATTTATTATGGAGGTTTTGAAATTACAAAATGAAATCTCGTCCTACCTCCCGACGAATGTTCAACTCAACCTCCCCCTGACCCCTAACTTAGCTAGCTAAGCAATGCTCCCGCCATACCCAGAAGCAAAGCTCTTTCATAATTATACTCTCTCTCTCTCTCTCTGTGTCCAAAATAGAACACCAACAACGGGAACTTATATAGATGATTCCCATTGTGATGTATAAGCAGTGTCCTTATTTGTGTTTCCAAGAGTGGAAAATACCACCCCACCATTACCTAGCATTTTTGAACCAGAAATTTTTTCTGAGTGGGTTTCAGTTTCTGATCTGCCCTGAGTCTCACCCAAAAGCTTGGAAATTTATT
This sequence comes from Paroedura picta, assembly GCF_049243985.1. Classification (NCBI taxonomy): domain Eukaryota; kingdom Metazoa; phylum Chordata; class Lepidosauria; order Squamata; family Gekkonidae; genus Paroedura; species Paroedura picta. The sequence goes on from NC_135378.1 coordinate 42,605,582, forward strand.
CAGAGACCATGTGCATACTGAACATCACTTCCCAAACCCCTAAACAGCCAGAATTCAGTTTAGCTCATCACAAAGTTGGTGCCAATCGCTAAACACAATCATTAAATCCTGTAACTAGCAACCCTATGAATTAGGTCATATGAGAATCACAGAGTGAAACATGCTAGTGCCAGTGACCCTGGGACTAGCCTGGGAACTGCCCATACAATCTCTGCCCAACCCCCATAGCTTCTGGTAGCAGATATTAGAAGTGTGAAACAGAGCCATAATGACACAGCTAGCCATCAACTGTAACACAAATGTATATATGAATCAACTATGCCTTTTCTTTACTGTAGTTCTGGATTGACATGTCAGAGCAGTCAAATTGTGCTTAGCCAGAATGAAGCAAAAACACAAATGAGAGATCTTTTCTAGAGTAACTGAGATGGATCCAACCATGTTTTTTCCCCTCCAGCCTAAGAAGTCTTCTTCTATCTTAAGTCACTCTTTCTTCTATGGAAGAGCCACTTAATTTGAAAAGAGTCTCCTTACATTGGAAGATGTCTTCACTCTTGTACCCAAAAGAATGTATTGTTGTTGTTATGTGCGAAGTCGTGTCCGACCCATCGCGACCCCATGGACAATGATCCTCCAGGCCTTCCTGTCCTCCACCATTCCCCGGAGTCCAAAGAATGTATAAATATATTTTATTTCCTACTCATAGATCAACATAGCTTGCAAGCACTGTGGAAGGGGAAGGAGCAGTCATGAACGACCCCTTCTATAGTTCTCCTTCCATCTTTGGCATCTTTGGCATGAATTTACTCTGAAGCAATAGTGATGATAAGGGGTGTCTGTAGAAACCATCCCTCTGACCTTGAACATGAAATTCATTTTTCAAAAATACCAAGCACATTATATACACCAGAGGTTGTTTCTTTCCCATAACTTCATGAGTTTTGGTGCCAGTCTACCTAGCAGCCCTTTAAATTTAGTTCACATATTTCATATATTGCAATATACAGTGTGATACACACATACACTTGTCAGTTCCAGCTGACACCACATCATCAACTGATCATCCTTGCCTTTCAAGATATATGCTTAGCCTCAAAAAGAAGCAGAGAGGAAACACTGAGTGTCTTCCATGCCTCAGTTTGGGAAATATTGTAAGGTGGGTTCATCCCTGTATACTTTAGGAAACATATAATAGTTCCGAAGTTTTTTTGTAGTACAAGAGAAACATTCCTTCATGGAATAAGCATAGGCTTAAACTGCCTTGACTGAACTTAATTAGTTTCAGACGGAAATCTCTTTATGTTGTCTTGAATAAGAATTTGTGTAGTTCATTTACATATCATCTGCTATAATCTCCGCTGTAAATAGTTTACTAAACCGTAAATTAATTACATCATTTTAGAAGCAATTGAAATGTAAAAATGAATTTAGAGAACAAAAGTGAGCATTTTAATAGCTGAGAAATATCATCTGAATGGAGTGCTTAGTGAAAAGAGTATTTATTTTTCTCTATATTTAGAAACAATTTCTGCAATGGGGACTTCATAAATTTTGTGCAGGAAAACATTTGTGGAATGACAGCCGACATGTTTGTCTTCCTGCATGCATAGTGACTGAGTGCACATCAATGCTTGCTTGAATGATTTGAGTCCCATGGGGATAGAGGAAGTGGGGTTATTTATTTCTTTTCTTAATCTTTTTATTTTTCTTAATTTTGATTGTGTTCCAGCATGAGCTCATTATTGTTTCCATGCTCACTTTTCTCCCCTGCTCACCTGGCCCAAGCAATGGGCTGCAGCCAAAGAGCTGCAGGGACAAACTGCAGCACTGAACTCTGCTGCCCTTTGCTACCCTTACCTGAGCCCCAGGCACCTGGCTTTTCTTTCCCACAAAAGTGGCAGTGGCACTAGCACTGGTAGCGTCCAGGAGGAGACTCAAGAGAAATTCAAAACTGTGAAACAAGCCGGAGGGAGGCACATTCCAGAACATGGCCAAACTTGCCTGGGTCCCCAAGGTGGCTCTCCCACATGTGAGTCCAGGCTCATTTTGAGCATTATTTAATGTCCCTTTCAGTCTGCCCTCCCATATTCCTAGCAACCTTCAGTGAAGTGTGGGGTGACCAAAAAAAGGGGGGGCATTTTCTTTATTCTGATTATGTTACAATTGTGTTATTATGCATGTTCAGACCAAAAACAAAAAACAAAACAGTGGGGGAAGGCAGGATGGGATGTGGGACCTCCTCTCTCCCAACAGAACTGCTTAACACATGCTGCAAATGGATTTCTGACCAGTGATGGGAGAAAACCACAAATGCAGAATGCCAGGTGCAAATTTGGAGTCTGCATTCAGAATCCAATGCGGTTAGAACACACCAGCAAATTACAACTGTGGAAATAGTCTTAGTCTCACCTTATTCTTATTACTACAGCAGCCATTCTTCATCTTTTGTTTATACATTCTGGTCTTATAATTCCCAAAATAGTCAGGCACCCCCAAATTAGGTAGCCCCTGACAACTGGTGGTGGGTGTACGGTGGTCCCCAACCCCCGGTCCGGGGACTGGTACCGGACCGTGGATCAGTTGGTACCGGGCCGCAGCTTCTCCTTGTCCTCCTCCCCAGCTGCTGCCTTGGGGCTGCCCTGCCACTCTTCCGCCAGCTCACTTTTGATGCTGTCTGGCAGCCACTATGGCTGGGGCTCCCCCTCAGTGTTGCACTGCGCAGCTGCTGCTGGCAGCCCCCCCCAGAGGCCAGTGGGAAGTCAGGGGTGCCAGTGGGAAAGCAAGTGGAGCAGGGCTCACACAGTGGCAGTGTCCCTGGGCAAAAGACTATCCCCCCTGGGTCTCAGTAAAAATGTCAAGGTTGACCTGTCTCCAGTGATTAAAAGGTTGGGGACCATTGTTTTAGGGAACAAAGGGGGGGCTAGACCAGCATCTCTGGTGCCATCACTTCTGGTATGTACTGGAAGTGGAGTTACCACATTGCTGGTGAGGCCTTCTTATACAGTCAATAAGTCCCTTGCGGGACAGTTGATTGATGTCCTCCGCTTGCAGTTCTATCAAGACTTTCTCTACTCAGCTAATGCTAACCAATCCGATTTCTTGGAGCAGCTTATCACTCAAATCACTCTGTTTCTGTGAAGCTTATCACTCTGTTTCTGTGAAGAATTTACCCTTTACAGTCCTTCAGCTATTTATAAAGCACATATACACTGTGTTTGTTGATCTTAAGGCAGCCTTCGATTCTATCTCCCACCCACATCTCTGTGCAAACCCTGAAGCATCCACAGTGGACAGAAGGCTGCATACCTTTTTACTCTGGAAAGTAACAGCTATAGAAGAGCCTTTATCCTGACTAAGTGCACAGCACTACCCTCTGAGGTATTGACTGGGAGGCACAAAAAGAATGGACTACTCTAACTTTACTCTAACTGCTTTACTCTAACTGCTTTAGGATGCTTAGGGCTAATCCTGCGTTGAGCAGGGGGTTGGACTAGATGGCCTGTATGGCCCCTTCCAACTCTATGATTCTATGATTCTATGAACTTAAGCTACAGTGCCCCCATCCAGAACAAAACACTGAAATAAAGAACTGTAAAACTGAACACTGAAAGAAAGAACTGTAAAAATACTGCCCCTCAGATAAAAGAAGAAAGAAACACTAGGAGAAAGAAACAGTAAATCCCAAAGCAGTCATTTCAGCCTCACAACAGACAGGCATATTCCCTGCTGTTAGGTTTAATTTTACTCCCTCCCACTTCTCACATTATTTTTCTTTCTTTAGCTGGCTGCAGGAGCAGCAGTGGGAAATGGTAGGTGGGGGACCAAAATTCTCCACCCCCAGCAGGAAACTAGCAAGTCTGGCTAAAAGTTTCCTCACACAAATATTTCTGACCTCTTTTTCTTATGTCATGAACAGTTTGAATATTACTGTTCTTTGCATGGCATTCACTGAAAAGCTTTGGTGAAATAATGTCCCTGAGAGACAAGGCAATGAGTGTGTGTTCACACATGCACACGGACGCACACACATACCCCTTGACAAAAGTGTAATATTTAAAAAGGCTTATCTCATGTTGCCATATAAGAGCTCCAGTAAGTATGACTGCTCACGGTAGCATGCCAACCTATATAAATGCTCTTTAGCACCTTTAATGTAGGGACTTTAATGTTTAAATTAGACCCTATAACTGGCTATTTGCTGTTATTTTTGTTCACATGGCAAAAACTTCATGGAAACAAGGCTTCTGGACTTCTTACTGCTTAAATGAAATCGCCAGTTTTGAATAAAAAGCTACTTTTTAATCTCACAGCATTACCGTATTACTTACAAGATGACAGCACACTGAAATAATAGATCTTGAGATTAAATAATGAATGTTAGCATCAAGCGAACAGATCTGTGAGGTCGTATTTCACATGGTAATGGTGATTTTGTGCCAAAACTGTAATTTGAGGCAAAAAGAACACTTATAAATCTGGAACCAATGTGCTTGCCTTTCAAGAACAAAGAAATGATAAAGAGTGGCTCATGGCTTCATATCGTAATACAAAACGATTAAGTCTCAGCTGAAAATGGAAAGGATATAGGAGACCATATTCACTACAGAAAGTACAGGTAAAAAAAAGTTAAATCTCACCAAGCTATTTTTGTTTTTGTAAACAGAAGAAGAGTAAAGGACATCTGTATTACTCTGATGTAGTGTCTTGGGCTATTTTCAACTACTGATCTCTCAACAAATGCCATCTTGTATAAATTTTAGCTGCGCTTGGAATTACTGTGGTAAGGGCCCAATATTTCACTTAAGCACTGAATCTTTGGCACATGAAAACACAGTCATGCATTCCTCACACACAACTTAATTAAAAGAGCTTTGCTGAACTGTATCTAGTATAATCAGGCCAGTCTACTGGGACGTGATATAGATTCAGAGGAAATCTTAGCTGCATGTATTTATGGCTTAGAAGGAATGAGTTTAAGGGAAGAATAAGGATTTTTATGAAAATGGCATGAGGATTTTGTTCAAATTCATTTATTATTGCTTTAGCGAGGAGGGCTTTAATGTACGTATCCATATTGCTTTCACTGGCCATACCAGACTGTAGTTCTAAGAGAAAAAGAGGCCTTAGAACTCTAACATGAGCAGACACTCTCATTTCTTGTATAATTTTCTTTTAGAATTCAAGTAATAAGCAATTAGTGTCGACTTCAATTTATATTAGTTCCCTTTTTAGAGTTAGGGCTATTGAGGGCTAATTTGAAATCCCACTAATGCAGCACACAACATAATTGTTTCCTCCTGCTGAAGTGCTGAAGAAAATAAAATAGAATGAATTCTAGTGAAAACAATGAGCAGTATCCATCATCTTCCCCACATTTCACTGACTGCTCCATATAATTTCATTTCAGATCCATTTACCATAAAATAAAGAATTCTATAGTCTGTGCCAATACCATTTTTCTTTATATATGAAATATATTTAATTATGCAAGGTCATATCTGAAGAGATAAAACTCTCCAAAGAGAAAGAATTTGAACTTTTCCATATCAGATGTATCCTCTTGCTATAAAAATGAGAGGATTCTATATTATGCTAAAATTACATGATATTATCCTGAAATGACATGCTATGTCTTTATTTTTCATCTTGAACATTCCTGGAATTAGGTTGGGGGATAAAAGAGAACTAATGGTTCTGAGAATTGGCTGCTCCAAAGAGTAGACTCCCTCATTACTCATTCTTTTTAATTGGCAGTTCACAACAAAAAAAGAAAGAATATGCCCATTGCATTAGGAGATCAGAGTTATGACCTTTCCTTTATGATGTAGCATAAAAAATTATGGCAAATTATAACAGCTGTTACAGATGTGTTAAACCTGCCAACATTCTGTTTGTACTAAAAAGGTTTCCTTCCAGCTTCTAAATTTGGAGAGAATCTACCAAGAATTCAAATACTCAAGGCCTCAAAACACTCTTCTGTCAGGCTAGGATGTCACTATTAAGAATAGTATTAAAAATGTCACAGAAGGGTAAAAAAACTTGAAGATCCGTTTCTGATTTTTTTCCTCTTTGGATAGTATACATTTCCACTCACCAGTTGAATAGATGAAGGACAACAGAAGCATAAATGAGTTACACTCATACAGAAGACCAGGTTTTTAAAATATAAAAACTAGATCTGTCTAATTAAAAGACCATTGCCTTGTAACCCATTGTCATCTATCACCTTTTTAGGAGGAAGCAATATATTAATGCATTGTTCCTTACAGACAGATGCTCGGCTACATTAACTTTGAAAGCGAACACACATAAATCAATATAGAACCTAATTGTTTGTTATTTGTGTAATTTCCAAAACAGATCTGTCAAGTCCTCCACAGGAGGTAAGAACTGCTTGCTCTACAAAACTGCCATGAATTCACAACACAATGTCTAAAATGCACAGCTATGATGCTGTCATGTCTATCTGCACATATTCGCTTGACAGTTTAGAATGTTATTGACAACTTGGTTCCCGAGAACTGGACTAACAACCTTACCCTAAGGCCATTTTCATGAATGATGGTTAAATTGGCTGGTACATCTGCAACATTTGTAATTCAAATGCAAAATTTGCATTGGCTATTGCTGTCAGACAGTGCTCAGACAGACAGTAACTCTGAGCTAGGAGCAGATGCAGGTTGGGAAGGACTTGATTTGAGGGTCCATATTGCTTGTATATATTGATGGGCCATTCCAAAGGAGATCAAATTGAAAGCCATATTGAGAAGGGTTCAACTCTTGACATTGCCTGTGAGGCAGAACACTAAATGCAGTAGGCCTGTAAGCCAGAACACTAAATGTGGTAGTTCAAACTCTTTTCTCCACTCAATCCAACATCCACTCAAGGTTTCCCTCTCTCCTCTGTACAAGGTCTTACATGAGAAGTCAGAACTTGTACCTACTCACTCCTGCCTACTTCCATCTCACTGTTTAATGATTGGGCTGTGGTAGTCAACTTTCATTTAAAACATAAAAAGTAAGTTTCTTGTCTCCATCTTTGTGCAGATATGCTTCCCTCTTATATCTCCATGAAGAAAGAGGATAGAGACTAGCTGTACAAAAAAAGAAAGAAAGAAAGAAAGGAAGAAAGAAAGAAAGAAAGAAAGAAAGAAAGAAAGAAAGAAAGAAAGAAAGAAAGAAAGAAAGAAAGAAAGAAAGAAAGAAAGAAAGAAAGAAAGAAAACTGGGAATTCAGGGAAGCTCCCAAGTTCATCACTCTGGCAATATATTAATATTTTATTCATTTTTTATGACTCTGCCAATCACACCACCAATGACCCTCCTTTGAAAATTCTCAGTGCTGAAGCATGTGCAGAAGAAACTTAGCTGACTTTACAACTGTGAAAATGCAGAGGGAGGGCAGACATGAAGAAGAACCCTATCCAAACTGATTCTTGGGGAATCAACTGCCAAGAAAGGAGTAAGTTGACTGTGCAGAGAAGCAGTAGCCTATTGGGTGAAGCAGTAGCCTATTTTTCCTAATGGCCTCCACTGCTCAGACTGACTGCTGTCTGCTGCCTGCCACCTGATGCTACTGACTCTTTACAAATCAAGCATCCTAGGAGCTGCTCCAGAATCTTATATCTTGTATCACAAATCCCTCTATTTCAGCTATTATAGATCACAGAGATAATAGGTCAATAGGCTTTATCAAGATCCAGTCACAGCACATGTACTTTAGTCTGAATAACTGGTTCTTGTGGAAAAGACCACTGGTTCGGAAGGGCTGTAGCTCAGTGGTAGAGGAGAAGGCTCCAGGTTCAATCCCAAGCATCTCTAGCAAAAAGTTAGTAGCTAATGCAAAAGAGCCACCAGAGACTAGATGCTTCTAGTCTGAGTATATACAGAACACAGAGCATCTCCACATTCTGGGAAAGATGGTCTCAAATTCAGTGAACTGTAGGTTCACAAAGCCACAACTTAGCCATTGATGAAGTGAAGGACATTTTGATAAGGGACAGGAACTGAAAGCCTTCCAGGCTGATCCAGAAGGTCTCAGACCCCATGACAGGGTCATGTTTTTAATTTCCCTTTGCTGGATCCATTGCTGTGCACAGGTCTTGCACAGGCCTTGCATGTTCCAAAGCCTGTTGAGGCAGGGAAGAGGAGAGTTTTATTGGACCGGGAACATCTAAACTTATTACGGAAATGTTAAAGTGAACAGCTTTATTCCCAAAGGATCTCTACACACTGGGTGAGTGGGTGACAATGTGGCACATGACGTTCAGTATTGGCAAGTGTAAAGTGATACAAATTTGAACCCCCTCAACTTCAAGTATTGGCTAATAGGGTATTCACTGAAAATGCTCTTGGAATTGTAGTGGTAACTCAATGAAAATGTCAGTCCAGTGTGCTGTAGTGGTGAAAAAGGCATACACTTTGTTAGGGATTGTTTGGAAACAGATTGAAAATAAAATGGCCAATATTCTATGGTCTGGCTTCATTGGGAATACTGTGTATAGTTCTGGTCACCATATCTCAAAAAGGAGATCAAAGAGCTGGAAAACATACAAACGAGGGTTACCCAAATTATTGGGGGTTGGAGCACCTTCCCTCTGAGGTAAAGGCTGATGAGTCTGGGACTGAATGTGCCATGCGTGGCCGAAATCGCGCATGTGCGCCACTTTCGCACATGCACGCATGCACGGGCGCGGCCCTGATTTCCTCTCCCCGCCCTCCCGCAGTAAGAAGCTTCCCGGGCCGCAAGCTTGCGGCCTGGGAAGTTTTTTACTGCGGGGGGGGGGCGGGGAGAGGGAGCTGCGGCCCGCAGGTTGGGGACCACTGCTGTACAGTTCTAGTTGCCTCACCTTGTAATGAATGAGCTATAGAGAAAGGTACAAAATGGTAATTCAATGATAAAAGGATTGTAGCACTTTTTTAGCTTAAAAATTGAAGACTGGTTTAAAAATTATAAATGGAATTGACCAATATAAAAATTATACTGAGCATTTATACAGAAGTTTCAGTTCTGTGGGCAGCATTTTATTTTAATCATGGTGAGTATTATCTGAAGCTGACCTAAGGTCACCAGGACTCTGGTAAGAGTCTTAACCGCCATGCTATACCAGCTCATAGATTATAGAAACCTCTATCCTAACACATGATAACAAGCTGTGAGAACACCCTAGTGAAGTTATTTACAGCGGGTTCAGAACAGGAGAAGGAAAAAAGACTTGGTCGCACCATCTTAAAAAAATCATGCTGCCCATTAAAATGGGAGGTGGCCATGGACACTGGTTTAATTTCATGCATGGCAGATGTCTCAGCAGCCATCAGCTAAGGGGTAGTCAAACTGCGGCCCTCCAGTTGTCCATGGACTACAATTCCCAGGAGCCCCCTGCCAGCATTTGCTGGCAGGGGCTCCTGGGAATTGTAGTCCATGGACATCTGGAGGGCCGCAGTTTGACTACCCCTGAGATAGTAGCTGCTGCATACAGAGAATATGTGCAGAAGTGTTTTCTTCTTTTAAATAATGATTGCTGCGACAAGCTGTCTCCCTCAGGCCCTACTTATGAACTTGAAGAGAAATTTGGTGAGCTGCTTTTGGAGACCAAAAAATGAAATAAATGAATTTCTGTTTCACCTAGCAAGGCAGATTTTATGTCTCCACAGCGATGATTAAGCACAAATTAACCCTTCCTTATTGTCAAGTTGGATTGTGAACTAATGGCTGATATCTATTTATTCCGTTATAGTTTCCTTCATATTCCACGTGCATCTCAATAATGAAACCTGGTATCCTAGTTCCACTTTCATGAATAACAACCAATAAAGCCCTGTAAGGGCAGAGCTTGCATGTAAGTGACTAGTGTTATTGTTATTTTGTTTGGATGTATGTCATTATGGCTAATTGTTCTGCCAATAGACTGAAACTCAAACAAGAACCTCCATCTGTGAGCAGAGGCAAGAAATGCTAGAACAGCAGAAACTAACCAGGACAACCCCTCCATGACAGAAGTACATCTTGAAAAAGCAATCTGAAATTGGCTTTCTCCCAAATACATCTTGCCTCTTTGCTTTATATCTCATTAGGAGTGTTCTCCAGCTAATGGGCCTAAAGTATTCAAATGGATGAATTCACATGTAAATGGGTAAGGGCTCTGAGATGGAAATAAAAAAGTATTTCTGTTAAATAAAAAACACTTTGGGGGAAAGGGAATATAAGGTCCGTTAGAGCCTTTTATTTCCACATAGAATGCCCTTCTTCTGTGGTAGAGAGAAATGAAAACCCAAAACAGAAATATGTGCTGTACTATTTTATACCTTGGATGGTACTACATATGTCAAATTATGGTTTATTTTTAAAATACAGAAGGCAAAGACAGTCTTTGGGTACTGAAGATATAAGGACATTGCATATATGGTGATAACTTTTCTGGAAGCTTCAAATTACAACACTAATACACAGCAGACATTTCCATTAAAAAAGCTAACTTTTGTAGACTGCTTGAATACCCAGCAGTCCTGCTCACCAGTCATGGGCATGGAACAGATACTTCTGTTTACAAACAGCTTGAGTACAGTCACTGGATGACTTTTCACATATTAAAATGGTACAAACAGTCCTGTTTCATGAACATGCATTGTCCAATGTGAGACCTGGTTTTCCCTTCCCACACAGACCTATCTTCACTGCTCAATACCTGGCAGACAATTGCAGTAAGGAAATGAGCCAGCTATTAATTACAGATAAACACTATTTGAAAACAAAGTCTTATAATTTGTTACTTAAATCCATATTATTATTAAGGTTATTTGGCACATGTCTGTTTTTCTGGATTGCACAGTTCCAGGTTTCATAGCTCCTCCATACTAGTTACTCAAGACTGACCATGATGAAGCAAGGAATCTGAGGCTCAGTTCACAAGAGATTATGGCTGTTGAATATGATATGCTCTCCTGCCAAGACTTGTTTGCCATGATGTTTGCAACATCCTTATAACATGCATACACATAGGTATGTACACATTGGTATTGTGTTCTATACATGTGCTCAGCAACCAGGACTAATAGGAACCATTCCTATGCTGTGTGCTGACAGAAACCAGGCTTGAAGGCTGGCAATATTGTTTTGGTTGTCTAGCAACCCCTACAACAGTCACTGACTTCTCCATTCTTAAGAGTATAAGCAATGCCTCTATTATTTTTGTGGGGGGAGGGGAAGATTAACCTCCCAATGTTCCCCTCCCCCTAACATTTTTCTTTCGTTCTTGGGTTCATAGAAAAAATTGTCTTGGCTGTCCATTGCTTCAGTCTTTAAGAATCCAGAGATAGGTCCCTAGTGAAAATTACACATATTGATTAGCTTATGTGATGAAGTGAAACAGAAAAATATGATGGTTCATCTTCTAAAAAGTATGCTGGTATAAACACAGATGTTTTGTTTTTCAGTTCAACTTCTGAGTGGAACTGGGGAAATCTCAGTGGGAAATCATAGTTTATATATTATTCATCTATCTAAAAACCTGAGGCAAGAACCCCATGGATTATCTTTAGCAACTGGCCTCCAGATGCTAGTAATATGCTGTGCTCTAAAACTCCTTGAATATCATGAGAATACAATTCCATCTGCTTCACAAGTTGCCTGTGCTGAAAACTGCAGTGGTGTCAGCAGATTGTTTCCCCTGCGTTTTACACCTTTCCACCAGTATCTAATTATTTCCATTCTTACATGTAGTGCCCTACAATTTATGTAGGCTAACACAGCAGCCCACACTGTGTGCAAATGAGATAATTGCTGCATTCTTTGAGAATCCATTTAAGAACACTCCAACCACAAAATCAGTATATATTAGTGAGAAATTGGTCAGGTGTCTCAGTGGTTTCAGACTAAGTACTGTTGTGAGCAAATTAAATGCAGCAGGTATGATTATAAGGCTTTCACACAAAGGACACCTTACCTTTGCAGTCAAGGTTCAGTAAATATTTGCTCTCAGAGCCTGATTTATTAAAGCACTTAGCTTTGTGCATAAATTAAAGAATATGCCTACATCTGCACCTATTCAATAGAACATGTGCCTATTTTTATTGCACTGAAGTGCTTTACTGAATTACTGTTTTGAAACATGGCTATTCTTTGGTTTCTGACTTAAATGGCCAAATGTATTTCATAAAGAAACTTTTAAGAAGATAACTTCATATTTTAATTGGCTTCTTGTACACTTGGAATGGATGAGGCTGGGGTTTGGTGGTAGAGCACCTGCTTTGCATGCAGAAGGTGTGCATTCAATCTCCAACATCTCTAACTAAAAGGAAGGCAGTAGGTGAACTGAAAGAGCTCTTCCTGAAACTTTGGCAAGCTGCCACCAAGTACAACTCAAAGCTTGACTAACAGAATATGCTGTGTCAACATTGGCTTGGGAAGCCTATAAAAACATTTCTAGGTTTAAACTGTTCTTTAACTAGTAGGGATTAAATCTAAGGTTGCTCTTAGAAACAGGCAATTCCTTTGTTTTCAGGATTGCCATTCAAGAAAGGGGAAGTTGCCCCTCATTTTGTATCATATGTGATTATTCTTTGGGAACACTTGCAGTTACCCTTCTCTCCCCCCTATTTGCACATCCTTGTATTTGTGTATAAGAGTTATTTGTTTGCATTGATTTATAGGGAAGTCTCAATGAAAAGAAACACATTTTGATGTCTTCATAAGGATAACGGGGTGATTTTCTGGGACAGAAGACCTACTGAATAAAGAGTGGCATTGTTGCAACTTCCATAAAGAGAGATTAAAGTCGATAGCCATGTTGGTCCGAAGTAGTACAACAAAATTTGAGTCCAATGGTACCTTTAAGACCAATAAAGATTTATTCAAGGCTTGAGCTTTCGTGTGCATGTCTGAGGAAGTGTGCATGTACATGAAAACTCACACCTTGAATAAATCTTTGTTGTTCTTAAAGGTATCATTGGACTCCAATTTTTATTGTTGCAACTGTTGTACAACACCTCATTCAAAGCAACTGGAACTAGCCTCTGCCATAATGAGACATATGCCATACCCAGGACTAGTCAGGCATCTACTCCAGCCCAATATAATAAGCCCACTAGGAAGTAATCGATATCATTCTTAAAGCCAAAATATTGGGATTTTCATTTTAATTAAACCCAGAGATTAGGTCCGCTTAAATTAAAGCCAGAGATTAGGTCCTCTTATTGCATTAGGTGAACTCCCATTCATTGGCAATTTTTATTTCTTCGCTGAATCTGTGGTAGGCACTTTTTGTTATTTATTGAGAACATTTCTATTATGTTGTATTGGTAGCTTTTCATTCACAAAAGAATTCAGTGAATGAAACATTTGTCAAGGAATCAGAAGAAGGTCATTAGAAGTGATATTTATATTGCTGCAGAAATACAGATGGAAATAATGGATGGATATGAATGTACAATCAGCTACATAGATAAGATGGCCTACAATCGTTTATATTTGTCTCATGACACAATAATAGAAGACAGAGCTGAAAAACAGGCAGTGTCTTTTAGTGCATCAACAGCATATGAAACAAGTACCATAATACTAGCACCACACATTATGACACATTTAAGTAAAACACTGTTAATTTAAGAGAATTAGTGTTAGAAAATCACCTCTCTTACTTCTAACTTTGAAGTATGGTCACCAGACAGTCAGGTAGATATAAAATATAAGATACTTTATTGCGCAACAAAGGAAGCGGAACACCTCTCAAGTGTGCTCAGTTTTCTGCTACTCAGAACTCTCTTTCTCCCAGCCGCATTATGATGTTTTCTTTCTCACCAAAGGGAGTTAAAGACTTCACTTGCCCAACCCGCGTATCACATGTCATTATAATTATTTAACACAGCTAGGGGCGGAGAGGGTCTCTAACTTGTTTTTCTCCCCAATATTCCAGGAATTCTGCCTGAGTATTTATTCTTCTGTTTTTCTGGTTAACAGGGGCACATCCTAAATAGGGGCTAAACTCTTATCTCCCTGCCTAACAGTATTTTATGGCCCACCCTGCACAGAGGCTAATTTCTTGTTCCGCTTATATCCAGTATTTTCCCATCATTAACATTGCTGAGTCGCTCAAGCCAACATGAGTTACGGCATCTTAAAAACAAACTGATTTTGGCATAATTTTGTCAAGAGAGGTCCACTTTCTTGAATGAATGAAATGTTATTGTTTTTGTCTAACACAAACACAGGTAAGAATGGTGGGAGGGACAAAAATTCAACAGTCCCACTGTTACATTACTATGTATAGCACAAGTGATAAGCAATTAATAAGAAATTCATTTTCTTTATGAACATGTTATAGTAAAAACACCATGCAAAAGTTTCCAAGAGTTCTGTCAGACTAACAACTAGAGCTGGTTCACACACATGCTTAACATCTCAATAACCAGTTCTGCTCAGGGGGGAAGGCTAGGCCAGTACTTGCATGGCAGTGGGGCTCCCTCCTAGCTCCCACCCACTTTAGGGCATCCGATGCCCCATGGCAAGGGAACACAGATGTTTCCACTTTCCCTTTTTTGCTGCGGGTATCATTGGTGGCCATGGTGGGCCAGGCCCATGAATGAAGGGAATAATTGGACCTTCCAGGCTTCATTCCTCCCCCGCCTATGGTGTACTAGAAGGGACAGAAAATGCCCCGTTTGGATCCGCAGCACTTTGTGGTGGCGTGGAGTTGAGCTGGGCATTGTTTTTTACTTCCACAATGGTGGGACTGCATTGCGTACCCCCCACTGCAAAAGTAAACACTCCCCCCCCCCCCGCTGAGAAGAAGCGCAGTGGAAACTTTCCACCCTGGCAGCACATGTGCATGCTAAAATCCAGAGCGGACCATGTTTGGCAGGGGAGATCTTTCCCTGTTCATATACAAGAAGCAGTGGAACATGCTGCCCTGCTGCAAGAAATTGGCGGTGAAGAAATTTAGCTTCATGGTTGATTAGACTTTGGGATATTTCCACATCCAAACTAACTAGCCACTGCACCATACTGGTGTATCACAAGGAAGATATATGTAGCTATATTTACTAAAAAATATAAATATAATCCACATTGCCTCTCTGGAAATGGATTAATCACTATGCAAAACATACCATAAAATGGTTTCTGTGATAACTGTAGGCCACCGTATTGCCTTTGTACCGTATTCTTGCCAACTGAAATAGAATCAATGCCTCTACTCTTCCCTTACATCAATAATAGTTACCTGGTTGCCCATTAAAAAATCATTTTGCAATAATCAACAAGTCTTACAACGGCAGAACTAAATATTCAATTAGCTCCTGCAATCAATAATTTCTCATTAATTCTCCTTTGATTGTGCTTCCTTTTACCAATAGTCCCATTACTATAATTACTTACAGGAATCATTTTCATCAAGTGAAGAGCAGACAAGAACTGTAAAACATTAGCACTTTCCTAATTAAGACTGATATTAACACCCAGTTTCATGAGAAATCTAGAAGAGCCTCACACTTTGCACTGTCAAATCTTTCTGGCTGTTACTCTGTGGATATAGAGAACTAAATGTTGCCAAGTCAAGTCATGGAGTCCATCTGAAAGATTATGGAACAGCAGTGATAGCAGTAAAAAAGTGTCTCCAACCCCAGCTATTGTACAGTGCTATACAACAGTGCTAAAATGAAAGGTTCATTAGCAACTGTAGTCTGCGTAAGAATAATTTAAAAAAATCTTTCTCTATATCAATGGAGAAGACAGGGTTCCTTCTTTTTACAATTGACAACAGAGTGAGAGCAAAGGGAAGAAGGGAGATGTCAGTATGTCATTGGGTTGGCTCCAACCAACATTTCTGCTGGTGTAAAAGGACCACCAAAAAGGCTATGCTCATGTTTCCGGCACCTGAATGTACAAAAACTATCTGGGCCAAAGGAGGGAAACTGGACAAGTGTGAGGGGGAAAACCTTGTTGGATTCAACCCATTGACTACTCCACTATACAAATAACAGGTCACTTTGCACAGGATTGTGAATAGTCATAAACCCTTCCATTCTCCAGACATAACTTTAGGATGCATATTGCTATAAATGCATGCCCAAGAGCAGGGGTAGTCAAACTGCGGCCCTCCAGATGTCCATGGACTACAATTCCCTGCATTCGCTGGCAGGGGCTTCTGGGAATTGTAGTCCATGGACATCTGGAGGGCCGCAGTTTGACTACCCCTGCCCAAGAGAGTGGTATCATGCCCACGTGTTCCTTTTGCCCCCTCCCATACACTAGGAACAGCCTCAGAAACAAACTGGATTTTGCTGAATAGGTGGAGGGGGAGATTAAGCCATACTCATTTTCACCCCACACATGTTTAAAATATGGAATGCTATCTAATTCTAAGCATGAAAATGACCTTTATTCTTTCTTTTCCATAACAAGAAGATAGACAATAAGAGCTATACAATTAAAAGCTGCTTTAATGGCCATTCTAGTGATGAGGACCTAATGAATAGAACACAACTTGAATGATTTTACATTAAATATATGAATAAATGTCAGATTTGTTGAGCAAAGCTATGGAAGGCAGAGAGAACAGAAAGGTGCTTCTGAAGCTCAAAGGTATTTGCAGAAGAAAAAAAATGTATATTTATCCAGCTGTCTATGGGCAACATGGTACAGTGGAAATCAGTCAGTAACAGTACAAATAGAAAATAAAAGCAAAGCAACAGTGTCAACATGTTCTTTTATTAATGAATCTTTCCCCCAAAACTATCTGAAGTAGAAGATACAGATCTGTTGTTTTAGGAACAGTTGCCACAGAACATACTGCAATACATAGAGTGTTTTCTGTAGTATGAAACTATAAACTCCAGAGATGAAGGCTTACTTTATGAAACAGTTCTTGAAACTTTCAGCAAACATACAAAATATAGGGGGATACAGATCTACAGTAAATGAAGTAATGGAGCAGCAAGGTAAATCAGTGCCAAAGATCACGTGACCAAGGGTAATCTTAGTGATACTGGGCCCCAGGCAAAAATCAAGGATAGAGCCCCTCTACTCACTTTCCACCATCCAGCACAAACTATTAACAAGAACACAAAGAGTCCCCAACTGAACAGGTTGCTTTTCAGCAGTTTCAGCTTATGTCTCAGCAGAACAAAGTAGTTCTTTATGGAAAAATCTTGCCTGCGGCACTCACCACAAACTCACTTCTGCCATTCTAGATTATTTTTCCTCCCTGCAACTCAGGGCTATTGCCTTGTTAATCTTCCCTGTTCCCTCCTCTTCTATTTACTCCCTCTAAAAAAAAGTTAGTGCTTTTTAAAAAAAGCAAGTCTGCCAATTAAAATATTTGCCCATCCTGAGACCAGCTCCCAAGCAAAAGCACCAGTGCAGGTACAGTGGTACTTTTTTCATCTGTAGAGAAGAAATTGGCACAAGTAGATGGAGAGAGAAAGAGAAAGAGAGAGAGAGAGAGAGAGAAATCATTACCTGGTTGTCTCTGCTAAGCTAAAAGACATACAGTGAGGGGAGTGAGTAGATTAGGGATGCCAGCCATCAGGTGAAATCTGAGGATCCCCCAAAATTATAGTTCATCTCCTTACAGAGATCAGTTACCCTGGAGAAAATGGATGCTTTGGAGGATGGGTTCAGTTACAGGTTTGTTTGCCTGTGCCAATGTCCAGTGAAGGGCACAGCAGAGAGGTTCAAGAAATAAATTGCAGTAAAGGGGATCTTAGTGTAAAGACCCAAGAATTCTATTAGTAGAACTTCATCAACATCCTTTTATACAATGTCACAATTTTTTAGACATGCACAGATGTCTTTAGATTATCGCTCAGATACATGCTTCTTATCTATATAAGCGCATTTTGTGATGTATTTTTATGAAGGCTAAGCAAAAACAAACTCAGCAAAAATACTTTTCAATAATTCAGGTATGTTCCCAAACATTCTCAGACATCTTTCTAGACATCTGATCTTCTTCCCCATTTTTATCATATCCTATATTTCACACAGAAACCTTTTAGCAAAAATAACTGAATAAAGATAAAATTGAAGTTAGCCTATAAACTCAAGCTATGCAGTTCTAAAATAGGGACAGCCTTGTTAATTTTGCTCCTAGCCTGTCTATCAATTCTGTGGCATTGTACTCCATTGGTGTCTCTGTCCTCTCCAGGCTCCAATATCTGGGAGTTTCCCAACCTGGATCTGGTAACACTGTCCCCCATCAGTTCTGGTGGTTGGGCGGAATGGGCAACCCTAAGAGGGGTGTCTAGAGATTCCACCATGGGATTTGGCAGCATGTTTGGTCACGGCCACTGAGGGGGGTAGGAGATCCCCTGAGAGGGGATCTCTCCTGCTCAGCTCTCTTCATTATGTGCAGCTGCAAACCAGACCAAAGGCCAGAATGAATCTATCTCATCCAGGACAAATGAAGAACATGACTCTTTTTTTTTTAAATACAATTTTCAGTATGAAAATGAAAAATAAATAGCTACAACCCAAAAATGTTTACACCATTCATTCAGCCTCAATGTTACTCCAAATGTATAGGCTTGTTTTAAAATGCATCTGAAAGCTCATTTGTTACTGTCCAACAATTGATATGTAAACTCTAGCATTTATATGCATAGAAATTTCTACCAACATTTTTTCCTTAACGAGATAAATTTATCCTTATTTTCATTTCCGAGTGCATGTAGGATAAAGACAAATGTCGCATTGTCATATTCATTTCAAACTAAAGAGGAAATTTTACTGCTGCCACATTTTCTTCATATGCAATTGGAATTCATAGTTTGCAGCTGTTGGCTCAGCAGGACTCCTTCAGTCCTAATAAAGTTTAGCAGGCTTTGCACATTATGGGAGATGAGCATTTTCAATGTGATGTGTGCAAAGAGCTTGGCAGAAGCATGCATGGTTGGCCCCATATTAGAGAATGCACTGAATATATATTCTGTGGCTATTTTCGCATGGAGGGGTAAAATGAGATTGACTTCCTGCTGGCAAATGAAGGATGGCAAATCTCATGTTTGCAGCCCTCCATAGTGGGAGACCCTCCCACATTTTCCCTCTGCCCCCTCAGGCTTTTTGCCTCCTGATGAGGCTGCAAGGGAAATCAAGCTGAATTTCCCCCTCTGTTCCTTGGTTTGTCAATCACAGAAAGCCACCAATTACAACACAGCAGTTCTCTCATGGACTGAAACTTTCTCCTCCCCTCCAGCCTCCAAATTAATTTTTTTTAAAGACACTTTTGCGTTACTATGCAATAATGCCACAACAGAGATGCATCTTTAATAAAATCAACACTATCCCAATGCTATGGAGAAATGCCAGAATGATACAGCATCCCCCCCCCCCATTTGGGGGGAATTTTTTTTATGTTGCACATTAGTTCTGCACATTGTCCCTGGAGCCCAAGAAGACATTTTGTGTTAATGGTTGGCTTTAAAACAAGCTGCTCAGAACCCTGTATGACAGAAGGCAGCTGATCACCACCAGCCCCTTTCCAGCTCATTTCCCACTTCCAGAAAACAAAAGCAGGGTGGTGTTTTGCCTGCTTGATTTAACCACTTGGAAGATGGTTAGATCACGCAAGAAGACCTAAGATCATGGACATTTTAAAGAAGATTTTATGTTACCTTGGATAACGTAGGTTTGTGGTCCCGCTGCAACATGGACCACACCATTAAAAAAATTCTTTTTTACTCAAAGCAGGAAATGGAGAGGGAAGGGTGGGAGCAAGAGTGGGACAAAGCTGCTGAGACTATCACATGTTTTCCCCTCCGTATGGTCTTATCCCTGGTGGCTCGCCAGTGGTTCATGCAATTTAGGGTGCTAAATCCATTTTTCTGGATTCCCGAAATTGTGAGTTAAAAATGGCCAGATTGCGACCCGGCTACTTGACAGCCTTGGGAAGTTGGTGACATCATATGAAGTGGGCTATATATGCCACTAACATGTGAAGGCTGTCCAGGAACATTTTCCTCATGCAGAAATGGCCTGTATTTCCACAATGTACATATGGGACATTAACCAAAACTGAATATGTTGATGCCTTTGGACTCCCCTTCACAGAGGATCCCCATTTTGGATTCCCACATGTGTATCTTAGCATGAGCTTAGAAACTGAAAAAGAAGACAGGATCAAACTAATATCACATTGATAGTGAGTCACACTGAGGGTATAAAAGGAATGCAAAACCAAGTCCTCCATTAATCATGCAAAAGCCATATCGGGTGGAAGTCAACTGAAGGGCCAGTTGGACCTACTGATAATCTGGCCTTAATTAATAACACAAATAATCAAAACAATGAGCCATGGGTCAACCTCAGCTATTTCCTCCTTACTGTAATTACTGGATAGGATAGGACGATTTCTCCCCCTATTCTATAATGTAAAATACTCAATTGTTGATTTTTTTTTTATCTAAACCCTTGGTCTTCCTAAAAGAATACTTCTTAATACTTTCACCTGCAATGCAAAAGAAGAAAACTCCCTTCTACAATGCACCCCCTTCAAATGAACTCAGCTCTTGAGAGACAGACTTTTCATCACACCCACATTCCAACACCCATCTTTTCACCTCCTCAGTGTTACCAATAATGTATAAGAAGTTATCCGTCAGTCAAGCCAATTTTAGCAGGTTTGGGGCCCCAGCCTATTTTTTGGCTTCTTTATTTCCCCCACCCCTTTCTGCTGTGCTTCTCCAGTCTGGGCATTGCTTCATGTCCTATCTTCTGCTGCCAACAGGAACCTTTCCCTGCCCTGCTCTAAGTGACAACCCTTCACATACTTAAAGGTTATGTGAGTTGCCTTGCTGTCTTCAGGAAGCAGGGTTCTATGTCTTTGATTCTCTTATTTCTTCTTTAGTAGCAGGTAGTTTGTTTGTTAGCAGGTAGTAGTTAACATACATATTTATTTTCTGTAGCACCACTTATTTTTAGTTAGCTGATTTAACTTGGTTCTCTTTCTGCTAATTCAATAAATTCCTTGTCTTGTTTAAGAAACTTATTACTCTTCATTTGATTGGGTGTTGGTCTCTTGACCCATGTATACACAGGTTATGGTCTCATAATTAATATCCGACAAAACATGGGCTTTCTCTTTGCTAGCAGAAAGACATGTTTGCTATTGGTGATTTGGGTGACAATGTGAGGCCTATCAGTGGTTGCATCAGTTATCTCAATGTCCACGTGCAGGGTGCCTGATTCAGACTGCAACTGTGGTGTGTTTGAAAAAGTCTTCTCTTGCCTTGCACCATTTCCCTGCTCTGAAATAATCCTGAGAGCTGCCTTTTGGTTTGTTGAGGAATCCCATAAGTGTTTATGTGGGTTTTGCCAGGGGGTGAAACAGCCCTGAGAGTACTGTTTTAGAATAGGAAAATGGCACAGGAGGGAAAACTGATGCCTCTTCTCCATGTGTGCCACAGTTTGATAGGAAAAAGGCTGTTCATAATCTCAGAATAAGCAATACATCTTAAAACCCCATGAAATGTTGCAGTTAAATAAATGTTCGTTTTCATGTGTTACTGCCTATTAAACACATTACAGAACAGCTTGGCAGATGAAGGTGGTAGAAAGTTCGATGTTTTGAGATACTGCTTTATGTAAGGGATGCTATGTGCAACCCTTCCTAAAAAAAACCTACTCATGCATGTTATAGTTAATAACCGAGCATTGTTTTATTAATCTGACAGTTCCTGGCATTATTTGATTGTGGTGAAACTATGAAGCATATTGAAAACACAAGAGATAATTAATACAATATATGGCACATGCCAAAGCAAATTTTGACAGTGCAAAGATCTCAGTATTCTTTCTCTTGCAAGATATATCCCTAAGAATTTATGACTGCCAAGAACACTAGGCATCTCTCATCTTAATACTGGAAGCATTCTCCTAACTGAATGCGAAATATTTTCAAGTTCTCTTTAAAATGTAGTCATCCTGATGCAGCAAAAGAGCACCTTGTGCCACAGAAGCTCGGTTTGTTCGCCTGATGAGAATATAGACATATGCCTCAGGGCACCTTCAATGTGAACCTCATAGTATGAAACTGGATAAATGCATCCTGTGATGTGTATTTCCATTCCAGTTGTTAAGCATGACTATTTCTTTATTTATATCTTTTCAATTTGTGCTTCCCCTGGGTGGCTAACCAAATCACTACGTAAAATAAACCGTACGTTTAAAGTGACATCAAATTGTAGCCAATTTATGGCACCCTATAGGATTTTCCAGGCAAGAGATTAACAGAGTGGTTGGCCACTGCTTTCCTCTCTACAGTGACCCAAGAAATCCCTGGTGGTTTTCCATCTAAACACCAACCAGGGGCAACTCTACTTAGCTTCTCATCCACTCCCTACAAAAGGCAGCAAAGATGACCAAAATGACAGATTTCTTTTTTTTAAACAGATTTTTTGTTGGATCCAATCAATTGCTCTATGGGTGAGAAAGGAAGAAGTAGTTCCATCTGAGCAGTCAAAAGACTATGCTGGTGAGTGTGAGGCCTTTAGGTTAAAAAAAAGCCATATGGGGGCTATAGAAAGCAGGGGAATAAAGACAAGACTTAGTGGGAAAGCTAGCTGGATACAACCTATTCACAAAAAGCAGGGTAATTCAATAGAACCAGTAGGAAAAATCCTACAAATTTAAGTGACACTTGGGTCTTCCCAAACAACATCACTTTTTCCTACATAAGAACAGTAGTATGGATGAAAAGAAACAGAATCATGTAGGGAGGCAGTTCTTCAATGTTGGTACCACTCATAAGAAAACACAGCCCTGTGTCAGTGTGCACTGTTCCTCAGGAAGTGAGGGATGGGCATGAACTAGAAAATTGCACTTTGATATCTAATCAAATCCCCTGAACTGAACAGGCTGGTTCAGACCCCCCTTTTCCCGGCCATGGCTGAGAGAAGGGAGGGGGGATTGCCCATGGAGACACAAATGGCTGGCAGTCAATTAAATCATCCATTTCATCCCCACAACTTTGAAGGGGGATAAGCAAACCAGACTGCCAAAAGGATCTGCCAAGCTGTTAGGTTTAAATGAATAGCAGCCATTTCACCAAGTGATTCCCCCCTCCCACTCTGAAACCATTTCAGCAGTCTATTTTGCTTCCTCCTGCTTGGAAGGAGAATGACTAGTTGGGAGCAAAATGACCAGTTGAAATGGCTCACATTTAAAACTAGCAGCTGACGGGCTGACCACTCTGCTCTGCTGAACTGGAGAAAAGTCTAGGAATGTTTAGGAAAAGCACCTTCCCTGAACATCAGTTCAGGGACCACGAACCGGGCCAAATTTGTGACAATTTTTGGCTCCTCCCTTGTGGGAGCACAGCAAGCAGAGTCTCTAGTGATTTTATGGTACAGGTAGAAACAGGGGATCAGAGCCAATGAAACAGCTTTTTAAATAGTTATATTCACAACACAACTTATCTAATAGCTGAGCTTCTGAAATGGTTAATATGGAATAAAACAATAATTTAAGACATGACTTTGAACAATCAAAATAGGGCAAGTTACTGAAGGTATTGTAGACTCAGACACTGGTATACAGGAGTTTGCTTGCCTTTCACAAGGTCAGGCTCAAACTGAAGCAGGATGACAGACCCCTAAAACGAGTCAAGAACTTTACTTTCAAAGGAGTGTAAGAGCAAAAAAAGAAAAATAGGAAAAATGGGAAGGGGGAGAGCCATGTTAAAATATAAAATATAACAATAGCAACAATGGAATGCAAGAGCTATGCAAGCTTTTGAATAGTAGAAATACTATCGAATTATTAAGAAACATGTAAGAAGGAGAAGCTATTATTATGAAAGAAGTTTCTTTAATCCAAAAGAAGTAAAATGGCATCAAGGAAAGACGTAATTTCTATAAATCAAGGAAAGATAAAGATGTGTAAAAATACCAGCAACACACATTTCTGTTTTGGACAGAAATAATAATGATTGCTGAACAACTGCTTGAAACAAGAACGGCTTGAGTCTACACATATAGTTTTACTATATCAAATGCCATGCAGTATTCTCATGAGTAAAAACTGAAACATAAGGCACAATCTCTTTTTCAGTAGTCTATAACATTTTATAGGGCTTTTAATCAGCAGTTCTCTCACTATCATGTATAATCACACCACTGTTAAATGTCCTTTAGCATATCCCACCTTGACAAAAATCACTTCACAGTCCTGTGTACTTTTTCATGAAGTTCCACTATAGATTCTTGCCATGTAATTCGTTTCAGCACAACATAGGCCATTTCCACATGGAGTGCTAAAACGCAAGTGGCCTCCTGCTTGCAAATGTGGAATGGCAAACCTTTCATTTGCAGCCCTCCTCACACATTTTCCTCTATCCTGTCATGGCTTTTTGCCTTCAACAAGGCTGCAAGAGAAAACTAACTGAACTTCTCCCCCCCCCCCTCCGCTCTTTGGCTTGTCAGTCACAGCAAGCTACCAATCACAGCACAGCAGTTCTTTTCGTGAACTGAAACTTTCTTCCCACTACAAACCCCAAAATTAATTTTTAAAAAAGTCCCTTCCACGTTGCTATGCAGTAATACCACAATATATATGCATTTTTAATAAAAATAATACTTCCGCGTGGCTATGGAGAAATGCCAGAACGATACAGCATCCCCCCCCCCCCCACTTTGGAGATTCATATTTTTTGTACTTTATGTCTGGGTGGATTCTTAAGAGGCCGCACATGAGAAACTGGAGCCCAAAAATCATTTTCTATAAATGAAAGGCTTTAAGACAAAGGGCATGCATGCCTGGATGATAAGGAGAAAGCTCTTGATCACCTGCTCCCCTTTCCCTTTCATTCCCCAGCTCAAAAAGAAAAGAAAAGAAAAGAAAAGAAAAGAAAGAAAAGAAAAGAAAAGAAAAGAAAAGAACACAGGACTGTGTTTTGTCTGCCTGAATTTTGATAGAATTTTAAAAAGCAGAAAAGAATAACCTGGAAAGATTTACTGGGTTGTTTTTTTATTATTATTATGCCAGAAAAAAAATGTATTCTTGCACCTGAGGACTCTGCCTTTAGCTCCAGGCACCCCTGAAGCTACTGAACCAGGCAGCTGAGAGGGAATGATGAGTTTGCACTTTGATCCCCACCAGGAAGCTGCTGCTTTGTTGATGGAGCCTGGGGCAAACTTGCAAGACATCTGCAAAAGAAATCCATAGAAGGCTATCATACCAAGTTCACTAGATGTGTTTTACACATGTTTTTTGGAGCTATCATTTAAATGGGCCAAAACTGACACACACAAAAATAAAACAAAATATTTGTGCTGTGATTAGGTAGTCCAGGAGCAATTCTGGGACTAGTGGACACAACTCAGGAAAAGCCTTGGGATTATTTATGCTCTTAGAAATATAATTTGACACTCAATGGAGAACAACATAGACTAAAATACAGGTATCCTATCTATGTACTGACCCTGCTTAGCTTTTGAGATTTGTGGCAATCAGGCCATACCATGCCACCTTCTCTCTCAAGTCTCACATAACTAATGCATTGACTACAGAGTCAAAGGAATGAAGCTCACTAAGAGAGATGGAGAAAGGCCTAATTCTACATCATACCTAAACCTTATCTGCCCAGATCAGCATGTATGAAACACTCAGATGGGGAAAAACCTAAAGGGGCCATATGCTATATCCCTGTGCTAAATAAAAGCACCTCACTGAAATTCAGACCAGCTTTCCCAATTCATCATGTGAATCCTAACAGGCAAAAGGAGTGTCCTGTGGAGCCCTACTTAAGCAGCCATCCAAGAACATAGGCTAAAAACCAAATAAAGCTAGGTGACCCTGAGTGTGCTATTGGTCTATCAAAGTAAGTATTGTCTACTTAGACTGGTAGTGGCTCTTAAGATGACAAGGATTGAACCTGGGACCAATCCGTATGCGAATCATAAGCTCTACCAGTGATCCACACCCACTCCTCTCAAGTATTATTGAAGCTGTACTACATTAACCACAGTCTTTTCTTTTCCCCAGAATTATGCCCTCTAGGCTCAATGGACCCTCCTGAAACATTATAGGGGTCAACATGGGGGACTGCAATGAGATGGGGAAACTGATGAAAAGTGGCCTCCTATAGAAAATGTGTTAGAAACCAAATGAATGATAGCAACCAAAACATTCATTTTTATTTAGGACTAATATTTTTAGTCCAGTACAAATGGGGAATTGACTGTAAGTTGCTTTCTTTTCAGTGCCAGTCCAAAACATTTCTGTTTCTGTTTTAGGAATGTTATTTTAAACTGTCACTGGTCTGTTTTTATAGTCCATGTTTTATGCTGTCTGAATTTTTAATGCAGCATTTTAATTAGTATCTTTTAAGGTTTTGTTTTTATATTTTTTATAATTTTTCTTTTGTAAGCCACCCCAACTAGGTTCCTGGAGAGGTGGTATTCCCCCCTTAAATAAATAAACAATCACACAAACAATAAAGAAATAATAATAACGCTGAACATATTTGTGTAGTTAGTTATTAATTAGCTATATTCTTGAGAATGTAATGTAATGCTTCAAAATGGAAATGGAATTTGGGCATAACCAAAAATAAAAACATGTCAGTGCCTCGAATGAACCCCCCTAATGGATTTTTATAATTCTGTAATTGCAGGTACTATTCAATGATAAATTATGGGGTGCACTTTGCTTGGAGGATATGCTGTGATCCCCATTAACCAACATGTTCTTTCCTCTACCTTTAAACTTGAAAAAAATCTATATAACTACTTACAGAATTACCTCTTGAACTCCAGTTGACATAATGCACTGACATTCTACTTGCAGCCCAATTATTAGTCATAAAAGCATTTTGTACACTTCCAATGACTTCATAAAACTACCATTTATATTTCCTTACCAGGATACATTTAGTATGTTAAGTGCTATGCCACCTTGCCATGCTGAAATCAGGAAAAAGTATTTATACTTGACACCGTATTAATATTTCCATAATGCCTAATAAATGTTTTCAGCCTTTATATTTTGTAATATATTTTGTAATGCGTCAGAAATGACATTGTGACCTTGCAGGGTTTCCAAGGCAAGAATCAAACAGAGGTGGTTTGCCCTTGCCTGCCTCCGTGGAGCAACCCTGGGCTTCCATGGTAGTTTCCTAAGTATGAACTTGAATTTAGGAAAGCATCTAATACCATTTCACCAAAGAACGTCATTTGTTCCTTTAGACATTTCCCCTGTATCCTATTGATCTCCATCATATAGAAAAGCACATCATAGGGATGAAACACACATTTAAAAAACAACAACACTAAAACATACAGGGCTTGGATTCTAACAGTGCAGTCTAAAGCAAATGACTCAATTCTGTCTACTGACTTCAGTGGATTTAGATTTAATTTAAGATCACACTGTAAGACTTGCTTTTGCCTGTACTAAGATCTTTTCTA
This sequence comes from Paroedura picta, assembly GCF_049243985.1. Classification (NCBI taxonomy): domain Eukaryota; kingdom Metazoa; phylum Chordata; class Lepidosauria; order Squamata; family Gekkonidae; genus Paroedura; species Paroedura picta. The sequence goes on from NC_135378.1 coordinate 42,632,977, forward strand.
CTGTAGGACAAACCCTCCACTGCAGAGCCTGTGTCTCCCGCTCTAGGTGCTTCAACTCACATGAGAACAGCATCTTTCAATGAGCTGAAAAGTGCCTACTGTCAAAAGAACACTTCCTACAGGAGAGGACTTCTTGCCCCCTGGGATGAGGCACAGTGCAAGCAGAAGTAAAACTGCAAAGAGATTGAAGCCATAGCTTGTAATTTAGAGACCTTTGAGCCTGTGAGGAATTAACTAGGTCACCTATTGAGAGGTATGGCGAAAGGGGGGAGGCATTAATTTTCACTGTCTCTCAGATGAAAAATACATATGAAAACAAGTATGCATTTGTCAGTGAAAATTACAACCTTACAGCAAGTTCATATTCCCTTGCCCACAATGCGTGGTTACAGAAAAGTAAGACATGACCTTGGCATGTACTGTCCTACATGATTATGTACTGCACTGAGGGGCAAAAGAAAATGTTTGATGTGTTGGGGTTATACCATGAATTTCTGAATCTACATACCAGCAAATACAAAAATATTGATCTAAGCCAGTGGTTCCCAACCTTCCTAATGTCGCGACCCTTTAATACAGTTTTTCATGTTGTGGTGACCCCTAACCATAAAATTACCCAAGTGTTCTTTCACAGAAAGAAGAAGAAGAGTTGGTTCTTATATGCCGCTTTTCCCTACCCGAAGGAGGCTCAAAGCGGCTTACAGTCATCTTCCCATTCCTCTCCCCACAACACACACCCTGTGGGGTGGGTGAGGCTGAGAGAGCTCTGATATCACTGCTCGGTCAGAACAGTTTTATCAGTGCCATGGTCACCCAGCTGGTTGCATGTGGGGGAGCGCAGAATCGAACCTGGCATGCCAGATTAGAAGTCCACACTCCTAACAACTACACCAAACTGGCAATAAACCGAAACTGACCAATGGTGTGAAGATCCATTGTTCATGATTGTATATAAATTGGGTTTTTTTTCTGGGTTTCTCAGTTCAGTTCTGCCTTTTGTCCCACCATGCCAATCTCTCTCTTTTCCGTTGTGCCAGATAGACGAATGCTCTATCCCGATCTACCCTGCAAGGCTGTTGTGTGGATGAAATGGAAGACAAGCGATGTTGGCTACTTTGGGACCTCCTTGGAGAGAAGGGCGGGGTATGCACTGAATAACAAAAACAATGATTTGGAAGAACAAAAATTGAGTCCAGGAGGAGGAGTGACAACAGTGTTGGCATACTGCTCACCCTGCTGCGACCCCTGTGAAAGGATCGTTCGACCCCCAAAGGGGTTCCAACCCCCAGGTTGAGAACCACTGATCTAAACTAATACAATAAGAACAGGGTCGTGTCAGTATAGAGGTTGCTGTACGACTGATTCAGTCCTGTCCATGCCAGGTACTACATTAGAGACAACAAACTGCAACCACAACAACTACGATGCCTTGTGCTTGAAATTCATTGTATTTATTACTACTGTGGCACTATTGGTTTGATTATATCTGTGTTGAGGCACTGTGCATTAGTGGATAGGGCTGTGCATTAGTGGATAGGAATCATATGAAATTGTAGGAATGGATAGGAATTCGGCTTATTAATAGAACATGACAGCTTATTATACTTGCACAGAGAGCCAATGTGGCATCATGGTTCGATTTGGGAGACTCAGGTTCTCACATTCTCAGCCTAATATTCTTCATAAGGTGGTCCTGAGGAAAAAATGGAGAACTATGTGACGTGTTCTAGACCCCCATTACTGAGAAAGGTGAAGTATAAATGAAGTAATAGGAATAATACACCGTGGCAGAATGTTTTCATTAGAGGTCCATTTCATATATCATGAAATCAAATCAACCTAGTTGGGCTTTAGCAATGACCAAACCTGTGGAGATGCAAGCAAACAAATTCTCATTTTGAGATGTGTGTGAATGAAGGACTGATTGCTCAACAAAATCAGAGTCCAGGAGCACCTTTAAGACCAACAAAGACCAACAAGCACTCTTCCTCAGATAGTGTTTCAATTAGCTAAAGAAGAGCCCATGACCAGCTCTTGAACTGTGACTTAGTAGCACTCATTAGCCACAGGCTAGTCAATTTGATGGGTTGATGGAGTTCTGGACAAAAATTGCTGAAATGTACTTCCACTGTGATGTCGTTATGAAATCAAAGTTTATCTGCTTTTAATACCTTTTAAAACAGTTATAGGTTAAGGGACTTCAGCATATTTGTTATAAGCGCTCTACTTTTTGATGTTAAAATATGCAATGGATAGAAAATGCAATGGATCCTAAGCCTTTCCCCTATATCCTGTCTTAGTGGATATGGCCATATACTATTACTGGCATTGCTGTGAAAGCAGGGAAGTGGCCGCTTCCACTAACTTGGGTGTGGGTGGCATTATCGTGTGGTTATGACAGTAGGTAAAATTGGGGTGGGGGGGATGTTCCTGGATCAAACTGCTTCCTTTCTTTACCCCTATCAGTCCTCAGGTGTGGCAGGGAAGCGTGGCCTGCTGACATCACTTCCAGATTGGTTCTGGGGCTCCCTGAAGTCTAAAATTATTCTAGGGGTTGTTTCACCATCAAAAGGTTGAAAAGGGTTGATCTAACTTAATTGGGCCTGGAGTATGAACAGATACTACACTGAAGTCAACACTCCTCTGTACTGAAACATGCACTCTTATAATTTCTCCTCATTTTGTACATTACTACATAGATTTTTACAGATCCCTTTTTCCAGAGGAAATCAATGGTGCGAACAACTTCACTGAATATCCAAAATGATAAGAAAGTAGGAACAGAGCCCTCCTACTTAAGAGGACCAAGTTAACAGTGCCCAAAGAAGATGGGGGGGGGACCAAACATTGCTTTAAGAGAGAAGGTGGGGTGGGAAAGGAAAGAAAGCACTAGCTTGCCCTCTGCTATTCCACTACAACAAAAAATCATGTTGTTCTCAGAACGGAAGCAAATTTCTCCTGCTGATGCCTCACAGATTTCTATTATTTGTCTCTGTTATTGCAAGTCTGAACTCACAATGATATCCAGCTCTACAATGTGCTTGCTGTCTGTTTTACAGTAAATGATGCATAAGTAGCAACATATCTATACTTCTTTGAGTCACATGAGGTCACTTAAAGTGACATAAGTGAAGGGGGACAATTCCAGAATGGGAAGACTCTTCTTTGACATTATCTTTTCAACTACTTTTACACAGGAATAAAATCCTGGAGTTTTGACATACATTAATATTCCCAATAATCTTCTGTTTGAAGCTGAGAAATATTAATATATAAAAGCATTAAAGATTCACACACACACGCATGAATAATGTAACTGTGCCATGCTCCAGCTGCTGAAATCTCTTTGAGAATACAGAAAGAGGTACTCAGACACTTAACAGACTACAATTTCTGAAAGCGCTCTGGTAGCAGAAGACCTATTCATTTCAAGAGGGTTTCAACAGGGAACATGCCCATACATATTCAAGACCCAAGTGTTAGAGCTTTCCTGCTTTACTAATGTATCTATAAAGTCCCTCTAAAGACGTTGATTCTTCACAGTGGTATAGTTTATGGCAAACAGAGCACTAATTTGGAAGAGAGCCTTGCCAGGAAGTGTCCTCTAGTAGACTTTCAGACTCTAAAACAACTACCCATTGTTTTCACATGGTTCTTTATGCCACTGACCTGTACAATCACATCTACAATTGCTAGTTCAACTCAAAACAGCTCAAAAAAGAGCATACTTCATAAGAATGTTGAAAAATAGGACAATATATTGCAGAATTCACCTTAGGATATAACAACACATGTTTCATGAGTAATCACACTGCAGCAATAAGAGGAAATGTTTCTTCACAGTTGCTTAGGACTTAATAGAACATTAATATTCTTATTACAAGAATATTGCCTTGGAAAGTTTCCTTGTTTTTCTGTTGATATTCTATTGTAAACCTTCCTTTTTTGTGTTGTATTCTTATTGTGATATGGAGCCTTGGCAAGCCAGGAGGCAGATTCTTGCGTAATGCAAAAGTCTCATTAAAAACTTTGTATCTCATTGTGCAACATCCTACCTGACTTTCCTTATTGCATTGTGTTGAAACATTCAAAGTGGTACCAGTTACTCTGCTAATAGGCAGCTCTTTATTTTGCTCATCCAGAAATCAAAACTATAATTCTCACATTGGTAAGCACGTACTTGACTTATGTGTGCTGTGTGTAAACCCCTGTCAAGTCACAGCCAACTGATAGCGACCCCTGTAGTCTCAGGGCAAGACATGTTCAAGTGCAAACTGGAGATAACTGTTTAACAGTTAAGGTCTAATGGGATCAAGCTAGCCTGGGCCATCCAGGTCAGATCTATGTGTGTGCTATAGCCTATTATAAGTCATATCAATGGTACAACTATCAATACAAGAGGAAAAGAGAGGGGGCAAAATTTATACTTCTAAGTGTGCATTCACTTTGTAAGGTAATCATGCCCAGACTTTAAAAAGCCACTATATTCTTGCCAAAACTGAATTTAGTCAACTGAATGTAAAGTATTTGCTTTAGAAGATTCTACAAAGCATCAAAGTTGGCTGAACAAAAAAGTCACAAACTCATCAGTCGGAATTCTGAAAGCAACATCAGAATAGCAGGGAAACTGTCACTTGCATGTATTTCTGTTGCTGTTAACAAACAAATTGTCCCTGACAGAAAAGCAATCAAAGGGATTCATTATATAAAGGCCTTGCCAAAATACTGAGTAATGCATTAACTGCTCTTTTATGTTTGACTTATTAGGAAAGTTGGCACGGGAAGCCTTGTAAGACTCAGGAACTCCCCCCTGTTGAAGAGGTTCTTGTCATTCCCTATTAATGCTAATGATTCTTTGTTCCTCTCTTCTGAATCCCTGTTTCCATCAAGCAAGGTTTCAGAAACACCTCCAATCTTTTAGTAAGAAGTGGCACATAGAATAGACAAAAGAAAATCTTTGCAAACCTTAGATGAGTATGCTCAGGCCAAATAAAGTTACCTGGCATTTTCTTGTATGAACACTAATCCAGATCACAATAGTACACAAATAGGGTGACATGGATGGTACACAATGGTGAACAAATATGGTGGGGGTAGAGAGGCCATTCCTATATACACATTTCCAGAGATTTACAATGGAAGACTTGCAAATATCTCTACTAATAAAAAATAAACACACATACTCAGCCTAGGATTCCAAATGTCAAGACTTTACAATAACTAAACAAAAAACTTCAATAAAATTTGAATACCACCACCAAGAATATCTCTTCACGGCATTTGATTCACAAGCCTACACTATGGTACAAAAGTTTACATGGAAAATTCCCCCAAGTTGATACACTGAATTCAATAGTACCAGCCATCCTTTGAAAATGAATTTGTTACCAATTGTTGTTGTTGTTATGTGCGAAGTCGTGTCCGACCCATCGCGACCCCATGGACAATGATCCTCCAGGCCTTCCTGTCCTCTACCATTCCCTGGAGTCCTTTTAAGTTTGCACCTACTGCTTCAGTGACTCCATCCATCCACCTCATTCTCTGTCGTCCCCTTCTTCTTTTGCCCTCGATTGCTCCCAGCATTAGGCTCTTCTCCAGGGAGTCCTTCCTTCTCATGAGGTGGCCAAAGTATTTGAGTTTCATCTTCAGGATCAGGCCTTCTAAAGAGCAGTCAGGGTTGATCTCCTCTAGGACTGACCGGTTTGTTCGCCTTGCAGTCCAAGGGACTCGCAAGAGTCTTCTCCAGCACCAGAGTTCAAAAGCCTCAATTCTTTGACGCTCGGCCTTCCTTATGGTCCAACTTTCACAGCCATACATTGCAACTGGGAATACCATAGCTTTGACTAAACGCACTTTTGTTGGTAGGGTGATGTCTCTGCTTTTTAGGATGCTGTCTAGATTTGCCATAGCTTTCCTCCCTAGGAGCAAGCGTCTTTTAATTTCTTTGCTGCAGTCCCCATCTGCAGTGATCTTGGAGCCGAGGAAAATAAAATCTGTCACTATCTCCATTTCTTCCCCATCTATTCCCCATCTATTTGCCAGGAAAAGGTAAAGGTATCCCCTGTGCAAGCACCGAGTCATGTCTGACCCTTGGGGTGACGCCCTCTAGCGTTTTCATGGCAGACTCAATACGGGGTGGTTTGCCAGTGCCTTCCCCAGTCATGACCGTTTACCCCCCAGCAGCAAGCTGGGTACTCATTTTACCGACCTCGGAAGGATGGAAGGCTGAGTCAACCTTGAGCCGGCTGCTGGGATCGAACTCCCAACCTCATGAGCAAAGCTTTCAGGTGGCTGCCTTACCACTCTGCGCCACAAGAGGCTCATTTTGTTACCAATATAAATGAATAATTCAATCCTATTTTATTCAATTGCAAATAATCAAGATTGTCAAAATTCTGTCCCATTGTCATACACTTTCAGTAGCTGTTGATTATGAGTTAATGAGAGGAAGACAGAAACTGCCACATGTACTGTAACTACAATATTTATTGGCTGCAGTGTCATCAAAAGCAAAAAATCTATGGTTTGAATCACTAAATTATTATGATTGATTCAGTAACCAGTTGGAAAATGTAGAAATAATTCCATTCCATTTCATTTAGAATCAGCTTCACAAATAGTGAGTGTTCATTTGTCACTTGGATAATTAGATGTTAATATTATGGCTTGAATCAGACTGCAATAGGGTTATGTGAGCCAAGATATAACAGGAAAGGGAATCATGATATGCAAGTTCTGAATCTATACTATATTGAATTTGCAGTCTTTCTGTGCTAACAATGAATTGTGGTTATTGTGCTTAAAGGAAGACTGAGGGCAGCTATAACACAACTAATAGCCATTGCAATGTGGTGGTGTAGAGTGCCATTAAGTCACAGTTGACTAATAGGAACCCCAAAGGGTTTTCAAGACAAAAGATGAACACACGTGGTTTGCCATTGTCTGCCTCTGTGAAGCAACCCTCAGTTCTCATGGTTGACTCCCATTCAAATACTAACCAAGGCTGACTGTAAATAGCTTCTGAGATCTGATGAGGTCAGGGCTATTCAGGTCAGAGCCTCTGCAATGTTCCTTATAAGAAAAGGCTATCAGAATCAGAGTCTAGTGCCATGTAGTTGCATTTTCTCATTTCAATGCATGTGTGTACTGGGCTAATATGCACAGAGGGAGAGCAGGAACAAGACTGCTGACTTCATCCCCAGCTAACAGTGCAATCCTGAATGGAGACACACCTTTTCAAGTCCATTGACTTCAATAGGTATATAGCTAGAATGGCACTAAATATGTGCATGGTTTATGGGGTTCAGTTCAAATGGTATGTGCATAGCCTCCATCCCTGGCTGAGAATGATTGAAAAACAGTATTCCCAGCAATGGAGACAAGCGGTTTATCAGTTATACTGGTGCAGACTGTATACCTGTGTGATGTGAATGCGTGAAATCAAACAGCAGCCATCACACAGTGCTTCTAGCAGACATGAGGCGTGTGTGCTTGTTTTCATTCCTCCTCTTTGTGAGTCACCCTTTATATACACATCTATTAAGTGCACAGAACTTAGGTCCTCTCCCATTTCCCCTCTTCCTCCACTGGTACTTGCCTTCTCTCTGTTGCCTCTGTCAGGTTAAGAATTTAGGATGGCTTTTGGGGACAAGGCCAATTTATTTGCTTCCGTTAACCTGATGCCATGTATAAATATTGAGACATTTCTTTAAGCACATGTTATGTTATGTGCTGTTATTCTTTTACCAGCACAGAAGTAGAGTAATAAGGCTAGGCATAGTGAATTCATAGCTTTTAACTGAGCTGGAGAATGGGCCAACCTGCTAGATGAACACACAAGATAAGAAAACGAAAATGCAAGAAAGGGATGTTAGACTTGAGAATTTCAACCCTTAGTCAAAAAATGTGAAGTAAAAAACTCTGGAAGGTATCACCAGTGAACAAAACTTTTAAAAGGGATTAAAACTCCAGTATATATTTTATATTTCATCCTATGTATATCTCATTCAGGCACAAGTTAATTCCTCCCATTAACTACACCCACAATGTATATCAAGAACAAGTGGTAAGATTTAGATCCAATCAGCCTGTTCAGCAGGTAAGTGTTAACATTCATCAAAACAATTAGCCTCAGGTGCAAAATCAGTGGCACTCCTCCTAAATCATGCTTCCTTTTCTTCTCCTGTGATTCACACAGTTTGAAGGCAGGTATAATTTGCCATTCATCATCTAGGAGAAACAAAACAAAACTAGGAAAGGAAGAAACACTGTACAGCTTTCGGCAGTTGTGGAGTGGAATCTAGTTTCCCTTTTTTTCCCTTTTTGCCTTCCTGTACTGTAATCTGGGCATTAAATAGTGATAAATAATTTAAAAAATAGATATGGATCTAAAATACTGCTGGCTGGAGAGAAATTATTCCTAATCATGCATTATTGCTCTCTAGTAGGTATTGTAATTTCCCCCATTACCTTTGGGTATCAGATGACAGCAACTTACAGGGGCTTTCCGCACCGGGATCCTTGTAGCAAATATTTTGCTGAACGAAAAATCGCCATTTAAAATAGTGGAATTCGTCGTTATGCATACCTGACTTTGTAGTGGAATCCAGTTGCATTTCCATCGTTTCCCACAAACTTCCGGTCTCAGCAAAAATTGCTAGAAAGGAAGCACTATTGCCGAGCTCGTCCCACCCCTGGCCATCAAGCAGCCAATGGGCAGCCGTTAGCATGCTCCCAAACAGCCCCTTTCCCTTTAAGAAAGGTTTTTTTAAAAAAAAAAACACCAGTTGCAACGAATATGCGTTAATTCGTTGCAACGGAGAGACCCATCCAGCTGGCAGGTGTGTTTGAGCTGTCGTTTCATCGTTGCCACGCTCCCCCCGAGTGAAAAAAAAATCCCCCCCCTCACGGGCCCGATTTTCAGCCGAAAACAGTGTAAAAAATAAAGGGAAAATACATCAGCAAACGGGCTTCTCTGTTGTTTGTGCTTAGTGACTGTAAAGAGCTCTGGGGAGGGACTGCAGCCGGGGAAGCCTCACTGGGTAAACGAAGGCTTGCCGGTGATTTGATCTCCGCTTGCTCAAAGAGAAAAAAATGGCGATTGCTTCGCCGGAAGATCAGAGGAGAGAGCCAGGGGGAGGGACTTTGTAGAAACCACAACAATGGTAACGCACAGAACTTTCCCGCTAGTGTTGCAGATTGGTTGCAGGAGTGTAGCGCTTTCCGGAGGGTGAATCCACTTTTGGGGATTTCCCTGAAAGCGCTACAAGGAAGCGCTTTTTGCGGATTGGTTTCAGGTGTGTGGCAGATTGTCAACGACGTTGTGCGTAATGGCAAAACTGTAGTGATTTCAATTGGCAACCATTGTGCGATTTTGAAGGAGTGTGGAAAGGCCCACAGTTTAGCTCTTGTGGCTATTTATGGGGATCACAACCTTTCTACAAAGAATCCTGAGAATCAAAGCAATGGAGACAACTCATGTCTAGCCATAGACGAAAATGCATTCTCATCAGCACAGGAATATGAGAACAGAAATGGACATCAATTGCTTGATTTACTATACAGAGTTCATTCACAGAGCCAATTACATGGCAGGGCTGCACACTGTGAAAGCAACAAGGCAGCGATAAGGTATTGAATCAAAATGTTTCATTAGTGAACAAAGAGTACTGTCCTACTTACTTTCCTCCCTTCTCCAGGGCCTTTTTGCCATGTATCTAATCTGAGTAATATAAAAGAGAAACTGGCCATGTTATTAATTCAAAAGATTACCAACTCCACAAGTTTATTCCCATCAAGGACCTTTCATATCATTGGTAACTTCCTTCTGCCTTTAGTTACATGTTATTCCCATCAGTAATTCTTCATTGTCAATACTGAAATGAACCTGTGTCTGGGGCTGTTGAAGAAGTAAGGATTTCATCCTTTGACATCTGTCATGTTATAATTTCTATTTTAAACAGAAAGGACTTCTGAGCATTGTCAGATTACAGCTCCTACGTACCATCATTACTACATAACTTCATTTAAACCCATGGCCTTCAAGTGGAATGTAGCCATTCTAGAGAGCTGACAAGACCCAGCTAATGATAAATAGGCTACAGGAAAGATGTGCATTCAAGATTTTGAATTTATTCTCTAGAACAGTGGTTTTCAACTTTCCATATTTTACATCCCACCCATCACTCTATCAAACAAACCGGTCTCAACATGATAGAAACAAAATAGTAGGGATGGGCATGAACCATTTCATGAGTGAAAATTTAGCATAAAGGCTTGGTTGGTAGGCCCTAAACCAATGTTGGGGGAAAGTGCCTTCCCTGAATATTTATTAGATTTTTGTCTGGATCAGCTGTTTGGGCCATTTAAACCAAGTAGTTGAACTTGGAAATGGAGCAAAATTAATCACATGGAGTTTTACCCATTTAATATCATATGGAAAAGTCAGTCAGACCACTCTTGTGGATTATTCCAAATGCAAAATGGTAAAAACTTCCATCGTTTCACTTTGGATAAATGGACTGTACTGCTGATATTGAATCCAGTGACTGAAGCCATCAGATCCAAACGACATACAAGTAATAAATAAAAGTAATAAACCATGAAGAAATTGCCCGTAGTAGCTCTCTAGAATTCTTCTCTAGGCTTAGGCCAAATTGTAATTGCCTAGCAGGAGAGCAGAATATAGTCTGCAAAAAAAGACACCACATAAGATATTTAGAATAATGAAGGCCACAACTTTATTACAACTCCTAAACAGAGTGTTGACGTGGCATGAGGAGAAATCCAATAAAATGGTCAACAGACCATGGATAACCCAAGGACCCAGATGATATCCTGGAGAACTAGATAAGGCCTAGAGCAGTGGTTCTCAACCCAGGGGTTGCGACCCCCTGGGGGGGTCGATCAGCCTTTCCTGGGGGGTTGTGGCGGTGGTGCCATGGCATCGGCCTCCCCCGTGCCACCTCAGAGCTCACCAAGGCAGTGCAGAGGAGGCCAGTGCCATGCTGCAGCTGCCACTGCTTCTTCCAGATGCTGCCACCAGCTTTCCTGTGATGCTGGCCTCCTTGGCGCAGCCTCGGTAAACTCCAAGGCAGTGCGGAGGAGGCCAGTGCCATGCTGCCACTGCTCTGACCACCTCTGTCACCGCTCCACATCCCCACAATGGCAGCATCTGCACATGCGCACTGCTGCGTGTGCGCATGCATGTGAGCCATATGAGTGCATGTGCACACATGAGCGTGCACGCCGCTGCTGCCACCCCATTCCTGCTGTAGGGGTTGCCACACGGTAGTGGTTGAGAACCGCTGGCCTAGAGGATGAAATTCCTCTGTTTCCTTATAGCTGAATACTACAACAACAACAACAACAACAACAACAACAACAACAATAATAATAATAATAACAAAAATATTTATTTGTATCCCACCCTTTCAAATGCTCAAGTTGGGTAACATCAGCAAAATGAACATACAATTTAAAACTTTAAAACAATCGAGCTACACAAAAGCTTATATTTTGAATAAAACTTTGTTGGTCTTAAAGGTGCCACTGGACTCAGACTATGTTTTGCTTACAATATGACATACTGGGAAAACCTACATACATGTAAAAAAAAATGCATTCTGTTGATGAAGACAATTCAAGATGTTCCTTTATTCTAAAAAAGAAAAAGATTCTACCCGATCATAGGCCACAGATATATGACAAAGTCAAGGAACCCACCTTTGCTCTAATATTGACAAGTGCCATCCAGCAGTAAATAGGAGTACACTGCAGTGCTCACTTGTGTAAACTGTGTGTTAATTATGGTAGGAAGGGAAAATCATATCTGAACTGATCAATCTATAATTTACAGGAAAGGTCAAATAAATTGCTCATTTACTCTAGCAATCTATAGAAGAACTGCAGCAGACGTAAGTTGTTTGGACAGGAGTATCACTGATAGACACGGCTTGAACGATCAATGCAAACACTCAATTTATACACCTGTTCTCTCTTTGTCAGCATATATCTTAGCAAGCAAGGAAAGACATTTATTATTTAGCATTTTTCAAAACACATGATGGATACACTACATTGGCAAAGCTACAAAATACTTACACAGAAAGATGGTAGGGTAATCTGCTTATGTCAATGATGCAGCTATTGCTGTTCTGTGGGTACAGATTTCAATCTGGAGAGTAGCCTCTAATCTGGAGAGTGAGATTTGATTCCCTGCTTCCCCACATACAACCAGCTGGGTGACCTTGGGCTAGTCACAGTCCTGTTAGAGCTGACTTACTGAGCAGCTGTCAGAATTCTTTCAGCCCTACCTACCTCACCAGTGTCTGTTGTGGGAAGAGGAAGGGAAGGTGACTGTAAGCCACTTGGATACCATTTCTGCACTAGGGTTTTAGCTCAGATTTCCACAGGGTTGAGTTTTTCATACATTTCCTCCTTTAAATTCCCCCTTTCCTCATCTAAATTCCCCTTTTCCAGTGAAGACTTGACTCACCCCCTCAGTTGCCTTGCAGCAAGGGAATCTTCAGAAATCTGGTTCTCACTTTTGAATCAGGAGCAAATGGGTATGAGTTGGACCTGGCCAATATGGATACACGGACATTCTATCATTTCAGGTCTGTAGCCAACACTGCCTCCCCCCCACAATGTCACATCATTCGCCAACACCCCCCTCCAACATTGTGTTATCACAATGTGCAGAATATGGTTGGAAAGCATATCTCTGTTAATTTCCCGTCCCCCCCCCCCCAGCCCTGGACTGTAAGGGGCAAAATCCTGACGAATTTCATGTCCACCATTAGCCTTTTTGGGGGGGGACCATATATAGTCATATCACCTGATAATTGTTTAACAAATTAAAAAATATATTTTAAAATTAATTAACTCCCACCCATTCGGGAAACTTTTCCAGAGCCTTCAAGAAACCCTGGTTGAGAAAGCCTGCTTCAAATCCATGCTCCAGCTGGCCAGGAGGCTTGCCTTTAGATTGCTCTCTCAGGTTGCCACCTCCTGGTTAGCTGGATCATCCCAACATTATCACTGGGTGAATCCTCAATGTGGAAAAGATCTGAGACTCTTTCGGGTAGTGAAAAGTGGAGCATAACTCTTCTTCTTCCAATTCTTTTTGCAAACTAGGAGTGGGGGGAAGCTTGTATGCACATTATTATATTACTAGGAGAAAAGCCCATTTATAAAAATGGGCATATTCCGGGCTGGGGAAAAGGCTGGGCAGGCCCCCAAAATGAAGAGCGGGGTCAGCATGAGAAGGGCACAGGTGGCGGCAGGCGCACAGGTGGCTGCCACCTGTGTGGGCGAGGTGGCTGAGAGGATGGCAGGCACGTGGAGGCGGTGGCCCTGGCTGTTTAGGGGCAGGGGAAGGTCCTTAGTCAGTGGGGGGTAAGTTAGGCATGTCCGGCGGCAGGCGAATAGGCTGTGGCCACGGTAGCAGCATCAGTTGCGGCAGAAGAGCAGGGCCGCTGCCTCCACGTGGCAGCCCTGTTGGGTAGCGGGCAGGTCCATCCCTGGGCAAGACTCCTTGCTGGGTGGAGGGAAAGCAGGTGCAGCTCTTTGGTGCCCCCCCTCCCTGGTGGCCACCCCCGTCCCCGGCCAAGGTCCCTAGGTGGCCGGCAGGAAAGGAGTAGGGCCACCGCGTCCAAGACGCGGCGGCCCTGCTCCTTTCCCGGCGGCGAGGACTCACCGTTGGGAGAGTGCAGAGGAGAGGACGGCTGACTGGGCGGACGGCCGACTTGCCGGTGTGCTCAGCTGAGGACGGGCCAAGTAGCCAATAGGGAGCTGCGCTGTGCCCTGGAGTGCCAATCGTGGCATTCCCTGGTTAGTGTCTAAGCATTGCTGAGATAGGACTAGTCAGGCTGCTGAATATTAAATTGATAATCTATTACTAAATTATTCATAAATAATAATAAATAACCTATTAATATAATTCATACACAATTAAAAAACAGAAATTGTAACAGGTAAGTCGAGGCCACAATCCCTTTTCTTGCTTTCAAACTGCAGCTGACTTACGGCGATCCCTGGTGGGGTTTTTCAAGGCAAGAGATGGTTTGTCATTGCCTGCCTCCAGGTCGAGATCATGATCTTCCTTGGTTGACTCCAATCCAAATATGGACACCACCATATCCTGCTTGCAGCAGTATGATCTAAAAGTAGTGTGATATTACGGCATGCTCTCATGACCTTGTGGGTGGTGTCCATTAAGTATAATATCTTGGACAAGGGGAATTTATTATAAACTTTAAATCCATAGTCTATTTACAAAGACTTACCAAAAAAGAAGAGAGATTCATGACAAAATGATTCGAGTTCCAAAACAGAATCTGATTATGTTGGAATGAGTTACATGTATTTTTGTTTCTTCAACAGAGGACTTAACTATCTACAGAAAACCCAGACCGGGTGCTATATTCCATCAAAACTTTGGTTTCAGTCTACTGAAGTGTTTTGGTATCTTTATTAGTGTGTCATATATGTCATATATTAATATGTCACACATCAAGGATATTTAATATAAATTCTCACTTTTATTTATACAACTGAAGGAACAGATTTATTTATCTCAAAAAGTAATAATCTTTACACACACTTTTGTCAACAGTGTGTTCATGAAGCAGATGACAGAATCAGTGATACTTTCATCAACACATCTGTTAGTTTGAAGATTTCATACATCAGCAGCTTGGGAACCAGTACTAGATTTAGATTTAATAAATTCAGCATGTGGGACAGCTCAATGTATTACATTTCCTCACATAGTATTTTTAAAATTGATTAGCACTTCTAAAATATTTCTTTTTGGGGGGGGGACTACAATGGCTAAACATTCAGAAACTATGGATTGACAGTTTCTCCAAAATTGTCTTGTGAGATATTACTGCACTGTTCCCAAGGGATATATTTTACTATACATAGAAAGTTATAGCTTTAAACTGGAGGTTTGATGGTGCTATCAAATTCAGCAAGATTTGGTATTTATGTTCCATGAAGGAAATTGACATTTGATTTTTTAAAAAGTTCAAAGTATATGAAAAACATTGTTGCTGATTACTTTTACCATCCAGCAAGTAACCTTTGAAGAGCTATTCCCAATAGAAAATTCTGTAAAATGAAGCTTTGCTTCATAACCCTGCTCAAAAACCCTTTAACCCCATGGAAATTACTTATCAAAATTAAGGAAAAGGTCATAATTTAAATCACAACTCAAAATGCATGGTGCAAAAGTAATGGCAGGGTCACTGCAGTTGGAAAAATATGTTTAAACTGCAGGAAAAACAGATCAACAGAGTCAGAGGGCTCTATAAAGATGAACTAATTTGCTGCAATACAAGCTTTCAAAGGCAGGAACTAATTTCATCAGATGCATGAAATGGAAAGTGAAGGTGTGAGTTATATCATTTGTAGCACATCATTGAATCCGTTGCTGGAAAACTGACACCTTACTTAGAGTTTGAGTGCCTTCCAATTAGGTATTCTCCTGTCTGTCCCACCACCTCCAGTATTATTCCTCTGATTATTCATACCAGAATTCTATTACTCTCACTTTCTGCTTTTCTCCTTAACTTTTGCTTGATTCCTTAAAATTCACACATATTCATGTATATTTTAATGCATAATTTAGTGTAATATTTTATATGGGCATAGCTGAATGAAGGTTATATACTACTCCACCCAAAGACCTTATTTGCACACGTATTTTATTTCACCATTCTGTAATCAGTGAAATTAGAGGTCCATTTTGATGTGTCATGTTGGTGAGTGGACATATCAGCCCTAATGCAAATGGGGATTTTCTGCTTTAGATAAAGGATACTGAAGGATAGAAAGGGATAAAGATGGTGGCACATGGTAGGCCCAATGTCTAAAACTCTTATGACAACAAATAACAAGTAAGCCTTACTACTTGGTCACGATCTGGTATATTCTGCTGCACTAATATTATACCACATCTGGTACTGAATCACAATGCACTTTTCCTCATCTGTAATGTTTCCATATGCATTCTGTCACAGGTGTAACTTCATACTGGGGTTTCCTCTGTGACCCCCCAATAAATGTTAGGTGGAACAGACCTTATACTCTAACACATTTCCCTAAACATCTGTGGTAATTAATCAGTGAAAGAAGCTAAGAATGTTTCTCAGTTATTCTAAAAGCAAAACCAATGCACAAGTTCCCATTTCTCATCCCTGCAATGTCTAGGTAGAAATCCACATTTTGACTTTGTTTCTTTGTTGTGCTAACGCTGGCCATGGGACTTGTTAATTTTGTGTCCGTATTAGCTTTCTCACTCAGAAATGGCACACAGACTTTAATATTATTTGTGTGCTAATAAATCATTTTCATACATTATATATTTCAAATATTTATACACTGTGTGTCTTTCATATACTTAAAACAGTTTCCAGATATACAAATATTACCATACACCTGAGAGCATTTAGAGGAACAACAACTTATTCAAACCATCAGTACAACAGATGGTCAATTTAAAAATCATTCAGTGTTATGTCTCCCCCTTCCTCCAATTTAAGTGGTGCATCCTCCAATGAAAAAGCCATATAAATTGGAAGCTGGAAGAAGGCTACAAGCTTTGTTCAGTGAAAGGGAAGGACAGAGGTAGGATCCACCTTGACACTTCCCATAGTTCTGTAGATCAGTGGTTCTCAACCTTCCTAATGCCACGATCCTTTAATACAGTTCCTCATGCTGTAGTAACCCCCAACCATAAAATTATGCAAGGGTCCTTTCACAGAAATTAAACTGAAATTGACTAATGGCGTTACAGTAATCTAGCCAAGGTTCTATTAGCATGGATCAGCATACACAGATAAATTGTACTTAGCAAGGGATGTAATTTTGGAACAACAAGGGCAGTGTTCCTGGCAACAACAAATGCACATGGTTGATACAGGAATATCCACAGAGTCTTAACTGAATCTTCCCAAAAAGATCCAACAGTAGTAAATCTACCCCTATCAGAACAGTGATTTGTCCCACATCATCTCCATCTTGTCCTCTCATCTGGATTCAGCTTTAACAGATACTATGCATTGTGCTTTGATACTCCTTTTAGTCAAAACAATGATGTCTAAAAGGATGTCTAAAAGGATGTCTAAAATGATCATGGAAGACTTGGGGTTCTACTACTTCCAGCACTCTCCCTAAGAGGAATTGAGAGAATGTCCCAGAAGCTCTGGCAATATCATAGTGGGCCTCTAGTGTGACCTTTCATCCATGATGGAAGGGAAGTATGAGGAGAGAGAAACAAAGCATTCATTTCCCTGTTTAGACTTTCTAAAAGTACATTAAAGAGCCCTGCTTCTTCTAAAGAGCTCTAAAGAAGAGTACCTACAGGTTACTAGGCACTGTAGATCAATAATCAGAAAGGCCAAAGCTGAGAGTGAGCTAAGATTGGCCAGGAAGCCCATTGTAACAAGAAAAGATGTTTCAGTTATGTGAGGAGCAAACGTAAAGGAGGCAATAGGCCCACTGTTGGGTGCGGATGGACAAACTCTAACGGAAGATGCAGAGAAAGCAGAAAGGCTTAGTGCCTATTTTACATCTGTTTTTTCCCACAGGTCAAAGTGTTTAGGCACATCTAGAGATGGCCGTAGGCCAAAGGATAGTGTCTGGTTGGCAGGTTAACATGGATAGAGAGGTTGTCAAGAGGCATTTAGCTGCACTGGATGAGTTCAAATCCCCTGGTCCGGATGAAATGCACCCAAGAGTACTCAATGAACTTTCCAGAGAACTTGCACAGCCCTTCTCCATCATCTTCGGAACCTCTTTAAGGACTGGAGATGTCCCGGAGGACTGGAAGAGAGCAAACGTTATTCTGATCTTCAAAAAAGGGAGGAAGGATGACCCGGAAACTACAGACCAGTGAGTCTGACCTCTGTTGTGAAGAAGATAATAGAGCAGATATTAAAGGGAGCGATCTGCAAACATCTGGTGGACAATTTTGTGATCCAAGGAAGTCAGCATGGATTTGTCTCCAACAGGTCCTGCCAGACCAACCTAGTTTCCTTTTTTGACCAAGTAACAGGTTTGCTGGATTGGGGAAATTCGGTTGATGTCATTTACTTGGATTTTAGTAAAGCTTTTGACAAGGTTCCCCATGATGTTCTGATGGATAAGCTGAAGGACTGCAATCTGGATTTTCAGATAGTTAGGTGGATAGGGAATTGGTTAGAGAACCGCACTAAAAGAGTTGTTGTCAATGGTGTTTCATCAGACTGGAGAGAGGTGAGTAGCGGGGTACCCCAGGGCTGGGGTCTCGGTCCGGTACTTTTTAACATATTTATTAATGATCTAGATGAGGGGGTGGAGGGACTACTCATCAAGTTTGCAGATGACACCAAATTGGGAGGATTGGCAAATACTCCGGAAGATAGAGACAGAGTTCAACGAGATCTGAACACAATGGAAAAATGGGCAAATGAGAACAAGATGCAATTTAATAAAGATATAAGTGTAAAGTTCTGCATCTGGGTCAAAAAAAATGAAAAGCATGCCTACTGGATGGGGGATATGCTTCTAGGTAACACTGTGTGTGAATGAGACCTTGGGGTACTTGTGGATTGTAAACTAAACATGAGCAGGTAGTGTGATGCAGCGGTAAAAAAAGGCAAATGCCATTTTGGGCTGTATCAACAGAGGCATCACATCAAAATCACAAGATGTCATAGTCCCATTGTATACGGCACTGGTCAGACCACACCTGGAGTACTGTGTGCAGTTCTGGAGGCCTCACTTCAAGAAGGACGTAGATAAAATTGAAAGGGTACAGAGGAGAGCGACGAAGATGATCTGGGGCCAAGGGACCAAGCCCTATGAAGACAGGTTGAGGGACTTGGGAATGTTCAGCCTGGAGAAAAGGAGGTTGAGAGGGGACATGATAGCCCTCTTTAAGTATTTGAAAGGTTGTCACGTGGAGGAGGACAGGATGCTGTTTCTGTTGGCTGCAGAGGAGAGGACACGCAGTAATGGGTTTAAACTTCAAGTACAACGATATAGGCTAGATATCAGGGGAAAAAATTTCACAGTCAGAGTAGTTCAGCAGTGGAATAGGCTGCCTAAGGAGGTGGTGAGCTCCCCCTCACTGGCAGTCTTCAAGCAAAGGTTGGATACACACTTTTCTTGGATGCTTTAGGATGCTAGGGCTAATCCTGTGCTGAGCAGGGGGTTGGACTAGATGGCCTGTCTGGCCCCTTCCAACGCTATGATTGTATGATTCTATGATTCTTCCAGTTCTCTTCCCACTTTCTTGCAATAATCTCTGGATAACTTCCCATATCTAATGTGAATATAGGTATGCCAGCTTCCAGGTGGGACCTGAGGATCTCCTAGAATGACAACTCATATCCAGCCTACCGAGATCAGTTCTCGTGGAAAAATGAATGCTTCAGAGGGTGGACTCTTTGGCATTGTACTCCACAAAGGTCCCTACTCTTCCCAGGCTCCATCCCCAAATTTTTCAAAATCCCCCATCTAGATCTGGCAACCTACCCCACCTCCCATCCCTTGGTGGTGGGCCAGGGAAAACCTGTCAACTCTTTGTAAATAATAATAACGTGGTTTAATGTGTCCAAGTCTACCATCCAGGTAGACAATACCTTTCTGATGCAGGGACTTGGTAGAACCTTCCCCATGATACTTTGAGATAAAAAGTTTAATCTTGCCAGTAAACAGGCCCTTCTTGATAGACAGGAGTCTAGTGAGTACAGATACACTGATGGCAGGATATCCCAGAATACAAAACAACATTCTCAAGAGTAGTTTGTGTGCAAAATTAGCAACTCTCACATCTGGAAGTTAAATAGCAAGCTGCCAATCTTCATGCTGATCACTAGCAGTTCAAATGGATAAGGAGTAAACTGATGGAATGATCCAACCTACCATAATTGTATCAAGCTTTAGTCTAGGAAGTACATCTCAAGATCCTTTAAATACTTCCTGTTGCATAATCTATGCCAGCATTCCAGTCACCAGTGACGTTCCTGTCTAGAGATGTCATTCAGGGGCCATTTATCATACTAGACAAACAGATCTCACAATGCCTATACAAATCTCTTCAGCCCTGCAGACAGAGCTGTCACTACCTCAGCTCAGCTGTGTTACGAAAGCATACACATTCAGGATTGTTAAAATAGTGTCCTTATAAATATTCATGCTATGAGTATTTCATCAGCTGATAATATTTAATCAGAATCATAGCTGAACTCTTACTGCATTTCTATTTTTCACCAAAACAGAAAACTTTAATCAGAATTTTGTAGTCTCATGTTGGAGAGTTAAATAAGTGGGTTTTTAATTAAGTGTTTTAATACAACCCAAACATATTCCATTTTGAAATGATTATTCCTTTTCTTTTGCAGAGTAATCAACTGCTTACATAAATAGCCTGAGAAACTGTCATCACTCACATATCTACAGATAGTTTTCTGTGTGACGTTTGTAAAGTCAATTGCCCTTCCAGAGTCACCTAACTACGATAATATCTGCCTTTCCTAGGAAGCAGGCAAAAACAAAGCTTCTCACATAGGCCAAGAATGATGAATGCTAATCTTCCAGACAGAGCTCAGGCCACTGATATGAGATGATTCAATACAGTTTCAATGAGGTTTCATATATGGTGCAAAACAAGCTTGGCTTTAATTAAGGATGAGGATTAAGAGTGTCAGTATTTGATATCATTACATTTCCCCCTGAAGAACTCTGCTAACTTCATAAGGTGGAAAACCATCACTCAATTATGAATTTCTGCACAGATCTTTGGTTCCAGTGACTGACTAATTCTGAAATAATTGTTAATCTTTAAAGTGCTGCTGGATTTTTATATATATGAATATATATGTAATGTATGAGTATATATGTAATGAATAGTTACACTGTCATAAACAATATACCTTTCTGGTATTCCTTACTTCTCTGGTACAAGAAATCCTTGACATAAATAGTTTGCTTAAAATATGAACGGAACATATGTAAAGAATATGTGTCTTTTTTATTTTACAACAGAGGACCAGCAAGGTACTTGAGGAAACAGCCCTCCCACTTCTTCTGTATGGTGTTTGCAGGAAAACTTGCCCTCAAAGTGAGGAGGGGTTTGAAAGCTAACAAAGACAGTAACCACCCTATCCGGTACATTAGGCTGAAAGAGAATGACCAACTCAAGGTCACCCAGTGAGCTTACATGACACTGAGGATTTGAATCTTTTTCTCCTGGATTATATTGTGACAATGTAAATATTAGACCATCAGATGGCTTGGATTAGTATTATATGAGCATATGCACAAATGAGACCGTGGGATACAATAAAAATTTGCACTCATCATCCATGCTGCATCTAGCTTATTGTTTCCATTACACACAGCTTTGGAGACACTTTCTAAACAGACAGTGTCCTGATGGTCTGTATAAATAAACCTAACGGGCTTTGTGCTCATAACTGTTGTGCACTACTATTACAAAATACTCTTTAATTAGGATACAGTGAATTGGGACGGAGACGTTACTGAGACATCTCCCAGGAAACTGATTTAGCTAATGATAGCAAATGGCAATAATAGTTGTTTAATCAGGATATCATTAGCATAAATTCAGCCTAATGGGGATACATTTCTGTTGTGGCAAGTGCAGTTTAAGCAAGCGAAAATTTAGGTAAAAATGTGAGAAACTTTATCATTTAATCTCCAAAGGTTTTCAATTAGTGATGAAGAAGCAGTCAAGCAGAACTTTGCAAAGGCATACTGGAAGAACCAAGTGCAAATGTTTGGCAGAACTTTCTCCGTTCCTATTTTATTCTGATCTCACCTCTTGACACAGTGGGTCGCTTGTATCCCACACTTTTCAGTTCCTTTGCATAAGACTCCTTCAATGATTGTCCACCTTCATACAGTCCCCAACCTCTCTTTATTCCATTATTTGTCTTGCTGCAATCTTTCTACTGCTTGAGAAAAAGAGGAACACATCATGATGATGACTGATATATTCCTGAGGACTCTCTTCACATGTCAGGACCTAGAGCTGAAAGAATTTGCCCCTGTAATTCTGGAGAGTTGGAGACTGTAGATCATGTCTTATTCAGATGTCCATTCTATGTCCCAGCTAGAGCTCATCTTATCTGCCCTTTACTGACTAAGATTGGTACCAATTCAGAAAAACTTAAATTCCTCCTGAGGCAAGGGAACGAATCAACTTTCAGGCAAGCTGCTAAATTTTGTGCCTTTGTATATAGAGCACATCCAAAGATAATTAGTGGCCAAAAATGGGATTCTATTAATTAAAACTATACCCAATGTATTCACGTTGTTTTTATATTTTTAAAATGTATTTTATTCTGTTGGTAATCTACTTACATGGATTGTGTCCTAGCTAAATGCTGTATTAAATAAATTCTACTCACACGTCAGGAGTACTTTCCATGTGCAAATGTCTATGATTATCATAATCTATGCTTCAAAACTAACAGTTAAAGCAACATTGGTTTCCCCCAGTCCTGAAAAGAAACACAACGTATCCTAGGATCTTCTGTCTTCTCAGAAAGATGAAGAACTTTTTCATTTGCTGACTAAGTTCCAATAGCTAAATTCTCTTAAGCTCCCATAGAATCTGGAGGCATGTACTTGGAAGCTAGCAGCCGCCAGGCACTGAAGCTCATTTAAACAAGTCAATCTGTAGTAATCAATGCCTGCTGAAGTAGCATCACTGGCTATAAAGCCTATGTTCAGGCAGGAGGCTTATAACAAACAAAAAGAAGTCTGTTAGTCCCAATATAATTACAAATTATTTTCTCAATTTCTGATGATAATTTATGGTACTAGGACAAAGCATGATTGATGAGCTTGGATTAAAATTATTATATCTAATAATACAAAATCCTGAAGAGCTCTGTCCAGGCTACTTCCAAGTGTAAACCATCTTCATGTAGTACAGAACATTTGCTTTTGTGAAGGGACCCAACAATTCAGATACCTAACAATGTACATACAACTTCCTGGAATAATTTACTTACTTTGGTTGTTAAGAAAGAAGTTAAACTGCAACATATTCCTAATGCTCGGGAAGAATGTGAACTAAGGTACTTTATCTACAGCCAGTACTGAGGTATTCTTGAAGCTGGGAGGTCAGGATTTTTCAGAGGTTCAACATACATTGCTGCTTCCAAAATCAAATAGCTCGTAATGACAGCATTACAATAATAATAATCTAACATAAAAACTTTTTTCTGATGTTGACTTGAAAACCCTATGGGGTTGTCATAAGACAGCTGCAACATGATGGCAAACAAATAAACAAAAAAGGTTAGTACATAGGTGCGCTGATCTCTTTACGGAAAATGGCGACCACGCCTATCAGGGCACATTGGGAGCATGGTGGGTAGCACTTGTTGGGGTGATCCCAGTATATATAGCTGTAACATTAGAAAAGGACTTGATGTTATACGTTTTACATAGAAGTATAGTATAGTCTCTTCTGAGCAAATTTATAATCCAAACTGAAAAGGAAACCAGTGATGGATCACAGGAATTGATAAACCAAACAAACACAAAACAAAGTCAATTTAGAGAAGGCTAAACTAAAAGTACAAATCAGACCCATTATGCACATTCTCAGCTATGCTGGGCCACTGGCAGTTTTATGCAGGGGAACTTTTACCACAGTGGACCCTGTCCGCCCTGGATTACTGCATCCTTATGGATACAGCCGGGGTAGAAAGGTTCCACTGCATGGGGGGAGGGGCGGCGGCATATTTTTTTCTTTGCATGAAGGTGGGATTGTATGGCAATGCAATTCCACCTTCCTGCAAAGAAAACAATTGCCCCATTCGGCCTCGTAGTTCCACAAAGTGCTGCAGAGCTGACTCGCGTATTTTTTGTCCCTGCTGGGGCACTGCAGGCCTGGCCTGGGCCTGGCTGCTGATGGCCCCCATGAATGGAAAGGGAAGGTGAAAAATTCAGTGTTCCCTTGTCACCAGGCATTGGAGGCCATAAATGGGGGCAGGGCTGGGAGGAAGCTGGACCAGTGGCAAAGTGATGTATAAGCAGGGATTAGCCCTGCTGCCATGTGTGCGCCAGCCTGGCCTTTTCCCACCATTGCTAATCAGTCTCAGTGTTGCTAAGAGATGTTTTCTTAATTCCTAATTACCCATTTTTTTCCAAATCCAGCAATCAATTTCTTTCCCTCTTTATTCAAATTTGGAGACTGTTTCCTGTTCATTCTTTTTGATAGATGAGAAATTTTTAAAAAGGAAGGGCAGGATGGGAAGTTCTGCAAAACTTCAGAATTTGAGATGCTCAGAGGCAGGCAATGGTAACAAGAAACAACTGCAAGGGATGAAGTTACAAAAGGAAACAAAGATTTTTCTATAGAGATAAATGAAACAGGATAGAAATAGAAATTCATCTTTTAAAAGAGAAAAAAAGAGAGTAAGAGGAATCATTGGTTATATCTTAAAAAATGGATTTTAAAAACAAATATTCCACTACCCATAAAATACTAGTGCATACTACAGAAGGGGGTAAACAATGGTAGTCCTGGACAGAAGAAGCTGTTATTTTCCCCAGGTTTAAAGCAAACACTTCGGTCCATTAAGAAAATATGATAAATCATGTATCCCAGTTTCATGCGGGTCAGAAAGACAGGGTTTACTGGATGTATGTATTCATTGCTGTATATAAGATTCCCCCTCATGCATGCCACTGCAAAAATAGCTTGACAAATATCAGTCGGAGTGAGAAGCTAGTGTGTGTCAGTGTATGCATGCAGCATGCCAAAGTGGTTCTGCAGATAGGCTCAAACTTACTCAAACAATAGTAGGAAATTGGCAAAAATGAAGAGATTTCCTGGGGAGGATAAAGTGACAATATTCAGTTGCCGCCAATAGCTAGTCATTTGAAACAGCTTACAGACAAATTGCATGTCCAAAGTACGCCTGATGTATTAATGGAGCTGCTGAAGGCCAACGAGAGGGCTTGTCAAGCCGTTTTGTTTCTCATGTCTGCATTTCTAAAAATGTCACTGTGGTATCCAAATTTGGGGGATGGGGAAGTAATATGGAAGAACTTAAATCAAGCTACATTTTCCCTGCAATTACATATTTGAAGATTGAGTCCATTGACAGCTTTAAGGCTAACCAAGTTTTATTCAAGGTTTAAGCTTTCGTGGGCACGCACACTTCTTTAGAAGAAGAAGAGTTTGTTCTTATATGCCACTTTTCTCTACCCGAAGGAGTTTCCAAGTGGCTTACATTCACCTTCCCTTCCCTTTCCCCACAACAGACACCCTGTGAGGTATGTGAGGCTGAGAGAGCCCTGATATCACTGCTCGGTCACAACAGCTTTATCAGTGCCGTGGCGAGCCCAAGGTCACCCAGCTGGTTGCATGTGGGGGGGCATGGAATCAAACACGATTTGCCAGATTAGACGTCCGCAATCCTAACCACTACACCAAGTGTGAACAATAGATATAGCGTGTGCACAGGAAGGTTCACATATTGAATAAAACTTAGTTGGTCTTAAAGGTGACACTAGACTCAAACTTTGTTCTGTGGCTTCAGACCAACCTGGCTAACCACCTGAATCTATCTTTGGAGATGCAATAAGTGCTGCTGTCTCCAGCCGTGAGGATGGTAGCCTGAGACTGGGCAGTGTTCCATTGTTGCTTTTGTTAATGCAGTAATGAGGCATTGTAACACTGGAGCCAACCTGGCATTAGCAGTTAACAATACATTTACTGCAAGTGCACTGCTGTTTGTAATTAGCTCTTCATTACACAATCAGGCTGATTTAGGAAAAAAACTCTCTTATGATTTGCTCAGCAAATGAAGCAATATAATTACACCTCACTTGAAATCAACAAATTAGGCTGCTGTTTGCAATTGGCTGTATTGCCTACTATTACCACTCTGGCAACTGCGGCCTAGTTGCAGCCTTTTGCACTTAAATAAAAGAATTCTAATTAAAACACTGAATAGACCGTTAAAAATGCTAGACAAGTTCCACAGTGGTCATAATTTTTATGATGAAATAAGGAACCAAGAGGAATGCTTGAGATGTTCCACATAATGCCAAGTTTTATATACATATACATATACATATACATATACATATACATATACATATACATATATTTCCACATAAGTACAATTTGCCAGGCTTTTGCCCTCCAAAAGTGGGACAATCTAGTCACCTTACACACACACAAACACACACATATATATGTATAAACACAGGTGAAGACACAAGCAACCACAAAGCTAAAGTTCAACATTTATGTACATAGAAGGTTGCCCCTGAAGCCTATTGTGGTCACATCTGATTTAAGAAGAATTTAAGAATGTTTGGAGATAGTTTGTTATTGTCTGCCTCCATGTCATGACCCTGTATTCCTTGAAGGTTGCCCTTCCAATGATAACCAGTGCCGTCTCTGCTTAGCTTCCAAAATCTGATGGGATTGGGTTAGCCTAGACTATCCAGATCAGGGCTCAGGGTGGTTTTTGTCCATGATCCCAGCATAGCTTTTTGGCGTTTCAGAGGGAATACTGCCCCCTTTCACCAGTTGGTTGGATCCAATTCATTAAATGGAAATGGAATGAGAATGCAGTCCTAATCAGGTTTATTCACAACACTACTCAAGTCTATTCAATGGGACTTACTCCATTCTAAGTGTTCTTAGGATTGCATGTACTTATGTGAACTAAGCCATGACAGAAATGGAAACGATAGACAGATAGCACTTTGGTGGCAGCTCCACGTGATCTTTTAAGTATACATGATCCTGGAAATAGCATCTACAGATTTGGAGGTTGTATAGCTATGAAATAATTTGCAGTGATCAGATTAGACAAATAAACCCAAACCTTCCTAATGATAAATATAGCACCATGAATGTAAGTACAACAGCATTTACAGCAAATACTGTTTTCAGGATCGTCTGGCAATTAGAAGAAGAAGAAGAAGAGTTGGTTCTTATATGCTGCTTTTCCCTACCCGAAGGAGGCTCAAAGCGGCTTACAGTCGCCTTCCCATTCCTCTCCCCACAACAGACACCCTGTGGGGTGGGTGAGGCTGAGAGAGCCCTGATATCACTGCTCAGTCAGAACAGTTTTATCAGTGCCGTGGCGAGCCCAAGGTCACCCAGCTGCTTGCATGTGGGGGAGTGCAGAATCGAACCTGGCATGCCAGATTAGAAGTCCACATTCCTAACCACTACACCAAACTGTCAATTAAACAAATGCTTGGACCCAGCAATGCACATGTAGAAGCATAAATAGACAGTGCAATTCTCCTTGCTATTTTCTCTCTCTGAATTATAGTGCTCAGAAATTGGTTGCATGAGAGCTTGCACACATGGAAACTCAAGAGGGGATACAAGGTTTGATTTAGTGCAAATTTCTCTCTCTCTCTCTCTCTCTCTCTCTCTCTCTCTCTCTCTCTCTCTTTTTGCATTTCCACGTTTGCACAAAAGGTGTTCTGCAACCAGAAAAGTTCAAAGTACAAAACAAGTATTTTTGTCTCCCCCCCTCCCCACCCACTTAGGTATCATCATTGTGAGCCAAGATATGGAAAAGCACATTGGAATACAAAAGTTCTGTTATTTCCTTACCATAGATTTTGAGTGTCTTTTAGGCATGTTCAACAAGAACAATACTAGTCTGCCTGCAAATGCTTTGTATGAAGATAAGGTTGTCTGCTGACTGGAATGCATTATATAATGCTAATATATGCATGGCATAGAGCCAAGTCTTAACTGGTTGTTTGCTTGCTTAAAAAAAAACCCTAATTATTTCATTTACAGAAACTTGTTCAAGGTAAATTATATTTGAAAAATAAAGATAAGCAGCAGTGAACAGGTGATCGTTTGCAAAGCATCTTTCATAAGAAAACAATTCAATCCTAGCTGTTTATTCCCCATCTCAAATGAGAAAATACCAAGTAGGGAAGCTAGGTGGCAGGATCGTTTAATATACCAAGATTTTCCACATTTCTGAAAAAGCAACAATGATAAATAATTTTGTCTAGGTACAGTGTACCTAGAGAAGTAATCATGATTAAGTAACTTGGGAGAGATAGAGAACTAGAAGGGATCCGTCAGAGTTTAACAAGGAAATGCTGACCTCAACTATTTACTGTAGATAGACCGGTCATGCTCTAGTTAAAAATGTAAAATGTGGAGTGCATTAGAGACAGCCAGCAACTTTCTTTAGTGAACTTACTTCCCCCCAACCTATAATTAAATGTTTCAAAACCAGTGTGCATAGTACAATCTGAATGCAATTTTAAAGAAAGAACCAAATTTCTAAACTGGTTTTGAAAATAAGTTTAAATCCTTTCCAATTTTCTCTGTCCTCTGTCTACAGATGAACATCAATTTTAATTTTCAGAAACCCTAAAAGCATCTCTTTTTTTTCCAAATC
The DNA here is from genome assembly GCF_049243985.1 of Paroedura picta. NCBI lineage: Eukaryota > Metazoa > Chordata > Lepidosauria > Squamata > Gekkonidae > Paroedura > Paroedura picta. The sequence goes on from NC_135378.1 coordinate 42,661,416, forward strand.
TTGTCCTGAAGGAGCCCTAGTAAACTTTTTACTAGTTAAGTGTAATACTGATGTATTACTGCTCTGAGGGCTGGAGTGAAATTATGAAGGGGACGTTGCAGTCCAGAAGGAAAAGGTAAAAGGAAGGAGTCTGTGATCCCACAGCTTTATTTTGATTTATTTACTATCAGTGAAGCCCATTACTAGGCAGCCCACATTCCCTTTCAAAATTCCCCCCAGCCTGATGCCAAGGAAGGGAGGGAATGTTTATGTGGAACAGGGCTCGTGTCAACTTATAGCTGATTCTAACAGATATCTGGTTGTCAGAATCAGTTGTAAGGCACACCCAGGGATGTTCCCTTTAAGCACTCCTTCCTAGCCTGCCAAAGCAGGCATGGAGTATAGGCATGTGAAGAAAAAAAATCCTACTGCTTTGGATTCAGCTTGGGCACCTGCCATCTTCAGCTGATGAGTGTGCTGGTCACTCCTGCAGCCATTGGGCCCACCAGTGGTTGCTGACAGCCATATTACATTTACATGCCTCCCCAGTCAGGAAGGTATTTAAAGGGAGCAGACAGGGCGGCCAGTACACTTATCAGCTGTTATTGACAGGCGCCCCAACTGCTTCATGTTGAATATTCAAAAGCTTCTTGTTGAGCAGAGCTCATTCTGGAGGCTTTAAAATGTTCATTGTGTCATTAGAAGGACCCAACACTTTTTATAAAGTAAGATTTAAAGCATTTATTAGCCATATTCTACCTTGAGGCACTTGAAGAAGCTTAGAATAAGGGATGTGTATCTCAAAAAAGGGAGGGGTATTTTTTGGTTTAGGGAGAAAATCTTATCCATTTGGTGCCTCTTAATAATTGTGAAGCAGCCTTGGGGGAGAGGGGGCACTTTCCAAAGCTTGGAAAGCAGGCCAAAGGCGCTTCCCAACGGCCTGGAAAGTGTGCTTGCCAGGCCCCCGGAAGGTCATCCGGACGCGGGGGAGGGGAGAGGGAGCGCTCCCTCTCCCCCAACCCCCCTTGACCTCAGTGCTTCAGCAACAAGGGGCCACTTTGCATATATGATTGGAGAAAAAAGCCTACACTGTCCATTTTCACAAGGCATTCTTGTACCAAGCCATCAGTCAGTATCCAGAAAACAAAAGGAAGGCGAATGTAGAGAACAAAAGGGGAGAACAAAAGGAAGGCGAATGTAGAGTACCATGGAGAATAAAGTTGTAAAACAACCAGAACTAGGCTGCTTAGATGTAACATCTGCAACTCAGCACAGAATCATGAGCACATAAGCCTTTTGAAAACAATGTGTTTCAACTAATTCAGTGATTTGTTGGACTGTGACTAGTAACTTTGGTTTAAACTGGCTTAAATACAGTACGGAGGGTACCAGAATAGGCCATCCTCCAATCCTTCTATGGTAAGTGGCTGCTCCTCTAGAACAATCCTATGTATCCCAATAGAATCAGAGTCAAATAGCACCTTTAAGACCAACAAAGATTTATTGAGGGCGTGAGCTTTCGAGTGCAAGCACCCTTCGTCTGACGAAGAGTGCTTTCACTCGAAAGCTCACGCCCTCAATAAATTGTTGTTGGTCTTAAAAGTGCTACTGGGCTCTGGTTCTATTGTGCTACTTCAGACTAACACGGCTACCCATTTGAATCTATGTATCCCAAGCAATCTTATGTATTCCAAGCAGTGGCAGAAACATCACTGCTACAGAGGTGCTGGTGAAGAGCCAAATTAGTATCACCAACACTAACCTAACAGACTTCTGGTAACTCCATCACCAGCCAGCAAGCATGACAACACACAGACAACACACACAGTTGTGGAAGGCACTAAAAATGGCATGGTGGGGGCTAATAATGGCAGGACTTCCTTCAAGCAAGGGTAATACCCTTCTGCCAGGCAAAAGAACAATGATGGAAGAAAAATCACAACACTAAGCCAGTATCATAACCCAGAAAGTAGAAGGTATGTATGGAGAAACAGTGGGCTTCTCCAGATAACTCAACAGGTAAGAGTATTTCAAAGAGAAACAGGGAATACAGACCAATCTGGCCATTAGGAAATGTTGATCTGACTCTACAAGATGATCTTTTTCATTCTATGTTCAGCCACCAGTGGAAAAGGCTGGAGGGCAGTAGGACCCAAACTTTCTATTCCACAGAGCAACTTTCTTACTGTACAGCCAAAGGCAGAACACAAGCTCATCATGGAGCTTGATCTCTGTGGGTCGTGGGACCCAGAGACACCCCCATGCAAACTGGAACTAAACTGGTCGAACACATAACCAACTGCTGTGTCTTTTCAGCTGAGGCTGTGTTGTAGTTGTTTTTAATGCATCCCCTTAGTATTCCTCTTATCTCCCAGGAAGCTCTGAGCAGTATTTGAGCCTCATGTACTTTGAAGGAGATTCAGCTGAAAGAGATTTATATGTTAAGAATTGTCCCCAACCTGGACATTTAGAAATGCACGTAAGTGAATAATATAATGTATGAGGTTGGTACATAGTGGATACTTCCATGATTTCTCTTTGGAGGGCTCCCATTTCCTTAGCCTCTGTATTCTTGTATGGATTCCTAATCATAGGTTACAATGATCACACAAATAGTTTGCTTATTTGAGCTCTTAAATGTACAATTTAAGGTTGACTCATAATGTGCAACTTAGTTTAAATTCAGACTTGCCCAACACCCACCCAGATTGTTTCATAGTTAAGTAGATATCTGTACTTGGGATTCTCATGTCCCCAGTGATAGTGCTGAAGGTCTGCTCACTTGAGTGGCTGAAAACATTAGCATAGGGAGGTGAGTGGTATTTTCTGAAAGACTCTTAATATTGATCTTTAAAGCTTGTAAAATGCTGTTTTCTGCCACTGTTCTTCCCCACTGTTGCTATTGCAATGCCACATTTTCTGATTAAGACTTTTCTTCATCTTGAAGAGAACACAAAGCAGACACAAGTCATAACGCTGCAGAAGGAAAGAGACCGAGAAGGGGACAGTGCCTTATTCTATACTGGCTTCATGTATGATCCCAGTCAATCCCATCAGTGATTGCTGCCACTCTGCACAGCAGAATTATGTTAAGATCTTCAAAGAAATCCTCTAGTCACTGAAATAGAGGGCACTTCAATGCTTCAGCACATTTTCTTTGAAAGCTTCAGCATAGTTCCAAAATGGGGAGACTGGCCCAAATCTGGTCATTTCATTTCAGGACTTTTGGGTCATTTGGGTTTGGGGTCAGTTCAGGAACACCACAAACTCCAAAGTGAACTGGAATTTTAGAGGTCATACCCATCCCTAAGTATAATATCCCCTGGAATGCCTTCACAAGTAATTTAAAAAGTAGTATTTGAGTTTTATTCTTCCATTTCAGTATTTTAGAAATAAAATTCAGAATTTAGAGACTCTCTCTACATTCAGTGGGGCCAGTTAGAGACACAAAATCTTCAGACTGATACATGTTAATTATGAGGAATACCACACTCCCCTTTCCAGAGCAGTTTTACAACTATTTTTAAAGGTGTGTTTTACATTACATAAAAAGGGGGAGCATCATTGTATTCACACAAACATTTCTGCAGTTATCTGAGAAGCAAAAATAAGATAATGCAATGTACTGACATTTCAAGACTGCCCTCTAGGAATATCCTGTTCAGACTGGGAAGTACACACTTATTTTTTACATTATACCTAAGTAAAATAAACTGTGTTTACTCACTGTTTATATAATGCTTTGGAGCTTTACAGAGAATTTTGCTTTTGCTGCTTCCTGTGGCTACCATATACTGATCTATTTGTTCAAATGTGAAGCCACTAGAACAGCCTATGAAAGACAGCTACCAGAATGCAGAATTACCATCATCAAACAAGGCAAAAAATCTGATTTTAGAATAATAAAAAGACTACACAAGATTAAAATGTAAAACTAGCATGGAAGAATGTTAATCTGGGGACCCACCTAAGAGCCTCTCTACTGAGATTTGGAAGCTATTCTACCCATATTATGTTAACAATCAGATGTTCTCCTGAGTCGTTAGGATATCTCTTGTATAACAGCAGCACTATCTATTCAGCACAATCCTTCTCAAGTGTTCAATCTTATCAGCTGGGTTCAGAATACTCAAGCCAGTCAATCCAATGAATCAGATACTCTCCCAGTTCTCAACAGGACAGTGCATTATAATTGAGCAGGATTGTGTGGTTGAAGCAAAGGCAGGGAAGAGAATATTCAGTCTATTTGCTAGGAACCAATTTGTTTTCTGTATGGAAATCTAATATAGCTACAATATGAATCATACCTAATGCCCTCAGTCACAGTGTCTGATATGAGCAAGATGTATGATGTTCTCAGAGAAACTAGGCAAATAAACTGAAGAATCCCTGACATGATTCTGAAGAAGTTTGTTAAATGCCGCACAATTCCTATACAATGACGTCACCAATCAGTTTTGCTATAGTTGCAGCTCTTCCTTAAAAAGTGTAATTTGCTTTGCTTGTTTTGTTTTCTATCACTCAAAACAATATCAATCTAAAATCTGCTTATATTTAAATGAACAAAGTAGCAAGTGTCCTTTGGAAAAGTATCACTTTATCATAATGTCCTAAATATAGCATGGACAGATATTCCTAAAACTGTCTATCATCTAACAACTAGTTTAGTGTGTGTCCTTTGTGCAGTGGTATCATATCAGGTCTTGGGCACTCATTATTAGCCCTCCCCCCGTCTCACACACATACACATACAGCTCCAATCCTTTCCCTATTGCTGTTTCAAACATTTTTCTTTGCACCCTGGATCCCAATCCTTGCCTACTAGTCTCCGTGACTACAAGGTGCATGTACTGCATATAGGTTTTGTGTTTGAATATCCATCTTAGAGTATGGATATGGAAAAGTATGCATGCTATGCCGTCCTAACTGATATGAAATATGAACCTTGCTCTAGGGTAAACCATCATGAATCATGGGAAATGTGACCTTTATATCATTTTCTTCTAAGGGGATTATTTTCACATAGTGCAATATACCATTCTGATGCTTCTAAGATGCACTACTGCAAATGTAAATGTACACTAAGGAGATAAATCTACAAACAAAGGAAGAGTGGAGAAATACTGTAAGTCTGGAACAGATGTTCTATTGCTACTAAACAGACTCCTCGCTACACTCATTATAGGCTGTTGAGTGTACACATGCTCAGAATGGGATTTCCATTCCATCAATTGGGAACCACTTTTTCTCAGAGACTATAGGTTGTTCACAGCCCCACCAACCATGGGCCAAAAGTTCTGCACAGCATTTCCTGCAGTTTATTATGAAGATACATATAACATAGTGAAAGCTCATTTTTTAAAATCACTTTGCATACTTTTACCTAATTTGGGGCCAAGGTTCAAAATGACTGGAAAAGACTTTTAAAAAATGACATTTGCTGAACAGCCAGAGCAAAAGGCCTCTACAACATGCATAAATGACAATATTTTACAGATTTTTGCTTGAGGAGCCCAAATCTTTAGCCACTTATTGCCTTTTATACATCAACATTTTCCTGTCAACATTTCTAGGCAAACCATTATTTGCAACATTCTTTTCCCTTGAGCATTTACAGTTCCTTGAAGAACGGTGTGTACCCTTTTAAAACTCCAGGCATAGTGTTTTTGTATATCAATTACTTTTAAAATAATTATGACTGCATGTGGTTACATGAGAAAATAGCATTATCGGTTTAGTGGAAACATTTCAGAGAAACAGCATACACAAAGCTGGTTATGTTACAGAAATAATACTCACTACAGGGTGTTCTTAATATCTCAGAAGAAGTTTAATTCCTAACAAAATAAGAACCAGCAGATCAGTATACAGAAAACAAATGCCTATGCCTTGGAACATTAGTTGATATACAGAAAAGCATATCAATCTTACTTTAAATTTCAGAGCTATCAAATGTTTTATACATTTTTGGGGACTAGTGGAGACAATCATGACTGAGAACTGTACTAGTCTGCATCAGTCACAGCTTCTGCACAGACATTGAAAGAGCAAGCGTCGTGCTCTTCTAAAGACCTGTATTATTTCAAAATGTGATATCCTTTCTCTTCCAGAGTGTAGGTGTGCAGGTCTGCATTAGAAAGTAAGACTGAAGTCCAGCAGTACCTCAGAGGCCAAGGAGATTTTCAGTGTAAAATTTTTTGAGGCAAGCTCTCTCTGACCATTTCTGCACTAGCAATTTTGTTTGGATTTGCCTTTTTAAAGTATCACCATTTTGTCCATATCTGCACTATAATCCACCTTTCCAGATGCAGACCTGAATTGCCCTCTCATTTACTCTGCAGCAAGGAAATTCCTGGTTACAATGAGTTCATTTTTCATGGCAGAATCTAATTCACGGCTGCCAAATGGGGAAATGAGTGGCAGCAATTAAGTGCAGCTACCATTGATGATGCGGAGGGCATCCAATGTAACACAGCTGCGCACACTGGCCGGCATGTGTGAGCGGCGGTGTAGTGGCATGCAGAGGGGGCAGAGCGTGGGGCCTATTTAAGGCACTACATGTGCCCGCCCAGCCTCTCAACGCCATTTGCTGCCTGAACAGTTCCTCTCCCCCACCTACTGTTGAATTAGGATGCTGATTATAGCTCAGGTTCTTCATTGTTGTTATATTTTGTCGCAGCTGCAGTTTAGGCACAGTAAGGAGCCTGTTGGCAGGTAGTCCAGTTTGAACACCAGACTCCCTGGAGTTGGGGCTTGCAGCTAAGCGGCTGGGGTTACCATTAGGAGGCAGATGCCCATTGGCCTAAATCAAGACACCTCCCATGGAAGGGATCCATGACATGACATCCTTCACCAGGCATTTGCCTGAGACGGTCAACAGGTCCCCCCTCAGACATCCCTCCATGGCCTGAACCAGTCTGTCTTCTCTGGGGGCCTTGGCTGGGTTCTGTTCCTGTTGTATTGTTTATGATCACTGAAATTGCGTTATTGGATTGTTGTTGTTGTATTTGTTTATGTTATGTATTAATTCGTTCCATGTATCCCCCATGTTTTATGTAAACCGCCGTGAGCCATATGAAAGGGCAGTATAGAAATCAAACAAACAAACAAACAAACAAATGAAGGACTCGCTCTCCCAGTTGGGAATGTAGCAGGTTCCAAGGCATCTATGGACCCTGGTATCAATGCCGCCGGATAGCTGTGGAGGTCAGGCTCCATTACTTGTGCAGGGTCAACTCTCCGGGGAGGTTGTAATAAAGGCTGTGGCCATTTAATTGCCAATAATGGTCGAGCTAAATCTTCATTGGTACAATTGTCAGCCTGCTAGTCAATGCTTGCATATTTTTTCCACCTGTGACTGCCGTTTTGAGTCATCTGTGCATGCCCCCTTCCTTGTTGTCATCCTCCTTCCCCTCTCCCTCCATCTCAAAAATTTTGACTTAAAAAAAAAAAGGTGTGATGGTGTTACAAGATGGTTCCCAAATGTAAACAAATAGCGGTTACACTTTGTAATGTGATAACCTACTTTTAAAAAATCATATACTAAGGGGGAGGCAATTGAGGGCACGGAATGGTGGAATTCAGTGCAAGCAGGCACCATTTTGTGAAACAGACATTTTTGGGAAAAAGGGAATGAATCAAAGCAAGATGGGAGGCTGCCCCTGACTCAGATGGAGAAAGCATATATGGTGAATTTCAGCCTGGGAAACATGGAGAGGAAGGCACAAATGTGGAAAGCCTAGAGTTGACTCACAGCATCCAAAGGAAATCCAGAGACCTTCTGGACAGGACTGGCATAAAAATCCAAAAATAAATAAATAAATAAACAAAGCGTGACTAAAACAAGGCATGTCTCCTAATGCAGAAACAGTCTTTGCCATGCCATCAAAGTTATCACATCAACTCCAAGCTGGTATTCTTTAGAACACACTGTTACCCTTTTGGATAACAGTCCAATGAGTACTAAATCTACAGCTGTAAACCTTTTGCCCCTGATCCCAGTGCAGCTGCAGGCTAGCGGTTATGGATAACAACTGGTAGCCTTAGATGTAGATCTCTATTGGCATAAAAGTCAATTCAATTGGATTCAGGTGAGCATGATGTGGAAGGGCATTCAGGAGCATTTCACTTACACTTGCGAGCTTATGCAGATCCCTCTTGCTAGACTGGAGAGCTTCTTTCTAGTGCAATGCTAACCTACCTAGCTGACAGACATCATCAAAGCTTTATTGGAGGAGGAGGAATGTCTTTCTACATTTCATTTTAAATGTTTGTTGATTTTGCATGCAATGAAAAAAAGAAGATAATTTCATTCCTTGCTTTTCCTCCCATGCAATAAATCTCTAAGGTGGTCCAGAATTCATTATCATTGCAGCTATAGATTTTTTGTTTTGGCACACTTTATAAAGGAAACTGTCTCAATGAATAGTATATTCTCCTGGTTAATTCTTTCCACTTTCTCTTCCTCATACATCATAAGTTTCCTTTAACACAGGGGTAGTCAACCTGTGGTTCTCCAGATGTTTATGGACTACAATTCCCATGATCCCCTGCCAGCAAATGCTGGCAGGGGATCATGGGAATTGTATTCCATGAACATCTGGAGGACCACAGGTTGACTACCCGTTCTTTAACACTTTCCTTGTAAAGTAGCCAGCATGCTGGGAAGCAAGATAGCTTTTGGGATGCAGATTACATCACTGAGCCTGACTCTTTACTTCACCCATCAATCACTTGGTTGCAATTCTACTTGACAGCCACTAGTCCATTTAAGCAATGCAGTGAAACCACTGACACAAAAAGGATCCCCCTCCCCAAAGCTTCCGCATCAGACTTGCAGAAACAATCTGTCCTGAATCCCTTTGATTTACAGAGACTTAAGCTAAGTATTTTAATTAGTCCCTGCACTTTCTGACTTTAATACGGCCAAAGAGTCAGATATGCAGGTCACCATTATTAGTTATGCTAATTCCTTCCCCTCTGTCTATTAAAGGGCTTGCTATATTCATGAAAGTTTAATATAGCCTTATTTGGCCAGTGACAACCTTGCAATAAATGATTTCTTGTGAAGTTGTGATAAGCTTGAGTTTATTAAGGGACTTAACACTTATCTCACATTTCGAAACACCAAGTTTCTGGGGAAAACATGTGTTCTGTGTGTGTGTGTGTGGGTTGTGTGTGGGATTGTATTGAATTAAGATGTCCTGACAGGATTTCATTTTCTTGTGTTTAATATAAGCTAAAACTTCCAACTGTTTGCCCCACAAACCTATAAGGAAGCAGTGTGAAAGAGACTCATAATGAATTAGGGTCCAGTGACCATGACTGACTGTTTCACAATAGCCTCCCTTGATTTTCTGCCCCAGGTGATTCCTTGCTTGTGGACAGGTGGGTCATATGAGGACAGCTAATACTGTCTCATGCCAGCTGAGGCTAGGCATCCATACTAGCCTTAGCTTAGCTGTAAGCATTATTTCAGATTTCAGTGGCAGGAGAGACATTTCAGTAGCAGAGACAAGGTTCGCAGCAAGGTTTAAAAATCCAATGGATAGTAGTTGGATGCTACTTTAATTTTATGTGTATTTGACAAGGTTATTGCTTTACACCTTATAAAGCAATGCTATCAGTACTAGCTATGCATTAGGCACTTAATTGTTGATAAACTACTAATCACAGACTTGGTTCAGATATCGTGGTTTATTTAAATCATGCTTAAATTTTGAACCTTGCATGCAACTCATGGTTGACCATCTAAAGGGACTGCTAAAATGGCACCCTGGAATGGCTTGGGCTGTGCCCAAGTCAATGTGGGGAAGAGAAGCCTCTTGGAAAGGGGAAGGAGTAAAAGACAGGGTTTACATGACTGATGGCCATTTAAACTGAACAGCTGGTTGGTGTGCCAATCAGGATCTTCAGTTTAAATGGCCAGCAGTCAATTTAGGGCTCCCTTTCACTTTTCCTCCCTTTCAAAGAGAAGGAAAGCAAAAGCAGCGCTGGATGGAATTGTTTGGAACCATTTAAATGGACTGAATCCCCCAAATTCTTATGAGCTTCCCTGATTTGGGCCACTCAATCTAATGGAGATTGTGATTCAACTTAAGGGAGTCCCCCCAAAAGCTGAATTTGCATTAATTTGTTTTTTTGTGTTTTAATGGTACTGAACTGCACATCCCTTTTAAGAACACAATTAACATGTGATTGGTTCTATTCAAAAGGTGCATGAAAGTGGGAGGGGAGGATAAGATGGACACATGGGTAAAGAGGAAAAATAATTCCTTTTAAAATTATGCTATTAGTCAGGGAAACATCCAAATAGTGAAAGGAAGTATTGGTACTCTGCAACATTTGGAAAAATAGTTTAAGAATATACAATTAACTTTCCACCACTATGCTCATGATGAATCTTTTTGTAGTCCATGTTCTTCTGAATTTTCCTTTTCTATTCTTATATGAAGAAGAAGAATAGTTGGTTCTTATATGCCGCCTTTTCTCTGCCAGAAGGAGTCTCAAAGTGGCTTACAATCACTTTTCCTTACCTCTCCCCACAACAGACACCCTGTGAGGTAGGTGAGGCTGAGAGAGCCCTAATATTCCTGCTTGGTCACAACAGCTATATCAGTGCTGTGATGAGCCCAAGGACACCCAGCTGGCTGCATGTGGAGGAGGGGGGAATCAAACCCAGCTCACCAGATTAGAAGTTGCCGCTCTTAACCACTACACAAGTATGAGTTTGCTCTAAAAGGCCTCAGGCTCTAAAGTAGACCTGTGGGGAAAGTTCTTGGTTGTGTCTAATAACTGACATTGATTGTGTTCAATAACTAAGAGGTATTTGATTCAAGGAAATGTAAAGCAATGATATCAAGATCAACCACTATGGTAAGCAAGTTTTTTTATAGGTAATATAAAACATGCTAATACACAATTGTGCCCCGATCTAGATAGCCCAAACTAACTAGATTCATTATATCTTAGAAGTTAAGCAGTGTTGGTCCTAGTTAGTATTTGTTTGTGAGACCACCAAAGAATTTGAGGTTTATGTAAAGCACACAAACTGATGAATATCATTATCATAAAACTGTATAACAAATAGCTAATTGAATCTGCTGCTTATTTCAAGACCTTTTTCCCTCTTGCAGTGCCATTTAAATATGATGAGATTGATTTTCATCCTCCCAAACAGATCTCTAAAACTCTATCAGGTGTGTCTTAAATTAATTAGATGTCCTACATGGGAAAAAGGCATTTCTTCTTAGATTTTTCAATCAACATAATTGTTTTATTACTAAGATAAGCATATTCCTTTTAATAGACTTTGTACATGAATTCTAGTTGCACAGAGACCCACAAGAATCTTGTCAGAGCAGTCATTTCATCTGTTTTTGTTTTCTCCCTTCTTTCCCCAACTATTCTCTCACTTTCTCTCTCTCATTCTCACTCTTTCAGATAATTGCACTCAGATACTCACTCTCTTTCTTGCTCTGGTCTTTCCATTTCATTGCATCTACTTCCACCCCCGCCTTCCACTAGCCCAAACTGTTCCCCCTCCACTTCTGGAAGTCAGTTAGTAAATAGGGAGGGGGGGGGGGCTTGAGCAAGACTGAGGTAGCAGCACTGGGGTGTCTGCAGCAAACCATCCATCACTTTGATCGCTCTACCCTCCTCTTCCTATCTGGCCACCCTCTCCTTTGCCACTTCATAATTAATACGGGGTGTGTTTCTGGGGGGAGGGCAACAGGATGCTGCTGTCTCATCCCCCAACACTCTTTCCACTTGTTGTCAGGGTGGTGTAGTGGTATGAGTGGCAGACTCTAATCTTGAGAACAGCCTGTTGGGTGATGTTGGGCCAGTCACAGGTCTCTCAGAACACTCTCAGCCCCACCTACTTCACAAGGTGTCTGTTGTAGGGGGAGGATGTTGTGGACCAGGCAGCTCCAGCAGAACGAAGTGAGGCGGATGACTCCTCTGAAGAAGAGGCAGTCAACAGACCTGACCTAGAGCCACAGCCAGCTGACAGAGAACCTGTGGGAGGAGGCATTCTCTGAGAAGCCAGATACAGATCCATAACCAAGCACCAGTACAATGGCTCCTTAGTCCTACCATACCTACCTTTTAAAACTCATTCCCTCAAACGTCTATCCCTTTCTCCCAAAACTTTCCAATAACACCCAAAGTTTTCTGCAATAGTGGTAACCTCCATGGATTCTAGAAACATTTTCTGCAAGTACAGTCTAGGAAAATGATCTATGAACCAAGAATCCTTAACCTACCTTAATGTGTTCTTTGTATATAGGAAATGGGTTAGGGGCTTTGGTGAGGTGAGAGGGGGAAACAGTTTATGATTGTCTGGAAAATGATTTTATAATATAGCCATGTGAACAATAAAAAATATTTTTGCTCCACCAAAATCCTATCAAAATGATAATCATGTTATTTGAGCAAATGTGTAAATGGGATATCACAGATATTAGCATTTCAACTAGCCCTGCAGAAATATATTCTTTTTTGTTTTGTTTTTCTTGATGTCTGCACAAGACTGAAAAAAATTATTTGCATAAAAAGTAAAGGGAAAAAAGATACAGAGTGAATATGACCTTCGTTTTGATAAGGGGAGAAAATATGGCAGAATTGTCTTCCATTAGGTACAGGAAGATAGTAATCAAAAAGAAAATGCTTTCAAAATATCTTATGGCCACATTCTCCACAGGAACAAATGAATGCAGATAAGTTACATTCTCTCTCCACAGCAAGATATAAAAGCTCATCTTGGACATTTGGCTGAACCAGTCCAGATTCTCTAACAAAAATTGAACCTGTCTTCATTAACAGCCAGAATCCGAAGGTGAGGTCAAGGCAGGTTCCCAACCTGATTAACATATGTGGCCTGTTTATTTTGGTCCCACATATAATTATCTCATTTTAGTGTAAAACCCTGGATGCTCATAAAACATATGTTTTCACATGCTACGTGAAATACACATCACTTGAACAGCTTTTCCATGTAAGAAATGGTCCAAGAAAAATTAGGGATTAGTATTAAAATTCCAGCGAAACTTGAGGACAACAGACTTTTATAATTTCACAAACCAATGAAGGCTGTCTCTTTTCACTCAGTACACCAAGGTACATTGCAATCCCTAAGAAATTTCTGTAGGTGGAGAGTAATCCACTAATTACCAACTGTGCTCTCTGATAGCGGGGACCCAGCATAGGCACTGGAGCTCTGTTTGTATTATGCTTCTGTGTTAATGCCTCACAGAGATTGTTTCCACATGAGGACTAGGAGACATACCTTCTTTTGATTTCCTTTGGATGCTGCGAGTGGACTCTAGTGTTTCTGCATTTGGGTTTTCCTCCCCTTATTTGCCAGGCTGAAATTTGCGACTTGCTTTCCGCACTGAGTCTGATGGAAGCAGCCTCCCATCTTGCTTCACTCCCTTTTTTGCATAATGGTGCTTCCCCCCTTTTCCCCCAACGTGTCCTGAATATAATTTTTTTTAAACCCAGGGATAACATTATAACATTATAACACTGTTATGCAAGACTATAAGACTGCTTTAAAAAAAAACAACAACTTAGAAACAGTGTTGTAATGCAATCATTCCCCCTCCCCTTTTTTTAAAGCAGACTTTTCAGAATGGAGATGGAAGATAGCAGTGGGCACAGTGAAAAAACTGACTGCACGCATTTCTGCATTGGGCTGCCTTGAATTAGACCCTGCTTGAACCACATATGAGTTTTACCCCATGTTTGCAGGCCTTGTGGGGGGTGGAGTTTTTCCCCTCAGCATACACATGTGAGCTTGTGACCACGAGGGCTCCTGATGCCCATATCAGTCATTATCCATTAAGTCCATATGCTCCTCTCTAAAACTATGACATGGGAAGGTAGGTGGATGGATGATCACTTTGAGGGACAAAGGGGAGAAGGGTGGACACTGGACAAGACTCAGAAACCATGTCCACAATGAGGCATATAGTCAGGGAGGTCCACAGTGAATTTCAGATGTATAGCACCCCAGGAAACACCTAAACAGTTAATGAACTCAAGTGAACCTGAAGGTTCATGAATATGGGGGGAGGTCCATGTAAGTTGGGGGTTAGAGGTTCTTGACAACCCCCCCAACCCGCAACCCCCCACAAATCTGACAAACTTCCATTTTCCAGGTTTGTGCCCACCTCTAAGCATAACAATGTGAGCCTAACTTTCAGGGGGTTATAGGGATTACTGTGATGATGTTCAGAAAGCCTCAGCCTTACAATGGGTGAATTTGGGCCAATGTTTGCACAAACTGAATATTTAAAAAAATCTGAAATTATATTTTGAAAATTTCTACAAGCATTTTATTTCAGACAATATATTTTTTATTAGAGTCAGGGATGTATTTTACTAACAAAGAGGCACAAGGGATTTCTAAAAAGTACAGCAAGATCCAAATGATTGTTTTTGGAAGTTATTCAAATTGAAATGGGATAAAAACTGTGTATTTTTAAGGGCATTTGTTGGAGTGATTGGCTACCTATATAAAGTGTGATATAATATAGCAAGGGATTTGTGCTTTTGGCATGCATACCTAGTATGTAGACACAGTTCATTTATAACAACCATGTGGAACCTGTGAGTTGGTAAGAAAGTTGGTACTTCCAATGCACAACTGCAAGTTATTTGGAAGACATTATAGAACTATTCATCATCCTGCTGAATATTCCAGGAAAACCATTTGTACCATTTTCCATCCCCAAATACATGTGTTTATTTATTTACAAAAGGAATTGACATTCTCACGATAATTACACATCACATGCCCCTTTCGAGATCCTGTTAGCTATTATTTGCTCATACAATCAGCTTGATGTTCACACAGCAGAAAATATAGCTTGCATCAAGTAACGTGTCTTGTGCTTTTTAAACATTTCAGAAGATTGGAGAGGCTCAGTTTGCTCATGAGACTAATAGTTACACAGCTGATTTGAATCATTTTTGTCTTTGTTGTATTTAAAAATGAAAAATCAGCTTTGTGACAATACCATCTTAAGCATGGAAAAGGTTAGCAAAAATCAGGATAAGTTTGGTTTATTAAGATAAGGTTTGTGGTTGAAATGACATTTCCAGTGTCTGTAATTAATATAATCCAGCAGTGGGCATTGGATTGGATTGATCGATTCATTGGATTGATACATTTATTTGCCATACTTTATGGAATTCTTTACTGGCAGGCAGTAATGCTTGGTAAAGGAAATAGTTATTATGCAGAACGAAAAAAGTCTAAATAGGATTCATCTTGATATTCAATTTCTTTCCATTTAACAATTACATTTAGAGATGCAGGTACATATTTATAAGGCATGCCTGTGTGTTGAGCACCAACGAAAGGTTTCAGTGTTATCAGCAGCCCACATGCCCATATCTTTCAGGGCTGTAGAACGTATATAAATATACTGGACTGGATTTTGATCCTTCTATCCTTCTACCCCTCTTCTGTTGTATAGGCAGTCTTTCACTGAGGACCAGGTCTTCTAGGGCTAAGTACTCTTTGGCTCATTGATCTTGCATGACTGGATGTGTCTAATACTGAAGGAATACATTAGATAGGTGGTCCCCAATCACCGGGCCGCGGTCCAGTGTCGGGCCATGAAGGCCCTGGCACTGGGCCACGGCTCCCTGCCTCCGCAGGGCTGCGCCGGGCCGCACATGCGTGTTTGCGTCATGTGCGGCTACAAATGTGCATTTGTGGCACTCATGCAGTAGTGCCGCGCATGTGTGGCATGTGCGGCTGGGCGATCGCCCTCCCCGCTGCCGCCAGTCCGCAGCCTGGAAAAGTTTGCAGACCACTGCATTAGATTACTTATTGGTGCATGTGTCCCTTTAGTAATAGCTTAACAAAGAGTGCTGACTGAGGCTGCCACTCAAGCCACTCAAGAAGATAGGTTGAGGGACTTGGGAATGTTCAGCCTGGAGAAAAAGAGATTGAGAGGGAACATGATAGCCCTCTTTAAGAATTTGAAAGGTTGTCACTTGGAGGAGGGCAGGATGATGTTTTCGTTGGCTGCAGAGGAAAGGATACACAGTAATGGGTTTAAACTACAAGTACAACAATATAGGCTAGATATCAGGAAAACAATTTTTACAGTCAGAGTAGTTCAGCAGTGGAATAGGCTGCCTAAGGACATGGTGAGCTCCCCTTCATTGGCAGTCTTCAAACAAAGGTTGGATACACACTTTTCTTGGATGCTTTAGGAAGCTTTGGGCTGATCCTGCGTTGAGCAGGGCATTGGACTAGATGGCCTGTGTGGTGCATTCCAACTCTATGATTCTTGTTACATCACAGGAGCTAGAGCAAATAACATGCCTTCTCTTTATATTTCACAGGCATCTTTTAGGACAATGTATGTTCACTCCTGTGCATGTCCATTGGAGATTCCAGCATGGTGGGCCTCATGACTAGGCATACACTATGCTATCTTTAAGGACACTTGGGGAATGTGGAAAGAAGAGGCATTATATGCTCTGGTTCCTGGGTGCAGAGTTGCCAGCCAACCACTAGAAATTAGTGGGAGAGTCAAGGGGAGGAGCTAACATAATAATTATTATAATTGCATAAGGTGATCAGATTTTAACATTGGTAAAGTGGGACACCATTGACTCGGGGGGAGGTCTTGATTAAAAATTTGGTCTATATGGAACAACAAAAATATTTATAGAATGCATAGAATGCAAAAATAGTATTGTAATGTATATTTTTTAATTTCAACATAAGTATAATTTGCCAGGTGCCCCCAGATGTCCCTCCAAAAGTGGGACAATCTGGTCACCTTATCATTGCATCACATGAAGTCCGATCCTTGGAGTGAAGTCATTGTTTTGGAGTGATGCTTTGGGCTACCCTTTATTTTTATCATTTCATTATTTCTTAGGCAGTGAACTCTAAATTTCTTCAGTGCAAGGCCGAAAAGCATTACTTCTAACTGAAAGCTTCTTCTCAGGCACACAGGCTACAATATATTTCTCTACATAATGAAAATGCAAAAATAATAGATAGCTTCACCTTTTGATTTGGAATCGTTCAGGCGTTGTATCTGTAAATGAATATAAAGTTTTACAAGCTGTGAGAGAAATCATATTGAAATTAATGGGACTGCACACACAGCATGTAAAGTAAAGTGTTAAAAAGCTCCTTAGCCACAACGTCTGTAATTGCTGCCAATGAACACTCATATTCCCACCTGCCTAACAAACTGGGGGAATTGGGGATAGGACCACTGGATATAAATCAGCAATGAATCTAGTAGAAATTTGCATTTAATATATGATCTTAAACAATTTAAAGGACAAGCATTTTACTCTCAGTGACAGTCTTACATGTTTCACTGGTAATCTTGTCTGAAATTCTAGGTAGACCTAATGGAACTTAAGAGGACACTGTTGTAAGTCTTCACTTCCCTGTCTTTTTCTTCATAATCTCCAATATTCAAAAACCATTATTCTAAATTTCCTTCTCTGGAGGACATTCACAGGGTCATAAGGGAATAATAAATCTTGACACTTTAAGGCAACACCCATTTCCTACATGAGGAATTTGAACAGAACTATTGAGAGTTGTTCTGATTTAGCATTAGCATTTTGGAATAACAGGTGGCAAAAGCATCGGATTTTGATTTCCTAGCAATGGTAACGTCTTTCCTTTGGTAAGAATGATGCCCCACCTTTCCATGTTCAAAGCTCATTCTCTACAGTCTATACAGCTCATGTGTTAAGAGAGACGCTGATGGATTTGATTCCAAAGGACTATAGTGTTATCCTTCATCTTCTCTGTTAACGTGTGTTTATTTCCAGGGTAAATGGAAGAATGAAGAAGTGTCTTCTGGAGGTTTGTTCAAATGCTATAGTGCTATAATTCACAATACACTTGTCACTAAACCCACAAGCCATTTCAATCTTTTCAGATAGTAGATAAAATGGAACAAATACATAAAAGAAATTGAATAAATATAGAAAAGAAACATAGAAAACACATATCCTGGAAATTATCATAGAACTTCTATTGACATGACCCTTGTTGCCCCTCTCCCCTCTCTTGAAGTTGAGAACTACTTGGTACTCCTAGGATTTTTGCTTTGCGGGAGAGCAGACAGAGTTTTGACATAGGCCATTTTCAAATTGCCTTTGTATTCCCTTATAGTAACTGGTTGCTACTAATGGGTTTTTACCTGTCATTTCAGACAAGTCCATTTTAGCAACATGCTGCTACTGGAATTTATTTAACCGTTCATACAAACCCACTTGCATTGGGTTAGAAAACACCTACCACCATTGGCTTCTCTGTCTGACCCTGCCAGGCTGAAAATCTGCACTGCAGTTTCTGAAGGATCCCCTCTATCCCATGACCTTAAAACAAAGCATTACTGCCAATTTTAATGCTAAATACTTAAATTATTTTGATATGTAAAAATTTAATGTAATCATCTGGAATCCTCACACCTGCACCCAAACTTAGGGGCTTTTTGCACGCCTTCAAAATCGCACAATGGTTGCCAATTGGAAACGCTATTGATTTGCCATAACGCACGACGTCGTAGACAATCTGCCACACACCTGAAACCAATCTGCAAAAAGCGCTTCCTTGTAGCGCTTTCAGGGAAATCCCAAAAAGTGGATTCACCCTCCGGAAAGCGCTACACTCTTGCAACCAATCTGCAACACTAGCGAAAAAGACCTGTGCGTTAACATTGTTGCGGTTTCTTCAAAGTCCCTCCTCCTGAGCCTGTCCTCCAAACTTCCGGCGAAGCGATCGCCATTTTTTTTTCTCCGAGCGAGCGGGGATAAACGCACCAGCGAGCCTCTTTCTGTTTAGAGGCTTCCCTGGCTTCAGTCCTTCACCTTTAGTCACTAAGCACAAACCACAGAAAAGCCCGTTTGCTGATGTATTTTCCCATTAATTTTTACACATTCATTCAGCCGAAAATCGGGCCCGTGAGAGGGGGGGGGGGGGGTTTTCACTCGGAGGCAGAGTGCCAACGATCATACGATCAAACGACAGCTCAAACACATTAGGCAGCTGGATGGGTCTCTCCGTTGCAACGAATCTACACAGATTCGTTACAATGGGTCTGTTTTTTTTAAAAAAACCTTTCTTAAAGGGAAAGGGGCTGTTTGGGAGCATGCTAACGGCTGCCCATTGGCTGCTTGACGGCCAGGGGCGGGACGAGCTCAGCAATAGCGCTTCCTTTCTAGCGATTTCTACCGAGACCGGAAGCCTGTGGGAAACGCTACAAAACGCAACTGGATTCCACTACAAAGGCAGGTATGCATAACGACGAATTCCACTATTTTAAATGGCGATTTTTCATTCAGTGACCAATTTGCAACAAAGATCCCGGTGCGTTAAGCCCCTTAGTATTCTTAATGAATGAACATGAAAGCTTATACCCCAAATTATACTTTGTTGGTCTTAGAGATGTCACTACCCTCAAATTTTGTTCTGTTGATTCAGAGCAGGGCAGCTACCCACCTGAATCTACTGATTACTACATAATTTGTGTCTAAAGTTTCCAACGTATACGCTTATTCAGCTGAACTGATCTTGAGCTCTTTTACCTCCACATACACAGGGAATGGGTCTCTTTGGGCCCACCAGCATACAGCATGGCACTATGCTGCCAGTCTCAGGCATTTTTCACCTTTTGTAAATTTAATCTTGTCTATATTATTCAGTAAGGACAATTTGTTTTATTGGTAAACTTAACATAAAGGATAAAATTGATTGACCTTGGTGCTTTTAAACGCACGTGTAATTGTGTTACTGTCTTTCTAAATTAAAGAAAGCTGATGGAGTGGCTCAGGATTCTCAAGTGGAAAGGATGACTGATTATCCCTTCTAGATTGCAAAGGATTGTTCTCAGGAGGCTCTCTCTGGCTAAATTAGGATGACTTTTCAGTGCGGCATGGAATGAACAACTCACACCACTTTTCCTTTCTTACATTCTCAAGCCTGTGCTGGCAACTGAAACTTTATTAAGCTAAGCTTTCTAAAGAGTAGTAGATGACAACAGATATAGGTGTATCTTAAAGAAGAGATTGGTTTACTAGCTTCCAAGCTGCAATAGTTAATAATATTGTTTCCTGAAAAATGCAGCTGGAAAAGTATACATGCAGTTGACCACCGATTGTTATACCCTTAGTGATTAGTGTAATGTGGACCTAGACTCTGGACCAAATGTCAGCTGCTTGATTCTCTCCTTTGCCATAAACTCACAGGGAGTCTCTGCTTACTCTCAGACCCCAATATGCAAGATGAGAGATAACAAAACTGAGATACTTTACAGGGTTGTGAGGATTAGCTGTTAACTATATTGCAACAAGCATCTTGTGAAAACAGACATATTTTTCTATGTTTTTTCCTGCATACCTGGATAGGGTTGCCAAATTCAACTTTGGAAATTCATTAAGATTTGTGAGTGGTACTAAGGGATGGTGGAGTTCAGGGAGGGGGGGGGATCTCCATGGGGATGTGATAGAATAGAGTCTACTATCAAATGCTGCCATTTTCTCCAGGGGAAGTAATTTCTGTAATCTGGAAATCAGTTGTAATCAGTTGGAAAAAAATCCAGACCCCACTTTGAGATTGGTAACTATATACCGTGGCAATGCCAAACCGCTGCACAATTTATTGGTTGCCCTGTTTCTCTGCCTTCAAGATAAGCACTTAATCCATGACCATTTGAGAACCACATGGGGAATGGGCTATGAGGAAATGGACAGTAAAAAAGGGTTAAATAATCTGGAAGTTCTTGCTCTCAAAAATATGTGATTTTTAGAGAATATTCATTCCTTGGCAATCCATTTGGAGTAGTCTTTTCCTGTTTAATTTGCCGTCATATTTTCCTCAATATCTGGTTAGTCCCACAGCTACAAATAAAATAATACCTGAGAGATTACTGCACATATATAGAAACAACATCCTTTTCAGTGGGTAGACAGGTTTTGCTATTTTTTAATGCCTAGCACAAGTTATATTACAATGTATCTGCCTATGCATATAATAAATATGGTGCATAGCTAACCAATTAAAGCAGGATGAGCAAGACCAGCATGCCCTGTTCCTGGATGGCCCAAGCTAGCCCTATCTTATCATAGAAGCTATGCAGGCACGGTCTTGATTTTTATTTGAATGGTAGACCACTAAGAATTTACAGGGTTACTGCAGAGAGGCAGGCAATGGCTAACCATCTCTGAAGTCTCTTGTCTTGAAACTCCATGGAATTGCCATAAATTGTCTGTGACTTGACAGTACTTTTTACCACCATCATAGCTAGTTGGTTAAATCAAGACACACAAGACCAGCATAGCATCTTGTTGTATTAGCAGGCAGACCCTCTCCTTACACTGAGAGGCAGTTTACAGACAGATGAACAGAAAACCCCTGCTTTAATATTGCACCAAATATTAATTTTCAGTATACTGCCTGGCCAAAATGGACATAGAAATAGATTTCAGCTGCATCTCCAACACACAAATAAACTGTCTACTAAAAACATGGATGCCAGTCAGATGTCAACGCCTAGGGCATACCTGGACACTTAATCTGAGATTCTGTGGGAACATCAGGGCTGTTTCAGTTATGGGATCCTCTACACTCAAAAGAGATGCATACCCCTGGGACAATAGGTTTCCTGAGAACTGGCAACTAATTTGGTTAATTTCTCAATTTCTCCTTCTTTTCAGAACAACAGACCTCAATTAGCAATTCCTAACAGCCTGCCCCACCTTGATAGCTTCCTGTCCAATATTCAAGGGGTTATCAAGAAAACATTAACATCTTTAGTTCTATTCAGAGCAATCACCATTATTGCCTATCTCCTGAGAACCAATTGAGGTTTCACCCAGAACACAATCCTCACCTTGACAAACCCATTATGTGTCTCCTACCATCATTATCACATACAAACAATCTCATCAACACATTTTTTTAGGGTCTAACATATCAACATAGCCCAGGGTAACATTTCCCCTTTAAAAATAGAGCACTCAGCACCAATCATGTATGTGTGTTCTGGGATTCTCTGAACACATTCACTTGTGTGTAGGTTTGCTTTACTCTTACCTCTGTGTGTTCTGGGCACCTTACATACACTGCCTATTTGTGTATAGGTGTTGTTTCCTTCTTCCCACAAGGCACTTGTCATTTTGCTGCTGATTCTGCAGACTTCATGTTGTGATGGTAAATATTGCCTCTTTCCTACAAAACCCTATCCACTCCGTCCTTTCGTTAGATTTCTGGAATGTGTGTTTTATATGCTATTTGCATGTTTGTACTACTTTAGTTCTTTCTAATAAAGAACACTTCAAGTTCATACTTGACCAGCTTATTTGGAGTTTTTTAAAGGAACATCCTAGTATACATAGATGGAGATCCTGTAATTACCTGCCTCTTGCTAACTCTCCAATTAAATTGCTAATTTCTTCAATTAATTCAGGTGACTTCCAATTTGGGTAACAGCTGAACCTTTTTAGTACCAAAAGGACAGCATGCCCACTATACAGCGCTTGCCTT